>NC_064638.1:238826199-239451199 GCF_023864345.2 Schistocerca serialis cubense | reverse complement strand
GTAGCCTTTGTACAATATGTGTAATTCCGTTTATGAAACTTTAAAAATTAAAGACTCAAATTATGGTCATTTGAGTATGAATGTACATAGAGATTAGAGTGTGCCAGGTAAAAGTGACTCTGATTTTAACCAGTATTCCATTTTATCAGTGTTTGATTACTAGCAATTTCAGCAATTGTTGTACAGTATTTTAGTATAACCATGCTGTTCAGTGTCCTAAATCACTAGTCACTATTGTTGTCATCTACTGCATTAAATTTCTAGAACCATTTTGTAGATCTTTTTCTTAACACACATTGGCAAAGCTACCATTTGTGCAGTATTGCACCCTGTAAGAAACAAAAGGAAGTGCCTTGTGTCTAAACAGTCACATAAAAAAAAGCATTTATTACACACTTGTAGATGTTAAATTTGTGAAGAGAAACAATTTATTTTCCAATATTAGCAACAAATTAAAGAATTATTTTTTTATGTTTTAACTGGGACACTGATTTCGTCAAATTTGGTTCTTTGAACAGGTTGGTATTTGATGGTTGGCTACAGTTGGAGTTTACTGATGCTGGAGGTGCTGGGCGGTTGCTGGTACGGGCAGCTCAGTTACGCAAAAAATGGGACCAACTTTTGGAATTGAGGCTCCAAGGTATGTTGTCTTTCATCTTGACTGTTTTTTTTTTTTTTTAATCTATATTATCTGGTAAGTTATTTGAGGATCTAAGCATTTTCAGTAGATCACAGTTTATGGTTCTCATTGACAGGTACAGGATCCGCAGACTTGGAGACAGAGCTGTCACATGCTTTACCTGCATTCATGCGTGCAGAGCTAGCATACTCTGTAAAGAGGTTACTGGCAGCTGACCAGAAGGTCCTGTACATCGGGCCAGACTGTAACTCTGAATTACTTCTGGGCAGAAACCCATTTGACCATGAATGGCAACCTTGTCCTCACGAGGAGAAGGGTGGTATCCGTATGACAACCAACATCACCTATAACTGGTAATTTGTGTAAACCTCTCTGGTCTAACACACAAATTTTAATTCGTGGAATACCCATTACAAATGACAAATACCAGTGTTTTAATCTGATAAAACTAAAGACATATTTTTGAAATGAACAGCAATATTTCATTCAAATTATAAACCAAAATGTCACTTGGGCATACAGACTACAGACAGAAAGCAAATACAAGAAAAATAATTGATTAAAATACAGATTTCTTATCAGTAGAACAAGATTAAGTTCAGTATCCAGAAATGTGGTGCCAGAAACACGGTAAAAATTCCTGGTAGATTCAGGATTCAAACACAGAACCTTGCCTTTTACTGGCAATGGTCCTAAGAACTGAGCTACCTTGCTGGAGTTATGCAAAAGGCCAAGGGAGGTAGAAATCTAACTGGCAGGCCACTTTCAGCTAATACACTGCCATTGACTAGCGCACCCTGATGCCACCAGGGAGCTGGCAGTGTGGTGGACTTCAGTTCATCGTTATACTGAGCAGTGACCATATGGTAATTTCTCGGTGTATTTTTTGCACTGATCATAAACAGTTATATCTTTTAGCTGTGGCACAGTTTTAAACTACTGCTGTCAAGCTGGAAGCATCGTATAATAGCAAGCTTAAAAATAGAATGAGGCTGCTCACAGTAACAGTACATTGCACAGCCGGCTTTAACATCTCTTGCAGTTGCATATGTTTGCTGTTTATAATAAATCTCGGATCAACATGAATACCATTAAAATGAATGTAAATACTTTTGGATTAATGGAGACCACTCACTGAAAAGCAGACGCATTGAGTTCTCTATTTGCACACACAGAAATAAAAGAAACTTGCTAGCTTTCGGAGTAATCCTTTTCCGAGGTAGAATACAAATTCACACAGAAAACACACACTCACTTATACACACGCATGCCTGCACACTCCTATTCCCCCACATGGCACCGTGTGGAAGCACAATGCTGCATTTCGACAGGTGGATTATGTTGTGGTGGGGATTGCGTTGAATGGGATGGGTAGAGGGAGAGAGAAGTGGGAGGCAGAGAAAGGGATTGGGGGTGGGTGATTGCAACAATATGTTGTACTGTTACACATCAGACATGTTATTCAAGTTAATAAGTAACAGTTATGTCACATTAAGGGATATTTGTGTAAACTTGCTCGGACTCCACCAAAGTACCTAGCCATTCAGGTATATCATGATAACCAGTCACGATCTGTGATTTCTTTTGTAGCAGGCTTACAATTTATTGTTTGACCTCCCAATGAACTGCCAATGTTCATGTATTGAAAGATACACCATGCCAGCTACTTCAAATGTACTAAATGGCACAAATTCACTTCAACATGCTGAACAATAGAACACAATACATAGAAGTGACCTCCTTTATACCTTTGACATTATTATAGCATGTATTACTGATTAAAATAATGCCTAGTTTGACACATAGTTGACTGGAAAGGCAGTTTTTGTAATATGCTTTGGTTTCTTCAAAACCATACTCTTATTTGAGAAGACAGAAGTATCCTTTGTCCTCCCGATCCACACTCCAAACATGGACAAAACAGCTTGAATGTATTCCAGGAATTTATAGAGGTAACAAACTTAATTAGAGCTGGAGGAGAACTGTTTCAAATCTGCAAAGATATATGCTTTCTTATCTTTCATAAAATGAACATTGATAGTCTAATAAGTTATATCTGCTGATGTAATACTTCAGACGGTGATGGCCCATAGCTTATTTGCAGAATGGAAGTAGTCGGTGAAAAGTTCAGCCAAGACCTACCAGCACTGTAGGTTGCAGGATAAGATATGTAGATTATGCTCATTCACCCTGTGCAGTGGGTAGTTGTCACAATACTGCCCAGCTTAAAATTGGAAGGTAATTAACTTTGGCATATGGTGTTAGATTTCATTCAAAAGTTTACCAGAAACACCTCCTGTGCAGGTAGCTCAGTGTCTTTGCTGTACTCCACATATAGTTATAGCACAAATCCCAGAAAATGTGTTTTGGGCCAGAAGACATTTGAATGTCACGAGATACAGTCTTATCTTTCATAAAGCCAATAACAATACCAGAGAAGGAAAGTTGCTACTCACCATATAGCGGAGATGCTGAGTCGCGATAGGCACAACAAAAAGATTCACACAATTATGGCTTTTGGCCATTAAGGCCTTTGTCAGTAGTGGACACACACACACACACACACACACACACACACACACACACACACTAGGCACAACAAAAAGATTCACACAATTATGGCTTTCGGCCATTAAGGCCTTTGTCAGCAGTGGACACACACACACACACACACACACACACACACACACACACACACACACAACTTGCACGCACGGATGCAGTCTCAGAGAACTGAAACTACAGTTCTCTGAGATTGCAGACGTGTGTACAAGTTGCGTTTGCGTGAGTGAGTGTGTGTGTGCGTGTCTGACAAAGGCCTTAATAGCCAAAAGCTATAATTGTGTGAATCTTTTTGTTGTGCCTATCACGACTCAGCATCTCTGCTATATGGTGAGTAGCAACTTTCTTTCTCTGGTATTGTTACATTCCATCCAGGATTTTCCATTGTTTGATAAAGCCAATAACAGTTTTACCATATAAAAGGCTGTTTAAATATTTGTCCAGTGACTGTTCATACAAATCTGTAAGGGTGAATATAATGAGGCTTTCATTCACCGTTAGTGTAGTTGTGGAATACATGCTAATGAAAATGCAGATGACAGTCACAAAAGCGGTCCCATCCCTCAAATGATTTAAATTCCAAAACATTGGCACAGTTTTGTGACTGTTTCTATTGATAATTTGTGCACTAACATCCAACAGGTTTACATTTTTGAGCTGAAAATTATCGTTTATGTCATGACAGCTTATTTTGTGCTCACATTTCAAACAGTGGAAAATCCAGGATGTAATGTAACTACACTCCTGGAAATGGAAAAAAGAACACATTGACACCGGTGTGTCAGACCCACCATACTTGCTCCGGACACTGTGAGAGGGCTGTACAAGCAATGATCACACGCACGGCACAGCAGACACACCAGGAACCGCGGTGTTGGCCGTCGAATGGCGCTCGCTGCGCAGCATTTGTGCACCGCCGCCGTCAGTGTCAGCCAGTTTGCTGTGGCATACGGAGCTCCATCGCAGTCTTTAACACTGGTAGCATGCCACGACAGCGTGGACGTGAACCGTATGTGCAGTTGACGGACTTTGAGCGAGGGCATATAGTGGGCATGCGGGAGGCCGGGTGGACATACCGCCGAATTGCTCAACACGTGGGGCGTGAGGTCTCCACAGTACATCGATGTTGTCGCCAGTGGTCGGCGGAAGGTGCACGTGCCCGTCGACCTGGGACCGGACCGCAGCAACGCACGGATGCACGCCAAGACCGTAGGATCCTACGCAGTGCCGTAGGGGACCGCACCGCCACTTCCCAGCAAATTAGGGACACTGTTGCTCCTGGGGTATCGGCGAGGACCATTCGCAACTGTCTCCATGAAGCTGGGCTACGGTCCCGCACACCGTTAGGCCGTCTTCCGCTCACGCCCCAACATCGTGCAGCCCGCCTCCAGTGGTGTCGCGACAGGGGTGAATGAAGGGACGAATGGAGACGTGTCGTCTTCAGCGATGAGAGTCGCTTCTGCCTTGGTGCCAATGATGGTCGTATGCGTGTTTGGCGCCGTGCAGGTGAGCGCCACAATCAGGACTGCATACGACCGAGGCACACAGGGCCAACACCTGGCATCATGGTGTGGGGAGCGATCTCGTACACTGGCCGTACACCACTGGTAATCGTCGAGGGGACAATGAGTAGTGCACGGTACATCCAAACCGTCATCGAACCCATCGTTCTACCATTCCTAGACCGGCAAGGGAACTTGCTGTTCCAACAGGACAATGCACGTCCGCATGTATCCCGTGCCACCCAACGTGCTCTAGAAGGTGTAAGTCAACTACCCTGGCCAGCAAGATCACCGGATCTGTCCCCCATTGAGCATGTTTGGGACTGGATGAAGCGTCGTCTCACGCGGTCTGCCCGTCCAGCACGAACGCTGGTCCAACTGAGGCGCCAGGTGGAAATTGCATGGCAAGCCGTTCCACAGGACTACATCCAGCATCTCTACGATCGTCTCCATGGGAGAATAGCAGCCTGCATTGCTGCAAAAGGTGGATAGACACTGTACTAGTGCCGACATTGTGCATGCTCTGTTGCCTGTGTCTATGTGCCTGTGGTTCTGTCAGTGTGATCATGTGATGTATCTTACCCCAGGAATGTGTCAATAAAGTTTCCCCTTCCTGGGACAATGAATTCACGGTGTTCTTATTTCAATTTCCAGGAGTGTATATTAGAGAAGGAAAGTTGCTACTCATCATACAGCAGAGATGCTGAGTCACAGATAGGCACAACAAAAAGATTCTCACAATTACAGCTTTTGGCCATTAAAGCCTTTTTCAACAATAGAGTCATATATATATGTGTGTGTGTGTGTGTGTGTGTGTGTGTGTGTGTGTGTGAATTGTTGAAAAAGGCCTTAATGGCTGAAAGCTATAATTGTGAGAATCTTTTTGGTGTTCCTATCTGCGACTCAGCATCTCCACTATATGGTGAGTAGCAACTTTCCTTCACTAAATTTGTGCTCATATTTGTGATTTACCCCCCCACCCCCCATGAACCATGCACCTTGCTGTTGGTGGGGAGGCTTGCGTGCCTCAGCGATACAGATAGCCGTACCGTAGGTGCAACCACAACGGAGGGGTATCTGTTGAGGGGCCAGACAAACATGTGGTTGCTGAATAGGGGCAGCAGCCTGGATGACTGACTGATCTGGCCTTGTAACACTAACCAAAATGGCCTTGGGATGCTGGTACTGCGAGCAGCTGAAAGCAAGGGGAAACTACAGCCATAATTTTTCCCGAGGGTATGCACCTTTACTGTGTGGTTAAATGATGATGGTGTCCTCTTGGGTAAAATAGTCCGTAGGTAAAATAGTCCCCCATTCGGACCTCCGGGCAGGCACTACTCAGGAGGACATTGTTATCAGGAGAAAGAAAACTGGCGTTCTATGGGTCAGAGCGTGGAATGTCAGATCCCTTAATCGAGCAGGTAGGTTAGAAAATTTAAAAAGGAAATGGATAGGTTAAAGTTAGATGTATTGGGAATTAGTGAAGTTCGGTGGCAGGAGGAACAAGACTTCGGTGGCAGGTGAATACAGGGCTGTAAATACAAAATCAAATAAGGGTAATGCAGGAGTAGGTTTAATAATGAATAAAAAAAATAGGAGTGTGAGTAAGCTACTACAAACAGCATAGTGGTCGCATTGTTGTGGCCAAGGTTGACACGAAGCCCACACCCAACACAGTAGTACAAGTTTATATGCCAATAAGCTCCATAGATGACGATGAGATTGATGAAATGTGTGATGAGATAAAAGAAGTTATATTGGGTGATGCTGTGGATATTAGATTAGGAAATGAGACGCTTAAAGTAGTAAATGAGTTTTGCTATTTGCTGAATAGGGGCAGCAGCCTGGATGACTGACTGATCTGGCCTTGTAACACTAACCAAAATGGCCTTGGGATGCTGGTACTGCGAGCAGCTGAAAGCAAGGGTCAAAGTAGAGAGGTTATAAAATGTAGCCTGGTAATGGGAAGGAAAGCGTTTTTGAAGAAGAGAAATTTGTTAACATCGAGTATAGATTTAAGTGTCAGGAAGTCTTTTCTGAAAGTATTTGTGTGGAGTGTAGCCATGTATGGAAGCGAAATGTGAACGATAAATAGTTTAGACAAAAAGAGAATAGAAGCTTTCAAAATGTGGCGCTACAGAAGAATGCTGAAGATTAGATGGGTAGATCACATAACTAATGAGGAGGTATTGAATAGAATTGGGGAGAAGAGAAATTTGTGGCACACCTTGACTAGAAGAAGGGATCGGTTGGTAGGACATATTCTGAGGCATCAAGGGATCACCAATTTAGTATTGGAGTGCAGCACGGAGGGAAAAAACTGTAGAGAGAGACCCAGAGATGAATACACTAAACAGATTCAGAAGGATGTAGGTAGGGGAGATGAAGAAGCTTGTACAGGATAGAGTAGCATGGAGAGCTGCATCAAACCAGTCTCTGGACTGAAAACCACAACAACATTTGTTACTTGTGGGCACAGACTACAGTTAATAACACATACTAAGCTGAAGGTTTATAAAGTTTCTTGTTCATAAACCCAGTATCATTCCACATGATACATTCTGTTCTCTCATGTGAAGAGCAAAGTAATCTCAGCTAAGCACACAGTTTTGTCACATGTGTTAGACAAAGTAAAAGCCAGGTGCTTCCTGGAGAACATTTTGTTGGATTCATATGACAAGAATAGAAACCTCATTGGTAGAAATGGTTTGATCACTGGACATGAAGGATGCACTAGTATTAAGTGATCCATACTGAAAACCCTGTGTGAAATTGAAAAACATTAATAAAATAACAAGTTTTTGATACTGCTGTTTATGAGTTTTTGATTTGTCTATATGAAACAGCTTGTATAAAAGCCTTAACCCTCAGTTGTCAAAGTAGAGAGCTGCGATCTTAAACTGATCTTGCTTTGTGGTACAGCCATTTCCAAAGAAAAACTACACCCATATACCAGTGTGAATAATATTTTATTTCTTGTCATGTGGTCATTAATATTATCAAAAATTTCAGAATGAAATTCAGGGATTTTCTATTTTAAATTATAAGATCAAAACAAAATATATTCATATGCTGTCATTGTTGTGCCATTAAGATTTGTGGGACTAATTATTGTAAAGCTCTCAGTGTTGTAGTCAGTCTGTAGTCTCAAGTATCAATTATTTCACTTTGATGAAGTAATTGTGAGGACAGAAGGCAGGATGGATGACGGTGTTGCAACAGTGATTCAGTTAAAGAAGCAAAATTCTATTTTGACATGTACTCGATCTGAAATTTGTTTACAGAATTCCCACTAGTGTCTCTTGTTCACCCTACCTGCAAAAAAATTTATGAAAATTAACTCACTTTTGTGTTGGGGTATTAAGTCTATACAAACACATTTCCTTTTATATTTCAGTCTTTATGAAGGAGATGAGGTTCTGAAGGAGGAGGATGAGGAAGATTTTGACTGTCCAAATTGTGGGCTCACGGGAATGTTATCACCTATTGAAAGGTTGGAACATATAGAGACATGTCAGACAAAAGGTAAGAGAAGAAACGCTATAGTTAAGATATTTTCATTATATTACTTCATACTGTGAAGATAAATCATACATAAGGAAGAGCCCTTTCTGCCTTCCTCCTCATAGTCATAATATGCATATAGAACTATTTGAGGGAGAGATCCCTCAAGAGAAAAATCACCACCAGAATTTCAACCACTTTTCGCAGGGAATGATTTTATTAAAGACAAGGCTCTTGAGCTGTGAATTAGTTTTAAATATTATTATGTACTCTAATTATACTTGAGTGACAACATTTTGGTAATATATTGGAAAGTTGCAGGTTGCAGAGAAATCTGAACTTCATTCTCCAGATAGAAATGGAGCTAATATCAATAGCTTCTAAAATTTAAGTTTTAAAAAGTTTTATGAGGTCTGTTAAAAAAATTCCAGAACTTAGTCCACAAACTTTTTCTTCTCTTACCTTTTACTTATTGTGCATGATCTCCTTCAAAATACTTTCCTCCACAGTTGATACATCGCTCCCAATGTCATTTTCACTTCCGGAAGCAATCTTGTTATGCCTCTTGCTGGATCTTGTGAAGCTCCATCTGCGTATTTTCTTTTATCTCATCTGTCATTGCAAATCTTCGTCCTTTCAATGGAATTTTGAACTTTGAAAATAAAAAGAAAAGTCCACAGGGTCCAGGTCTGGAGAGGACAGAGGATGGGACAGCACAGTCTGTAAGGAGACTGACGGACCGGTACATTGTTGACTACACGGATGGTGTATTCAGCCAGATTGGTAACACCCAACTTATCGCACAACACATCAGAATGTTGTCCTAACTGCTCAAATGCCTGCCTTGCCTGATCAAGTGGTAGATGACTCAACTCAAACCCAGTGCCGTCGCTACTAACTAAATTAACCCACGAAGGGTGATGGCGAGAACAAAGGGAAATCTTTTGAACTGGGGAAAATTTAAAGAAAATAGCACCACTCTCATAATCAAGGACCAGACCAGAAGCACTGTTTGAAATCACAGCCCATTAGTAAAGGTAATTTAAGATCCTTTACCAAAACCAGATCAACCAGCCGAGAAAAATTCCCGTCAGACAAGCTGCCCCACACCTTGCCCACTAAAGGTAACTCCCACCCATCGTCTACATGACATCTCTGAGTGATAGGATGCAGGGAAGAGAATTTACACAAATGGCGGAATTCCAGATACCTCTGGTAGTCTAACAATGACACCGAACTGCACGAACCAAGGAGCGCACACGCAGGACACCCGTGCACTAAATGATCTGGCTCTTTACATCGATAACACCGTCTGTAATCAGAAACCCGATTTACCACTCGCGCCACTGAGGGTTGATTACTCAAGGGCAACATCCACATTCTACTCTCCCTCTCGCATTGTTCATCTAAAAGCAAAAGTGCCTGTATAGAGTTAATCAGCTCTCAAAACTGATTAAAAGTACTAGGCTGAGGGGAAAAGTTCAAGCGAGAGTGATCCTGAGGTCAAATCCCATCTAACACATTAGAAATGCTCTCCGCCCCAGTCTCACACAAATTGGGAGCTGACACTGCCGTATGCACATGTTCAAAGTATTGACTTACTGTTTCTGAAGTCCCTTGCACCCTCCGGTAAAACTCATACTCCAGCTCGACACTTCAATCCCGCATCCGCCGATCCTGATTTAGGTTTTCTGTGATTTCCCTAAATTGCTCCAGGCAAATGCCAGGATGGCTCCATTGAAAGGGCATGGCCGACTTCTTTCCCCATCCTTCCCTAATCCGATGAGACCGATGACCTCGCTGTCTGGTCTCCTCCCCAAACAACCCAACCCACAAGACTTCACAGACTACAATACTTTAAAAAAAAACTCTCATTAAGGGATACAACAAGGACAAAATCACAGAGTGAGGCATGCGTAATACATCAGCGTGAACCTGAAAACATACCAGCAACCAAAGGACTTGCTGGACCTGAAGTAAACTCTCAACTGCCAATTCCAAAATCCCACTAAGGAGACCCCTGATGGGGTTTGGTATTTTATCAAAATGACCCAAGAAACTACTGCTCAGAACCCGAACCACCGCGCTCTAAGCTCAGTGGCACTACCCTGAACTGCAACTCACTGACTCTATCAGCAAACTGCTACCAAAGCTGTCTTTTGGAATCTTTAAGATCTATAAATCCAAGATCAGTTAGACAGTTACCTAGGTGAGCTAAATGTGCCTGCAGACAACACACTTGTTTTGAGTGGGCTGACTCGCCTCGAGAAATGAAATATTATGACACAATTCCTCCGACACAGTGGAAATACTGGAGAGAAAGTCACCTACCCCACCAAAGGTGTCTGCTGAGGGTAAAAGAGGGCAACCAACCACTGCACGCAGCCGGGTCGCTAACTTGGGTACACTTCCATCCACGGGAATCCCATGAATTCACATTTCGTAGAGAAGATGTTCACGTTCAGGGTGGGAAATCCGGGGACAAGCTCTGGAGCTCATGGTGCAGGCAAACCTTCTGAAACCAAAGAAAAATTAGTGCACTGGTACGAATACCATATTCTAACAACTACATAAGGTGAACTACATTAGTTGAAACGACAAACAAGCCAGGAGGGAAAATATGAACCATCCCCCCCCCCCCCTTTAAGCTAGCAGATTGTTCTACTACCAAGTGAAACCGAGGTAACAGGTTCAGGATAGGAACGGATCAAACATCAACACGTGGAAGGGAGACCCATCAGATAGTTCATTGTTTTCACCAAATTAACTTCTCTTTAAGAAAAACATATTTATCAATTAAATTCTAGATTAATAACAACATGAAAGCCGTCAGAATTATAGCAACATTTACAATGACAAACTACTGAAATTTACCAATATAAGCAAAAGGAAACAGTAGTCAATAAACATAAGGCATCTGAGTTTATGAACAGTAACAATGAAATTTGAATCGTTCAGTAATTTACAAAAGTTTTTGAGTTAATTCCGCTAAACTCCACAGTCTACAACCCTGGCAGCAGTCACCCAACCCAGGTATAGCTCCAAGGAACAAGACAACTACTCAGCTTTTGCTAAGTATGACAGAAGACACAGCAGAGCACTCCCATGGCAATAACTTAGACCTCAGGTGTTGGGCAGGATGGCGCCAAGGTAGCGGCCCAGAAGTCAGGGCTGCAAGCACCAACTCAGACTCGCATGCTTTGCAATCAATTGTGAGTATAAATCACACGCGAGGCAGCGCCCATAAACAATAACAGAATATATTCTCACAAATGATGAGACTCACTTTAACGAGATAAATACAACTCGTAACCTTAGATAAAACAAGTAGTTAAAGATATATACACCTTCACAAGGATTTTAATCAGATCAGGGGAAACTCATTAAGATTGACAGAGACAATTAGAATGGATTTTGTCATACACAATAAGTACATACGTCTCCGTCTAGGTAAGATGAAAAAGCGAGTACATGTAACTGACAAAGTGCAGGTACAAACAGAGCAGTTGCAGTTAAACCACCCCTGAGGCATGAGTGAGTACTGCTAAATTGCCTTAAGAAATACTAGTTAAGGTGAGCTTAAGCAAAACAGAAAATTTCAATCATAGTAGCCCTACATAATTCAATTAGGACTAAAACACATCAACTTAGGTTAGAATAGATGCACTTTACTAAATCACAATTAGATTTCAAATTCATACCAAATACCTGATACAGTACCATGACACCGGTGTTACCACTTCAATTCATTACACCGCACTCCAACCGGGTGCTCACAAGCAATTAACAGAATCATGTGGCTTCAGAGAAGACGCACTACCAACCATTGGCCACTCTCGGGCCAAGGCACACTGCAGAACAAACAAATATGTATTATTTACTGAACAAGACACAATAATATTTTGCCAATTTTCCTTTAAACAATAAAACCACAGGGCTAGAATATCAATAGTCAGTATGTTATGGTGCACTCTCCCCACTGTCAGTTATCCTTTTAACTTCTTTTCAAATAACAGAAGGAGGCCCCTGTCAGCAGAGCTCCAGAGCACGACCTTCATCACCTTCTTTAGTGGCTGTCCAACATTTGACAAGTCACTCAGCGATCAGGCTGGGGTACATGTATTGTCAAACCCAAATCAGCCCAACCAAAAGCCCCCTGCCAGGCACAAGGCAGGTGACTGTCGATACCGGTGCCAGAGGTAGTTAGGCCAGCAAACCTAGCCGCCACGGCTCGACAGTGATTTCATTTTTTGTGCAATAGTCATGCAACAGGGATGAATGTGCAGGTGCGTTATTGTGCTGCAGAAGTCAGGTATTGTCTCGCCACATTTCAGGCTGTTTCCTTCTCACATTTTCTCGCAGGTGTTGCAACACATCCTGATAGCACCATTGATCAATAGTTTGTCCCAGTGACATGAATTCATGATCAACTAATGCTTCAAAGAGCCAAAGAAAACTATCAGCATGGCTTTGACATTTGACCTAACCTGATGAGCTGTTTTTGGTCTTGGAGAACCTTTCCGAACCCATTGTGAAGGTTGAACACTGGTCTCAATGTCATAACTGTGGACCCACATCTCATGACCATTTATGATTCTCTTAAGGAACATTCATTCTCATTTGCAAGATCCAAAAACCCTTGACAGATTGTGAAGTGAATGTCTTTCTGGCCTTGAAGCATGAGCCATGAGATGAACTTTGTGGCAACATGATGGATTCCAAGATGCTGTGTCAGGATTTCATGACATGATTCAACTGAAATGTTACATTCTTCTGCAATCTCTTGGACAGTCTGTCTTCAATTTCCTGAACAAGGGTCATCTTTAACTTTCATCTGGCCATTTTAAAACCATGTGAACCATTCATAACACCTGGCACGGTCTAAGCACTCATCACCATAGGCTTTCTGCATCATTTGGTGTGCGCCTGTAAAGGTTTCCATGAGGTTCATGCAAAATTTGATGCAGACATGTCACTTCCCTAACTCTGCCATCTCGAAATTTGCAAACTGTGCGACACAACATTCTACTCACTACAGCACTGAACAATAACTAACAGACATACAACAATGAAACTTCCGCAAGTTATACATTAAACATAGGTATGTGCAGGGATGCCAACCACATTTCACTCCAACATACCATTGGGGCGAAATTACAGATATACTGGAATTTTTTGAATAGACATCATGTGCTGCTGTTTGTCAAAACATTTTTTGCATACGTGATATATAAGAACTCTGTGGTCTGAGAATTTTTGTTCTAATAAGCTTAGCAGATTGAAACTTCTTATGAGTGACATTTATATGATTTTGAGATGTTACTTCAGAAGAAACTGATTGTATATTATTATCTTACATATAATACAGTCCAAATTGTACTAAATTCGTCCCTCCCCCCTTCTTCCCTCCCTCATTCTTTGGTATTTCGACTGTTCCAAGGACTTTTCTTGTGCTTTACCTGTCTAGCATGCGTATATTCTTAAAATCCATAACCTGATTAGATTGTTCTTACTGCTCTGCTATTGCTGATCTTAACTTCTGTCCTAAACATATAGTGTTCTTGCTCTTTAACACTTTCTTTTACTGTCCTTCCAGTTCCATCAAAATGTACTGTGCCACAACCACACATATCTTCAAATATTCCAGCATTGTGGTAGTGGTGAAGCACATCTGTTGTGGGTCAGAAGAAGACTTTTATCTTGTGTTGACTAAAAAATGAAGTCATTAAACCATTCTTCTGGAGGATCTTTATATGAATTCAGTTACTCAAGACAAAAACAGTAATTTTACAGAATGTGCAGGAGGTTACTTGTTTTTCTTATTTGCATTATTATTATTATTATTATTATTATTATTATTATTACCACTTCATTAGAAGGCCCTATTTATGGAGAGGTTATCATGCCCACTGGCCATCACTCTTTCCCTAAGGATGTCTAGCTTTGATCGCAAGCTCTGTCACTGGTTCAGAATTCCTGGAAAATCAGTGTTCAGAGCAGCTTGCGTCTGGGCTGGGTAGTGGTGTGATACAGCATCTAGATATTTGTTTGAGTTGGTAAGTTTTCTATAAAATCTGTGGGCTAGAGTATTGTCAGGCCTTCTGTTGGCCACCACATCTCAAAACAGGGGGCCTATCTCACTCTTCATCTCCATGGTGAATCTGATAGTTGGATGATCGTTGTTCAAAAAATTGTAGCATTTTTCTAGCTCTTTCCTGCCACATGGCTATACAAGAAACATGTCATCCACATAGCAGACCCGGCAAGATGGTTTTAGTTCCACATTTCTTCAAAATCCTCCAAAAAAATGTCAGCTTTACAGCTGACAGAGCTGAGCCCTTAGCTAAAACTCCCCCTTATATTTAAAATAACTCAACTGCAAGCATAACTCAATCAGGTCAAAAATTTCTGGAGCAGATTTATCCCCAATGATGTCCGTGGTACCTGTTACTAGGGTGTTAGTAAATAGAGATTTGACCTTGGAGCTCACCATTATGCCAGTTGTGGGTACTTATACTCTAAGTAAATTTCCAAAAAGGTTTTGAATCCTTCAGAAAGGAGTTCATTTTTTCAAGAACATGTTTTATTTTCTAAAAAAAACCTAAAAACATAAGTTGAAGAATTAATCCCATTCAGTATAGGTCTCAGTGAACATCATTCTTTATGAAACTTCGGTAGACAACCTGGCTTCAGACTCTATGTGTGGATGTTTCTTTCCATGACAACAAGTAACCTGTAGCTGCCATCTCTACTGAAATTGCACGCATTCTTTGATATTTCAGCTGTTTCACAGGATTTCTTTCTATAAGTATAACTTTATCTGGTTGGCATTGAGTTATTTCTGAAAATCAAAAACCTGGTCATGTTAGTTTGCCACAACCACATGTCATTTCATACACTCCCACAGTGTGGAGACAGTCAGACACATGCATCATAGGTTGGAATACATGTAACATAGTCAAATTATGCTTGGGATTGAGTTATTTTAAATATAAGGGTCAATTTTATTAACAGTGTGATGGGGTACAATGAGCTCACTTTTCTCATCTGTAGCAGCTGAATTTGTTATGAAGCACTAGCTGAGAACCCATTGTTGCCTGGGTTTATATTTATTCCAATCTCTCCCCCTCCCTGTCCTCCCTTTGCCTGTCCATCTCCTCCTTTTTCCTTTCTCTGTCCATCTGCTCTTTCCCCCTGTCTTTATGTCTACTGCTTCCTCCTCCCCCTCTCTCAGTCCATTGTCCATCCCCTCCCCCCCCCCCCCTCTCTCTCTCTCTCTCTCTCTCTCTCTCTCTCTCTGTGTGTGTGTGTGTGTGTGTGTGTGTGTGTGTGTGTGTGTCTTTCTCTCAGTAGGTTGCTGATTCTTATCAAACAGTATTTCTTTCCAAATGGTAAGTAATGTGTGTACCAATTTAGTTTTAAATTAATCCAGGAGTTTAAGAGAAGCTTTTCGGTTGCAGTTATGCCTGTATATGCACATGTCACATGTGTTTTATCATATTTCACACATATTTGTACACATATTTCAATTGTATCTTTACCTAAATTTGCACTGCAGTTTTGTCTTCATGCAGCTCAGTGTTAATGACATCATATCTTCTGAATTATGTGCTGTACAATGATATAATTTTGTGAGTACATTCAGTGGTATATGTGGCTACTGTCTGTGAAATGTGTGCAAATAGAGTTAGAAGTAAAGAAGGAATAAATTAAAAGGTCTAGCCTGGTGTGGCAGTTTTACTGCATGACAGTGAAAGTGATGTAAGTGATAAACTCTTTTCATTTCATCATCGTTTTGAGGCAGGTGTCAGCAAGGAAAAATCTCATAAAGATTTGAAATTATGTGTAAAGTTGGTTGCCAGTCACTAAGTGCTCTCACTCTCAAATACTGGATGAATATAGCCTGGGTATTTGTGCACTGTGAGCTACACTACTTTTTCACCCCACCCCTCTGAGAGGTAGATGGTTCTTACACCTACAGTGATTCTTTCCAAACAGTATGTATGTACCAAGTTTGGTTGAAATTGATCCAGTGGTTTAGGAGGAGATGGCATATGAGAGGCAGTCTAAAAGTTTCTAAGCTTCTAGTCTGAGATAGTTACCGTAATATCTTGCACAAACAACATCACCTACTTTTATAGTGACCCTTTGTGGGTATGCAAGTCAAATTTTGCGGCTCCAGCTTTGTTGATTTTGCCGCTAGGATGCATCATATACCATAGTGTAAGGAAATGACGAATAATGAGAGAATCAAGAACAGTGATGTGATTGAATATCTTCATTTGAAGGGTATGACGCCCACGGAAATTGTGGAGAACATGCGAAATACACTTAAGGACAGTGCTCCATCTTATCTAACAGTGAAAAACTGGGTGTCCAACTTCTAACGCAGAAGAGCGAGTGTGGAAAATGTGCAAAGGAGCAGAAGGCCTGTCACTGTTGCCACTGATGAAACAGTGACTCCAATCCATGGTATGATTTTGCAAAATGATCAAACAACATTGCAGCAAATTGAAACCACATTTGGAATTTCCCATGGGCATGCTCATGATATTGTTGTGAATATTTTGGGCATATGGAAAGTTTCATCTCGGTGGCTCCCAAAAGATTTGAATGTAGATCAGAGGCGGGACCATGCGCAGTGTTGTGAAGAAATCGTCTGCCAATTTGAAGTGTTTGAAGGTGGCGTTCTTGCAAGGTACGTGACCATGCGTGAAATGTGGGCTCACCACTGGATCCTGAGACAAAACAACAGTCACAAAAATGGAAACATCCTTCATCCCCTACCCCAAAAAAATTCCGGGTGTAAAAATCAACGGTAAGGTGATGGCATCAGTCTTCTGGATGCATAAGGGGTAATTATGGTGGATTACTTGCAAAAGGGTGTAACTATCAATGCATTATACTATTGCATCTTCCTGTGCCATTTGAGAGAATAGATAAAGAAAAAAAGGCGCGGAAAATTGGCGCCCAGAGTTCTTTTGCATCAGGACAACGCACCAGCACACAAAGCCCTTGTAACACTGGAAACTCTGCATGACTGCGGGTTCAGATTGTTACGTCATCCACCATATTCTCCAGATTTGGCTCCATCAGGCTTTTTTCTTGTTCCAAACTTAAGAAAAGATGTCAAATGATGACGATTTGACAATGATGATGCAATGATTGATGCTGTGAATGATTATTGGACTTGAAATCAAAGACCTTTTATTTGAATGGTTTGCAGAAGTTATCTGAGCATGCATGCAAGTGTATTAGTGTACACAGTTATTATATTGAACAATAAATTGATATTATGAAATATCTGCCATTCTTTATTTGTTAGGCTAGAAACTTTTCGACTCCCTATCGTATACTTTTATAATAGTATGAATTTCAAATGAAAAGTGTTACATAATGCAGAACTGAAACCATCTTGCTGGCTCCAATATGTGGGTGTCACGTTTCTCGTATAGCCACCAAACAAAGAAGAGCTACATAAATTCTACAATTTCTTGAACAACGCTAATCTGAAAATCAGCTTCACTGTGGAGACAGAGAATGAGATAGGTCTCCTTTTTTTAGATATGTTAATCTACAGAAGACATAATAATACTCTAAGGCACAGTTTCTATCTACCAACACAGACTAGTATCTAGACATTGCTTCACGCCACTACCCAACCCAGAAGCTAGCTTCTCTGGACACACCATCTTCGTGTGCATTCCTCACCAGTGACTGTAAGAGTTTGTGATCAGAGCTAGATTTCCTTAGGGAAACATTGACAACTGATAGCTATGATGACCTCTCCATAAAGAGGGAAATGCATTGAAGTGGTGGTAATAATAATAATAATAATAATAGTAGTAGTAGTAGTAGTAGTAGTAGTAATGTAAACAAGAAGAATGAGGAACCTCCTGCACATTCTGCAAGGTTACTGTTTGTGTCTACAGCAATCGAACGCAGAGACAGAGTCCTTCAGAAAAATGGCTTAAGGAAAAAATTTTTCAATCAACACAACACATAATAAGAAAATTTGGTTTTGCCTTGAGCAAACATATTTTTTCTTGTTTTAGTACACATACATGTTTCAGAGAAGTTTCTTCATGTTCAGTGGATTTTATTTATTATCTGTTGAACAATCTACAAAGAATTTATGCATTATGATATTTACCAATTTTTGAGATTATATTGTTTACATCACCATAAGTATAGCTAGAAATATCAACATGAAGAATAAGTATATACCTTATTATTACATTTTGGTGTTCACAAGTCTGATTGGTATTTGCAGCACAGGTATAATTTTGCCTTCCAGTATGTCCTCTGCAGCTGAAAAGCATATATCAATGTTTTCCTGTAATTTCTCAAGTCTTAGGCCTAATATGATGCTATTGATTTTTTCCTTTTTTTAATATATATATATATATATATATATATATATATATATATATATATATATATATATATATATATATATATATATATATATATATATAGTGTCATCGCATTATGATGGTTTGTAGTTCAAGGGTGAGCATGTACTTCCTGGAGTCCATTTATTTAATTTCCTGTTTCAGCCAACTTACTTCTGGTTTGTGTTTAGCATGTTGTTTTGCAGCTGGAGAAACTTCTCTGAAACATGTATCAGTAGTAAAACAACAAAAATTGTATTTGCTGAAGACAGAACCACATTTCCTTATTACATATTATGAAGCAATGTAGACAAGGAAAGAGTTTTGACCACAAAATGATTATACTACAATTGATGTATCTTACCACAACCAAACTGCAGGAGTATATGAGGTGACATGCTGTTGTGCCAAAGTATGAGGGCTATCCACAAAGTACATTACGTTTTGGAATTAAAAATAAATAAAGTATTGGAAATTTTTTTATTATATACAGATGAAAGCCAGACTTAAATGCTACTTTTCTACATAGTTGCCATTTAAATTAAGGCACTTATCATAGCGATGGATGAGCTTGGAAATTCCTTCATCGTAAAATTCGGCCGCCTGCGCCTTCAACCACGTGGTTACCTCTTCTTGAAGCTGTGCATCGTCATCAAAATGCTGTATAGCCAACCACTTCTTCATTGCTGGGAATAAGTGGAAGTCGCTCAGTGCAGGTCGGGACTGTACGGCGGATGAGGAAACAACTCCCACTTAAAAGATTCAAGAACTTCACGAGTGGCATTTGCCGTGTGGGCCCGGGCGTTGTCGTGAATCAGCAAGATCTTTGAGCCCAACTTTCCCCTGCGCTTGTTTTGTATTGCTCTTCTGAGGTTGTGCAGAGTTTGGCAATACCTTAGAGAGTTTATTGTAGTGCCTCTTTCCAGGAAATCCACAAAAATCACACCTTTTCTGTCCCAAAAGACAGTCATTACTCGGTTGAAGGCGCACGCGGCCAAATTTTACGACGAAGGAATTTCCAAGCTTGTCATCGCTACGATAAGTGCCTTAATTTAAATGGCAACTATGTAAAAAAGTAGTATTTAAGTGTGGCTTTCATCTGTATATAATAAAAAAAAAATCCAATACTTTATTTATTTTTAATTCCAAAACATAATGTACTTTGTGGATAGCCCTTGTACATATTGGCCAAAAGAAAGGGTTAAAGAGTATTAAGACAAAAGGTAAAATCAGTGATAGAATAGCACCAAGCAGAATGTGACCAGATTATGGATTTTAAGAATATACACATGCTTCTCAGAGAAAGTAATATTTATAAAAGGAAAGTCTGTAAAGCAGTTGAAATGTCGAATCGTGTATAATTTCAATGGAGATGGAAACTACAGGCTTCTGTCTTCTTACCTACCTGTTATCACAGAATTAAATACCCGGTCATGGCAAACAAGGAACCTTATCAGGAAACAACCAAGGTGGTATAACAACAACAACAATAATAATATTCTGAATTCCTCCCTATGTCAGTATCTGGCTCCAGCATTTACTCAATGATGATGGTGCACCAATAGCAACTGAACAATTTTTACCCAGTAACTCCACTCTCCAAAAGAGTGCTCAAAAACAGCCATTTATATGAGGTATGTTCAATAAGTAATCTAACACATTTTCTGAATGCAGGTTGGTTTTATTTAGATATTTCAATACATCGTATTATTCCCCACTACTTTAGCTACAAAACTCAAGTTTTCAATGTAATCTTAGTTCATTGCCACCTTACTGGGAGGGCCTGTACGCCTAAGCATGATACCACTTTACTGGACGACATTAGCACCAATGTTGTGCTGCATCAATAACCTCCCTATCATCCATGTGCTACTCCAATAGAGTGCATCCTTCATTGGGCCAAGCAGATAGAAGTTGGAAGGTACGAGATCGGGCTGTAGAGTGGATCAGGAACATAATTCCAAAGAATTTTCATGAGCTCCTCTTGTGTCATTCACTTGTGTGAATCCTTGCACTGTCATGGAGAAGGATATTTCATTTGCATTTTTGTGGCAACAAACACGCTGCAGACGTTTCTTCAGTTTCGTGAGCATAGCACAATACACTTCAGAGGTGATTGTTGCATCATGAGGGAGGACATCAAACATAATAACACCTTTAGAGTCCAAGAAGAGTATCACTATGACTTTACCAACTGAAGGTGCAGCTTTGAAATATTTCTTCGCCGGCCGGGGTGGCCAAGCTGTTCTAAGCGCTACAGTCTGGAACCGCACGACCGCTACGGTTGCAGGTTCAAATCCTGCCTCAGGCATGGATGTGTGTGATGTCCTTAGGTTAGTTAGGTTTAAGTAGTTCTAAGTTCTAGGGGACTGATGACCTCAGAAGTTAAGTCCCATAGTGCTCAGAGCCATTTGAACCATTTTGTTTTAAATATTTCTTCGGAGAAGAGGTGGTGTGATGCTACTGCATGGATTGCCATTTTGTTTCTGGTTCAAAGTGGTGAACTCATGTTTCATTGCCTGTGATGATGTTTGACAAAAGAGTATCACAATCAGCCTCATAATATTCAAGCAATTCTGCACAGATGGTTCATTGCTCTTTATGGACTTCCGTGAGGCAATGAGGAAACCAGCAGGCACACACCTTTGAGTATATGACTGGGGGATAAATGTGTCAGCACTATCAACAGAGATGTACATTTAAGCATCAAGAAGTTTGACTGTGACCCATCAATTATCTCAAATGAGAGTGTCTACACATTTCAGCATTGCAGGACACAGTTGTGGGTGGCTTGCTGGCATGCAGGATATCGAATAGGTATGTGTGATGTTGTTGTGATAATGACATATGCATTGCCCAACAACTCACCCTGCTTTTGTCCACTGCTAGGTCTATGTAGATATTCTGTAAGCATCTATGAATACAGCTCTGTTACAGATGCCATTTTGATGGCCATATATAGCACCGACACCTGTTGGAGCTTCATGAAACTAGAGAGGCTGAAGCAGAAATATGTCATGATGTCCTTAACATCTGAGGTCATCAGTCCCCTAGAACTTAGAACTCCTTAAACCTAACTAACCTAAGGAATATCACACACATCCATGCCCAAGGCAGGATTCGAACCTGCGACCATAGCGGTGTGGCTGAATACCTAGAACCGCTCGGCCACAATGACCGGTGGTCCTACAACAAATCCTGCACTTTTTTCTACTGAACATGAAACGGTCTCTTGACAGTGTTCAGATATCCAGAAACACTGTTGAATGCTGAATAAGATCCCAGTGGAGGAATTGAATCACCAAGCAGTGAAGTAGACTGAGGATGGACGTGAGATGGGCTAACAACACAGATGCTTTCATAATCAATTACAGCAGCCACGAGAGCCTGGCTTACACCTTGTGTAATGCAAATCCTAATCACAGTGTAGGTGTAGCAAAATGTGGATGTTTCTCTTGCGCACACTTATTATTATAGTGTCCATAGTTAAGGAATTGGGGTCTAACAGAAAACAAGTTAAAATGGAGTTAATACATAGCTAAACTAACTGCAAGTGAACGTCATTTAAGTAAAAACACGGGAGAACTGCCGGATATCAGTAACGTCCTGCCAAGATATTTCGGCGCAAAGTCTTCTGGCCATCTTCAGGTGAGTGCCACTGTAGTAGTACTGGCGAATACGCGCTGAGCTCCGCTATTTAAAGCCATATTGAGGTGACATTGCGCATGCGCTGTTCAGCGTGCGCATTCATAACGGCTCCGTGCGCTTTGCCTCGCGCCCTCCACTGTGGAAGCCTGGCGTATTGGTATCAGGTCGATTTCCATCTTTATGCAGATAACTACGTCGACTACGAAGTTTCTCTATAACAGGATTCCAAGCAGAGTTTAGCGGATAACCGTTATCTCGATTGATGAGAGTCTCATTGTCAGACAATCTTATTTCCACAGATTCATTGATATTCAAGCTCCAAAAGTTCGATGTACGGGCCAAAATTTTTGTGTCGTTGTAATTCATGGAATGGTCTGTGGAAATACAATGTTCGGCGATTGCGGACTTGGTGGGTTGGAGAAGGCGAGTATGCCGTTGGTGTTCCACAATGCGTTCCTGCACAGTTCGTGTTGTTTGCCCTATATATGATTTGCCGCATTCACACAGAATTTTGTAAACACCTGGTTTACGCAGGCCCAGGTCGTCTTTAACAGATCCCACCAGTGATGAAATTTTGGAAGGAGGGTGAAAGATGACTCTCACTTGATACTTTCTCAATATTCTGCCTATCTGTGAAGAAATATTCCCAATAAATGGTAGATAAACAGTCGACCTGAAGGCCTCTTCCTCTCTGCGCCGAAATATCGTGGCAGAACGTTACCGATATCCGGCAGTTCTCCCGTGTTTTTATGGAACAATCAGTACGCCGGGAAAGCTTTAAACATCACGTCATTTAAGTATTTGGCCGAAAGAGTCAGCCTTCAGGAATTGTGAAATAAACCCTGTCGTCCAGGACCGTGTGCCCTAAAGAGCGCAGATTCTCCATGAGATGGGGAAATTCTGAGGCGTCTATTGTGCTGTAGTGTCAGAGTGAGAAGGACTAGAACCTACATCGTAGGGAGACCCCGCAGAAGCCGTTTGTGGCCAGAGAGAAGTAGCGGTGTTAAATATGGTGGACCCAAGATCGGCCATTCAGGGAAACATTTATGAAAACTATTTAACTGTGTAGTGGTTCAGGGAATGAAGCCACAGTAATTTTAATTTACCATTCTTCATAAATTTTCATGGTGATCCCAATAAAACTTGAATATTGATCATATTTGTAATAGTTTATGATTTACTGTTAAAGTGAAATTAACAAGTTTTGTAACAAAAACCTGAATGCTAAAATCTGAATGCTTTGGTCGATCTTAACAATCAACATTTCATATAGAAGCGCATCATTAAAATGACAAATGTTGTAAATACCAACTCTGAAACTTTATTTGTTTAAAAGATATAGTAAATTTAAATGATCAGTATTTTCAGTTAAGCATCAGATCATCATTTCCTCCACATGAAAAACATTGAACGATGACAGCATGACACCTTATTGAATCATTAGGTAATAGAATGTTTGCTGTGAAGTTTAGTGCATAATAGTTACTTTTGTTCATTGTTTATTTATCAGAAAACCCATTGGTGCAAGGCTACTGACCGTGACATTCAAAGTTAAGAAGGAAATTGTATTTGTTTTTATGTAAAAGAATTTAACATGTATTATGTAATGGATATTATTGTTACTTTATTTAGAATGTGAAAGTGGTCAATATGTTAAAACGCAAAATAATGTAGAATAAGCTGTAGCCAATCAGATGGACGGCTTCAGGAAAAGGAACTGCCGTAGTCAGTTGAGTGAGGAGGTTCAGTGCATGGGAAAATGCGGCCAGAGACGGGCAGAGGGACAGTGCTGGCGGAGCCGCAAAAGTGGACAGTCAGTGTTTAGGTAGCTAGGAAGTGAAATGACTTCGAAAATTTCACGTTGTGTGGTATCGCGGGACTTAGTCTCTGAGCAGTGAGCAGCCGCACGCCTGGTGTGAACCCTAACTTTTCGCGTGGTTAACAAGGTGGAGTATTGGACTTGTAATTCATGATGAGATTGTGAGTAATTGAACTGTGTCAAATGGATATGAGCTCGAGTGTAATAGTAATTCTAAATAAGAGCACTTCTGCTATTAGTTTGCTTTCTGAATAAACATTATTCTAACCAAGTCACGAGTGTGTGGCCTACGTCATTTATAGGTCATTAATATAGCTCCCGATATTCTTATTACCGTAGTTATATGTTATATTAACTTCGTATGTTTATACAACTTTGCAAACTTGCCATCAGCCAGACAATTTAACCAAAAGGTCAAAACTGTCCAATTTAGGGTGTGTAATGTAACACTTGCAGTTCAACCTATAAACGAGTTTGAGCCAAGGCATTTTGATGAAGGGGAACTGTATGTGAGCCTGAACATCTTTGGGATGTTAGCTCACATAATCAATAAGCTCAGTTCAACAGGTTTTGCTTTTTAAAGTGTTTATCATTGTGTTGACCTAAAACTAGGGTGTTGGTTTATTTTGCATATTTCACTTACTGTTGTCTTGCCCACCCAGTTAGCCGTGTGGCCTAACGCACGGCTTTCTGGATTGGGAAGGAGCGCCTGGTCCCCAGCACAAATCCACCCAGCAGACTTGTGTTGAGGGCCGGTGTGCCGGCCAGTCTGTGGATGGTTTTTGGGCGGTTTTCCATCTGCCTCGGCTAATCCGGGCTGGTTCCCTACACTATGTCGGTGATTGCTGCACAAACAAGTTCTCCATGTACACGTACACCACCATTATTCTACCACGCAAACATAGGGGTTACATTTGTCTGGTGTGAAATGTTCCCTGGAGGAGGGGGCGTCCACCGGGGCTGAACCACACAATAACCCTGAAAGAGTGATGTGATTCAGTTTGGGGCAGCAGAGGGGTGAAGTGAACCGCAGTAGTCATCGTGGGATTGTGGACCACTGTGGCGGCGACGGAGCCTCTCCGTCGTTTCTAGGTCCGCGGTTAACATACAAGAGAATACAATACAATATTGTTTTCTTAATGAATTGTCTTTTAGTGAGAGAAGTATATATTCAGCAGCAAGAATATCCTGTAAAGTAAATAACCACTTATCTTGATTTATATATATTTATAAAAATTATTTTTTTAAATCAAGGTACCCTCCATCTTTCCGCTGACTCCTCTTACATATAGTATTCAACCTCATGTCCAGGGAAGCATCAATCTTTGCTGGCTATGATAGACAATATCTGTTATTGCACCCTGTTCAAAATTATTGTTGGATTGACAACTCCAAAGGAAGTGGTGGGGATAAGACTCACGTGGGAGGTACTGCACACATTTGTACAATCTCAGGAGGCCTGAATCTGCAGCAACGGCTTATGGTTGTCAAACCTTCATCCACACCACTACAACCCTTGCCACTTACATTATGCTTCAGTTTCAGACAGCTTGCTAGCCTTTGGGATCATTCTTTGTGCTCTCAGATTTTGTTTGTTTTTAGGTCTTACAGTTGTGATGTTTAAATTCTTTTACTTCTGTTGTTTGTTGTGTAATATTAGACAGTGTCAGAAGCAAGTTCATGAAATGCTTGTTAGTGCAAAATTTGAATGTCACTCTATTGGGTGAAAGATTGCTGTACAAGCCTGTCGAGTGGCAATATGCCTACTTCAATAAAGAAAATTTAATGGTGACCGACTTCTCTCCATTACCAAGTTGATCAAAATAACTGCTACAGCATTGAATGGAAACAAAATCAATTTTGTGAAAACCATCAACAAAATGTGTAGGGAAAAAAAGACAGGAAGATGGAAAATCAGAGGAAAACATTGTATGGGTGAGCAGATTACCAAGATAGATTCATTTCTCAAGCATGTGATACATTTGTATGTTTATGATTATAATTGCAGAAAGGAACATCTGGCACACAGAAAATCACCAAATCACAGGCCATCATTAAGAAAGGAGGTTTTGTTAAGGCATTACCACATTGCTGTTTACAAATATGCTCAACCAAAACTTTATTATGGAAATTTGTGTGACTTTAATCTGTGGATGAACAAAAAAGATATAGCTGGGTGACATGCTAATTTTTAAGACAAATTCATAGCATGACATCAGTTAAGATGCTTGGCTTGAAGAAATGTGGATAAATTGTGGCTGTTTTTTCAAGCAGGCCTGAACAGATGACACAGTTAAAGAAATTATGGCAGTGCCTCCCAATAAGGATGGCTGATGTATCCTCGTGGATGCAGGTACCTCACAAGGTTTACTTCTGAATTGTCTTCAGCTTTTTAATTGAATAAAGACAAAATATTATCATGAAGACATGGATCATGATAGATGTATTAAGTGGTTCTTAATCTTGGCAATACCAAATATGTAAACACCATTAGTTTTGCTCTTGATAATCCCCATAGTGATTCTGCTTTAGTTGACAAGATGCCTACCATGACAAAGCAAAAGGATGAAATAATAGATTGGCTCCACTATCACAGCATTGAAATAAATGAGAATCTTAAAAAGGTGGAGCTTATGGGACTAATATCTCTCCATAAACTGTTGTTCTCAAGATATGAAACTGATGAACTGGCAAAACAAATGAGCATACTGCTATTAGGCTGCCACCTTTTCACTGCTGTTGCAAGCCATTAGAATTGATCTGGGCCCAATTTAAGTTCACATTCCTAGAAATAATATCAAAAAATTATTCTGTCTGCAGTCAAAGCACTCTCCAAAAAAGGTGCTCGGAAAGTCACCTCTGAAGACTGGAAAATAGCTCTCAATTGTATACAATACATTTCGGAAAAAAATCAATTGTATGATGCTATTTTAGGAAATTTTCAGAGGAAATTTTTCTTTCGCCGCCACAAGAAAGACGTACATACCAATTCAGCTGAGTGTTTGGATTGCACAGCACTTGTATAGCAAAATTACATTTTCGTAATTTTTCACTGTTACTAAGAAGGCTGTTACCAACAATTGAGTCCAAATAAGGTCACCCGAGGAGCTCAGTCATTACCACACAAAAGAAACTTCTCTCACCATTTACATCATTATTGCTGCAATACTGAGGTAATGTATTTTGTATCAGTAGTCTTCTTACTGTCAAACCTGTAAGTTTCCTGACCCTGATTAACGCGCACACAATTTTTTGCTATGTTAGAAATAAGTAAAAACTTTGACAGATAGTATAACAAAAAAGTTAATTATGAACCTAGCAACCTGTGGAGCACTGCGCATCATATTCATCACACTTCATTCAAGGTAACAGGGTGGTTTGATAAGTCTGGTAAATAGCAAGAAAAAATGTTTGTTGCATAAACAACTCACCTTACTTCTCAACATAGCCTTCTTTGATGGATATACACTTGGTCCAGCAATCGTCCACCTTTTTCATTCCATTGGGGAAAATACTCATTGATTGAAACTATCACTTTCTCATTCGATGAAAATTTCCTCCCAGCAAGGCAAAGTTTCAAGTTAGGGAACACAAGTAAGTCGCTTAAGGTTAAGTCTCATGAGTAGAATAGATGAGAAACAGTTCAAAGCCCCATGCATGCATTTTTGCCACTGTTATTGCTGATGTATAAGGTTGTGCATTATGCTAGTGAAAGAGCACTTTTTGATGCCAGCCTTGGCCATTTTTCTGCCACCGCAAGTTTCCAACGCTTCAACAATGAAGTAGAATAGGTTCCAGTTATGCTTCCGACTTTTTCTAAGTAATCTTTATGGATTATTCCTTGGGAATCCCAAAAAACAGTTGTCATCACCTTATCAGCAAACAAAATGGTCTTTGCATTCTTTGGCACACTTTCACCAGGCTTTGTCCATTGTTTCGAGTGCCATTTTCACTCTGGTATATAACGACGGATCTGAGTTTCACAACAGTCACAAATTGGGACAAAAGCATACCAGATTGCAACTAAACATTGCCAGACATTGTGCTGAAATGTTGTGCTAGATGCACCTTTGGTCAACTGTTAGCAATTGTGTCACCCACCTCGCACAGAGGTCCTTCATAGACAATTCTCTGTACAGTTCAGATGCCTACAGCCTCAGCAACCTCATCAACTCTTTGGCAGTCTTGCATTACCGCATCATGGAATTATCAATGGCTTCCTTTATGGTGATCTTAGTTGGATGGCCAGTGCGAGTGCTTCATCTACAGCGCTTCTCAACCACATTTAAATTTGTTAATCCAAAAGTAAATGGTCTTCAGTGATGGTGCAGAGTCTTCATGAACTTCATCCAATTCTGTTTTAATTTGTGCAGCAATCTAACCCATCAAATAAAAATGTTTAGTAAGAACATGACATTTGTTTTTCTCTACTTTCAAGTACAGTCGACACACTGACCAATTCAGGTGGCTGTCAACAATAAACTGTATGATATACATTGTTGAAATTCTTTAAGTGATCCTTGGAATGGTCAAGCTTACGAAACATGAAGGCACACCAGAGATGTTCCATTATCAAACGCTGTAGCTATTTAAAATTTCATTATAACCATATCCATGTGATCACTGTAGGGTTCATTATCTGTCTTACCTCTGTGGCACATAGGTTATCGCACGTATATGTTACAGCTGTGAAATGCTAAGTGGCCACACTTCTTTGGAATGTTCGACACAGTTCTCATGGGATGAAAACATGGACTTGTGCTCGGGACAAAGAGTCTTACTATAGGGGTCTCATGTTATCTGTGAAATCAAATTGTGAAACATTTGTGGCATGCACTCACGATGTGTAGTGATTCAGATTCAGATTTTAAATATAATAATAGTGGCCAAGAATATTACAATAAGTTACACATTCCAACAAAGTGGACCAGCAGTTTACAACTGTCAACATTTGCTGACTAATAAAAAGAGGATTTTTAAGGGTTATCAAAAGGAAAAAACTTATCTTGTTTTAGGTTTAAATATCCTGTTTTAACATTTGTTATTAAATATGTTTATTTTTTTAACTGATATTAAAATAATGAACTTTAATACTACCAGTTTTGTAATCACATTATCATGTAATTTATATATGTATATTTGATGCGACTTATTATCATTTAATTCCTTCGCTCTGAAAATGCATTTCTATGAATTAAGTTTGACAATTCAGTTTCTATTTGTTTGCCATAACCTTTTATATTCATGATAAACTAATAATTCTGCAAGAAGTAGTATCCATCAGTAATCATCCATTGCTTGTATTTTGTTGTGCTTACACTTTTGAAGAAGAAATTATTTCATATAAAAAGATAAATGAAAAATTTGCTGGCAACATCAGAAGTTACTGATAACTTAAGAACTTTTTCTATCAAAACATTCAAAGACCGAATCTATGTCTTCCACAAAAACTGTATAAAAAGGAGAACTTACTTGAGACAGCTGCTAAATTACAGTGGCTGGCTTCAGATGCTTAAATTCCAGTGCTGCCAATAGACAATTTTAAAATTAGGTTTTGGAATTGTTGGTCACTTTCTCAGTTATGAAACAGGGGTATTTTAGGAAGGAGGGGCAGCTCATTGAGACCCCCCCCCCCTCCATTGAGAGCGATCCACCTGTCATGAGGACAAGTGGAGACGAAGAGTAAGGGGGAGGTATCAGAGGCAGTAGGAGGTCAAAGATGCTACTTTGGTAAGCACTGCACCAACATCAGTCCAGAAATGACTGCAGGACAAAGCTGTCTTGGGGGCGCCTGCTGCTCAGCTGGTGAGCATGATCTACAGTGTGACACAAGGACCTGAGTACCTGCTACACTGCATGGACCATTTGGCTCTTCCCATCCAACATTGAGAAAGGAACTAATAGTGCCAAAAGCTGGAAACAGTTTCCTCTGTTCTTAAATTAGCCTGTGGCAGAATTGTAATTTCACTACCTGAGGGTAAACACTGGCCAGCCATTCTGTATCCTTGTAATTTTCCATGACATGGTCAGTTATCCAAATATATTACTGCTGGGAGTTTTCACCATCAGAGTAGTACTCATGAAAGCTATTCTGTTTAAAACAGTTAAGATCTTTTCTTCATATTTGTTAAGGTAATATATTCAAAAGATTTTCTTGCACATCATCTATATATAGAAACAACATGTGCAGATTCATTCCTTTATACCAATACAGCAGTTGTAGGGCACCATAGACAGGATAAACAACAGGGATATCCAAGTGATTTTCAGTTCTCAATTAATTATATTCTGGGATTGGTACTGTTTGTGAATGATATACTTTTTCTTTTGTAATGTTATGTGACTTAACATTTCCGTTGGTCATTAGATGGGTTTAAGACATTAAGAAGGAAATCATATATCAGTTGAATATTCAAATCCTGCAGTTTATTTGTTAGAACTGAATATAAAGTATAAATTTTGTACTATGAAGCTGCAAAGCAATGTTATAGAGGGACAGTTGATTATAGAGTGAACCTACTCTTTGAATTTAGAGATGATAGATTTATGTAATACTGTTGCCATGAAGAGAAAAAGATGTAATATATGAATGGCATATACACAGTGAATGAATAAATAGCTGTAAGATCATACTAAAAAGGTTTATTCAGCCGACAAAATTAGTTATCACACTCGTGTTACTGATTATGGTTTTCACGGCAAACGTCTTGGGATCATATTACTGCCGTGGCTGTATATTAACAAATTATTATGTGTTTAAATACATGTGATTACAAAACTGAACACTACATTTATCTGAACATGCAATAAATTCGTATTATACCACCATGGCATTTTTATTATTATGATCCAAAGGCAGTTGCTGAGACACCAGAAACCTGTAATAAACTGCAATAACTGACTTTGTCAGTTGAATAAATATTTCTGAAAGACAATCAAATCGTAGTAGAATTCTCCATTGAAACACAATATCATGCTTTGCGAAGCTACAAAATTTTTGCCGTCAGTAGTCAGCTCCCATTAGTTTCAAATCTACACATCTTTCCGGCTTCTTGGTACACCATCAGGTGCTGATTCCTTTCAACTTAGTCGGCCAGCAAACTAAACCTCTGTGCTATGCAAACATTGAGTTTATTGTGTACTTGATTATTTTAAACAGTAACCATGTAACTTTGATATATTCACATACTAGCACATCATAAATTGCATTTGTATTGACATATACAATTCTATTTTGCAGAAACTAGTGAAGATACTAATCAGTCAAGTGGATCTGAAGGGTATTACTGTAATATATGTCAAAAAACTTTAAATTTGACACCAACTGAAATTCTGCGACACAAAAAGCATCACCAGAAGAAAGACTGATAGTTTATATGCCATAAGCAGTAATCTTGAAATATTGTAATAAAGGTAACAATAATCCCACTGCAAATAATGTCATAAATGACAGATTGAATGTTTTCATGTACAATTTTTGCAATTAACGTGTGAAACTGATACTGTTAGAAATAAAGTGTACAGAGCAGTACTGTGTTTCATTATACTAACATTTATGAAGAGGGTTTATTTCATTTGGAAATAAAACCGTTACCAGTGGTGGATAAAGTGGTCACTTTTTTCTAGAACAATTTTTGTGATTTTAATTGCACAGAATGACAAATAATCTACCTGTTCCCTCTTTTCCTGTAGTTTTTAACAACTCTTATTTCATGTAATCTACATTAGAACAATTAGCCATTCTTATTATCTTCTGTGGGGAAATACTGTAGCCTAGAGGAAATGTTTTTAAGCTAAAAGTACTATCTGATGGCTGTACTTACCACCACAGTGATAGCACTGTAGGTACCAGATCAGTAACAGTCTGTAGAACTTCACAGGAACATCTTCCTCTCAGTATTATTTTCGAGTTACAAATACAACAGTGTCTAATGAAGTAATATAAGGCAAAACATATGTAACTGTGTCAGCAAGTGCTTCATATGTTTAATTTCAGGACTGGAAATGTTACTGCATGGAACAAACCAAAACTGGATATCAGTAAATTTAAATTCTCCCAATCAGGATTATCAGAGATGGAATCACTAATGAAATCTGCGTGTACAATAACTTCCTAGTTGTTTCTTCTATGTCTTATAAGTAACTTTTGTTTAAAAAAAAGACTGAGTGGTGACATGTCCATTTCAAAATATCTGATTAGTGCATCAGTGAACAGAATGAAGATTTTAGGCAACCTGCTGCAACAATGTCCCATGAAGCATGTTTAATTACTTGCTAAGGTATAGAACATAACGGTAAGAAATGGTTTCCAAACTGCACTTGATTACAAAGTGAAAAAAGATCAGTATTTCAAAATACTCCATAACATAGAAAACATATTTGCACAATATATTTCCACTCTTAATTTGAAAAGAAGATATCATATTGCAAAAGCCCAGTGAACAGTTACACAGTTTTGACCAAATTGTTGAGTGCAGTATTTCTTTTACTTTTTCTCCTTTCATGAAGCACTGCACGCAGAATATGTTATCAGCAATCATGTGAGACAAACAAGTTGCGATCTTCAGAGGCTGCCACGCCAACTCGCTAGACAGTTCACTGTGAGTGATGGAGCAGGGAACACCCAGCATCTCACTTGGAAGAGTGCAAGCTGCTAGGAGCTGACTCGCAAGATCCTTAAGCAAACTTTCTTAAATGCAAGGTAATTTAATTAAAAAAAAAAAAAAAAAAAAAAAAGAACTCAAATGGGGTGTCCTAACAGACTGAAGATCGGGGAAGATCAGTTTGGATTCCGTAGAAACACTGGAACACGTGAGGCAATACTTACCTTACGACTTATCTTAGAAGAAAGATTAAGGAAAGGCAAACCTACGTTTCTAGCATTTGTAGACTTAGAGAAAGCTTTTGACAATGTTGACTGGAATACTCTCTTTCAAATTCTAAAGGTGGCAGGGGTAAAATACAGGGAGCGAAAGGCTATTTACAATTTGTACAGAAACCAGATGGCAGTTATAAGAGTCGAGGGACGTGAAAGGGAAGCAGTGGTTGGGAAGGGAGTGAGACAGGGTTGTAGCCTCTCCCCGATGTTGTTCAATCTGTATATTGAGCAAGCAGTAAAGGAAACAAAAGAAAAATTCAGAGTAGGTACTAAAATTCATGGAGAAGAAATAAAAACTTTGAGGTTCGCCGATGACATTGTAATTCTGTCAGAGACAGCAAAGGACTTGGAAGAGCAGTTGAATGGAATGGACAGTGTCTTGAAAGGAGGATATAAGATGAACATCAACAAAAGCAAAACAAGGATAATGGAATGTAGTCTAATTAAGTCGGGTGATGCTGAGGGAATTAGATTAGGAAATGAGGCACTTAAAGTAATAAAGGAGTTTTGCTATTTGGGGAGCAAAATAACTGATGATGGTCGAAGTAGAGAGGATATAAAATGTAGGCTGGCAATGGCAAGGAAAGCGTTTCTCAAGAAGAGAAATTTGTTAACATCCAGTATTGATTTAAGTGTCAGGAAGTCATTTCTGAAAGTATTTGTATGGAGTGTAGCCATGTATGGAAGTGAAACATGGACGATAAATAGTTTGGACAAGAAGAGAATAGAAGCTTTCGAAATGTGGTGCTACAGAAGAATGCTGAAGATCAGATGGGTAGATCACATAACTAATGAGGAAGTATTGAATAGGATTGGGGAGAAGAGAAGTTTGTGGCACAACTTGACCAGAAGAAGGGATCGGTTGGTAGGACATGTTCTGAGGCATCAAGGGATCACCAATTTAGAATTGGAGGGCAGCGTGGAGGGTAAAAATCGTAGAGGGAGACCAAGAGATGAATACACTAAGCAGATTCAGAAGAATGTAGGCTGCAGTAGGTACTGGGAGATGAAAAAGCTTGCACAGGATAGAGTAGCATGGAGAGCTGCATCAAACCAGTCTCAGGACTGAAGACCACAACAACAACAACAACAGACTGAACATAATTGTGACATGTTGCACGAATTTATTTTTAAAAATAATTCTCTAATTTCTTTCCTTGCTATTTCGCAGAGAAAGTTAATCACTTTGAACTAAAAAGATGCAGACTGGGAACTAATGCAATAGGTGATACCTATTTTGAAATTTTTGAAGGACTTAACTAAACAGGTGCCCCAGAGATAACAGCTTCACTGCCAAAAATTGAATCTTGTTAAGACATGTAAGAGCTTTTAAAGACAAAAATGTCAGCTTGGAATTATCTCCAACAGTGAATTGATTTCTCAGACATCTATGGATCCCTAATTCAAAAAGCAAGGATTTGAAGAAATTACATTCCAGGACTGTTACAAAAACTTTGTAGCAAAAATGAAAGCATTGGGTGTTCAACAAGAACAAATATACATAACTCCCCAGCCAGTTACCATCATAATGGATAGGAACTCTTCAGTTTGGGAGGGGCTCAATAAAACCATTAGTCAGTGCCAAATAACCCACAACCTGGGATCTGTAGTGACTGTTAAACTAAACAAATACTTATCTAGAAGCAATATCTTAAAGTGGTGAGAATCCAGAAAATAGTTGTAACAAATGCTACACTGATTTTTTCTGAAAAGTAACTCCTGGCAGGGTCTTGCAAGTCATGCAGGGCTCCACAGAGGATCCAGATAAAGTGTGTCCCACAATGTCCTGTCTTTTTATCCTTTTCCCCTCTGTGAATGTGTGGCTAGAGAACAGTTATGGTCCCCTGATGTGGGAGCACAAGATCCTTGGTGAGCATGACAATGATGATGCACATAGGATTTACTGTGGAGGAAACCCATATTGGATTATGGAATGTAAGAGCATTGAGAGAGGTGGCATAGTGGTTCCTATCCTACTGCCTAACTAATTAACTACACAAGAATGTTCCTGGGGCAATTTTAGTCAACTAGAACTTTCTAGAAAAAATAAATAAATCAAGGAATACAGTTGTTGCTACAGTGCCTCATAGGCACGATCTAATCTATAGTTCGTGTGTTAATAAAGAAATTCGACGAACAAATATTAAAGTAAAGAAACTGTGCTCTGAATCGCAAATTGTGCTGTGGTCGATATAAGAAAACTGCAGCGTAACCTTCGCACCAGACATGGGCACCACCTAAACTATGAAGGGAAAAAGTTGGTGTGCGAACGTGTCAACTAAATAATTAAAGAAAGACTCACACGGAATAAAACAATCTATGAAAGTAGCGGTTTGAGTAATACCTGGAATGTACATCATTTTTTAGTATAAAAGTCTGTGAATCGGCGGGTAATAAACCTTCTGTACTTGAACTAGGTGCTAAAAGCGACATTCGAATGAGAGAGTGTTCACAGACAATAAACAATAAATATAAATCTGTTACTGTGACGCAAATGAACATTCGCTGCATTAGGAACAAAGTATTACAATTAGAACATTTTTGGAGTATTGAAAATGTTGATGTTGTTTGTATCTCAGAACATTGGCTGACAGAAGATCAAGTACAATATTTTGTTCCTCAAGGGTATGCTGTTGGAGACATTATGTGTAGAAGTGAAAGAAAGAATGGAGGTGTCCTAATATTTGTTAAAGATAGTATAATGTTTACCAAAATAGATGTTAGCTCTTACTGTGCAGAACTAGGTGGAGAATTTAGCTGTATAAGACTGAACGCAGAGAATACTATAATTGTTAGCTTATATAGATCACCAGGAGGAGATATAAATACATTTTTCGAAAGATTTGAGCTGATTATGAGGAAAATGCTAAAATCTAACATAAAACTAATTATCTGTGACGATTTCAACATTGAAATGGCCGACATTGATGAACATGTTACTAGAACTTTTTTTAATATCTTAAAATCATTAAATTTACAACGTACAAATTACACACCAACACGGGATAATGCGTGCTTAGATAATATTACAGTAAATTTTTCTAGAGATATGTATGACGTCAGACTTGCCAGTGGAGCCCTAGCTGATCATGAACCATTGATTTTAACATTCTGCTGTGATCAGTTGCCTAAATCAGTCAGAATCAAGTCTAATGCCACACAGGTAAGAGGGCAGAAAGGTGAATATATTAATTTATTTATTGACAGAATATCTGATATTAACTGGGACTTTGTATACAACACACAACCTGAGAAGGGTGCTGGTGAAATGGTGTTTAACAACTTCCTGGAAATGCTCACAGAGTTATGGTACTCCTGCTCACCATTAATCAAAGGTAGCCCTAAGCATAAACAGAAAAAGAAATGGCTAAAATGGTATACAGATGAGCTAGCTCTCATTAGGGAGGAGAAGTTCAGACTGTACAGAATATATAAAAATACTTGTAAACAAGGACCTGAGCTAGATAATACTTCTTATAGAGCTTATCTAAAATGTAAAAAAATCTACAAAGACAAACTGACCTTGGCCAAAAAACAGGCATGTGAACATTACATTGAAAGTGCTCCCAACAAATGTAAAGCAGTGTGGGATATCATCAACCAATATAATTCACAAACCCATACACAAGATGCAATACTGGTCCCAGAAGAAGTAAATAATTACTTCCTAACCTCAGTGAGCGAGCTGAAAAACAAAATCAAGCAAAATGGCACTTGTGCACTAGATCATCTCGGTGCTGTGCCGCATAGGAGGTATACTTTCCACTGGAATGTTGTCACCCCAGAGGATATTGTAAAAGCTGTGGCAAGGTTCACCAACTCCAAAAGTATGGACTGTTATTGGTTTTCTAACTATGTAATGAAAAAAATAATACACGTTATCTGTCAACCTCTTTCTTTCATTTTTAATATGTGTTTAGAATCTGGAGTTTTCCCAGATGCACTCAAAACTGCTAAAGTGATACCAGTCTTTAAAAAGGGAGATAAGCATCTGCCCCAAAACTATCGACCAGTTTCTATTGTCCCAATTTTCTCTAAAGTTTTTGAATATGTAATGTACAGTCAGCTAAATAACTATTTTGATAAGCATGATCTCCTCTCCAACAGACAGTTTGCATATCAACATGGTAACAATACCACTACTGCTGTCACTGAAGTTGTTAACCAGGTGTTAACTGCATTCGAAAATAAGGATCTAGTATCAGTCGTACTTTGTGATCTTAGCAAAGCCTTCGATTGCATACCATCTAACACCCTACTTGCAAAACTGGAATTTTATGGCATACAAAAACCATTTTTAGATGTAATCGAATCATACTTAAGTAACAGGAGACAGTTTGTATCAATTAAAAATAGATGCTCCCCACTGAAGGAAGTTCGGACTGGAGTGCCTCAGGGCTCAGTCCTAGGTCCTTTTCTGTTCATCATTGCAATTAATGACTTACCTTATTATGTAGGAGCAAATTCAATTGTGTGTTATGCAGATGATACAACATTACTCAATACACACCATGACACAACAGAACTGCATCAGGCAACACAGGAAAAACTAGAACTAGTAATGAATTGGTTTCCTTCTAATGAACTTCTATGTAATCCTGATAAAACACAAAAACTAATACTGCATTTAACTACAGCTGTTGAAAGCAAATCAATAAAATTGTTAGGATTCCACATTGATTCAAAATTAAACTGGGAGGAACACATTAGCCATATCTGCAAGAGACTAGCAAGAGTGTGTTATCTCATCTGGAGACTGACAAATGTAGTCACTGATGAGTATCTAAAGGTGGTATATTTTGGCCTTTTTCAATCACACATTTCCTGCAGCATATTGTTATGGGGACATTCTTGCTTTGTCAGTGAAATTCTGAAAATTAAAAAAAAAAGTAATCAGAATAATGAGCAAAGTTAAGCCCAAGGAACACTGCCGCCCCCTCTTTATCAAGCACATGACATTAACTGTTGTGAATCTATACATCTACACAGCACTGCTTTATGTCAAAAGCAACTTAAATGAGTTCGAGACCAGAGAGAACATATATCCTCACAACACCAGAGGCAAACTGGACTTCGACATACCAAGACACAGACTCACAAAGACTGCAAACTCACACAAAATAATGAGTTTAAAACTCTTCAATAAACTTCCAGCATCTGCTCGGTCACTGACCAGTAACATTTTCAAACGTAAGATTTATGACTGGTTACTCAAACACCCATTTTATAAGATAACAGAATATTTTGAAATAATCATTGACATTAGTATATAAGAATATTCCTAAAAGAAAAGGAATTAAATTGTAAAAACTTTACTGTAAAATTATTGTCAACTGTATATTTAATGTTCAGACCTATTCCACTGTAAGGGGTCAATGGTGAATAAACTGAATACTGAATACTCACTTTTATGCTAAATAACATAACACCCTCCGCACACACATATTGTCTCTCAGAGTACTACCTGCAGACTGTGTTTACAAATGTGTTGCAAGGCTGGTTTAAACTTTAGTTCAGTTTTAAGTACATGGTGCTAGACTATGTAGATATGTTGTAACCACCTTGCTGGGGATGACTGTTGTTAACTGAAAATAGTTCACAGTTAACATCTTTACAAAATACTAATCTTGAAGAATGTAATAGAATTTAATGTTCTTCAATATGATTGGATGTACCACAATTTGTTTAAAATAATAAACATTGTCCAGAACTTATCTTCATTTTGATGCTACACTGCAGATGGCTCCTCCTGTAAGTTTCTTAACCCTTCCAGGCTTGAATTTTTTCTGTAGCAAGAAAAAATTTTTATGTGATAATGCTCATAGGTTTTTTTTAACAATTTTAGGTGCAAGATTCATACAAAAATATGTACCCATTTTCAAAACATAATTTGTACACTTGGTTTCACCTTATGAACTAAAATAACTAATTACACAATATTCTCTATTGTAATAAGTAGTAAAATGATAATTCAATAATTACCATGCAAAATAACAATTACAATATTCAGCCATACTGTGGAATATAGCGAACCAACCACATCCATGTATTCTGGCAGTCACAAGCTGCTGCATGCTGCAGCATTGACTTGCGGATATTTTCATAGTGATGCCCAACAGTTGGCAGCACTTGCACATGATGAAAAGATAGAACATACACAAATGTGTACCTTGGGTTTCCATTGGGAAAAAATACTTCTGTTGTAACTAAGACACAGTAGAAGTTAATGTACACAATTGTAGCCAGAAGATCTGAAAGGGTTATGTAAAGATGAACCAGAGAACACCTTGGTTCTCAAAAGACATGAAAAGTCAGTCAATGTTTAATTTGTACAGTTCATTACATCATACAGTGCTGTCCACGACCTTACATCATGCTGGACACCCACACGATTTTGTGCAGGCCTTATATACTCTTTCTAACATTATATGTATTGTTATGTATAGTAAATTCACTAATTACAATTACAGAAGTTGTTGATAATTACAAAAGAATGTTATCATTCTGTAGTTAAAACTGAAAAGCATGGAATAAGATACAAAAACAAGTACAGATCTCTTGTTTTCATGGAAAAACTAAGTGAAATGATACAAATAAACAATACTGAATACATTTTTGTTAATTATACTGGAAGTACATTATCCTAAATATTCCTAACATGTTTCCTGTTTCAAACTATGAGTGCATTGTTTTTTAGTGTGAACAGAATTTCAGTGTCTAATACAACGGCCCAAATAAACACTTCACTTACATTGTTAATCTGGTTCCGTTTTTTGAATTCCAATAAATATGAGGTAATTATTTGTTGTTATGTTAGTCAATAGCATAGTAAGCTGACAGCATGATATACAAAGTTGTTACAGGTTTCAGACATTATAATTACAATATATTTGGTATCTTTTTTTGTTGCTTGATTGTTTGTTAACGAGAAACTTTAACTGCAACTAAATGAATTGACAATACGTGTTCCTACAAATGGATGGATGTAATATTTGGACAAACTCTGACATGAAATTGTTGAAAATTACATTACAGAACTCATAAGATGAAATTACTTATGTAGGTCCTATCTAATGACATTAAAGTTAATCACACAATCCAAATTAGTTTCAAAATTGTAAGAAAAATAAGCTGTTAGATTTCATAGTGTACACTTACTACCAGCATTGAGTAAAACAGTATTCATTGCACAAAAGCATGTAATCAGAATAATTATTGGAGCTCATCCAAGATCATCCTGCAGACACTTATTTAAAGAGCTAGAGATCTTCACTGTAGCCTCAAAATATATATATTCACTTATGAAATTTGTTATTAACAATCCAAACGAATTCAAAAGTAATAGCAGTGTACATGGCTACAACACTAGGAGAAAGGATGATCTTCACTACTCAAGGTTAAATCTAGCTTTGGCTCAGAAGGGGGTAAATTATGCTGCCACAAAAGTCTTTGGTCACTTACCTAATAGCATCAAAAGTCTGACAGATAGCCATATAGCATTTAAAAGGAAATTAAAAGAATTTCTTAATGGCAACTCCTTCTACTCATTAGATGAGTTTTTGGATATAGTAAGTGGGTAATATCCCCAACTCCCACAAAAAAAAAAAAAAACTGAGTGTCATGTAATATTTTGTGTAATGTAATATTTTGTATAGACACCTTTTATTAACCTGACATGTTCCACATCATTACGAAGTGTCGTATTCATGGTCCATGGAACAAGTACTAATCTAATCTAAATCTAAGAGCATGACGTGTATCACCTCTCTGAAAGCGTGTTCTAGACTAGAATTCCCCAACCTTTTATTACCTATGGCGTACCCAAAGGGACGTAGACTGAGCAAGCCACACCAAAATGTGTCCCCACCCCCCTCAAAATCATGTGTATCTTAATATAATTATGAATTATTACATTGTAAGTAATGAGTTATAATTATTATTGTTGTAGTAGTTGTAAAACAGGAATAGACTCATGCATATATTAACAACTTGTTGACTTTAATTCGCTGTAGAAAAGAGACATGTCTAGTGTGAATTTTAAAATAAATAACTCTTCTCATACCTTCACTGTGGTACTTGAGCCTGATTAACTGCACACAGATGGCCAATTCGTGGCAGAATCACTCATGAAGGAAGCCTCATTTCTTCATCAATGGATTTGAGTGTTTGTTTCTCTCTCTTTGATGATTTAATTTCTATCAGTATTGAGAAGCCAGTTCACACATATATGTAGTTGAAAATGGTAGTAACACATTTACTGCCATCTCAGAGATAGGCAGTTATTCACTGCTTATTGACAGCCAAAATGTATCCAAAGACACTTCAAAGGTATTTTGAATCCATGAATTAATCACAAACCCAGTCAAGATCTTAAAACACTCTCACCAAAATATCTTTTGAAATTCTGCTGCATGAATACTAAAAATTCTTTAACTAATTCCATCAATACCTTATTATCAACATTGCAGAACAAGAAATTACTCGCTGTTAACGCCCAGTACCTTACCTTATGAAGGAAAGAAGTTGTGCATGAAAGCCAATATCAGTGGACTCCCTGATCTTATGTGAGAACTTAAATTGCTCTTTATTATCTCCTGCAAAATGTCTTCAATGTCACTGAACATGTCACTAACATGGTGGTTGATTGTGTCAGCAAAGAAGAATTTTTGAAATTTCAGTGGCAGCTTCTGAACAAAGGATTATTTTTACCATTTGTTCACATGCGGGCCTTAACAGCATTTCTGCTCTTATATGCGGTTTTTTGGCCTTTATGATAAATTCGGTTACTTTATAGGCACAGCACACTGGTTGCAGACTGGTGTTGTAAACTGCTTAAGTGAGCTAACCTACAGTTTTGTGCCTGCCACTCAGGGCATGCTCACAATTGGTCAGTTCAGTCAACTAGTGATAAATGACAACACAGAAAACCTTTAGTTAATTTTGGAGACTGAAGTTGGAGTTACTGAAATCCTAATTAGAAACCCATCAGTGTGCATAAGGTCATCAGCCAAGTTGGAACTCTACATAAAAATTTAAAGAGTGAATATAAATAATCAAAGTTATGTATTTTCCACCATTGCTATTGAGTAAATCACAGTTTTGTATGTGCATGCTTCAGCACAACTCAGTCTCAATCTCACACTCTGTGGCCATCTGTTGTTTGTGGAATGTTGCTTGCTAAAACATAGTAGTAAGAGTCTTTTGCACTGTATCATAAAACATACTGAAGAGCCAAAGAACTGGTACACCTGAGTAATATTGTGGAGGGCCCCAGCGAGCATGCAGAAGTGCCCCAGCATGACATGAAAGGGACTCAACTAATGTCCGAAGTAGTGCTGGAGGGAACTGACACCACAAATCCTGCAGGATTGTTCATAAATCTGTTAGAGTACCAGGGGGGGGGGGGGGGGGTGGAGATCTCTTCTGAACAGCACTTTGCACGGCATCAGATATGCTCAATAACATTAATGTCTGGGGAGTTTGGTGGCCAGCAGAAGTGTTTAAACTCAGAAGAGTGTTCCTGGAGCCACTCTATAGCAATTCTGGATGTGTGGGATATCGCATTGTCCTGCTGGAATTGCCCAAGTCAGTCGGAATGCACAACGGACATGAATGGATGCAGGTCGCCAGACAGGATGATTACGTACATATCACCTGCCAGAGTCGTATCTAGACCTATCAGTGGTCTTGTATCACTCCAACTGTACACACCCCACATCATTTCTGTTCAGTTGAACAGTCCCCTGCTGACATGCAGTGTCCATGAATTCATAAGATTGTCTCCATACCCATACATGTCCATCTGCTCGATACAGTTTGAAACAAGACTCATCTGGCCAGGCAACTTGTTTCCAGTCAACAGTCCAAAGTCAGTGTTGATGGGCCCAGGAAAGGCCTAAAGCTTTGTGTCATGGAGTCATCCAGGGTACATGATTAGGCGTTCAGCTCTGAAAGCCCATATCATTGATGTTTCGTTTGATGGTTCATATGCTGACACTTGTGTATGGCCCAGCATTGAAATCTGCAGCAGTTTGCAGAAGGGTTGCACTTCTGTCACATTGAATGATTCTCTTCAGTTGTCGTTGGTCCTGTTCCTGCAGGATCTTTTTCTGGCTGCACCGATGTCATAGATTTGATGTTTTACTGAATTCCTGATATTCATGGTACACTCATGAAATGTTCGTATGCGAAAATCACCACTTCATCACTACCTCGGAGATACTGTGCCCCATCCCTCATGCACTGACTATAACACCACATTCAAACTCACTTAAATTTTGATAACCTACTATTTAGCAGCAGTAACCGATCTAACAACTGCACCACACGCCTGTTGTCTTACATAGGTGTTGCTGACTGCAACGCTGTATTTTGCCGGTTTATGTAGCTCTGTATTTGAATATGCATACCTATACCAGTTTCTTTGGCACTTCAGTGTATAATAAACTGTGGTCTGAAATGGAACATAAATGCCACAGCAGGAAGATTAAGACAAGTCAAAAAAGAGATGGAGAACTACTGATTGGATATATTGGGAGTAAGTGAAATAAGGTGGCCAGAATCTGGGGAAAGTCAAACACAAAATGGTGGATTGCTGCTATATGTAGGTGAAGATGCAAGTGCAGGAATATTGTAGGGCTCTTACTATCTAAAAACAGCAAAAGTAGCTTGCTGGAATGGAAGCCAGTCTTAGGAAGGCTAAGAACTGCTTGCTTTAAAACATATGTGTGTAATAGCACTGTAATCCAATGCTATGCACCTACCGAAGTAACTGAAAGAGAGTCAAAAGAAGCATTTTATACTGAGCTATGGGTTCAGAAAATAATGGTCCTGAATGCATCATGAATGCCCAGGGCACTGGGAACAGAAATGTAAATTGTGAGCTACTGATAGATCTGTGCATTGAGCATGAGCTAGTCATTGGAAATAAAATAATGTGGGTTTGCCAGATCATGTTACTGTAAATCCAGTAGACCACACAGCCATAAGTTTCGTCAATGCTCACTGATTTTCCCTACAGTTACAGAACAGATCTCAGGTCCTCACTGAAGAAACCTATGCAAGAAGGAATTGAAACATGCTCACAAAAATTTAGATACAGTTATCTAGATGTTGGAGAGAACATCTTAGGATTAAAGGACTGTCAAAGAAAAGAATGGATTTCCAATGACATGTGGAAAATAAGTAACCTCAGGGAAGAAGCCAAAACTAAAGCTGCTATCAGCACTTTGTATGCATTTACAGATGATATTTTCAGTGTCATATTATATTCATTGTAAGAGGTGGTATGTTTATAAAATGGCAGCCAGTGTATCTGTGACAGTACAGACCAACAGAATGGTTGACATATAGTGCACACAGCCCTCTGGCAGGGCAGACAGAGATGCGGAACTACTATTTAGTTTTGCTTGAATTATGGTTGAAGAGTTAAGGTCTTAATAAAATTCCAAAAATCAAGGCTAAATTTCCATTTATTCCTACAATTTTTTTCTAGTTTTTAAAGCAATTTCCATTTCTGACAATGTTCTGCATATATGGAACATTTTGTGATATCATAATTTAGGGTCCACTGTATGTTGATAAGTCAATTTTCAGCTTGTAAGAAGGCAGTGTGAAAGAATCATGCGTAGTAAAGAACTGTACCATTCAACTTGATCTTAAGGTTGAAGACTGACGTTTTATATGTAGTAAATTCTAGAACATGATAGTCACATGTTTTTCCATTTTTTACCAGGAAGTTATAACACAGTCATTAATCTTTTAAGCATGAGACCAGTGATATGCCAGACCAATGAAATTGTGCCTTCATTACACGAGGAAATAAAAATTTTAAGCTATGCATTATCATCAAGATAAAGTTGTAAAATACAACCCAACCAATCAATATTTCAGTTGCTTTCTTCTTTTATTTCTTAATTTTATGAATGTGTGTTGAATATGATACATACACATTGGTCCATAGTGTGGAGCCACCCTTCTGAAACAAAAGTAGTTGTATAAACAGAAATTTAAAGGTATGGGAAGGGGAAAACGTGTGACGCCATGTTACCAACATAATGACCATTTTTGAAGCTGTGTTCATGAATACAACTCATAATTTTCAAAGGAAAAGAGATTAATGTTACAAGTCAGACAGACAGTCAGAGAATTACATGAGAAAAACAATTATGTCTTTCATTTGAGCATAGCTTTACTCACTGTCAGCTTATGTCACATTTTGTACAGTGTGTGGAAAATGCTTGTGATTAAACATGTAGGTGCTTAACAAATGGTTCAATTCACCTAAAGATAAGCCTCTTCATTGGTCTATAGAATACAATATAAATAACTTCTATCACATACATTATTATCACCACACTGGTATTTCATGTAACCTTCATCCAACAACAACAACACACACTCCAATGCTCTCGCTTTTACTACTGACAGCATGGTCTTTCCAGAGCTGATTGTTTGCTATGTTGCCAGTGGGTAAGTGTATAGTGACCTGTGAGCTGAGCTCACTACACCACACCCCCACAAGGAAAAGAAGAAAAATTAATAATTTGGACTATGAAATGTCTGCTGGATTGAAAAAGAACTGCATTTTTCATCTGTAACATGCTTACATTCTGGTGTGAGCCTGATGGGGCAGCTGCTGATCTGAAGGTACTGCTGCAACTGGGTGGGTGGTGCCTGATTGGTTTTCAGGCTGGTGGTAGTACTCTGGGTGACAATGCAGTTCAAACAGCTGTAATGTGGTGGGTCTTTTGCATCCAGTGATGGCATGCGTTTTCTTCGTGTCTCCTACACTTGGCTACTTTTAAGCCATATGATGTTTAATTAAATAATTATTTTGTACCTTGTGCATAGCTAAAGTAACTGCTAAAAAGGAGATAAAATTGTTATCATAAATGATTGTCAAGGCCAAAACTGTGGGAATATGCTACAAGACATATTACTTAACTGTGGGAATATACTACAAGACAAATTACTTACCAAGTAATGAAGTTGTAAAACATGTGGGCAAAATAACTGATAACTTCTCAGTGCATGACACATTGATTGTTATTGGTTGCTCAAATGACATTGAAAAACCTCTCGAAGAATTACAGAGGAATATGATGGATTCTCTGGAATGCATATGTAAACTCACACACAAAATGAAAATAATTATTCATCCAATACCACTTAGAAACGAAACCCAAGACATGACTGAAAAAATCAAGTCTGTGAATCATGTCATGTTAGATAAAATCAATACTTGTACAAATGTGTGTAGCAAGAGACTGACTGACAGGATTTTGAAATCAAGTGACTGGAAAGAAACAAATATATGGTTCATGGTTTACATTTAAACAAATGCAGAAAGATTCACATTTGTAAAAAAAACTTCTCTCTTTCATACACATAGGGAAAATAGAAAAGCCAATACAGAAATTAAGCATACGCTAATGGAGAAACAGGTGAAGAGTCTTGAAGTGAAAGAACTTCCTGTTGGCCAACTCCTTCTACTCCATCGACAAGTATCTTCACAAGGATTGTAGCTCATAACTCTGTCTGCATTCATTAGAATTGTACAATATCCACATATCTGAGATATGACTTTAAAAAAAATGACTCTTTCCACATCCCAGAGACTCCTCTCCAAGGGATCTGTGGAAAACAGTAAATGTAGTGTACCAAACAAGAAAAGACACAATTATGGACCAGTATAGAAACAGAAACAAGCAAAAAGAAAGAAACAGCAAAACACTTACCAAGCTGAGTTTCAAACCAACTAACACAGCAACAAGGCAGTCATTAATGGATACATCGCTGAAAGAGGACAGTAATAAAGTGTAAACTGGAAACATCTCAACAGAAGAAAGGCAGAATACCACAACTAGTGAACCAACAAGCCACAACTCAAATGCCAAGAATACCACACCTGGGAAAAGTGAGGATTTTTTCCACTAGAGACGCTAGTGCAAAAAGTTATGAAAGTGGTCAAGTAAAAAATTATGTATCCCCTGTACCTAATTTTAAAGTGTTTCATCACAATATTCAGTCTCTGTCCAATAAACTTAATGAAATAGAAATAATGTTAAATTATGTGAATGATGTTTTTGCCCCATGCTTTACCGAACACTGACTTTAACAATGTATGTTAGACCTAAGATACATCCCTCAGCTCAAACTTGCAAGCATGTTTTCTCAGAAAATATCAAGTCATGGGGTTCCTTTATATAAGTGAAAGAAAATATTGAATTCAGCAGTGTTACAGCACTCTGTCCAGTGAAAAATATGTATAACTCTCTGTAGCTAAATCATCAAGGCAAAATACAATTATTATTTGCACCTACAGGTCACCAGAAGGAGACAAAAAAGTGGAGGAACCACTGGAAGAAATTCAATCATTCAAGAAAACTATAACTGTATGTGGTGACTTCAGTATTGATTTCTCACAATCGAATAAATTCAAATATTATATTATAAATTTGCTAGTCATTCAACATAAGCTCAACTGTAACTGAACCAACTCAAAAAAAAAGCAACCTCTGCATTTATGTAAACGTAGGCTTCTGCGGCCGCTATCACAGTTGATAAAATTCTTCTGGGTTTGGGACTGGATTGTCAACTATAAAATTCTGACATTTCAGCTACTATTGCAAGATGCCTTCCTAAGAGTGTATTGCTAACTGCTGAATAAAAGATGTTATTTGCTCGACGAAAGATACAATTGATAAGTTTCATGCCACCGGAGTTTATGAAATCGGGTGCAAATGTAGACTGGAGTATGTTGGCGAGCTGGGCATCCAATAAGCACAAGGTTAACTGAACATGAGAGATACATCCATCTTAAACAATACAACAAATCAGCAGTGGCAGAACACCAGGAACACTGCAGGAAGAAGATTGAATTTTGAGAGCCCTGCATACTGGCAAAACAGCCATTTAGCTTGAGGAGGTAGATCAGAGAGACTATAGAAATAGCCAAGAAACCCAACAACCCCCAACAACATGAATAGAGAAGATGGATACTGACTCCCAGGGTCTTGACTGCTAGCAGTGACAGCTTTGCAGAAGGACAGTTATCACAAAGCAACAGGCATGTGGCAGGGCACAGCGGTGGAGGAGGGTACACAGAGTGCTGGTGCCCCTAGTCGATACTAGGCAGTTAGTAAACAGTACTGCGCAGCAGTAGCCGCTCAATTTCCTATTCTCTAATTTCCACCAATAGCAAGCAACAAAGGAAACTCAAATGAGAAATGCCTCTTTCCACCAATGACAACACACAATGCAAAGACCAACAAAAGAACACCTAATACCCTTCCTCCTTACCCCCAAGTCCAATGACAGCATTCCTCCATAGTATATAAGAAATCAAACTAGTGCCCATTCAACAGTTAGCAATACACCCTGAGGACGGCGTCTTGCAATAGTCACTGAAACTTTGGAATTTTATAGTTGACAATGCGGTCCCAAACCCAGAAGAATTTTATTCACTATGCCTTTACCATTGACCAGATTTTGATTAACAGGCACAAATAAGGCCATATAATACAAGTGGTAAGCATAGGCTTTTCTGATCACTGTGCTCAAATTCTTACAGTGAATGTTGAGGAAACTCAAATTTCAGTACATAAACATTTGGAGTATTTTCTTTTTCACATGAAGTTTATGGCAATATTTAAGCTTTTTTTTTAATAGCTTTCCCCAAGAAAACAACAACATTTAGCTCTGTTCAAAAAACAAACTAGTGGATCACAAAAGGGATGTCGAAATAAGAGCAGATTGTATGATTATTCCAAGTAAAATACTAGTCCTGATTTTACTTATTTTTTATTTAAAAAAGTAAGAAAATGACAAAATACTGTGTAATTCTGAGAATAAAACTAAAGCAACCTAGCAAATTGTAAGAAGAGAAATAAGTGATAGGTCAGTTAATCCAATGCCACCTAGAGAAGGCCTGTGCGCTGAGCAGTCCACCTACCAAGAGTAGTCACACAAGTCTTTTTGATCCTAGAACAGTTTGTACTGGCAGGAACTTCTAGATATGCTTTTTTGTGGCTAAATATTATATTTCTAGTTGCATACATTGCTGTTTTAACTAAATTAGTCATATCAATTATTTCATACAATTATACACTGAAACTTACCTGTTTCGATACTGAAAATCTGAAATTTATACATGGACTGGTGGCTTCATTAGGCCTATACACATGTTTTTAACTACACACACATTAGTGTGTTTAATAATGAAACCATCATGGTCATTCCATGTGACATCAAACAATAAAAAATTAAATTTGAACACTGATGATTTAGAGTTTTGAAGTTATCTGTCATTTTTATTCTACCTGTCAGAATAATGAAAAGTCCAAAGTTATTTTGTTTTGTCTTTTCATTTTAGTTCTTCATTTTTTAAAGTGACCAATAATTGTGACATTTTTATCATGCTTTGAAATTTTTAAAAGGCTAAATCCCCAAAACTATTTGAGTTACAGAACTGAAATTTGTTCTACTTTGTTCAGTTTCTTCTAAGGTTTAAAACTGTGTGCTACTTTAGTAGATTCAGAATACTGAATTTTACCAAAACCAATTCTTTTAATTCTTAAAATTTCAAAATTAGAATTTCTTGTTTTTAAAAAAGAAAAGTTTCTTATACACTTTCTATAACATATGTGCTAAATCTCATGATAGTTTTCCAATGGGAACATACTGAAATACATTCAATTTTACTGAAATTTGCTTTGCCATCTATATCACAACATTTGCAGACTGATTGACAAAACTATGGTTCACAAAGCTAAATTTAAAATGATACTAAAAAGTTATTTGTGGTGCCATTTTTGCAGCAGCTGTATGTAAACTGCAGTAGTTTAAAAGAAAAATGCCTTCTGCAAACTGCACATTAAGTATTTCTTATTTTAGTTGTGCACCCAGACCCATTTCACCTTATTTACAAGGTCTGTTCAGTGAACGTCAAATTAGTGTTTAAAGCTGTGACTATGTAGACTTTCCTGGCGTATTAGTATATCAAATTCTTGTCGGGTTTCCAGCCTGATCAAACTGTTATCTGAACACAATATTTCAGTGGTCCACCTGGCTGCTATCATCAGGTGAGAAAAGCTACACTGCTCTCACTGATAACAGATTCCACTCACAAATGACTGCATCTTTATATGCATCAGAAGTACAACAGCCGCTAGATACAGTGCACATGCGCTCAATCATTCCTGCTGCCCCCTGGCACAAAAAGAGTTGCTGTACCTCCAGTGGTGAATACTGTTGAAAATGATATATCATTACAAACGATTATTCATAGCCAGCCGATGCAGATGCTGTTGTTTCTTCACATCTGATAAAACAGGATTCCACATTTAACTTAGTGGGTATCCATTATCATGATTAATAATGTTATCTGCTAGTCTGATTTTGACAGAATCTTTTAAAACATAATCCCAGTACTGTGAAGCATTTGCAACTACTTGTGTCTCATTGTGTAGCATCCTGTGTCCCTCTGTAAGGCAATGCTCAGCCACCGCAGATTTATCTGGTTGTAATAATCACATATGGCGATTATGTTCAATACACCTGTCATTGACAGTGCAAATAGTTTGGCCAATGTAAATTTTCCCGCACTCACACAGTATTCTGCAAATGCCAGACTTCGTCAACCCTAAATTATCTTCAACAGAGCCAAAAAGTGCTTGAATCTTATCTGACAGGCGAAAAACACATCTGATCTCATATTTCTTCAAAAGTCTACCTATCTTGGCAGACACACTCCCAGCATATGGAAGAAATGCCACAGACCTAAAGGTGTCTTCAGAAGGTTCAGGTAGAGTCCAAACTCCAAAGCACATCGAATTTGTCGGTCCATATAGCCATTATTATTGAACACGTCCTTAAGATGTTGCAGCTCCTGTGGTAAATTCTCAGCATTCAAGATGCTGATAGTTAAATTTTGCCTGGGGATAGCCCACTTCCATTTTTCTAACAACTCTTCTTCCTTTAGAAATAAAAAAACTTGCACTTTCAAGCCTGTAGGGTAATTGCCTTTACACCCAGTCATACAACATCTGTAGGGGATTTTGTCTCTCACGAACACAAATTAACACTGTGTATCACAGAAATAAAGTTAAAAACATTATAGAGTAGTTACACTGTGTAGCATTCATGCACTCCTACGCTCAGCACAATATGAGTCGCTTCTTTTTGTAATGGCTACTGTTGGTATACCCATCATGCTGTTCACAGGCAGTGCACAGGCCTTCTCAATCTAGGTGGCATTGATTAATCACAGTAATATAGAGCTGGTTATGAATGACAATAAACTAATTTACCCCAAACAAATAGCTAGTGCATTCAGCCATTATTTCTCAAGCATAGCACATCAGTTGTATCATCTGTCATGACGAAACAGCCAGACAGTAAGAGAGTACAGTCAGATAAGAAAATTCATGCAGATTATTCATGTATCAGCACTTGAGGAACTGTCAAACATTATTAAAGGATTGTCTAAATATTCAGTAGGTGCTGATGAGATGCCAGATGCTACCATCAAAGCTAGTGCAACATTTACTGTGGAATCATAGTAATTGCATCATTAAGAGTGGTGTACTTCCAAATAGTCAAAAAACCAAAAGTAACACCTCTGCATAAGAGGGGAATAAAATGTGTAATTGATAATTGTAGACCAGTTTCAGTTTTGTCAGGATTCGGCAAAATTATGGAAAAAATATTCATTCGAAGATTAACAACCTTCTTAAATAAAGAAAGGCTGATAAATGACTCAAGACATGGGTTCAGAGCTGGAAAGTCAAACCAGTCAGCGATTTTTGCCTCTTTAAATGAAAAACTAAAAGCAGTGAATGATAAGCAAAATATATCTGGAAGATTTCTTGATCTTAGTAAAACCTTTGATGTTATTGTTAGTCGCTTTCTCTCACATAAGTTAAATAATTATGGAATTAAGGCCAATCTGAGAGGTGGATTGAGTCAAACCTCAATAATCATCAACAGATTACAGAAATAAATTGCAAGAATATTGAAAGGCAAAAAATTTCTATTTTTACAGTAATGAGCATAAAAATCAAGTATGGAGCCCCATAAGGGTCAATTCTGGGACCTGTCCTATTTCTGCTGTATGTGAATGACTTGGCTGATAAAATACATGATGGAACCACAGTATTCTTTGTAGGATGATGCTAATATTCTAATTAAATTGCACAGTGAGGAAATCTGCAAGAAACTGCAACATTAGTCACGCATAACCTGTGAGCTTGAGATCACTATGACACACTCCCACAAGGAGAGAAAAACAATTGACTAACCTGGGCCTGCATTTGATGGCATCTTCTGGACTTAAGTGATCAATAGACACTACTTTAATGCAGAGAATGAATGTTATATCATTTTGTCCCCATAACTGTGTGGGCCTTTGTAGGCTGGCACTATTCATCTGCAGAGTGGGCTGTGTCATAAGAAATGTGCTTTCTCTTTTCCAAGTCTTTGAAAACAACGGCAGCCTGCTTTCTGTGCTGTGGACTTCTACTCAGTTGCATAACCTCCATTTGTCTCCAGAGTTCTGCAAGCAAATCTTGAGTATTGTGTGAGAGTCTGGGATGTGGAGGCCTACAAGTATTTTTTAATGCATTACACAACTCCAAAAACATTTTGGGAGGGCATCGGTCCATGAACCCATCATATGGTATAGGCGCTCCACAATGTTGTTTGCAGCTGTGTGATGTGGTGAAGACCTTATCATGTATATCATGTACAGCCAGGTCATTGCATGAAATATTTCACCTCCCACAGCCAATGATGGTTTGAAATTACTTTTTGAGGACAGCCAAAATGTGAAATATAACAACAGGTGAACATGCACAAGACATTCTCAGCAGTTTGTGTTCCCAGTGGGAATTCATCTGGCCACAAGGTGTATCTGCAATCCCTGTGAGGCAGTGCTGGTATTTATGTGTGACCTAGGAATGGTCCTACCAAGTTGAAGTGGACATATAAGCTACAGGATGTGGTTGACGTGTTGTAAGGTGGTGTTTATCCCCTACACCTCTTCCTCTGGACTGTGACCAACAAACAGCAGTACTGTGGAACTTAGTTATCCAGAAAATCTGGACAATCAAAACATTCAGAAAAAATTAGTATAACCCTAGTTAAACACCAGAAACATACCTGCTATATTTACTTTCACATCAATACAATGTACACATTACTTTATACAGTGATAGTCAGAAATTCCTTTTGAGCCAGATTCACACATTATTTATACACAGCATGATCATGCAGGTGTTTCACTAATACCACTTCAAACAATGTTGTTTCAGTCTGGTGTTCCAAGTAAAACATTATTTAATAGCGCTGAGTTGTTGCCTCTGCATATGTCATATGTCTTCAGATTGAGTGCCAACTTCATCAGCTAGTCCATCATTGCATGGTCTGGAGATGAACAAACTGCAAAAATTTCATCATCAGAAATCATACCATATGTCTACATCTACATCTACATTGATACTCCGCAAGCCACCCAACGGTGTGTGGCGGAGGGCACTTTACGTGCCACTGTCATTACCTCCCTTTCCTGTTCCAGTCGCGTATGGTTCGCGGGAAGAACGACTGTCTGAAAGCCTCCGTGCGCACTCTAATCTCTCTAATTTTACATTCGTGATCTCCTCGGGAGGTATAAGTAGGGGGAAGCAATATATTCGATACCTCATCCAGAAACGCACCCTCTCGAAACCTGGCGAGCAAGCTACACCGCGATGCAGAGCGCCTCTCTTGCAGAGTCTGCCACTTGAGTTTATTAAACATCTCCGTAACGCTATCACGGTTACCAAATAACCCTGTGACGAAACGCGCCGCTCTTCTTTGGATCTTCTCTATCTCCTCCGTCAGACCGATCTGGTACGGATCCCACACTGATGAGCAATACTCAAGTATAGGTCGAACGAGTGTTTTGTAAGCCACCTCCTTTGTTGATGGACTACATTTTCTAAGCACTCTCCCAATGAATCTCAACCTGGTACCCGCCTTACCAACAATTAATTTTATATGATCATTCCACTTCAAATCGTTCCGCACGCATACTCCCAGATATTTTACAGAAGTAACTGCTACCAGTGTTTGTTCCGCTATCATATAATCATACAATAAAGGATCCTTCTTTCTATGTATTCGCAATACCTTACATCTGTCTATGTTAAGGGTCAGTTGCCACTCCCTGCACCAAGTGCCTATCCGCTGCAGATCTTCCTGCATTTCGCTACAATTTTCTAATGCTGCAACTTCTCCGTATACTACAGCATCATCCGCGAAAAGCCGCATGGAACTTCCAACACTATCTACTAAGTCATTTATATATATTGTGAAAAGCAATGGTCCCATAACACTCCCCTGTGGCACGCCAAAGGTTACTTTAACGTCTGTAGACGTCAATCATTTACATAACAAACGCCTATATCTGAGTATTCTAAAATGTTTGCAAATGATTCAGCAGTCTCTGATGAGGCAAAACTGTCACCAGTTTCTTCATTCAGTGTGCAAACCGTGGCAGTGGATTCACAAATGGTTAACCATAGACTATTCTTCCAATTTGACACCATTAATGTTCCAACACCAAATTCACAGTTATGTTTTGCAACAATTCTTTATCCATCTTTTGCAATGCATCTTTTTGTCCATGAACACTACCACCTTCTTTCTCTTTGATGTCATTTTACTCTCGTAACAAAAGGGGGGACTACAGAACTCTGTAGCTCAATGTTAACTTTTTAACTGACACCATTCCAGGTTCCACATATGGTGGTTGGCTGAATTTTAAATTTAATTATTGTCATCACTGATTATTGCTGGAGTATCAAATACTGTACCGAATTTTTTTAAAAAAAGTATAGAAAGGTCCAAGTGAGATCCGGATAAACTAAGTTCATCTGTACTGGAATATGAGCACAATCTCCCTGAGATGAGCAGGGTTTCTGATCATCTCGTACACAGTTGACTTCACAATTCACACAGATAGAAATCTAATGAACTTAAATCTGGGAAATGTGATGGACACTCCAACAGACCTATCCATCTCCATTAAAATCAGATATCCAGAAATGCCCAGGAAGTTGGCCAACAATACAGTGGGACACCATCATGCTGAAAAAAAGCTGGAAATGTCCTGTCTACATATATCAGCGAAGGCAGTACATCTGTATCCAACAGCCTACAATTAATGTTCCCTGAAAGAAGAAGGGTCCAACAATACTCAGACTCCATATTCCACATCAATGTATACTCTTGAGCTCATCAATTACCTTTGATACTTCCATCTAGTAAGTGTGGATCAATAACTATGATTACGTTTATTTACCTCTCTATACACTCTAAATTAGCTTCATCCATAAACACTACATCACAGGGGAAATAGCAGTTTTTGTCCAGCTTGTGAATCACGTACTCTGCTATAACTGGATTGCCCTGAATGAGATGTTGTAACATTTGCATTCTGCAAGGATGCTATTTATGTATGGGGCAAAATTATCATTATTGGTGTACAGCTGAGCCCATTTTCCAGTGAGATGCGGTGAGAGCTGAACTCTGGACTCTTATTAAACAATGCCAGAACAGCAGTGTATGTTACTTCATCCACAGTGATTTTTGATCGTCCAGCTTTCAGTTTGTCTATGACAGAACCAGTCTCACAGAATTTTGTGAGATGTTTAACCACTGCATTGTAGATAATGGGTAGTTCGTGTGGGTGGTATTGATTGAAATCCTCTGTGATCACCAGAGTGCTCCTCTCTCTTCATATCAGGACAATCTCAATGTGTTCAACTCATTCTAACACCATCAACTTTCAAGTCACCTATAAAAAGAAACAAAAGTCATAACTCAAGAATGAATAAATCTGTGCTTAAACAAAATGCACCTTTTTTTTTTTTGCATCATTCTCTGTCTGTTTGATATGCCACATGATGTGATTATATACACAAAGACAACACCCACCACAGTACAGCATTAAAGTTTCTATACCTACTAGCTCTACAGATGACAAGAAGATTGAAAGATCACATGATGAGATAAATTATTCAGATTATTAAGGGACACAAAAATTTAATTGCAATAGGGACTGGAATTTGGTTTTAGGAAAGGGAAGAGAAAAGAAAAATAGAACATGGACTAGGGAAAAGGGAAGCCACAAGGTAGAAGTTTGCTTAGAGGACAATTTAATCACTGCTGATGCTAACAAGGGAAACTTCCCATTGCACCTCCTTCAGATTTAGTGGCAAGATGGTCCAATGGATAGCTCATCAAAAACTGAACACATATCAAACACGAAAACAGAAGAAGGTGAACTGAATTATGAAAAAAAGCAAAATACAAACAGTGAACAGGCCAAGTTTAACAAGTGCAATATTGAGGGGCAATGAACAGCAATGACCCTCGAACAATTCCCCCCCCCCCCTCCCCCCACAATATTATGAACTGTCCGTCCAGTCATTGTTTGTTCTCTTTCTTTAGTCTTGGCAGTTGTCATACTATACATTGGTTATAGAATACGAGTCATGTGGTAAGAATATGCTACCATCATAAGTAAACGAGATTAATAGTGACAGCAGGTGAGATACCACTTACACGTCTCACAGAAATGAAAACAACAAATAAACAGATGTGAACTATGTTACAGCTAAGGAATTCAAGAGTCAAAACTTCCAAAATGGAATGCAACTTCAAAAACATTAAAAACATATGTTTGACAAACCACAAAGAAACTGTGTATTTGTGAAACTGTTTCATTCATTTGTTGCAGCTTAAGTGTTAGACTATTATAATTTCATTTCCTTGGAAGTGATCATATTCACATTCATACGAACACGTAAATTGGGCAAGAAGGCATATCTCACTCACTTTACCAGGTGTAGAAATTAGGTGCAACAGAAAGAGATTCCTATCACATGACACACATACTGCCCCTAATGCCATGTTTGACACACCAGATGTGTTCTCCAGTGGAGGATTAATTTGACTTGTTGCCTTGCCATCAAATGTTTGCAGTTTACATTTGAAAACCACTTCCTTTTGGCTGCTAACAGAGTGGTTATGCCAAATCGTTATAGGTCCCTTTTTTACACCTCACTGTTGCAAACAGACATTACATCATGACACAGACATGAATAAAGTGGACAGTGAAAAAAAATATTGGTATGAGGCAGATTTGAACATGGCTCACTTGTGTGGCAGTCCAACACCACTTAACCATGATGCCTTTGCTCTTGCATGCTGCCCTATATTGCACTTCTTGTTCTTGGACCGTTCACTGTTTCTGTTCTGCCTTTTTTTTTTCACAGTTCAGTACACCTTCTTCCTGTTTTCATGCTTGATCAGTGCTCAGTTTTTGATGGGCTGTCCATTGGTCCCTCTTACCACTAAATCTGAAGGGAATGTAATGGGGAGTTCCCTTTGTAAGAATTGTAAAAGAAGGTTGTATATGTGGAAGAGATCTTGAGGCCCTGGAAGGTTTCAAACAGATATATAATAGCAAGATAGAGATTTCGAAACTGCAAAACATTTCCAGCAGTAGATTTAGACTCAGACTATAATTTATTAGTTATGAACAGCACATCAAAACTGAAGAAACTGCAGAAAGGTATGAAATTAAAGAGGAGGGCCCTGGATAAAGTGAAAGAACAAGAAGTTTCTGAGAGTTTCAAATGGAGCATTAGACAAATATTGAGTGAAACAAGAGAAAGGAATATAACAGAAGATGAATAGGTAACCTTGAGAGATAGTGTAGTGAAGGTATCAATGAAACATTTAGGCAAGGTTGAAATTGTCACATACCACATGAGATACTAAATTTAATTGATGAAAGGAGTAAATATAAAAACACAACAAATGAAACAGGTCTAAGGGAATACAGACAAATACAGAAAATGGGATTGACAAGAAGTGCAAAACAGCAAAGCAGGAACGGTTAGAGTCAAAATCCAAAGCTATAGAAGCATGCATGACTATGGAAAAGATAAATGCTGCTTACAGGAAAATTAAAGAACCCTTTTGGAAAAAAGGTAGTAGTTGTATGAATATGAAGAGCTCAGACTAGAAGCCAGTACCAAGAAAAGAAAGTAAAGCTGAAAAGTGGAAGAATGTATAGGACTATAGAAGGAACCCAATTTGAAGACATTATTATGGAAAGGGAGTAGACAAATAGGAGATGGGAAATATGGCACTGTAAAAAAAAGTTGATAGGGCGTTAAAAGACCTAAGTCAAAATATAACACATGAAGGAGATGATATTCTCTCAGAATTATTTATATCCTTGGAGAATAAACCATGACAAAACTATCCCACTTGGTATTCAAGATATACGAGCCAGACAAGAATGCAATAACCTAATTCCAAAGAGGGCAAGTACTGGCAGATATGAATATTACAGAAGAACTGAAGCCAACCTCATGAATGATCATTTTTGGTAACTAATGAACATGTACTGAATCAAATTAGAGAGAAAAGAAATTTTGGTACAACCTGACTAAAAGAATGAATCAGTTGATAACACATGTACTGACACATCAAAGAATCATCAGTTTGGTGATGGTGGACTAGGGTGGAAGGGGGGGGAAGGGGGGGGGGGAGTGTAACAACTGTATGGGAGGCCTAGGTTTGTCTACAAAAACAGTTTCAAATGGACTTGGTTGCAATAGGTATGCAAAGAAGAAGAGGCTTGCACAGAGTAGACTAGTGTGGAGAGCTGCATCAAACCAGTCTTTTGATGGAAGACTACCACAGCAATAACATTTCATGTGAACACTAATAATATATAATAATTTATAAGTTAAAACAATGATCACTAGAAACAGGCACTTCCAACTTGGCCAGTGCCAGCCCAAAGTCTAAATCCAACAGAAGGATGGAAAATATAAGTTTCATACCACTCTATGCAGCTATCAACAGCATTAAACGGAAATGAAATGAGCATATGGCATCGCTGGCCAGGAGGCCCCTATTTGGGGAAGTTCAGATGACAGGTGCAAGTCTTATTTCATCCAATGCCACATTGGGCAACTTGCACACCAGTGATGAGGATGAAATGATGATGAGGACAACACAACACCCAGTCTCCAAGCGGAGAAAGTCTCCGTCCCGGGTGGGAATCGAACCTGGGCCCGCTTACATGGGAGGCAAGCACATTACCAGCAAGCTAAGTAGGCAGACAACTGCATTAAATGATTAATGGATACTGTAGTGATCAAGGCAGACAAGACTATCAATACATTTAATTCTGGCTTCTACTTTACAGTGTATAGGATCTTCATGGATGGCCACCTCTTTCTGGCTGCAACTATTGTCTGTCTCATTTTAACCCTCCCTCTAACACATTGTATTCGACCCAGTTGTGGCCAGTTATTGTGCCCCCCACTGAAAGAATTTCAGCCCTCATTGACCAACACCTCCAATCAATTGCCCGTAATCTAGCATCCCACATCATAGATACCAACTGCTTTCTTCACTGACTCTCTACCATCCGTACTCCTTTACCTCCTGGATCCCTACTCATCACTGTTGATGCCACATTCCTATAACCAACATCCCTCATGCTCATGGTCTTACCACTATTGAACACTACCTTTCCCAATGTCCTTCAGACTCCAAACCCACTACCTCATTCTTCATACACCTTACTGACTTTATTCTAACCTAAACTACACTGAAGCACCAAAGAAACTGGTACAGGCATGCGTATTCAGATACCGAGATATGTAAACGGGCTGAATATGGCACTGTGGTCTGCAATGCCTATATAAGACAAAAAGTGTCTGGAGCAGTTGTTAGATTGGTTACTGCTACAATGGCAGGATATCAAGATTTCAGTGAGTTTGAATGGGGTGTTATAGTCAGCGCACGAGCGATGGGACACAGTATCTCTGAGGTAGCTTTGAAGTGGGGATTTTCTCATACGACCATTTCATGAGTGTACTGTGAATATCAGGAACCCGGTAAAACATCTAATCTCCCACATTGCTGCAGCCGGAAAAAGATCCGGCAAGAACAGGACCAACAATGACTGAAGAGAATCATTCAGTGTGGCAGAAGTCCAACCTTTCTGCAAATTGCTGCAGACTTCAAAGCTGGGTCATCAACAAGTGTCAGTATGTCAACCATTCAACGAAACATCATCAATATGGGCTTTCAGAACTGAAGGCCCACTCATGTACCCTTGATGACTGCACAAGACAAAGCTTTATGCCTCACCTGGGCCCATCGACACTAACATTGGACTGTTAATGAATGGAAACATGTTGCCTGATCGAATGAGTCTCATTTCAAATTGTATTAAGTGGATGGACATGTACGGGTATGGATACAACCTCATGAATCCATGGACTCTAAATGTCAGCAGGGGAATGTTCAAGCTGGTGGAAGCTCTGTAATGGTGTGGGGCATGTACAGCTGGAGTGATATGGGATCCCTGATACATTTAGATACAGCTATGACAGGTGACTTGTATGTAAGCATCCTGACTGATCACTTGCATCCGTTCATGTCCTTTGTGCACTCCAACGGACTTGGGCAATTTCAGCAGGACAATGTGACACCCCAAACATCCAGAATTGATACACAGTGGCTCCAGGAACACTTTTCTGAGTTTAAACACTTCTGCTGGCCACCAGACTCCCCAGACATGAACATTATTGAGCACATCTGGGATGCCTTGCAACGTGCTGTTCAGAAGAAATCTTCACCTCTTCATACTCTTACGGACTTATGGACAGCCCTGCTAGATTCGTGGTGTCAATTCTCTCCAGCACTACTTCAGACATTAGTCGAGTCCTTGCCACATCATGTTGCAGCACTTCTCCATGCTCACAGGTGCCCTACACAATATTAGACAGGTATACCAGTTTCTTTGGTTCTTCAGTGTACTTTGCCTTTGAAGAGAAGGTATACAAACAAATCTGCAGCTCAGCCATGGCATCCTCCTATACCAACCTGTTTATGGGCCTTCTAGAGGGGACCTTCCCAGCCTTCCAAAATGCCAAACACTTAGTCTGGGTCAGGTTCATCGATGATACCTTCATGATCTGGACTCAGGGCCAAGACACACAAGCTGCATTCCTTCACAACCTCAACACCTTCTCTCCTGTCCGCTTCACCTGGGCCTCCTCAACCAAGTTTGCCATCTTCCTAGATGTTGACCTTCTCCTCTTGATAGCTCCCTCCGCACCTCCGTCCACATTAAACCCACCAACCACCAACAGTACCTACATTTCGACACGTCATCCCTTTCACACCAAAAAATCCCTCCCATACAGCCTGGCCACTAGGGGTGATGTATCTGCAGCGACAAGAATTCCCTTGCTCAGCATACTTAGTCTCAGGAAGGTCTTCACAGACAGCCACTATACTCCAGACTTAGTCTGCAGACAGATCTCCCATGCCATTTCCCCCACATCCCAAATCCTCCCACAACCCCCGAGAACCAACCATAAAGGATTTCCCCTTCATCACTCACTATCATCCCCGACTTCAACAACTGAACCACATCCTTCGCCAGGGCTTTGTTTACCTACTAGCATGCCCTGAAGTGAGGGACATCCTACCGAAGATCCTTCCTACCTCTCATAAAGTGGTGATCTGCTGCCCACCCAACCTCCATAACATCCTAGTTATCCCAATGACACTCCCATTCCCAATTCTTTGCCACAAGGATCATATCCCTGTGGAAGACCCTGCTGCAAGACCTGCCCAAGGCACCCACCCAACACTTCCTTTTTCCACTCCTGTAACAGGTTTATCCTACCCCATGAGGGGCTGGCCCACATGTAAAAGCAGCCATGTCATTTACCAGCTCTGCTGCAACCACTGCACAACTTTTTATATTGGTATGACTTCCAACCAGCTATCCACCAGGATTGACAGCCACTGCCAAACTGTGGCCAGAAGCAAAGCAGACCAACCTCTGACATAACAAGCAGCTGAACAAGCAGATGTTTGATTTGAACAGCTCCTTCACTACACGAGCCATCCATATCCTCCCCTCCACCATCAGCTTTTCTGAACTGTACAGATGGGAGTTATCCTTACAACAGCTTCTCTGATCCCGTAAGGTAACATAATGTCCCCACATCCTCCAAGCCTCTTTGTTTGCTGCCCCCTACCAACACACCCACCCATCTTTCTCGGCTCCTTTTCTTTCCACCCCCCACCTCCCTGACCCACAACCTCCTGACACCAAGCCTGTTGACATTCTAGTCCTTGCACACTCTGCCAGACAGTGTTCCTCTGTCCTCCTACCCATACACTACCATCCCTCCTCCTTCCCTGCCCCCTCCAGATTGCTGCTCGCATCTCACATGATTGCTGCATTCTGGCCTGAGCTTCTGGAGTAGGCAGTCACGTGTGCGTGAGGTGTGTTTGCTTGTGTGAATGAATGGTGTGTTTCTCTTTTGCTGATGAAGGCTGTAACCGAAAGTTTTGTGTAAGTGTCTTTTAAACATGCCTGTTTGCAAACATAACATGTCTTCTTTACGATAAGCAGCAATCTTTTCCTACATTGTTGGCATTGCATTTTCAGTTCTTTCTTCCTATGTCTTGCGTAGCTGCCTTTATCCACTCTCACCTTCCGCCTTTTCCTCCTCCAATAACCTTGAAAATCGATCCACCAGCCGTGTGTATAAAGCATTGACTTTGTTTGCTTCCTCATAACTGAGAGGCACAATCATAGGTCAAGACTACAATACAATTGGTAGTTTTTCCCCTTTTAAGTATCTCTTGCTTGTTGAGAAAGTTTTGCCTGATGGCATTAGTCTCCAAGCTGCTCCGATTCTTTCCCTTTCTTCTTTTCATTGTAATTTATTAGTGCACACAAATACCTAAAAATTGGCTCAGTCTTCCAGTAGCCCTGCATACAGTTTATGCTACATCTTTCTTCTCCTCCTTCAGCCATACTGAAGGCACACGCTGCGCTTGGTGAGAGAGTTTATATGCTGCAGTGAAGTTAAGTATGTGTCAGTGTACCTATCAACAGGGCCATCCATAATGGCCAATTCTCGGCAAAGGAGTCAGATGAAGGATGTTTCACAACACAGAGAAAAAATGTAGTGAAACCAATACATATACAGTGGAAACATCTCTCCCCTCCCCTCATTCTAGGATACTGTGAGCTCATGTCCTATGCCAGCCTGAACCTGTTAAATCTCACATGTATGCCTTACCTGTCTGTAATGTTAGACCTGTTAAAGACAAGATTATTTTATTCAGCCATTCCCTTGAAATGTCACCAAAGGTTATCATTCAATTTATTTTCTTCTCAGAACAATTATTTCAATTTCTTATATAGTTAATTATTTAATGTATCACATATTTTGTTTATGCTCAATAGTTTTACATCGCATATTCACTGAAATAATTCCTCTCGCTTTTGTCTTAATCAAGCATCAGCAGTTTGCCAGCTTTGGTAACCAACTGAGATACTCTATAGGTGCACTAGTTTATAATCTTTGATCCTACAAAATTTTCACAGCCATCCACATTTATCTTTGTATGTGATGATGGCGTACAAGCTGAAAGCAAGTTGATAACATAAAATAATAAATATTGTAGAATATTACACCAGTGTCGTGTGTGTTTTCATTCATAGTGTATAAAATATTCTACCAAGGATCGACAGAACAGTGAATCAATGTGAGTAATTATTTGATAAATAGCTAATAAAAAAGATTTGAGTCTAGCAGCAAAACTGTGAAACTGATGAACTGCCAATGTGTCTGATGCGTACCACTACTGAGATATTATTCCACATCTGAAAAAAAGAAGAACTGACGAAGTCCTCAGTCCAGTTGCAATCTACGGATAAAAAAAGATGTTTCATGGAACTAATTTTATAGAAAGATCTGTTTGGTCTAATTATTTTAAACAATTTGCAAGCCTGCGTTACTCAGAGTGAGAACATTACAAACTCCACAGTGGTGCTTATTTATGCAGCATCCACAAAGAAATTTAAATTGACAATAGCAGTTGACATGTCTGCTATTCCAAACTATCGTGGAAATGGAGGAGAATGAAAACCTCCATCAAAAGCGTAAATGAAACAGACAGAAAAGCACCGGGAGGGATGGTGGTGGTAACTTGGAGTAGGACACAGGATAAATTATGTTTAAATGATCAGCACTTAGCACAAGAAAGATACAACTGCACCTGGAGAATATTCTTCTCAAGTGAGCTGCAAAAAATTAGCTATCACTGTGTGACAGCAACGGCTACACAGATAGGAACAAAGAAAAAAATAATCAAGGAACTTAAGTGGAATCACTTCATCTCTCTGTCACATGAAAAACAAATTCATAACAGGAATGAAGGAGCACATTTCGTGATCAGTATGGCTAACAGAAACCGAATACAAAATGTTTTATGAAGCCAAAAGCTGCTATTCAAGTACTTACATTACTGGAAAGGTGTAAGTTTATTTGCTGACAATACGTTTTTATGCAGCATTAACAACTGACATAAAAATAATGTCAGTTTTTTTCCCAAAAGAGAGTTATTATCTGGTCAAATGAAAATTTAGTACCAACTCAAAAACTACCCTCTTGATGGAGGCGGAACGGCACTGTGATCCCTTATTAGGGGAGTACAGTATAGTGGATTATTCTGGAGGTTTCTCAGGCATCCCAGATGTTGAAACAGGCAAGCTTCTAAGGTTTTCTACAATTCTGCAACAAATTATGAACAGTGATCAAGTTCTACAGTTCTGTCACAAGGCTGTTCCTGAAAACTGGAAGTTAGTTACTACACATTTTCAAATTTTGAAAAATATCTTTACTGTTTTAAATGAATCCTTCTGTCAGATTATATAATCATTTTAAATTTTTCTGTTAAACAGAAGTCCCGAGTAGTAGATGTTGCTTTCCCCACTGAATGCCGTATTAAATATTTTCAGGTTCAGGATCTTTCTTACACATGAGTATCACTTTAAAAAGTATGTGGAGAGTTAAAGTCCAAAACGATTAACAAATTTTTCAATTTTTAAATTTTTCCATGGCGAGCATAAAGTACACCCCACCCTTCCCGACAGTGGTTACATTATTGAAAGTGTGCTGATATTGCTAAGAGAATGCTAAAAGACATTTTTAGTACCTGGACTGTTCTTACACATCACTATCACTTTTAAAAAGTATGTTGTTAATATTAGTCAACAACAATTAACAAATTTTGCCTATTTTCATTCTTTTAGGATGGACATAATGTTGCCCTCTCTGGTAACGTGCTGGTGTTGCTGGGGTTAAATACCTCTGTGTGCTCTGCAATTAGCCTAATTTTGTCTTCACAACCGCTGCAGGAGTGACACATGAAAGAGGTTGCAATATACGCCTAGATCATCACTTACAGTTGCTTCTTGAAACTTACGGAATGGGCCCTTGCAGAATAGTTTTCTTCTATGTTCAAGCGTCTGACAGTGCAGTCCTATCAGCATCTCTGTCACCTAGTACTGTCGGTCAAACAAACCTGTGACCATTCATGGTGCCACTCTTTGTATATGTTCAATATCTCATTAGCCCTGAATGGTATGGGTCTCAGGCACTTCAGCAATATTCTAAGATGGGTTGCTTGTTTATTTTCTAAGTGATCTCCTTTGCAGGTTGACCATATTTAAGAACCTTCAACATCGCAGCACGTCAGCAATCGTTAGTTAATATATTAAAATACTAGAAACCCGCCTCAATTGCGTAAAAAGCACCTAGTGTTAACCTAGGTTTCGGCGTAGATAACTACGCCTTCTTCAGAACAATAAAACCCACAAGTGCCTAAGAAGACCTTTGTCAATGATTAAAAGAACACAATAGCTATACATTTATAAAAGAATAAAAGGGGAAACACAAACAGTACAAAGTCTAAACCACTACTTAACTTAATGGTGTAACCTCCACCTCACACCGGCCTATGTCCGATGGGCCATGGCAGGTCATGGCCCATTTCTAGTTTTTTAATATATTGACCATATTTCCCTACTATTGTACCAATGAATCAAAGTCAAACATCTGCTTTACCTGTAGTGAGCCTATGTGATTGTTCCACTTCGTATCCCTACAAATTTTTACACAAAGGTAAATTTAAGAGTTGACCAATTCCAATGGTGACACACTGACACTGTAGTCATAGGACACTAGATTTTTTGTTTTGTGAAGCACAGAGTTTTACATTGCTGAACATTTAAAGCTAGTTGCCAATCTTTGGGCCCCTTTGAAATCTTGTCAAAAATTGACTGAAAATTTGTGTGATTTTTTCAGATATTTCTTCATTAGAGATAACTGCATACCTGCAAAGAATCTGAGGTTACTATTAACATTGATTGCAAGGTCATTAATATGCAACACGAACAGTAACAGCCCCAGAACACTTCTCCAAGATGTACCCATAATCACTTCACATCAAGATAACATTCTGTGTCCTCCCTACCAAAAAATTCTGAATCTACTCTCAAACTTCACTTGATATCTCAAACAATCATACTTTTGATAATGACTATATGATTTTTTTAAAGTCAAGAAATACTGCATCTATCTGACCGCCTCGACACATGGCTCCTATGGAGGCACATAATTTGTAATTAAATAATTATTCTGTACCTCCTGCATGACTAATATAACTGCCACTAAAGTAGATAAACCGAACACCTGCCACAATGGGGCCATGGAATGGTTTCATTCAAAAGTATTCACCACATGCATTACAACATTTATCCCACTGAGAGACAATATGATCAATTCTTGTTTCGTAGAATGCAATCAACTGCTGATAGATACACAACCATACCCACTCTTGCACTTCATCTCCTGATTGAAACCGACATCCACGTATGTCGTTATTGAGGTCACCAAAGATATGGTTATCGTGCAGGGAAAGAGCCAAGCTGTATGGAGGATGCTGCAGTGTTTCCCAACCAAATCACTGATGCGCAGCCGTCGTCCAATTGGCAGTATAAAGGCAAGCATTACTGTGTAACAGAAGATATTCCATCTGACAACGCTCCTGAGCATTTTGACTTTATGGAGCATTATAAGTGTCTTCATAACACTGTGCATTGATTTTGGTTCCATGCTTAAGGCCCTTGGCGAGCAGAGGGCCTCTGCATTTAAGCAGGAACTAATCATGAACTTACTGGAACTTGTGTGAACCACAAATGAAGGCTACAACTCAGCTATTTGAATGGGAAACACTGCAACATCTTCTATATAGCTCAGATCTCTCACCGTGTGATTTTCACATCTTTGGCAACCTCAAGAGATACATGTATGGATGTTGCTTTCACTCGGACTAGGAAGTGCAAGAGTGGGTGTAGTTGGGGATCTGTCAGCGGCGATCATGTTCTATGAAACAGGAATTGATTGTCTCATCTCTCAGTGGAATAAATATCTTAACAATGTGACGATTACTTTTGAAAGAACCATTCCGTGGTCCCGTTGCGATGGCTGTCTGGGCTTCATCTGACTTTCTCTCATTAAAGAAAAAATTTGTGCACCAACTAAGGAAGCTGTATAAAATGTGGACAGATTAACTGATAACTTCTCAGTGAATGATACATCAATCATTATTAGTGGCTCAAATGACATTGAAAAACCTGTGAAAGAATTACAGAGGAATATGATCGAGACTCTGGAATGCATACATAAACTCCCACACAAAATGAACACAATTATTCACTCAGAACCTCTTAGAAATGACACCCAAGACACAAATGGAAAAATCAAGTCTGTGTATCACGTCACGTTAGATAAAATCAGTACTGCTACAAATGTGAGTAAGAAGAGACCGACCGAGAATTTCAAAATCAAATGGCTGGAAGGAAACAAATACACAGTTCATGGTTTACATTTAAACAAATGAGGAAAGATTCGCATTTGTAATAGACTTGCTTCTTCGTACACGTGGGGAAAATAGAAAAGCCAAATACAGAAATAAAACATATACAAATGGACAAACAGATAGAAAGCAACTCTCTTGAAGTGAAAGTACCAAATAACAAAAGACACAACAAAAATGGAGTCATTAATGGATAGATGGGTGAAAAAGGACTGTAATAAAAGTTGAAATTGGAAACATCTCAACTGAAGAAAGGCAGAATACCACACTTAGTGAAACAACAAGCCACGAATCAAATACCAAGAATACCATGCTTGAAAAAAATGAGGATTTATTTTTCTATTAGATACACTAGTGTAAAAATTGACATAAGTGGTCAAGCAAGAAATTATGTTTTCCCTATACCTAATTTTAAATTGCTGCATCAGAGTGTTCAATCACTGTCCAATAAACTTAATGAAATAGAAATAATGTTAAAATTATGTGAATGATATTTCTGTCCTATGCGTTTCCAAACACTGACTTTAACAATATATGTTAAACCTAAAATACGTCCCTCAGTTCAAACTTCCACACGTTTTGTCGGAAAATGTCAAATCATGGGGTTTCTGTAAATATGTTAAAAAATATTGAATACTACCCAATGACAAAAAAATAAATAAAAATAAAACACTGAATAGTTTAACTACCAAGGCAAAATACAGTTATTATTTGTATTGTATTTGATTTATCAAAACCCAATAAATACAAAGATGATATAAATCTACTCCAGTCATTCAACATAAGCTCAACTTTAATTGAACCAACTCAAAAAAACAGCATTCTTTGCATCTATCATTTAACATGTATGCCTATAACATACAAGTGGTAAAAACGGGTTTTTGTGATCATTGTCCTCAAAGTCTTACAATGAATGGGGCAGGAAACTCAAAACTCCGTGCAATATTATGCACTAGATATATAAAAATTACGTAATTCGTGTTTCCTCTTGAAGGGTGGAAATTGGAACGATTTATACAACCGTAATAATACCAATGAAAAAAATTTAGCTCTGTTCAAAAATCAAACAAGTGGGTCAGAGAATGGAAAAGGATGTCATGTCAAAATAAGAGGCGATTGTGTGATTACTCCCAATAAAGTACTACTCCCTATTTTTTACCTATTTCAAAAGTTAAAAATTAATACTTAACAAAAGTTACTTAAAAAATAGAAAATAACAAAATACTGTCTAATTCTGAGAATAAAACTAAAGCAGCCTGACAAATTATGAGAAGAGAAATGGATGCAAGGACAGTTAATCACAGTAATATAGATCAATTATGAAATGCAATAACTATCTGATCCCAGACACATGGCTACTACATCCAACCATTATTTCTCAAACACAGCACGCCAGTTGATAAATACACATCAAGACAAACAACTGGACACTAAGAGTGTACAGTTAGATAAAAAAAATCATGCACATACATTGTTTAATTATCTAGTGATATCTGATCAATTCACAAATTTTTTTTAAGGATTGCCTAGTAGACACACAGGGGGTGCTGATGAGCTACCTGATGCTATCATCAAAGCTAGAGCAACATTTATTGTCGAATCACTAGCACAAATAGTAAATTTATCATTTGAGAGCGGTGTATTTCCAAATAATCAAAAAACTGCAAAAGTAATAGGCCAGTTTCTGTTTTGTCACACATCAGCAAAATTTTGGAAAAAATGTTCCTTTAAAAGATTAACAGCCTTCTTAAAGAAGGTAAGGTTAATATATAACTCACAACATGGGTTCAGAACCGGAAAATCAAGCTCTCAGGTTTTCAAATCTTGCGCACTGCAGTCCCCAACAATCAGTCTTTCTTCCTCATCCTGTCCAGTAAGTCCCCCTTGAACTGAGAGTTCCAGATGACTTGTCCAAACTCTATGCCTTTCCCTAAACCTCATCAGCCCTTTTCCTTCACCCCTCTTCCTTTCCCTTCTACCCTCATGCCAGAAGAAGGAACCATTGGCTCCAAAAGCTTGCATACATAATACCCATAAAATATGTTTTCTCCTGCCACTGCTTGATGAGTTGTCTGTCCAGTTACATTGAACTAAAAGCAGTGGATGATAAGCCACATGTACCTGGAATATTTCTTGATCTTAGCAAAGCCTTCGATGTTACTGATCATGACATTCTCTTGCATAAGTTCAGTAATAATGGAATGAATTAGTGGCCAATCTAAAACATGGACCCAATGATACCTCAACAACTGTTAACAGATAACATAAATAAAATACAGAGGCAAAGAAACACAAAAAAATTCTAGTTTATCCAGTAATGATGGGTGAAAAAGATATGTATGGAGCACTGCAAAGGTCTATTCAGGAACCTCTCGTATTTCTGCTGTATGTAAATAACTTGACTGATGAAACACATGATGGAACCACAGTACTCTTTGCAGATGACACTAATATTCTAATAAAATGACACAGTGAGGGAAAACTGCAGGAAAACGCAACATTGGTTATGCGTAGCTTAGCACAGTTGTTCCATACCAATAGGCTCATCATAAATTCTGCAAAAACTGTGGCAGTTAATTTTCACATCATACAAAATGTCCATCCTGCAAACCCTAATTTCAGCATTGAAGGAAAAAATGTCTCATGTGAGTCATACAAAATTTTTGAGCACATACACATAGGAAAAACAGAAGTGGGAGGTGCGTCTGAGCAATCTAAATAAAAAACAGAATACACTTACCTATGCTGCTAGGATTCTTATTCAAAATACTACCTGCTCATCAGGGATGACAATATACCACAATAGTATACAATCACAACTTATGTACGGAATAATTTAATTTTTGGAGAGACTTACATAATGTAAAAAAAAATTAAAATACAGAAAAAGACTATTGAGTTGATAGACTCCTCTTTAAAAGTTTCAAAATATTGATTCTGCCTTGTTTGTATACATTTGAAATACTTAATTTGACAAGACGGAGTATCTTGAAAAAAAAAAGAAAACATCTTCAAACATAATTATGATATAAACACATATGGACAAGCTGAACCTAACCATAAGCACAGTATGTACAATCTTATGCAAAAGTATGTATCATACTGGAGTTATGTTGTATAACCATATACCTTCTCACTTAAAATGCATACCAACATAAAATACATTTAACATAAAGCAGAAATGCCTCTTGCTCGACCATCTCTTGGATCATAATAATAAGTAATCATCATTAATTAAGTATTACATCACTGCACACTGTAACGTACCCTGTGTTTACCATATTGCCTCACTCAGTAATTACTGCTTTCATGTGTAGGAGCAACATAGTATGTCCATATATCTTATTATGGATTTTAATTGTGTTGACCATCCCAAGGACTATATGTAACTTAAATTAATTATCTTTAACCTTGTCCTATATAATGTGTATAAACAACGTTCTGAAAATGATTCTTGGAACAAATAAATAAATTAAAATGGTAATAATGAAAATAGATCACAGTTTTATCCTCAACACTGATGAAGTGTGTAAAACTCTGAGAATTATAAAGTTAAAAACTCAGTTCCTGATCCGTTTTTTGCTGCAAAGAAATATTGTGATTTTTCAATCTAACATTATAACAAAACATCCTAATATTAATTTACAATTCTTGTCTGCGATTGAAAACTTGTGCAATTGATAGCTGGTCCAATTTCTATTTTTACGTAAAACAGTAGAGGACACACAAATTAAAAGCTGCAGGAGAAGATTATATTGTGTTCTATAACTGAACTTACTGAAAATTATAATAATAATAAACCACTCCCCCAACAATCTGAGTTCTGTAATATCACAGTCTGGAAATTACATGTTATAAATTTCATTCAATAACATTTTAGCTTTGAGTGAGTCAAACATGCAATGTCCTATCTGGGCTGTTTTGTCTTACTACTTCAGCACACACAGAGTTAAGGAATAAAAGCAGACAAGTATATCAAGAAAATATGGCACTATGTTAAGAAAGAAGACATAAGTAATTATGTAGGAGTTACTTGTAATAAAATATAAGGCAATCTCATGTGGTCCTACCAACTGACAGCACGTAAAACAAGAAAAGCACTTAGTAAACACACTCACTTTTGTGCATACATGTGTGATCCTCAGACCTTCCAAACTCAAAGTGAACAGATGCAAGCAGTGATATGTATGCATCACTGAAATATCTACACTGCTACGCACATTGCAAAATGCTGTAGTACCCATTAAAAGGTGAATATATGCCAATGTTGAGTCCACTCCTCAGTAAGAGAATACGAGGCATGGTAAATCGCTTGTTGAAAATAACAAACGTAAATAAAATGATAAATATGGGTATTAGTTATATTAAAAAGCATATTTAGCACAGAAACACTAAACAGCAATCTGTTACAATGACCTAACACTTAAGAGAACCCCCTCTCCCCCCCCCCCCCCTTGATCAATCTGACCACAATCAAGATTCTGAGGAAGGGGAGGGAAGAGAGAGAGAGAGAGAGAGAGAGAGAGAGAGAGAGAGAGAGAGAGACCATAACACCCTGGATGTATAGTATTAAACAGACCTGCACGTGTGTACAATCCAGCAATATTCTGAAAAAAGGTAAAACACAAACAGTATTACCTAATTAGAACTGGTATACTGCATATACCAGGAATTACAAGAATACGCCACGGAAATATGACTCGTTTTGCAAGCTTTCACGAAATAATACCTCTTCACTGGTGTAATGAGATGGTCACGTCACATATTACACATTTCCATGGAGTTGACCAAGCAGCTTCTTTTTCCATGTACCTAACACACATCAGTTTCGAGAAGGAATCGCAGCCTTATAGCCTTAATGTACCAGGTACTGTTTTACATGTTTCTTCTGCCATTCTTTGCATGTTACCACGTAGTTTTTTCTGCAAGTGATCACGATTTTCATTACTAGCTTGGGTTTCCCCCATTTCAGTGTCACATTTACGAAAACAAATAACTAAGTTAGCATTGCCCCTGAAATCCAGTCACAAAATTTAAAAAAACTTTATACGCCTCAATATGCAGAGCAACTAACGATGGACTGCTGTTGGGAAAGTCGCAATTCAAATTATTGTGAGCTATCTACCCAACAGAATTTAGACTTCTAAAGTTAAGACTATGCTCCTATCAAATTTTGGACTCCATTTGTAAGTTATTTTCTAGCAAATAATATGTTGCCATCTGATTTTCAACGTGTATTTACGTGAGCATTCCCAAACACCGGTCGGTGTAGTTATACACAGAAAAAGCTATGCATTCGGGTGATCGTGAAATGACTATACAATTTCAATAATCAGTATTTATTAAACCACCACACAGATGATAACAATAATTTATACGTCTAATGTCAACACCAGTACCAGATTTAGAAATAATTTCACACTATACTTCCAGATGCTGCAAGTCTGTCACATTTATTTCAAATACAAAAAAGTATTTTACAATCACAATAAAACTAGAAATTCACTGAGAAGTCGTTTCTTGTTGCTTTATAAATCATTTAAATAACAGATTACAAATAATGCGACAGTTCTGTAAAACTGCCCGTCGTTCCGAGACAGCACATGATTTGATGAAAGCCGTCTATATGGGCTTAATTTTAAAGTGAAGACCGATCAGTGAAAATACCAAACACTTGAGGTCTTGCACTAGATAGTAAAAACAACGCAGTCCTTCGGGATCTCTCGACTGGTTAACGTCAACCAATGACCCAGTCTTCGAAGTCGTGAAGGAGATGTGCTCATCGCCAATGACAATTTCCAGCTCCTGTCTTCCCACTCTGTCGGGCTGCGGCCACAACGAATCATCTTCCTGCATTATCTCCGAGTCATGAATAATGCGTTTCAGTTCTTCCATAACACAATTGTGCACATATGCTTCTTTTCTTATCATAGTATCGTTCTTGTAATTTGAGTTATTTGCATATCGTAGTTTCCCATCCGGCCTAAATTCGAATTCCAGGAATTCATGTCCGAATTTACCTTTATGGCCAACGTAATAACGGATGTAGAAGTCCGTAGACGACATTTTCCACCCGCTTCATGCACAGAATTCACACACGCTTCCCATTCAATCATAAACAAATCCCACAGATATACAAGTGGAAATTCGGACGCTCGCCGTGTCAACGATCATTCGCAGCTGTGCTTGAGTAGAAATATCTTTGGTAGGTGCAATAGCGCACTGCCACAGCCGAATCTAGAAGTCGGCTCTGTAATTGTGCATTTTCTAAGAAGCGTCCATATCACGCCGTTTTTTATTCAAATTTGCGCATGTGCATGAATTTCCAGTAGTGCATTTACGCATACGTAATTTCCAATAAATTTCTTTTGGTTGGAATCTTCGCGCTTTTCAGCAGACGACAGACGAATAGGGCCCATGCATGGTTCTATAGTGTGGTGAGGTTAATGCTGAGAAGCGATTTGTGTGCAAGAATGTCTGTTGACTCCAAAGAAAGCACGCTTAAATTTAAAGATGATTACGGATAAGTAAGTGCCGCTTCTAAGGACTATTCGAATAAAAATTTGGGTATTTCTACACGATGCCTCTTTCCTCGTACGCAGTCGCGGCTGCACGGGAACAAAAGCGCATTCACAAAAAGTAGTAGAGAGAACGCACATCTGATGCACGTTCTCGTGTCCAAATGTTGTCTGATTGCTGCAGCCGTCTGCTATAGATCCGCTTCTTTTCTCGGCAGTTTGTGCTGTGTTTCCTGTGATCAAAATGCGACAGAAAATGAAGAGACAAAGGCAACTGTGGATGAAAAGTTATCTAAAATGCAACAAACGTACTTCACTGCGAGGTACACAAAGTGACAGCGATGTTTTGTTTGCAAACTTCACATGTATGTCACAGTCAGATTTTGATTTTTTAACTGCAAGATTGGAAACCTACATCCCTAGGCATGTTACGCTTATGCGAGTTGGATTCTCTGTAGATACTGTGCTGCAAATAAATTTTATGTCGTGTTCAAAGAATGCTTGCTTGCAAAGGCCATCCCAATATTTATTTCATTTATTTGTTTACAACCATCGTGAGATGGTGCCAACATAATAGTTGCTGTTACAGAGTTTTTTGGTTCTCAGCTTAAACTTAAGGTAAATGGTGTTATTATAATGCAGTGCATTTGTCATTCAGTAGCCTTTATAGTTAGTAAACCTTGTGAAAACTCGCTCATGTACCAGAACGACTTCTAAGAAATATATCTTCACACTTGTCTCATAGTTCCAATCATTGTGTCCAGTTGATTGAGATCCAAGAATATATGAGTAAGGAAAAGAGTAGGATACTGAAATCAGAAACTACAAGACGGTTATTAATGCACCAATGCGTATACCTTGTAACTGATTACTGCTCTTCATTACAATGCGTTTTTTTTTATTGTAGCTGCATTTGAAGAAAAACTAAAAAATGTTGATTTTATCTTTGGTGATCTAAATAACCATTACACCAAATCTTACCTCTTGTTTCTCAAATATGCTCTTAATTTTCTAAGCAGTTTCAATGCTCTCTTCCAGAGTGGAAAACTTCTTATTTGTTCCCTAGCAGAAAATTGTATTAAACTTTGTAAAGAAATCGACCATAACATTTTCCCAGTAAGAATACTGCAAGAAATTGAAATTCATCATCCATGTTGTACTGGAAAATTATTTCCCTAAAGTGCAGTATAGTTAGGACACAAGTGTGAAACATTGCTAAAGGAGCTACCTGCTTCTGGCGTTGATGAAATCGATGCAACGATTCTTGCCCATTTGGGATCCAGTGTATTAAGAAATGAAATTGTCAAGCCTTAGTGTAGCACTGGGTTAGGATGGGTCTGGGCTGGCAGAAGTGTGACATTTAACTAAACATTTCAGTAAATTTGTCAGTGGAAATAATGTGTCTGTAAAGTGGCGGCTGATGTCCCATTTCTTGGTAAATAGAAGACAAGTCATTTAATGGGAATGGAGACAGATGAAATATGGCACATTACAATTAATGTTATGTTATGTTAACCAGGGACCTAGAAACGATAGAGAGGCTCTGTCCCCACCGCAGCCGCAGTGGTCCGCAACCCCACGACGACTACTGCAGTCCACTTCACCCATCTGCCGCCCCACACCAAACCCAGGGTTAGTGTGCGGTTTGGCTTCAGGTGGACCCCCCAGTGAATGTCTCACACCAGACAAGTGTAACCCCTATGTCTGCGTGGTAGAGTAATGGTGGTGTACGCATACATGGAGAACCTGTTTGCGCAGCAATCGTCGACATAGTGTAGCTGAGGCGGGATAAGGGGATTCAGCCCGCATTTGCCGAGGCAGATGGAAAACCGCCTAAAAACCATCCACAGAATGGCCGGCTCACCGGACCTAGACACAAATCCGCCGAGCAGACTCGCGCCGGGGATCGGCGCTTCTTCCCGCCCGGAAAGCCGTGCTGTTGACCACACGGCCAACCGGGCGGGCTACAACTAATGTTAAAGACTTTAGTGATAAACTGAAATTTCCTAACTTAGGAAAACTCGCAAAATCGGTACTAGCATTACCTAATTCAAATATGGAGTCATGAAGGAGTTTTTCAGTACTGAGCTATGCACAGACAAAGAAGAGGAATCGAATAGGTGATGTAACACTTGGCGCAGTTGCAGTCCCTTACAAGCGCAGGAATAGGAATGCTGTTTGTCTAAGGTAACCAGCGCCCATCTGAAACTTCACAATCCAGACATCTTGTTTTCGATTTGACAAGTAAAATCGATATAGGTTCAGTACTTTAGATATTTTAGTAGGCTTGTAATTACTCAGTTTCCTTATACGATTTCTAAAAACTTTTAATACGTAGGAAAAATTTTGATCTTGCGGAAAATTATGTGCTTGAGAGAGGGCTCTGGCATCAATGGTTGAGGTGCTTGTTCACACAAATAACCAAAATTTGGTATTTTGTGCATTCACCCAAATTTTCCACATTTGTTTATTTGTAACACTAATGAAGAATTGCTACTGCTGATACAGATGCAAAGAAAGATGTATGAAAGTATGAACAATTACTTTCAGCAGAAAAGTCTCCAAAGGTCTAATTAGCAATATATAACTAGTAAGAGGCACCACCAAACCGACATTTACAAATACTATCTGTGGACACCTCTCTGAAGTAAGATGATGCTGCAGACAAATTTTGGTAACAACGTATCCGTGAACAGTTCCATCAGAATCCACCACAAACTGTCCCCTCTGTTTCAGATAACAGTAACTGCAGCCTAAGGAAAATAACTGTGACATTTTTCATTTCTGCAATGAATCTTTTTTTTAAATTTGTGCTGAGGTCACTGGTCCCTAAGCTGACGCACTACTTAACCTAACTTAAACTAACTTACGCTAAGGACAACACACACACCCATGCCTGAGGGAGGACTCAGATCTCCAATGGGGGGAGCCGCGTGGGCCATGACAAGGCGCCTCAGAGTACATGGTTACCCCATGTGTCTTCTATAATGAGCATTTCAATTTTGTTATTATTTTCTTATATCAGTTATAATTGTGGAAATGTATTAACGGTTTTGTAATTGTGTAGTCTAACTGAAATTAACTATCTAGGTCCAAACAGAACATGTTTTGCAAGTAAAATTATTTTTAATTAGCCTATTTTGCACTCTTCCATTCCCACATGAATTAAGGAGTACTACTATTGGCTAGTAAATCCCTCCCCCAACTGAATCATGTTTCTTCCTGTGATTGGGTTGGCTTCCATGCCTCAGTGATACAGAAAGCTGTACCATAGTTGCCACCACAATTGAGGGATATCTGTTGATAGGCCAAATAAATGTGTGGTTTCTGAAGAGAGATGGCAGCCTTTTCAGTAGTTGGATGGGCATCAGTGTGGATGATTGATTTGGCTAAAAGCCAGGGGAAACTACAGCTGTTAGTTTCCCAAGGGCATACAGCGCTAATGTACAGTTAAATGATGGTGATATCCTCTTGGGTATAATATTCTGGAGCTAAAATATCTCCCCTTTCGTATCTCCAGGTGGATGTCATCATCAGGAAAAACAAAACTGGCAAACTACAGGTCAGAGCATGAAACATTAAATCCCTTAACTAGGCTGGTTGGTTAGATAATGTAAAACAGAAAACAGATATCTTGAAGTTAGACGTAGTGGGGATTAGTGAAGTCTGCTCTCAGGATGAACAGGACTTCTGGTCAGGTGAGAATAGGATGACAAACACAACATAAAACAGGAGTACTGTAGGATTAGGTCTAATAATAAGTAAGAAAACTGAAATGTAGGTAAGCTGCTACAAATAGCATAGTAAATGCATTATTGTAGCCAAGATAGACATGAAGCCAACACCTGTCACAGTCAGGTGAGAATAGGATGACAAACACAACATAAAACAGCAGTACTGTAGGATTAGGTCTAATAATAAGTAAGAAAACAGAAATGTAGGTAAGCTGCTACAAACAGCATAGTAAATGCATTATTGTAGCCAAGATAGACATGAAGCCAACACCTGTCACAGTAGTGTAAGTCTATATGTTAACTAGCTCTGCAGATAATAAACAGATTGAAGAAATGTGTGGTGAAATAAAAGAAATTATTCAGATAGCGAGGAAGGGGAAAATGTTATAGGGGACTGGAATTCGAAAGTAGGGAAAGGAACGGATGGTAGAACAGTAGGTGAATATGGACTGGGGCAAACCACAATTTATTGGTTATAGATTAAGACTGGAGAAATTGCAAAAATCTAGGAAATTAAGGAGTAGGGTCTGGGATAGGTTTAATAAACCAGAGATTGTTGAGAGTTTCAGATGGATATTGGGTAACAGCTAACTGAAACAAGGGAAAAGAATACAGAAGAAGACAAATAGGTAGTTTAAAATATCTTGATGGCAATTCGCCATTTTCAGCTGGATAATACTGTGCACTGTAGCATGTAAAGTTGTTGTTGTTGTTGTGGTCTTCAGTCCTGAGACTGGTTTGATGCAGCTCTCCATGCTACTCTGTCCTGTGCAAGCTTTTTCATCTCCCAGTACCTACTGCAACCTACATCCTTCTGAATCTGCTTAGTGTATTCATCTCTTGGTCTCCCTCTACGATTTTTACCCTCCACGCTGCCCTCCAATACTAAATTGGTGATCCCTTGATGCCTCAGAACATGTCCTACCAACCGATCCCTTCTTCTGGTCAAGTTGTGCCACAAACTTCTCTTCTCCCCAATCCTATTCAATACTTCCTCATTAGTTATGTGATCTACCCATCTAATCTTCAGCATTCTTCTGTAGCACCACATTTCGAAAGCTTCTATTCTCTTCTTGTCCAAACTATTTATCGTCCATGTTTCACTTCCATACATGGCTACACTCCATACGAATACTTTCAGAAATGACTTCCTAACACTTAAATCAATACTGGATGTTAACAAATTTCTCTTCTTCAGAAACGCTTTCCTTGCCATTGCCAGCCTACATTTTATATCCTCTCTACTTCGACCATCATCAGTTATTTTGCTCCCCAAATAGCAAAACTCCTTTACTACTTTAAGTGCCTCATTTCCTAATCTAATTCCCTCAGCATCACCCGACTTAATTAGACTACATTCCATTATCCTTGTTTTGCTTTTGTTGATGTTCATCTTATATCCTCCTTTCAAGACACTGTCCATTCCATTCAACTGCTCTTCCAAGTCCTTTGCTGTCTCTGACAGAATTACAATGTCATCGGCGAACCTCAAAGTTTTTATTTCTTCTCCATGAATTTTAATACCTACTCCGAATTTTTCTTTTGTTTCCTTTACTGCTTGCTCAATATACAGATTGAACAACATCAGGGAGAGGCTACAACCCTGTCTTACTCCCTTCCCAACCACTGCTTCCCTTTCATGTCCCTCGACTCTTATAACTGCCATCATGTAAAGTAGCAACTCTTATTGAAACCTCGATTCCCATCGAAATGAACTATTCAATATCGTTTTGCAATGGTACAAGAAATAGGAAATCTCTATGAGCAAATATTGTAGCCATGTGGAGTGGCGGACTTGACTTTTTTGCGTACTTAAGACATAATTATGATGATTTATAATCAAAAGATGGTGAAATATACATTCTTTTCAAAACTATTCATAGGATGTGTAAACATACCTCAAAAATTATACCTGTAACGTTTATACACGAAAAAATCGTAATTACTGTACAACTTAATCAAAAGACCTAAGAAACATGATAGCAACAAAATCCAGTCTGTAATTAAAAAGTTATTACGCTTTGTATAAAAAATATATTGTGAAACTCTATTTTCAGTGTTTTGGCAGTATTAATCATCTAATTTCAGTTTGTCTATTATTCTGAAGAATATAATAATAATGTATTATCCAAACTCTGTCACTTTGTCTGGAAAACTATTCAACTTTTAACTGTAAAATACAAAATTAACACTTTACACAACACTTGTACTCAAAGTTCGTTTATTGTAAACTACAGAAACAGTGGCTACAACAGCCGAGGGAAGTCAGTGTTACGTCAACATTTAGACACGGAAATCTGCTTGACTTTGTGAGGCAATTAAACACTAATTCTAAAGTTCAACTGTTTTGGCCACATCATTTCACTACACCTGATTAATCAAGACACGTAGATCCTGAAACTGTGGAGAACCCAATACTTTTTTTTATAGGTGGAGGTAAACTATGGGGAAGAAGTACACAAGAATCTTCACCATCAATAAACTTACGCTGACTACCAACTTTCTTAGCATAACAACACAGTTACGTGTGTAAGGCAGCAACCATCTTCTAAGACAGATTAGCAACAGGGAGCAAACGATTTTGCGACATTTTACAAGTTCCTAACTAGGAGCGAATTATATAGTTTCATATGTGTGCTTTGATAGTTTAGTTTCTGAATCCCTGTGTGTTAATCTAGTTTATGAGAGACAACTCTTGCGTTTTTGTTGGTGTCTATGGTAGAGTTTCGTAGCACATAATGATAGTCGTTTGTTTGCCTGTGTAGTGTAGTTTTCCACCGTCTTTGGTATGGATATGAACTGTTATTGTTATGTGTGGATGTGAGCTGAGTTGGTGACACTCCACTCTTAGCTCCAGGCTGTGTTGGCTTTGGTTACACAGCTTGAGGCTGCAGTGGATGTTCTCGACCTGCCATCAGGATCCAACAGATGTCTAGCAAAACCCACAAGTCTGCCGATCTGTCCACATTGGTGGTCAGACCAGTTACTGAGTAGCCTCCCCAATATGTTTGGTTTCTGACTGTAATTGAGCCAAACTTTAAAGGACCTAATGTGAACTGAACTGTAACTGATCTGAATGCAGCTTGACTTTGTATGAAATGTGCAATGGAAATAAAAAAATGATCTAACCGTAATCAAAATTTCCACTTACTTCACATCTTGACAACACTGCTGCAGATTTCTCAAAAGTACAGCAGCAAACAGCAAGCAAGCATTGGCTAAGCTAGATTTCTGATTCTAAATATTATATACAAACTTTTGCATGTGGTAATGTGTAACGACAAACTGTGGGGTGGAGAGTTTAGCTATTTATATGAAGTGATATTCCAAGACAACGATTTTAGAATGGAGTATGTATTCAAAAGATAGAGTAAAACTTCGCTTGATCTTCACACGTAACAATGGTCTGAACAAGAATGCGCTTAACAAAGTGAACAATGATTTAAAAACTACACAAAGTTAACAGAGAATTTCTATAAAAATCTAACAGCTTAATCAATTGATATTTCACTCCATGATTCTGGGAATTCAGCTCTGAGCAAGTTAACTAGCTGACAATAATCATCCCTAGCTGTGCAATGCTGCAGTCTTAGCTCAAACTTCTTCTCTTCAAAAATAATAACATTGTTCAAAATATATATTCCTTTCACATCTCAATGTATATATTATATTCATCTTTAGTGTCCTTTCTTTATCTAACATATATGGTCACAAGTCCACACAGCACTACTAAATATGTCCATTATTTACCACCACACTTCAACTAAGACTGAGCGAGGTGGTGCAGTGATTAGCACACTGGACTCGCATTTGAAAGGATGATGTTTCAAACTCCCTTCTGGCCATTGTCATTTAGGTTTTCCATGATTTCCCTAAATTGCTTCAGGCAAATGCCGGGATGATTCCTTTGAAAGGGCATGGCCGATGTCCTTCCCCATCCTTCCCTAATCTGGTGGGCCACCCAGTGACCTTCCTGCTTGGTTCCCTCCCCCTAAACCAACCAACAAAGTAAGAATGTATCAGACTGTGCAGAGCGATGACAAGACCAACGATTCTTTAACAGTAACATAAATTGCTCTCTCTATCTGATGTGTACTGCGATGACATACAAAACTAAAAAATGACATGGCTACCTTGCAGCTGCTCACACTCAGGTTGACCCCTCACTCGTGTTAGAGTGGGAGGTCGCCTCTGGATGTGGCAAGTTGTGGAAAACTTTCTAGGTGACCAAACATAATGCCTCTATTGTTAGTCCGACAAACAGGGTCTTAGTCCTGTCTGTGGCTGACACTATCCCTCGGCGAGCTACAGTCGCTTGTCCTTTTTCAGAGGAAACCTCTCTGTCTGGAAAATCCAAGCAGCCACAGAAGGTGGGATTACTGGTAGTTGGAAGCTCCAATAACGATAGATGCGCTGTGGCTGCCAAGAAAGGGAAGAAAGCCAAGGTGCATACTGGGGGGAGTCAATCCAGATGTGGAACAGGTCCTTCCGGACGCCATGAAGAGCACAGGGTGCGGCTAATTGCAGGTGGTAGTTGAGGGCGGTACCAATTCTGTGAGTCACTTTGGATCAGAAGAGATTCTCTCTGGTTTTGAGCGGCTATCAGAAGTGGTAAATGCGCCAGTCTTGCTTGTGAGAAGAAAGCAGAGCTCACCATTTGTAGCTTAGTCGACAAGACTGATTGTGGAACTCTGGTATAAACCTGAGTGGAGGGTCTGAATCAAGCGCAGAGTGTGCTACGACCATGTAGGCTGTAGATTTCTCTACTTGCTGCATAGGGTGGTGAGATTTTGGGCTTCTCTAAATAGGTCAGAAGTCCATCACATGCAGGAGGCGGCTACACGAGTAGTGGGAGCTGTGTGGCAGGGACTGGGAAGTTTTTTACATTACAGGGACACTGGGAAACACAGAAAGGACTTCAGTATCAACGGGTACAGCTCTAACACAGGAAGGACATAGATCTCAGAACAATCGGACAAGAGCTGTGAATTGTTGTAGCTGTGTTGGAAAAGTACCACAGCTCCAAGTACTAATAGAACGCCCTGATGCTCGAATATTTATAGACACTGAAAGCTGGCTAAAACTGGAGATAAGTTCAGCCGAAATTTTTGTGAAAGACCAAACAGTATATAGAAAGGATACCCTAAATACAGTTGACGGTGGCCTGTTTGTTGCTGCTAGAAGTAGTTTATCTTGTGGTGAAATTGAAGTCATAAGTTCCTATGCTTTAGTATGGGTACAGGTCATTCTTAGCAACCGGAATGAAATAGTGACTGGATCCTTTAACCGACCTCTCATCTGATACAACTGCTGAAAGGTTCAAAGAAAGTTTGAATCTAATTTTAGACACATACCAGACTCATACAAATACATGGTATTTTCAATTTACTCTCGATATGTTGGCGAAAATACATGTTTAAATCGGGAGACACTCATAAAACAACATCCGAAATTGTGCTAATTGCATTCTCTGTAAATCATTTCGAGCAGCTTGTTCATGAGCCCATTTAAATAGTAAATCGGCGTGAAAATATGCTTGACCTCTCAGCAACAAGTAATCCTGAGCTAATAACTAGCATCCAAATGAATACTGAGATTATCGACACTGGGTGGTCGTGGCGAGACTGAATACCATAACTCCCAAAGAACCGAAAAATACATGTACCAAAAAGACATATACAAATTCACTAGACACCTTCTTGAGAGACAATTTCCATCCCCTCCAAATTAACAATGTAAGTATGGACCAGATATGTCTTGAATTCAAAGAAATAGTATCCACAACAATTGAAAGATTTATATGAAATGAGCTAAAAAAAACGACAGAGCTGATCCCATATGATCAGAACACTGTTGCAGAAACATCAGAAAGTGCATGCCCATTTTAAACAAACGCTAAACCCCCAAGATTAGCAAGCTTTTACAGAAGCTCGAAATTTAGAGCGGATTTCAATGTGAGATGCTTATAATAGTTTCTACAACGAAGCTCTGTCTCGAAAGGTGTCAGAAAATCCAAAGAGATTCTTGATGTGTCTAAAGTATGCTAGTGGCAAGACACAATCAGTGCTTCCTCTGCACAATAGCAATGGAAAAATTATCGATGAGCTGCTAAAGCAAAATTACTGAAGACAGCCTTTGCAAATTCCTTCCCCAAAGAAGATGAAGTACATATTCGAGAATTCAAATCAAGAATAGCTGCCAACATGAGTAACTTAGAAGCAGATATCCTCAGAGCAGTGAAGCAACTTAAATCCCTTAATAAAAGCAAGACTTGTGGTCCAGATTGCATACCAATTAGATTCCTTACAAGAGTACACTGATGCAATAGCTTCACACTTAAAAATAATATACAATCAGTAGCTGATGAAAGAGTCATACCCAAAAACTGGAAAGTTGCACAGGTCACACCAATATTGAAAATAGGCAATAAGATTAATCCACTAAATTACAGGCCCATAACGTTAACGTCGATATACAGTAGGATTTCAGAACATATATTGCGTTCCAACTTTATGATTTACCTTGAACAGAATGACCGATTGACACATAGTCAGCCCGGATTTAGAAAGCATCATTCTTTGAAACACAACTACCTCTTTACTCACATGAAATGTTGGGTGCTGTAGACAAAGGATTTCAAATTGATTTCATATTCTTAGATTTTCTGAAGGCTTTTCACATTGCACCTCACATTCGGTTTCTAATCAGATTGCATGCTTATAGAATATTGCTTCAGTTATGTGACCAGATTCATGATTTGCTGTCAGAGAGGTCACAATTCATAGTAATTGATGGAAAGTCATCAAGTAAAATACAAATGATTTCTTGCGTTTCCCAAGGTTGGATTACAGACCCTCCGCTGTACCCTATCTATTGAAACGTTTTAGGAGACATTATGAACAGGCGACTTAGATTATTTCCAGAAAATGCTACCATTTATCGTCTAGAAAGTCATCAGAAGATCAAACCCAGTTGCAAAATAATTTAGATAAAATATCTGCATGTTGCAATAATTTGCATTTGAGCCTAAATAATGAAAAGTGTGAGGTCATCAATATGAATGCTGAAAGTAGTCCATTAAACTTCGGTTACACGATAGATCAGCCAAATGTAACATCCATAAATTCAACTAAATACCTAGGAATTACAATTACAAACAACTTAAATTGGAAAGAACACACAGAAAATGTTGTGGGGAAGGTGAACCGAAAACTGCATTTTATTGACAGAGCTGTTAGAAGATATAACAGATGTACTAAACAGTCTGCCTACACTATGCTGTCCATCCTTTTTTGGAATGCTGCGCAATTTGGGATCCTCATGAGAAAGGAAAAATGGAGGGCAGTTCAAAGAAGGCAGCACATTTTGTATCATCGAGGAATGGGGAAGGAAGTGTTACAGACGTGATACAGGATTTGGGGTGTACATAATTACAACAAACGCGTTTCCCATTGCAGTGGGATCTTTTCAAGAAATTTCAATCACAAGCTTTCTCCTCTGAATGTGAAAATATTTTGTCGACGTCGACTTACATAAGGAGAAACTATCAACATAACAAAATAAGGGAAAGCAGAGCTTGCACAGAAAGATATAGGTGTTCGTTTTTTCGAGCGCTTTTCGAGATTCGAATAAGAAGAGAATTATTGTGATGGTTGTTAAGGTTGTTTGATGAAACCTCTGTCTGGCACTTAAGAGCGGAATACTCATGTAGATGTAGATGTAGATACTACAATAGGGTGGAGTGTAAGCTGGAATCTGTTGAAAATCGTTAGAACAGTCTTGTTAGTAATTTTTAAGTTTCAAGTATCTGTGCATCACAAAATACTAATTTCAGAATCCTAAAGCAAAGGTATGAATGGCACTGACAACAATAAGGACCAAAAGTGAAATGTAAGGATAGACAAGGAAAATGACAAACGGAGTAAATGGAAATTAATTACATGGAACTTTGACAACATGGACAACAAAGAAAAATAAGCACTTGCACGTTTTCCTGTTTTGTGCAATAGTGACAGACAGTGTGAGAGGTTGTGTGGACTGTAAATCAACATTTTTGATGTGTTAGGCAAAATTGTTCGTTAAGGCAAGGCAAAACGGGGAGGAAAATCAGTTTCTATGTGATTACTGCGAAAATTTATTTAACCAAATCAAGAAGAGTTGGATTAACCAACTAATAATTTGGACAGTAAATTCACACTATGAAAATGAAGCAAAAATGTGAGAAAAGGGATTACCAACCTCAATTCGATCGTGAGGAACTTACAGTAGACCCAGAACACAGACAATCGGATGAACAGTTAGTTCCTACTGAAAACAATGTTCTAAATGTAGAATCAGATCTGATAAAAATGTTGGACATACTTGCACCATATAAAATGCAGTTTTATTTAAAACTATCGAAAATGTAAATTTTAATGAAGACAGGGTGGTAGTATTTGATGCCCATAAGCAAACTGTTATGTGTGTCATGAACAGGATAGAAAGTTGTACCAAAGTTTTACCAAAAGTTACACAATAATTAACAAACACAGAAGCAAAAGCACTCAAATAAAGTTAAAATATCCGAAAATGATTCTAGAAACAAAATTTCTAAGTAAACTCGAAGTTGGGGGATATATATATATATATATATATATATATATATATATATATATATATATATATATAGAGGTATTTTCGAAAGAAGACATCCTGGGAGTTGTAGACTTTAACTCAAACTGTAAAACAAAATGTTATTCCAAATGAATATTGCAATGAAAATGATTATTTGTTTCAGGGAATGATAAAAGTAGAAATGATAAAAAATGAATCCATAAGCACTGTAGGTTTACATATTGCAAAAATGAATAGTAAGCATATAGTGTAAAGTAATAGTAAGAACTATTTAAAGTCAAAAGCATATTCCAAGCCAATTTTATATTTTTCAATGTGTATATGTAATGTTAAACCAAAACAAGTATATTCAAAGAAATTCGTGTCAGAGGTAGAAGCAAATGAATACAACAATAACAATGAGTTATGTACACCATAACTTCAATGACTAGAGGGGCATGTATGTTCTGTTGTATATCATGTGTTTGTCCAACACAATGCTCTGAGCTGATGTGGATCTTACTTCAAAAATTTCGTTTTCCAGAGCCACTTCCATTCCCTAACTGTCCTGTCAATTTACAGATTATCTTGTGCTGTCATGCTATCGTTCTTTAATAGGTGCACATGTAGTAGGTTATTTCAAATGTAGTTACATAGCCATAATAATGATAAATTTATTTTTTATTTGTCCAAGAGTCATATAAACGCATTTAAAATCGATTAAGGCGGTGTAATTTTGAAACATGTTAACACTAACGATATTTTACACTGGTTTAATTGAAAGATACATTTACATCATAGCAACCCATCCGCTTCAGGAACGACAACAGCAGACTATGTAGATCGTCAGTGAGCAAAGTGGACCAAAGTATTGGAATCTCTCTGCCATGCACTGCCTTGCGGCAGCCCTGAGATTTTTCTGTAGAAAAGTATGTGGTGAAAAGAACTCACTGGCTACCACTTTTCTCACCGACGCTGAACGATTGACATGCTCCCCTGAGCGAGATAGTGTTGTATAGTGAGTATCTTTGCATTGTGTAAACTTGAAGGAAAGGTGCAGTGATGATATTCTGGATGACGCTGGTTAGTCTGTATTGCAAGGTCGGCCGAACAATGATTCAGGCATTTGCAAAAACCTTGCTGAGCGCTAGTGGCAGAATGCTAACATTTTGTTCATTTGGCCCGGATTGAGACATGTTTTTCACACAACCCTATCAGTTTCACAGGATCGGTAGGCTACTTCTGCATCACAGAATTCTTAGAAACGTTTGTATCACGGCGGATATTGTGTCAAGTGTCATCTGATTGCCATAGTCTACCATGTGTGTGCCCACAAATGTCCTTTTCTTGTATTTGCTAGGTATGGAATACTATTCGTTACTTGCCACTCATTGAAACCTTTAGTTCTGTGAGGCTACTGAATGCCATAGAAATTATTTCCACTGTGTCCATTTTTATCAATATGTAACTTTACTTTGTTAATGTCCTGTGTTAATTTTTATGAAGTTGTGTCCTGTTCCAATAAAGGAACCGAAAAATCAAGAATACTTTCCATGTCCTGTTAACCTTTTTTCCCGCTAACGCCTATATGTTAAGTATACCATAGGGCTGTTGGTGCAAGGTCAGTGAGGAAACAATTTCACACAACTTTTTTGCTTATATAGTGAGGAAGTTGTCCTACATTTTAAAAAGATACATGTTTTGATCGTCTTTGAGAAGAAATCTATTTTACATTAGCTGTTCTGTGAATTACTTTGCTGTTTGATTTCATTGAAGTTACATAAACACGAATTTTGGAAGCACTTAGAGAACATTTACTCTGTACTGGATCTGTAAAGGAAGAAATGCAGGATTATTAATTAAATGCTGTCGTTTTGAATGTCTATTGTTAGCAAACGAGCACTGATAAAAAGAATAGACTATGAGGGGTGAATAATAAGGTGAAAATTTCAAGAACGTGTATTGGTTACTTCAAGTACAGTTTATGTTTTGTATGAGTAACTTTATGTGTGAAGTGGAACAATATTTGAAATACATTAAACATGTTTTTCTATTTTTGAAAGTAATGGTACTGAACATGTGCTGATATATAGTATGTTGTGCAACACCCCACCCGTCCCTTAGCTGGTTTTGGCGTGTGTTCACCCCAACTAATTGACTAATAGATCAACAGAGAGTCCAAAACTGCCACAATATCAGATAACGCAAAAAAGTAATATGGCCCTGTGACTCCTGATTGAACTGCGGTAGCAGTGTTGACATTAATTTATTCGGAATTGATCACTTTTAATTAAAAGGGGTGCACATTGATGTTATATTGAGCTACTGAACACGAGATGCAAATGTTGAACATAAAATTAATTAAGAAAGTGACTTGGGATTTCAACTACTTGATTGAAAAGAGATGCAGTCGATTAGCACAAATTTATTTTAACTCCCGACCTTCAATCATCACATTACAAGACTCTCCTATCAGGCAGTGGTAATAAATTGCGTTTGTGTGGAGTAAAGCGCGATAACTCAAAAGTAATTCCTATCGACTGACCCAGGCATAAAATTATTTTTGGAAAATGTTGGAGCTAACGTAATGTTGTTGTCTGGTATTTCACACCAACTGAGTTGCAAGCCTGATCTATTTAAAGAGAATACAGCTTAAGGAGTAACTTGGGGTTTTTTGATTGTGTAGTGACATCCAAAAACTGTGTCTCATGTAGAAAAGAAGTTTGGGACTGTATTGTCTCATGGTATAGGAAACAATTTTGCTGTTTTGAAAATGTGATAAGATCAATATAACACTGCTGTCTAGAAGGACACATCTCCAAAGAGAATTTTGAACTGCTGTTGATTTGTACTTATAGTTTTTGAGAAGTGTTGTAAGTGATGTAAATAACATACGAGAATTTCTTTATTTAATCCACTATAGTATAGGTTTTATCACTTTATCATAGTGTGATAATTACCCTTTAACATACAAGAGATGTATGCATACACTTGAAGTGTGTACATAGTATGAAGCATTTTGAAATCTTAGAACTTATTCCTGTTAGCACCAAAGTCTGATTAATAGTTGCCTACATGCAACAGATATTTGTTTACTTTGTACATACTAATTGATTGATTAACACATTTTATTGCTTGAAACAAATTATGTCACTGTAATTCAGTGGTTGATTTCAACCTCTAGTAACCTATTTATCAGTATATGAAAGAAAAGTGAAACACTGTGAACTCTGATACGATACCTCGATTTTACTTGTAAAGAGAAAATTACTTTGTTGGAACCACAGATCTATACATCTGGGAATGCAACACCAACACATGAGATTACACTCAAAGAGATATGACTGGTTTCAACTATATGTACACACCATTGACCATATTTATGAAATGCTAGGGAGATAAAAAATAATACTGATGATCACATGACAAAACAATTTGATACGAGCTATGAAACTTATACACTGATTTGTATGAATTACCAATTTGAGTACATTGCCTGACACTGAAGTTTCTACATATTACAAAGAAGAAATGCAATTTATATCTTTCCTAGGTATAAATTTTTCTAGGAAATAAATTGCAGAAAAATGAATATATTATGTATTTCACGATAGCTTTTGTTGTGAAAGGTAGTCTCATGTCACATCTATGAAACGTCATCTCTAGACACATAAAAGCAACATTCTTCCTTGTCACAACCAATCAGCTTATCGTTTACATATTTGACATATAAAAAAAACACAAACAAAAATTTTCCTTAACAACTAACAACATGAATTATGGAATGTGATTTTCCAGTAGCCTAAATCTAATATTATTATACATATACACAACTTAGAGGCTACACAGCCCTTCTTCAATATATAAACGTACTCAAGTCTTTGTGTGGGTAAAGGCCCTTGTCTTCACCCATGTTGGTGTGTATAAATCTGTATGTTCCTGGGTGGAGGATTTTGTAATTATGTATGGTCTGGTGTATAGTAGTTGCCACTTACCGTTTGGTTTACCAATTTTTGTGGGTTTGGGATGTGTCTTATGTAATACCTTTTCACCTATATGAAATTGTATTGTACGTTTCAGCTTTCTGTCATAAATTCCTTTCCATGGTATAGGGTTTGAAGTAGAACAGAAAGTTTCATAAGGATATGCTTCCATTTTGTACACAAAATCTCTAATGATATGTGTTTTATTTTTCATATTCGTGTATATAAGCAAGTATTAGTTCCCTTAGTTCTGCTTGCTGTCTTGAGACAAGCACTTTGATGTACTTACCTTTCTGTTTATTATGCCAACGTTTATCTCTTCTGCTGCTGACTGTTCGTTATTGTATGTGTTGATGACACACACAACTACAGGATTTATCAATTAAACCTAAGTCGTGAGTAACCTCGGTTTTATGTCTAACAGTAGGCCTACTTCCCTTGATTATGTCTACCCCAAATAATTGGTAATTTACAGTGAAATGACATTGGCCCTTTCCTATATCAATTTGTTCTTGGTATGTCCTAAGTATATCCATACCAATTAAACAATCAACTATTAATTTCTCTACTATCAAAAAACTGTCCTAATTGGACAGTAATTAAGGCTTGTAATTTAACTCATTTCGATTTCCGAACAGTGGCACTTTCTACCTTTCAGTTTTGCATTGGCAGTGTGAGTATGCGCCCACGTTTCTTCAGTTCTTGAAAAAATCCCTGTACATCGAATTATTCGAAGCACCCATGTCAAGCACAAGGACAAATCTTTTAGGCTTTAATAGTAGCTTGTACCTTGCCCTCTGTCAAGTTTTCCTGTATGCCCTCATTGCTTTGATAAAGATCATATTTCACATCACTACCTTGAACGTATCTGATAAAGCAAGTGTCGATCGAGCTCGTGCGCCATTCTCATCCCAGGTCACAGAACGGTGTCCCACAGTGACTGGTTCACGTTTTCCTGTGCATCACTCTCTAGGTTAAGTGTAACTTCTACTATACGGACTGTTAGTGTTTGATTATGCCAATTAATATCTTGTGAGGCTCTCGACTGAAATTATCTTTGCATTTGCATGTTATTCGACATATATGCTTTACTTTGCTGGCCGCATTCCGCTGTCTGTGGATTATTCAGCTGTCTGGTATTGTTTTATGTTAGCCAAGCGATCGGTTAATTATTGCCACTAGCTTGTGTCTGTACATGTTGTACAGGTTGGCCATGGTCTACTTGCCTGTTGTAGTTGTTTTTGTTAAATTTTTGCCCATTTCTTTTATATCCACCCTAGTATTTACAGTTTTTGCCATTGCCTTTGTGATTACTGTAACTGTTACCCTAGGTCTATGTGGGATAAGGTTGCCATCCGTGTTGTACTACGAATCCGTTGTTCACTTGTTGACCCGTAAATCCCTGTGGCATTATCTGCATATTAACAGCCTTGGGTTGCACTGGTACAGATAGAAAGTATTAGGTGTGGTGTTCCGGAATGGTAATGAGTTTTTCCCTAACGTGGGCAGGAAGACCGCTCTTTAACATTTTCAGCACGTCTACTTGAGATCCTGGGTTCGTCCAGTATCCAGTTTTATTCAAATATTTTTCAGAATAGCCACTTAAGCTTCCATGTATGGTATTGAATGGAGCTGGGTCGAATACTTTACACCTGAGCCTCTCTTGTACGGCCTCAGACCAACATTTATCCAATAAGGCTCCCTGAAACTGTTCATAGTAGTGGCAACATTCCTCTGTGTCCATAGCCCAGGAACGAGGTAAAACATTTCGAAATGCTCTGATAAAGACCACAGGGTTTGTTCTTTTCCCTTCAAAGGTAAATACCGGAAATTGCTGAGAACCATGTCACACTTTCTGTGACAGGCGTGTTTATGTTCGCTTGTGGCGTAGCGCATGACAATTGCGCTTACTCGACAGGTACAGATGCCGCATGTGTTGCTGCATTCGGCAACCTTCGCTATTTACCTTCGATGGGCTAGCCACGTATCGTGGGTAACCAGTGAAAGTATCTAACTTCTCTAAAAGCATGGGTTTGTTTTATGTCAAACGTTGTTTTGGAATGTCAGTAGTTTTATCAATACTGCCTCGTAACTTTTCCTCTGCTTCCTTTAAAACTGAATCTATTTTAGCTAGAAATTGACTTTCTTTCTCTTTTAGAGCTTTCTTTACTGTATCTACATAAATTTTGCACTCTGGCACTACCTTTTCAGCAAGGGTGCTGCCTTTATCCAGCATCCAGGCTTCAGTTTTTTCAGTTATTTCCTTTACCTCTGCACATACCTCATCTCTCTGTGTTTCGGAAAATTTTGACTCTAAACGTCACTGGTTTACTCTTAGACAACTTTTGTACTTCTGCACCATCATATTTTTTACCGACACATCCACTTGGGATTGCGCCTCCTGAATTTGAGAACGTGCATCACTAAGGTTCTGTAACTCACTTGCAAGTAGTTCCTGTTTATCGTCTACCGATGATATTTTTTCCGTTAACATATTTATTTTGCTGAAAAATTTCTTGTTTTAGTTGTTTATCTATTTGTTTCAAGTTCCTGGATAGTCCCTCAGATAATTCAGTGCGTGTAGTTTTGCTCACCTCATTGAACTGCCGACTAATACTATTCTTGAAACCGTTAAATGCCTGCTTCTGCTGCGAAAACTATTGTCTTATATTTTCCTGATGTTTTGTGAACTGCTTTGTCATACCCTTAAGTTGTCGTGTTATACTTTCTTGAAATTCCTGTTGTTTTGTAAGCTGTTGTGTTATTAGTTGCTTGAGGTGTGTCAAATTGTGTTTCTCACTAGTATTTATATTGTTTTTAGGAACTGTTTCCTGTTCTTGCGTTCGTGACATCGTGAACAAGCAATGAAAGGAATTTTCACTGTCGCACACCTCAGTTTCACTATTTGAAAAAATGTTTCCCGGTGAGAACTGAGCAAATGTCTATTGAGGGTCATGAAAGTGACATCATGATTAGTTATAGTGGGACACCAACCTCGTTGTTTTGGTTGCCATCGGCCAGTTCAGGAGTTGGTGTGTTACTTTCAACAGTTGCAAAAACTGGATTTCTGACATCTTGGCACGTGGCATTTTGTAATGAATTTTCAACAATGGCGATTTCCTTTGACTCCATTGTACATAGTTTTTAACAAAATCATGAATAAAAATATGTTTTTTCAAAAATGAAATTTTTTCTATTTGGTACTTTTTAATTAAACCTGATTTATCTGTGTATTCACTAATGAACCTGGTCATTACCTGACACAGTCTTATAGAATTTGAATGACTTATCGTGCATTTTAATGATGGCTTTGTACAAATTTTGCGTACTTTCTGTAAAAATGCACTTTCCGTAAAGGATATTAATTGGAAGGAAAAGAGAGACTACACCAAGTGCGGCCATATAAGCAAACAGTGTAGCAGCTTCCTATCTTTACTGCTGAAATTAGCATTCTTGGCTTGACTCGTTTGTAGGCATAATTTAAATTTAATTTGCTCCTTTAATGTTTTTATCACTATCAATCTCGTGGGCATGTAACAACTGCAATGAAAGTTTCGTTAGTTTCTTGTAACAATATTATGAGTCATTTATCTCAAAACTTTTTATCTCAACTATTGAAAGGTCTGCTCATATTTCGCTCAGTGCCGTCTTTAAAGAAGTCGTCATTGGATATTTATATATTTATGTGGGGGGATAATCGTGGAAATTGATTAATAATTGCTGAAATAATTGGAAAAATTGTTTAGAAGAAATAGTTGAAAGAAATTTTGAAGGTAATTTGTGACTCTGTGCAAAATCCTAGGTGAAGTTCAACTGATAACAATATCAACAGACATTCAATATCAATACATTCAAGGTCAATATTGATAATTTGCATTACATTCATATATAGAAAGAAACAGTTGAAGATACAGGAAGTAATAAATTGAAGAGTGTATTTCTTATTTTGTTTTGTGGTGGATGTATCAAAACATTATCCTTGCCACAAAACAACTCGTTAATTTATCGTCATCAGGATCTGTAACCCATTTAGTTTACATGTACAAAAAGAAAATAACGAAAAAAATAATCTGAGTCAACATAAACCTCAAGCAATGCTTTCTTTGGACAGCTATATAATACAAAGTAAGAGAGTGTATCAATAATTGTATAACACTGTAATGCTCAAAAAAGCGTGTTCAAATGTGTGTGAAATCTTATGGGACTTAACTGCTAAGGTCATCAGTCCCTAAGCTTACACACTACTTAACCTAAATTATCCTAAGGACAAACACACACAAAAATGCCCAAGGGAGGACTTGAACCTCCGCCGGGACACTGTAATGCTCAGTTTGTGCGTTTGCTGTCTGTATGAAAGTCTGTCGATGTGCCAGTGTGCCAGGCCACACCTAGTAGTATAATACAGAACTATGTCTACATGTATTACAAAAGAGCTTTTATCTAATCTATTTGTGCACAGAATGAGATAATTAAAAATGGATAGACAACACGAGGACTCCCGAACTTGGTTCAAAAGACAAATAAATTCGCCAGACGTTTTCAGTGTAATATTTATACCTAATACGACTGGTTAGCCAGTAGCGGTGACCGAAATGCGGTGTTTGGTGGTATTGTCTGATGTTTGGGAAAAACAGAAATTCTAGTTGGGCCAGAACTTGCTACACACATTTGGGAAATTCAGTGATGTCGATAACTGAGCATGGACTGCTTGTTAATCATCTGTGAATGTCTATAGCTGTATCTGATTGTGGGGAAAATATAATAGAAACTTGCAATAATGACCATCTTAAAAAAGAAATATCTGTGCACAAACAGAAGCTAAGGCAGAACAGAGACCTCCTTAAAAGGCTTAGTAACGCAGAGTTTTCTCTAGGAAAACAAGTGTTGGCCATCAGTTAAACAATGAAACAACAAATTCTATTAAACAGGAAAATCACGTGGAATTGTTGAAGTGCCGACAGGTGTGGCCGAGAATTCTAGGCGCTTCAGTCTGGAACCGCGCGACTGCTATGGTCGCAGGTTCGAATCCTGCGTCGCGCATGGACGTGTATGATGTCCTTAGGTTAGTTAGGTTTAAGTAGTTCTAAGTTCTAGGGGACTGATGACCTCAGATGTTAAGTCCCATAGTGCTCAGAGCTATTTGAACCAATTGTTGAAGTAAATTGCAGAGTATGGTCTTCATTTGGTGGAGCACATAGAAACCTCTACTGGGTTTAAACGAATTTCTAATCGAATTCAAAACGATTTAATGCAGAGTGGTGCATGATAAACCAGCTCTGAGCCGTTTATGCACGAATTGTTGTCAGGCACAAACAGCTGTAACGATAAATAAACATGTAATAATTAGATAATAAAGACATAGCAAATACGTTTATGTAAAGGTATATATTTACTGCACTATTCTTGTCTTTTACATTACATTATGTGCTGAAAATGACCCCCGTATTCTTCAGTGAACGTTTATGCGCACCCTAACATGTTAATATACATTTTGCGTTAATTCTCAAAATTTCATTACTAATATTACCTTCAAGTCTTCTAATGTTATTGGATTATTTGCGCCCATTTTTCCGTAAGGACTACCTCACTGATAAAAGTCACAATTTATTTGGTATGATGGACGTGGTGGTCATAATTCTTTGCTGACAGTCCTTTCTTCTGTGAATCTTTCAAAAAATTGTGAGACCGACTCACGTGAGGCGTAACAGATCATCCCATTCTGTTGAAAGACAACGTATGTACGTTCATGGGGAGTCAACTTTGTGTAAAATACCTCAAAGACTCTCATATATGCAGCAGTGCTTACTGTTGTTTAAAAAAAATATGGTACCCACAATCTGACTTCTTGATACGGTACACCATACATTGCTTACTGAGCAGTATCTGCTGTTCTGGGCATTAACATGCCCTCTCAGATGAACTCACGCTTCATCACTAATGAAATGCAGTAGCCAATCCAGCATTCCACTCTCAATTGTTTGTCATGGCCATGCATGATAATATACACGTTTTGCCTTATCTTTCTCCTTCATTTCTTGAACATATGTCATTTCTTCCCTGTATGATGTAAAACACGTTGACAAGACCTACACGATATGTTCACTTGTTGCAACAATTTACATATCGACTTCTTTGGCCTCTGGATCATTTGTGCTCGAATTTCCGCAATCACCGCAGGTGTACAAACGGATGGGCTCGATTCTGTTTGCGTTTGTAACTAGTCCTTTAGTATGCCACTGGGTCACCATATTCTGTATGTGTCAGTGGAAAGTTAGGAGCTCATAGATTGGAAGCAGTTAAATACACACAACACTATAGATTGCCTGGAATGGGAGACCATGATGTGAAGTCATTAGGCTCAATGTTATTGAATTTTCATATTGAGGTAATTCAGTTTGAACTATGTATGGATATGGAAGTAGTGCTTCATTTTAGCGAAAGTTAGAGTATGATCCTGAGGGTTGGACTTTCTCTTAGAACATCATGCCAAAATTGATCTTCAGTGACATACAGTGGATTTTAGGATTTTAGAGGGATGGCATTCCAGCTAGTGGAAACCCAGCGCCTGTGAAGTACTGTTGCAAGGTTAATCTAACTTAAGCGACAAATCGATTAAACTGCATATGAAGATGCTAAGGCTTGATTCTCATGACACTGTGCTAGAGAGCACTGGGAAGTGTTTTTGGATGAATGTAAGACCTGAGAAACCTGTTGATTGTTAAGTGTAATAGACCCACTAGAAGAGAATGATGTGTTGGACACATCATGTTGTTTTGCAAAAAAAGTGTATTGTACATGTACAAGAGAGAGATGGCAGGAAAATAGTAACTGTGAATATGGATAATTTTGGGGCCAATGACGTAAAACTAACAAAGGGACTGTTGTAACGAATTTGGATATCATGGAAGAGGATGACAGGGAAACATCAGATGTCCATTATCAGATGCTGGCCACCACTAAAACTTCATTATGTATAAAGACAGAGCATCTGGAGGGACTGGAAAATTTGGGAACGGAGAAACTGCTAGAGAGTCTGAGGATTTATTTTACCCTTGGAGTCCATTCCAGCAACACCCTTAACACAACATCAAATTCCACCAGGGAATGAAGCATTTGTATACTGGAAACCATATTGTGTACCTTGGCATTTACAGCCAGTTATGGAGGATTTCATTAACAAACAGCTAGTCGATGAAAGGGGAATGGGGAGCTACCACATGGCGGGCAACTGTCGCAGTCATGTTCAAAAAGCCAGCAGATGGTTCTAAGAAACATAGATTCCGCTGTGACTATCGATATCTTAGTAGTAAGACGATAACTGACGCCACTTATCCCATACCTAATATCATGGAGATCGCTGATAATATGGGACAGTGCTGGTACTTCTCTACTGTGGATTTGAGGAGTGCATACCATCAATTAGAGTTAAATTTGTTCTGTTCAAAGTATGTCTCAATATAAGTGCAACTTTAGCAGCTGACTGAAAGCAGGCATTACTTCATCGGCCATTCCTTCACACAAAAGAATTCCACTGTTAAAACTTTCAATAACATTCAGTATTTGATTGTCAACTTAATTTTCATTATACTTTGTTCACACTTGGTGAATCTCAGGTATAAAGTACACACTTTCTCCACATAAAATATGCAAAGTCGACAGACAAACAGTAATTCTAATTCTAAATGCATTCGTTCACTTGCCAGTCCCATTTCAACTGGTACATTGTGACGAAATTGTATATCGTCATTATTTCCTTAACCACATGGCAAGGCCACGTATCTGTTGCCCATTACTCGGAGAGTAGGCGCTGCCTGATACCGAGTGAGTGACCGGCCATCCGTGTGCTCCTGAGTGCATGTGCATAGCGAATGATACAGACAAACACTTCTCACATGGGTTGGCTACATGGATGCAGTGATGCAATACTCTAGTAAATGGAGCACATACTTTTGAGAAATCGGTTCTCTCCAGTAATCTTTTACTGGCATGTTTTTCAGAAAACTTCCTGAGACTACCCTATTCAGGGTTGTACATCTCTGGGCTGTATACCTGTTTACGTAAATGTTCCTGTATGCCTGGAGACCAGTATTTTGCAAGAAAAGCGTTTTCAGATTCTTCACATGTATGACAATTTTCTGCAGTTTTGTTAGCCCAAAGGGCAGCGTCGCCTACTACATGTGAAATTATAAACTGTATCTTCTGATAATCAGGTCAGAACCGTGGTAGTACGTTCTGGAATGCTTTTATAAAAATCACCAGAAGCAGTGTAATCTTTTTGTCATTGGAAAACGTTTTGCTCTGCTAGTGTTTAATTAACCCTTTTGCAGGTCGTGGGGATATATATCCCAATAAACGTACTTCTTTGCAGCGTTTAAGGGAATATGTGTTACCACTCCTGTATGTTCGTGGTATCTAGTGACAGTCTGCTGCACCAGCCGTAGTTCCTGTTTGTTGTGAAATATAGCATTCAGGATTGTGAGATATCCCACCAAACAACTGTGTTCAAATGTCTCTTGGGAAGTATGGTTACCACCAAAGTAGTTTCTGTAAGGGGTTTGGGAAGTATAACTACCACAAAATTAATCGGTCATTTGTGGTCATTGGGAAGCATACTTACCACCAATGTAGGAGTATTCGAAAGCTTTTGGGAATACATCTTACTACCTCCATCTATGCCTGACATCTTGTGGTAGTACACTGTACCAGGTGTATGAAAATAGGTACAACAATCAGCTTCTGTTTGTTGTGGGATCAACTGAGTAGTGGGACAGGGGCGGCATCAGTGCATTTTGTTAGTGTGGGTTGCCTACACCAGGGGCAGGCATATGTCAGGGCAAACCTATTGGTCTCCTTTGATTGACAGCTACTTTACCTAGTGTTCTGCTAAGAGGATTAAGACCCACTGGGGATAATCCACCCATTTGGATTGACAGCTTATGATCCCCCTGGGTATATTCCAATCTTTTGATTGACAAGTCTTTAACTTATTGTTCCCCCACCCCCTCCTCCTCCATAGCCTCCACCACTTCTTACCCTATCCCCCAGGGAACTCCCCTCAACGATACAATATTACTTTTGATATCAGTTTGATTGACTAATTCATTAAATCCACTGGCTGGAGAACCTCCAACCCTCTGACTCCCCTCCACCTCCCGGAAATTGTCAGGAAAAAGATTCAGTTGATGGGTCATTTGGAGGGAATTCGATTGTGATGTATGGAATATTGTTTAAACAATTTAGACAAAGTGTTGATTATTTTTATTTAAATAATTTATGGGATTCAAGATGGTGTATGGAATATAGTCTGTGAAATATTGTTTATTTAAACAGTTTACAGGAAACAGGATAATGTATGGAATATAGTCTATTTAAAAAAAATTTCAGGAAATCGATCGCAGCATGGAATGTTTAAACAATTGCGGCGCTTTTTTTATTCTGATCGCGCTTGGAAATGCTGTGTACGCTTAGTTTATATCTGTTGTCAGAGTCAGGGATGTTAATGCTCTTATTTTCTTCACTTTTCGAAGCACGCTGGTGTCTAAGCACAGAGGGGAAAATCGGAACAATTACATATCTAAAAGTTCATGCCATATTTCGAAACCCACAATGACTTTCTGCAGATGGGCAAATTACAAAAAACTCAACAGCAAACTATTGTCTACAGGTAGAGAAACATACAGCAGTCATATTGTACTGACAGATAAACCTTGCAAAAGCGGTCTACAGATCATGAATGTAATGAAGTGCGGTATAGTAGCCGCTGTTTGGGATCTCTGATGCGTGTCTCTATCGTCAGATCACTGCAACGAAGGTCAAAACCACCCAATATTCTAATTACACACCACATTATTAAATACCACCGACCATGGATCCCATATCAGCATCCTCTGGTCTCACTGTACCCGAACAAAGCATCGAGTGGCGGCATTCTGCTGATTGGGAAATTCCAGACTCTCTTCCTGTCTCTGTCTTTCTCCAGAGGCTACTCCCTGATTGCCTGTGTGAACCAATGTCCTGAAACTTGCAGGCAGAAATTTGCATCTCTCCTCAGAATACAGTGTTTCTATTGGCTAATACTGGAGACAAAGAGAGAGGTAATACACTTTCGATATCAAAAATAGAGTGAAAAAAGCCATTCAGAGCTGTTTGCAATCTATGATGTAGCCCCCATCCCTGCTGGCAGGAGAGAGACCCATATCCAAATGTATGTATGCACTCAATACAAATATCGGAAACGCGATTGGGTTCATAATTAGTTCTCTCCGCTAAATTCAGAAGGAGGGAGGAAGGTTCTGCTGCATGATAGAGACATCAGCAGATACCACTGTGAGACAGAGTTCATTGCGATGTGTTGAGAAGCACTAAACATAACATACTTAAACTGCGATCCAATCGGTAGTAATAAGCTGTTCATGGCTATATGTCAGAGCTCGCTACCAATCAGGATCTGACATCGCGACTGGGTTTTTAAAGCACTATTTAACATCTCGCTGCTTCTCTCCACTAAGTTCGGAAGAATGAGAAGGAGGAAGGCCTACTGCATGACAGGGTAGAGACAGCAGAAAATACTGCTGCAAGACAGAGTCCACTGCGATGTATTGAGAAGCACTGAACACGACACACTTAAACCACGATCCAGTCTGTGGAGACAGCTGAAAACACTCGCACATACTGTGCACTCACTTACCAGACGCCCACACGCAGTGCGCCAAACCCCTCAAACGCCAGCAGCACCTACGTAAAGAGGTCAGTGAAAATTTCCGCTGTGGCATCAGATGCAGTTGTGGATGCACTTATACGCGAGAATGCACCAACCTCTGCCATAGATATCATCCAGGGATGACTGGAGTGGTAGGAATTCAGATGTTGTCAATATGTCCAGTGCAAACGTCCATCATTTTGAATCTTCACTTATACCCTTGCAGGCAGCCATGGAGCACTGCGAAACAAACAACTGCAACTTGGATGTATGCAGTGGTTCTAAACAATTCTACCCTGACATAGACCTCCCAGTTTAAAAAACTCACTTTACCCAATCCGAAGCAACGATGTTGTTGACCATACACCTCGAATTTCTCACACGAAATGTAGATTCCTTCCGCTTATACGAGTTCTTTTCGAAGATAGAAGAAGTCGGACAGTACACGCAATTTTATGTTGCTAACGTATCGCTACTTGTACTAAAAATCCTGTATGGGACTATGGCGTACTCTAAGGATTCTAAGTATTCTTTTATCAACCAGAAAATTATCTTTTCTTATCTATCACTTCATGCATCACAGGACTAGAATATTAAACTCATTTTCAGCTCTTGAAGTAGTGCTGAGATCTACCACAGTCACAGAACGCCGCCTGACTTTCGAACTCTCTCTTGAGGTAACCAAATATCTCGCCGCATACGAAGCCTCTTAAGGTAACAGCATAGAGAAGTTGTAAATATAAGCTCTATACTATGTATCGCTTCATAAATTCGTTAACGCATCTGATTTTATTACCATAGTTGTCTCTCTCTGTATAGATGGATGATTAAAATATCGTTAAAAATATAGCCGCAACGAAAAAGACACAAAGTGAAGATCCACATCCGTGCAAGAGAGGGTTCCTAATTTGTTGTCTGATACATTCCGAAGGTGATTGACAGCCTCTACATTTAAACTCATCTTCCACAGTGATGGAATAACTGAAGTCTTAGTATTCCGTTTCGATTGATTCCTCTTATTGCAGTTATGTACGCGATCATGTTGTGGTGCTAGCCATCCCTGGAAGGTGTTGCCCCTCCACCAAGACTCTTCCTCCATCTCAAACAAGCGAGCTAGTCAATCAGTATGCGGTAATCAACGGCGTACCAGGGGACAGACGGGATGGAAAAGACACCGTGGATATACTGTAATAAGCATCACAGTTGATACTGCGATAAATTTTAGCAATTTTACCGTAATTTAAAACACCGACCAATGACGCGGCAACATGCTACCCAATTTCTGTATCATCACTAAACCGCCTCTCCTCTACTTTGCGAGTACCGTTGTCAATGTAGATCAATGACTGTGCAGTACTTTCATTCACTGTTAATTGTCGAACATATACATCAAAGTATAAGGTTAAAGTTAGAGACTGAAAGACCTCCTCGCATTATCTTTGACCAACCCTCCCTGCAGCACTGTCACCGATTTAATGTGCAGTTGACCAGAAGTGGAATAAAGTGAGCTGAATCCGTAACAGATGTTCTGCGCCCATCCGAGAGCACAAGATTTCTCCAGAAGTGCGTATGTAGGGGATGTTAACACCCCTATCGGTATATAGTAGTAGATATGAAATTATTGTGATATAATTGCAGACAGTTAAGAAGGAGAATAAACGTGGTTGTTATGTGTGATGGAGCATTCTAGAGAGAGAGAGAGAGGTAGATGTTGCTGCAGGTCATTTGACAATTTTTTTCCCATTGTTCTGTCAGGATGCATCAGTTGTGTGACATAACCTGTGTTCGACTGGTATAAAAGCGTGTGTTCTGAGTGTGACTTAGAGCACTGTCTCCTTGTAATCGTTAACAGCGAGCCTCTCAGCATTCAGAGGAGTTCCATCTCATGTGTAATGAAACATTTCCATCCTGTTTTGACACATTCCTCGAGACAAATGAAGATTTATGTGACCTACTCCATTCCCTTGCCGTATCTTGGGCATAAAATCGAGTCTTCAGTTTCATAACTATGGTGATTCTAAGTTAGTGACAGCTCGTTTGTACAGCAGTCTTCTTGTATACATCTGCTTGACAGATGTCCTGTTAACAGAGTTAGTGGTGGCATGATGTGTAATTTCACATGTCAAACACCGCTGCTATGCGTTTGTCTCTTTCTTTGAAAGAGATTTTCTCAGTTACCAACAATAATTTTATATAGGACTGATGCGAGCGTAGCATAATTTGTGACCTATGATCAGAAAGCTGTATTGTGCATGTATCACGCAGAATCGATGTTTGAAGGAAGTAGTTTTTTCATTTTACAGTTTGTCACCATAGTTTATTGTAGCGAAACCTGCAAGGAGAATGTATGTCATACAATAGAAATATATTTCTTACATTGGAATATTTACAGCCTTGCATTCCACATGACTAACAAGTTGGAAACTCTAACATTATAGCCTGTTTTAAGTGCAGAACTGTGTAGCCTTAGGAGTGCATGTGTTTATGTTCTTTCTTACCGATACCTTCTTCATAATTCTGTCCAATTTCCTCTGTGGACTATCGACACTGTAGGGCGTTGTCTCATTTCTCCTAAATATGCGTCACGATTACAAAGAGTATTTGTTACTAGGTATAAGGTGATTACCTTGTTTTGAGCTTCATCAAAGGAGACATCAATTAAGCTCCTCTGTCTTTATGCACCTGTGTTGGAAAGTTAATTGTTGTAATCAACTTGTAAGATCCAAATAAGATTCCCAGATCATTTTTCCTATCCCTATTCGATAGAAAATCTACATTGAAATCACCACAGACCATTAACTGCTCGGTGCTAGCTGTCAACAGCATCGTCATAGGGAATCCATATTCCTCATAAACAGTTCAAAATCTCCCAGTGAAGATCTATAAACAGTGACAATTAAAAGTGAACTATTTTTCTGTATTAATTTAGAAGCACACACCTCTGTGTGCAGATCGATACAAAATCTATTTGTTTCAATGCTTTTGTATTTGTGTTCTGTTTTAATGTACGTAACAACTCCTTTTCCCATGTTGAAATATGTTTTTTCTTCACTCTAGTCAGTTTAGTTATGTTACAGTCTGTTGCTTGACTTATGAATTTTAAATATGTTTTCTGAATTCTAATACAGCTGGGACAGTAGTGGAACATTATGCAATATCTTGAGACATTGTTTTATTTGGAACAATCGTGCTTGCTCATATGTAGAACAATACATCTACATCTACATCCATACTCCGCAAGCCACCTGACGGTGTGTGGCGGAGGGTACCTTGAGTACCTCTACCGGTTCTCCCTTCTATTCCAGTCTCGTATTGTTCGTGGAAAGAAGGATTGTCGGTGTGCTTCCCTCTGATTTTATCCTCATGGTCTCTTCGCGAGATATACGTAGGAGGGAGCCATATACTGCTTGACTCTTCGTTGAAGGTATGTCTCGAAACTTTAACAAAAGCCCGTACCGAGCTACTGAGCATCTCTCCTGCAGAGTCTTCCATTGGAGTTTATCTATCATCTCTGTAACGCTTTCGCGATTACTAAATGATCCTGTAACGAAGCACGCTGCTCTCCATTGGATCTTCTCTATCTCTTCTATCATCCCTATCTGGTACGGATCCCACACTGCTGAGCAATATTCAAGCAGTGGGCGAACAAGCGCACTGTAACCTACTTCCTTTGCTTTCGGATTGCATTTCCTTAGGATTCTTCCAATGAATCTCAGTCTGGCATCTGCTTTACCGACGAGCAATTCACAGGGAAGCTGTTACCTAACTAACTGACATACAAGCACATACTATCAAGTTTTTTTTAACCAAGCGAGAATTAAAACACAGGTATTAATAGTCACAGAACTTGGCAAGGAGGTACCAATCACAGTGCTCCTGTTGACCAATACATGAACCCTGTTGACAGATGGTCGAGCAAATCAACCGTCCACCTGATGAAGCTGTGGTCTGCTGCATGTCCCCTCAGATAAAAGGGAGTTTCGTTCTCGATTTGCATGGTTGATGAGAATGTCTAATGTTCTTCCACTTCTGCTAAGAATATGATGCAGACCAGTATACATAAGCATCAATTCACCCCATCTCTGCGCAACGTTACATGTGTACAGGACTGCAACTCTCAAAGTACAAAGGTTTGTGGAGTCCCATGACATGATGCTTGACATGGCCAGAATTGTGACATCGTTCTCTTAAGTGAGCAACGAAATCTGATTCCTTCGAGGCATCCATTGTGATTGGCGTGGTTTGATGAGTTCACTGGGGAAGTGTCCAGGTCAGGCTTGCAAATGTTACACAGCCCAAGTAAGACTAATGATAATGGAGATGTCCTTTTTAACTCATAGCATATTAGTGCAGCTTTTAACAACTGGTGCTGCCATTCAGCCGTACCATTACTTGCGGGATGGTAGCTTGTAGTTTTGGGGTGCAATGTGCACACAAAATTTACTCAACTGGGCACATAGCTCAGACTCAAACTGACATCCTTGGGCTGTTGTATCGTGAAGTGGGCAACCAAAGTGAGGTACCCTGTGTGACAAAAAGGCTGTGGCCAGTGTCTTGGCTGCTATGTTGTTCACTGGGATGGCTTCTGGACATCAGGTAAAAGCTCCTTCACTATCAAAAGATATCATTGTACATCTGAAGGGGGTACTGGTCCTACCACATCGATAGGGTCTTGAAAATCTCCAACTGGGCGTGGATATGGCCAGAAATCTTGCTGCAATGGTGTTGTGGACATGCTTGAGATCAGTTTCAACTATCGTTTTGTATCCCTGGCCATACAAAACTGCTAGTTATTAGTTTCATTGTTGTCTTGACGCTGGGGTGACACAAACTGTACAAGTTTTCTAAAACACACTTACGAAACACAGAAGGTATGAAAGGACGAATTCTACCATTGCTAACCTTGCAACACAGTTTGCCATTTGCACCTAGGATATCTTTAAGCTTCAGTTGAATGCTGGATGCACTGTCTGTTAAAAATCCCTATAGCTCTTGCTCAGGTTCTTGTGCCTTAGCTATTTGCATAAAGTTTACTGCCTCTGTGATATTGCGCATATGGGAAAGATAGTTTGCCATTACGCTATCGATTCCTGATAAGTGTTGCACACCAGCACTAAACTTTGCGACAAACTCCAGTTGATTATATTGTCTTGGCAAATACTTGTTATTATTTTGCCGAAACGTATAGACGATGTATAAATTGAAAATTCCCTCACCTCTAAACGTGTACAAAAAGTTTTATGGACCTGTAAACCGCAAGTAATTCGAGATCGTACATGTTCCATTTTTGTTGTGCTGGCAGGGATTATGTGAGTAGAATGCGAGGGGCTGCCAGGCATCATCCACATATTATTGTGAAACTAGTGCTGCTTCTGCTATGCTTTGTGTAGCTGATTCGAAAGTGGCATTCATTCTGTCTGTCCACTGCATTGGTGTTCTTCCTTCAGTACTGTACAATAATGTGGAAAGAGGCTCCTGAAGTTCTGCTGAGTGGGGTTGATAGCACAAATAACTATTGAGAATTCGTAAGAATCTTCAGCTCTTCAGCGGTTTCTGGCTGCAGCATACTTAATATGGCTTCGATGTTCCCTGGTAATGGCAACCATTTCACTTGTGATCTAAGATTGCCTAAGAAGGTGATCTCTGTCTGCTTGAAAACACATTTTGCAGTGTTCAGTATGACATCGTATTTGTCTAGGCATCTAGAAATCTTGAGTAAGTGCTGTTCATGTTCCTCCAGTGTTGCCGAAAAGAGGAGGATATCGTCAAGATACCCAAAACAACATGACAGCTTTTGTAGCCCTGTACCTATGACTCTTTGCCATGTCTGTGCAGCGTTTTTTTTAATTTCGAACATCATAGATCAGCTTTCAAAAAGGCCAAAAGGCATGATGATAGCCATCTTTGATATATCTTTCTCAGTTGTGGGAACATGAGTATAGGCTTTTGCACAGTCTAACACGCTAAATAATAATGCTCCACGTAATGCATAGTTTTAGTTTCTCAATAGTGGTACAGGACAACGATCTGGTATTGTCTTAGCATTAATGGCACGATAATCCCTGCATGTGCGCCATGTGCCACTCTTATTAGGGAGCAGATGTACAGGCGATGACCATGGGCTGCTAAATGGACGAATGATGCTTTCTTTCAACATGGAATTAAACTCGGTCCTTGCAACAGCACAGTAGTCTCGAGCTAGGAGTCTGGATCAGCATGAAATTGGAGGGCCTGCGGTAGTCTTAATATAATCTGTGGTGCTGTGACACATGGTGCCTCTTTTGGGGCACCTGGAGGACTCATGACATCTGAGAACTGACCCAGTAGCTCAGCATCTCTACTGCCTGTTGAGCAGATCAGCTTGATGTCGGAATCCATCGGTAGAAAGGCCAGTGACGCTGTCAATCAGGAGTGTCATTCTACGAATTAACTCGAAATTGATCTTTGCTCACGCTTCCGTATCTGAAGGTGAGGTTATTACATCTTGCACCTCTGCTATGTACCAATGATCTAACTGGCTGACGACCAGCGCCAATTTGGTGGAGTCTGTAGTCAAACCGGTGCAGAGAAAACTTGCCACTACCTATGCGAAAAATAAGGCTGGGTTGTGTGGCCAAAATGAGGGTAACCACACTGCCTAATGCCTGTGTGCCTCCCATCTCGCAATTTCCTGTTTCTTGAAAATTCGGCGTGATATTTTTGTATTGCTGATTTTATTTCCTCGAGCTGTACCACGTCGGGGTCACTATTATTGTACTCTGTTGCTTGACTTTCAAATTTAACACATATGCTGAGTTCTAGTACAGTGAGAACAGATATGCAACATCTTGAGACAGCGGTTTAATCAGAACAATTAGGCACGTTCATATGTTGAACAATTACAACAATCCACAGAGAAACTCTTGCATAACTAATTAACATACAAGCCCGTACAAGTTTGCTCGGGAACCAACTGAGAATTAAAACACATAAATTAATGGTCGTAGAACTTTGCACTGCGGCATGGAGAAACCGATCACACCGCTCCTGGTGGCCGGTGCATGAACCCTGATGGTGACAGCTCGTCGAGCGAATCAGCTGCGTGGTCTGCTGCGTGGTCTGCTGCGTGTTGCTACACAGCCCTAGATTTCCTTGTTTATCGACTTAGATAGCAAGAACAATAAATATCCGATATGAAAGTCAACTGATGCAAGAGCGAAAAACTTTTTGATGTTTTTAACAAGCATGCCATATCTCAACTGGCTCCATAATACCAAACGTATATCCTCACACAGCGAGAAAAATTACACGCTACACGACAAACAATGATCCTGAATCTGAGGAAATGAAGGAGCAGGACACATATACGATAAATTAGCCGCCAAAAAGTAAACGTTCGGGTTGGGATGGTCTTGTTAGCGCAGTAATTAAAGACTGTGCAACGTTGTGTCAGTGTGAAGATTTTGGTTGTTAATTTGCTGAGGATTGTGTTACTGTAAACCTGTCAGTTTCGAAAATTATTGTGATTCCATGATAGTGGTTATAAATTTTGCCTTTGATGAGTGAATATAAATATTACAACGACGTGGCTGTACAAAGTTTGTTAGTCTCATAAATGAGCCTAGGCTTGGAGATTTGAATCTATTTTTGACGCAAAGTAAAGTTTCATGTTTACGCAATGCACCAAGTGTTGCTCAGGGTAACCCTCGTCATTACAAAACGGTTTTTTTTCAGTTTTTAGGCCCTTCTCCTGTGTATCAGTTTTATAGGAGAATCAGATGTAGCAACCAAGATCTGCTTTCGTATTTCGTTTTTATCAACGCCTCTGTATTCTCTTCTGCTAAATACTGCAATTTTGTCAATATTCTTACTCATTATTTCCGATGACTCAATGTTGTAAACTGTACCGACGTGAGGTCCAGTCGGAAGTATGGAAATGGGAACTGGCGCCAGAAGAAAAAGGCTGTAGTGTGGGCTGTGCATGTGCAAGGTTTCCACATAGTTCTTTGGTACGCCCCATTTGGCGCGAAACGTGAGACGTGTTTCGGATGCATTGCAGTACTTTTTGTTCTTTGCATTTGGCGCGAAACGTTGGACTGGTTTTGTCATGGTTGGGTAGTGTCAGATTGAAAAACTGTTTAAAATGTCGAAAGCAGGAGTTTTAAGAAGAAGGAAGGTTGGTAAACGACGACAATATGTGTTAATGTTAGATGTCTGAGCCTGTATTTGTTGTGTTTATATGTGTGCGCTAATGTTACAATGTTACGTAATTACTGAAAGGCAGCTACGGCAGATGTCATTTTACGGTTTTTGAATAAAGCTCCTGTAGTGTGTTACCAGATTGCTGCAGATTACCGATTTAATGTAGGATTAGTGAAATAACTTCGCACGAACTGTTGAAATGAACTGTTTGTGAGTAGAATGTGCTATTTTTCACTTACTGATGTCGACAGAAATAGCTCAGCAATCGAGAAGTTGTCGTGAAAAAGTTTTTTCCAGAACCTGAAAGAGAAGGAAACATGGATATTAAGTCTCTTCTCAACACGAGAATTGTATGATCACCTGCAATACGATAATCGCATGCTCACCTTCACATTATCAAAATATTAATATTTCGCCATCACACCTCAGTAGTGTACACCTAGGACTGAGTGATTTATGCCTTTTAACAGTCTGGCAGCCTCCCTCGTTGAACAAGATCGTCTCTACTGTTTAGCACCTAGGTATTCATTTAAACTATACACGGCTGCATAGACCCAATAACTGTGTAATTTGTTTCTCAAAACAGATGTATATTTCAATGCTTTTTATTCTGTGTTGCAATTTATGTTAAATGCACCCAGCAATGAAACGATCACTCTCGGATACCTTGAGCCATTTCCTAAGTTGTTAATCGTCAGTATTTCTCGTAGTGCCTATTCTAATTGTGTATGTATCTGTTCAACTGGGTGGTACTATTTCGTTTCATGTAAATTTAGTGCAGGGACTGTCATTAAGTTCCCGTAATTTTTCTGCCGGATAGTCTTGAGGGTCACATTTGCAATGCACGTAACAGCCTTCTTTCAAGTCACTTACCTATAGATATGTGTATATGCATTATTTCCTCAGACTACAATGCAGGATTATAAGTGGGGGTAGATCAGACCATGGTGTATTGTTAATAACATGTCTGTGTTTACTGTTTTAGACATGTTCCTCATTAAGAATGTTTGTGCTTACCTTTGAGCATACTTTGCAAATAGGTCCTCTTCAAATGCTTGTTAACGATGACAACCATGAATTTGTAATTCCTTACTTTTTTGAAAACTCCATTACTTAATTGAACGGAAATGTCAGTCTCTGCAGTTTTATTCGCTTGGTATTTTCATGTATGTTGACTTATTTGCACTTACAAATATGATTTCACTGAAGTATAAATTATTTGTGCTACATTAATCAACTGTACAGTATTGCAATCATTGACTTAAAACTTAATTTCTATGTTACAAGTATGCAAGAATTCTGTGAGACTGTAGTATGGATTGTCTATTAACCATTTGTGCAGTTTACTTTTAGATTAGATTACTTTCATTCCAATTGACTCATAGTGAGGAGGTCCTCCAGAATGTAGAACATGCCAGAAAAATAATACATCGCAAATATTTACAACTAAAACAAATGAGCTAATGTACCTTCCCCAGGTCCCAAGTGGAATGATTGTCATATTTTTTAATGAGCACTATATGAAAGGATCTCTCTCTCTCTCACACACACACACACACACACACACACACACACACACACACACACACACAAACGCGCGGTTGTTAAGCTTTTTATGGCTGCTGGCAAGTTTTTGAAAATGTGTGTTCCTGAATAATGCGCACCTTTTTGTACATGAGTAAATGACCATAAATCCTTGTGGAGATTATTATTTCTAGTATTGATTCCATGAACTTAGCTGTTGGTTTGAAAAAATGATATATTTTTAATGACCAATTTCATTAAGGAATAAATATACTGGAAGCAGTAGTTAGTACCCCTAGTTCCCTAAACAGGCCTCTTTAAGATGTTCTTAAGTTCACATCACATATAACTCTTACTGCACGTTTTTGTGCTCGGAAAACTTTAGCTTGGCTTGATGAATTACCCCAAAAAATACCATATGACATAATGGAGTGAAAGTAACCATAGTATGCCAGCTTTTTCATTTTTATATTCACCATGTCTGATAGGATTTGCATTGCAAATAGAGATTAGTTTAGATGCTTCGGCAGTTCTGTGGTTTGCTCCTCCCAGTTTAATTTATTATTAAGCTGTAATCCCAAGAATTTAACACTGTCCACTTCTTCTATATGCTTGTCATCATATGATAGGCATATAAAATTATTGAAAGGTGTATTGAGTGCAGTATGTGGTAATTTGTTAAATAATTTCAAACAGTTCACTTTGTGAGTGTTGCCTGTTTTTGTCAGACTGTCTAGGAATATCAGTACTCTGTTTCTGGTGTCATGAAAGTGTATGTTCTCTCTGGTGTTAATTCTGTTCTGTTCTTTTTAGAATATATCAGCGATGCATAAATATAAAGATTTATCACTGCCATTATTTTCATTTTGACGAATAAGGGACGGTAGTGTTCCCTTGGACCAACCTTGCACATTATTTGTAGCCCCTTTTTCTCCATCATTAGTACATCACTGACATAACATGAGTGGCCCCATAGTAACGGTGCATAAGATATGAGGCTGAAAAAGTCCAAAGTAAGCTGTTCTGGGATACTTGTTACTCACTAGATCTGTTTCCAGATGTGATAGAACACCCTTGATAACTTTTTGCAGACCTGGTTGATATGGGGTTGCCAGATAAGTTTGGAATCAATGTGTATTCCAAGCAGTTCCACAGATTTTTGGTTCTTCCTCTTTTGCCGGATGGGGATGCGGAATTTTCTCTGGATTACATAGAAGTTTGTTAGCCGAGGACCAGTTTAGTGTTGAGTGTGTTATGTGATTTATGGTGTAACTTTGATAAATCTCGATCTGTGCTGATTAAGGTTGTATCATCCACATAGATAACTGGCTCAGACCTAACATAAGATAGCAGATCTTTAATTGCAAGGACCGAGGACAGAACCCTGAGTTACACCAGATGTGACACTATTCATAAGAGTCTCTATTTTGAATTGATACAAATTGTGACTTGTAGGATGTCAAAGGAGAAATAATCACATGCCTTACTCAGATCACAAAGTTCAAGTGAAATTGTTTATTTTCAAACGCAGTTAATGTCAGATTAACTATTTAAAGGATTGCAGAGGTGATATTTTTCCCTAGTCGAAAACCATGCTGCCTACTACAGAGGAGGTCATACTTTTCAAAATAGTTTCTTAATTTGTGGAAAATTGCTTCAAATATTTTGGAAAAGATTGGTGCAATAGACACTGGTCTACAGATTTCAGGGTGGTGTTTCCCCCCCCCCCCCCCCCCTTTTTGTGTATAGGTATAACTTTAGAAATTTTAAGCTGATCAGGGAAAACTCCAACTTCTAGGCATTTATTCATAATAAAAGACAGTGGATTGCAAAAGAGGTGTATTGTCCTTTGTATTGTGTAGTTAGATAGCCAGTAGTAGTCCATGGTTTTAGAGTTGGAAATTTTTTTTAACTATATTTATAATATCTGTGGGTGTGACAGGGTCACAGTGAAATTCATGCCCTTTAAGTAGCTGATAAGCAAGTATATCAATTGGTGGTATGTCTGACTGTTTAATTTTTTTTATTTTAATTCATTTACTGTAGTTGTAAAATATTTACTGAGCTTTTTGGGCTCAAGTGGGACATCTTGTGTTTGGGCAGAAGTATGTTTTTGTTTTGTAGTATCCCAAGCAGCCTTGCATTTGTTTGGGGCCCCTTCTGTGTACTTTTCATAGGCAGCTTGTTTGACAAGTTTAAGGTTGGCTTTGTAATGTTTTTTACATTTCAGGTAGTCTTATAATAAGTATCATTTTGTTCTGTCCCACATTTGCCATTGTTTTTGTGTGTTTTATACAGTGAAAGCATCTTTTCCCAGATACTAGCAAGGTCATCAGTGTATCATTTAAGCTTTTTACCTTTTTATTTGCTTTAATACTGTTTCTTTTCATTGTTGAGCAAGAGTACCAGAAGTCAGTGTATGTGCTAAGGAAATTATTATAGTGTTTCAACAGTTGATTGATCTGTGTCGTATTCATAAACAAAGTTCCAGTTTACCTTTCTGAGGGAGTCTGTGAATAACTTGGACATATTCCTCTTTCTGACCTCTAACCCATGTCATGCTTGGCTTATTATTTGCAACCTTATAATCGGGTCAACAGAAACCTCCGATCTTACTTGTCGGCTTTGACCCGTGACGTAAGCGTGTTGTGGTGTGTGACGTCATTACGGCGCGGAGTTTGGTTTGTGATTGTGGCGTGTTTGTAGATGTCGTGGGGTGTTTGTCGTGCCCTCTGGTGGTGTGTTCATGGTTTACGTTTGTTTGGTTTGTTGGGGTCAGTTTGCTGTTGCTCAGTGGTGAGTGCTGTGTTCGTGGTTTTGAAGCGGAATTTGTATTAGTGAGTTAACGGTTTTGTGTGATGGTTAATGTATTGGTAATTGCTGTACGTCGGGTGAGTTTGTTATTGAGTGTATTCGGTTTGATTTTTGTATTGGCGGATGGGATCGGGAGATTCTGTTGAGCTATATAGGTCAAGGGAAGTGTTCGATCCTAATTTATGGGATCGGGAGCTGTTGTAGATGTATGTAGGTTTAAGGGAAGTGTTTTTTGAGTTTTGTATCTGGGGATGTGATCGGGAGGTTCTATTGAGCTATATAGGTCAAGGGAAGTGCCCGATCCTAATTTATGGGATCGGGAGTTACTGTAGATCTAGGTAGGTCAAGGGAAGTGTCTGATTCTGGATAAGAATGTGTTTTTTGGTATTTGGTCAGTTTCGTGTTGTTGATTTTTTTCGTCGTTTTGCGTGGTTTTGTGTGGCGGTCGGTGGCTACAATTGTGTATATTTAGTTTCTCCCCAACCAAAAACCCCCAATTTCCCACGCTTGTCCCGTTAGAGTCATTAGGCTTTTTGTGAAACCTGTGTATTTCAGTGTTTATGATACGTATGCGATGTTTTTATGTCCGCCATATTGGAATTGTCGTTTATGGTCGTTTCCGCCGTATTTGTGACGTCATGCGTCAAAGCCGACGGGTAAGATCGGATGCTTCTGTATTTCCTTATAATCTTATCTGACTGTGTATACTGGTATGTTAAGAGTAGACGATCATGATCTGCAAGATATTCATCTGCAATGCTTACACTATATAGGTCTCTTGAAAAATTTATTATAATATTGTCCAAACAGGCATTTCCACGTGTCGGGCTATTGTTAGTATAATATAGATTTATTGATCTGAGTAGGTTTAAGAATGTTTTTGTGCCTAGTTCCTATGTCTAGCAAGTCGACGTTGAAATCACCACATATAGCTACATTTGTTTTGAGTTTAAAGATTTTTGTCATCATCTGTTCAAATTTCTCGAAAAATAAATTAACATTACTGTTTGGAGATATATACAAGCTAACAATTACAATATTTTGGTCTATCAGTCTTATACAAGTAGATTTGCCATTTAATTTTGAGGAGTATGAACTTACATCTATTGTAGAGAATTGTGTACATTGTCTAATAAATATTGCGGCGCCTCCATTTTTTCCCTCTCGTTTCTATACATTATAGCTGCCAGAATGTGCTCTTTAGGTATGAACAAATCTACTTGATGTTCTATAAGCCAATGTTCTGAGCCACACAGTACATCACATTTTTTATTTTACAAAAATGTTCTAGCTCTAACAGCTTGTTTCTAACGTTGCAAATGTTGACTTGCAGGATGGTAAGCCAATGTTTTTCATTGAAAATATTGATGATCAGTTTGAGGACGTTGTGGCAATAGTTAAGATGAGAAACCGATATTTGCCGATAAAATTATCACACACCAACCACAGGCACTTCAGGCCAGTCTCAAGTTAGATGATATACCAATCACAATTTCTCCTCATAATAAGCTTGATAGATCCCACGGTTTTCTCTTCCTTTGGGACCTAACACTTCACTCATGAAGAGCTGAGTACTAATCTGGTACAGTGTAGTGTCCCATTTTGTTTGTCCTATCCAGAAGGGACCAAAGATAAGAGTGTAGACACTTTTATCCTAGCCTTCAATGGCGAAATTTTGCCTGAGAAGGTTAAGGTCATGGTTTGTGTGTGATGTCAGGCCTTACTCTCCTCCTCCGATGAAATGTTTTATGTGCCGAAGGTTTGGACACGTGTCCTGCCTCTGTTCTAATGAGGCTGGCTATCTGTAGGTCATGTGGACGGGCGTCCCATGAGAGCAGCCCTTGTGATCAACCCTCTCACTGTGTCAAGTGTCTGGACCCTTACACTCCTCATTTGCTGCAGGGCTCAGTGTTCAAGAGGGAAAAGAAAATTCAAGAGTATAAAACACTTGACTGCATGTCTTATGAAGATGCAAGTTTCAAGTTGCCACAGTCCTCATCTCAGTGTCTTGCACGACACCTTGAGGCCCTGTTCATATTCCAGGGCCTGCCCTCCAGTAGGGCGAGGGAACATCAGCCCCTTCATCCCCTACACATATAGCACCAGCGGTTCCCACACAATTAGTGTGGCCAGAGATGCCTAGTCATCCCCTGGTGTCAGGGATGAGGGCACCCATCAGTGTTCCCCCTCTCAAGACAAGTACCAGCAGCCATGGGCTGTGGGCTGAAGAAAAGTACGGTTCTCTTGACTCCTGGAAGATAAAATGGGGAAATCTTTACAGAAATGAAGTCTTGGAAGGATAAGCAGAAAGGTACATTTTTTCTTAGGCTTCGGACGTTCTGCTTCCTAGCCCCATAGCAGTCAAGCCTGTGCACATGGATGATGGATTGCAGAGTCTTGTGGACTATGACCTGGTGGCGGTAGCGAAGTAACCACACCCATAATTTTAATTTGCCACTTTCTTAGGCCTGTCACCAATCCTCCTCCAGTGTAACTTTCTTGGTTACTATTGCCATTTGACCAAACTCCATCATGTAATGACAACTTATTTTGCAATTGGCATAATGCTTCATGAAACACGGTTTATGGCAGCACCCCTCCCTGTTCTGAAAAACTACCACCCCTACTGTACCAATCGCATTAATGTCGAGAGGGCATCCTGTGGGGTCTGTACCTTCATACACTCCAGTATTTTTAGTGAGCAGGTGCCCCTTACCACTGCACTGGAAGCTGTAGTCATTAGTGTCCACCTATCACTGGAAGAGCTAGTGGCACGGCCCTTTTCCTCTTATTGGAGGACTTGATGCCCATAAAACTCTGTGGAGCGGCGACACTGTCTCTCAGAAGCCGAGTGCCAGAACACCTCTTTTCAGATTAAATGTATGCCTACTCAACACCGGAGTTGCAGACCATTTCAATGTGGCCCGTAGAAAATTTTCAGTTATTGATATTGCAGTTTGCAGCCCAAGTATCTTACCCCTGATTCAGTGGCATGCCGTTGGCTACCTTCGTGACAGCGACTATTTGCCTGTTGTTCTCTCTCTCCACTCAAGGACGTGTAGAACATGCTCCATGTTGGTTGTTTTGGAAAGTGTAGTGGCAGGCTTTCTCCTCTGCAGCCCTGTTTGCAGCTGGTCATGTGATTGATATCGACAAAGTGGTACAGGATACTATTGATACAATTGCTCATGCTGGAGGGTGGTCATGTGATTGATATCGGCAAAGTGGTACAGGATAGTATTGATACAATTGCTCATGCTGGATCGGAAACACCTTATTTAGTGCTGCCTGCTATCTTTTCATGTGCAAGGCTTTGTATCATACAATGTCTCTTTTAGTGAATGGGAGCTTTTCAGCACTCTGAAAGAGTGACACAAGGCCCCTGGACCGGACAAAATCCACAACCAAATGTTCAAACGTGATTGTACCGACAGCTTGAAACATATCCCCTGACTTTTTAAGCCCATTTGGTGGGAGAGTATATTTCTCTTTTAATGGCTGGAGGGTATTATTCCTGTTCTGAAACCCAGATATTTTAACTACCGGCCTATCTCTGTAACAAATGGGCTGTGTAAGCTATTCGAACGAATAGTCAACCACCATCTTTGTAGGTGCATTGAAGCTGGAGGGCATATATCATGATTCCAAAGTGGCTTTTGGGCTTTCTTGTGCACCATATATACCTGTTTCATTTGGAATCCGCAGTACTTTCGCGCATCACCAATATGTGGCTGATTGCTGTCAGGGTTGCCTCAAGTTCTGGAAATCAGGGAATTTCAAATGTATCAGGGAAATTTGAAAAAAAAAAAGTTTGAAAAATTTCGTTTTGGTCTCGGTAGATGAAATGTTCTGTTCATTGAGATGTCATGCTTTGTCGTTGGCTTGGTGCAGCTGAGTATGTGTGCCTCTTCCCTGCTACCTCATTCTTACTGCTTCTCCCTTTTCTACCACTTCCCTCAGATTGCAGTCAGTGCCGCCACTATTTCTTGTCGCTAGCCTAGCAGCTGCTGACGAGAGGCGTGAGGAGTGGTTAGTTTGGATCTGATTCTCAGACTGTTGATGCAGCAGCCAGAGATGGTCACGTGCGCATGAGTTGTCTGAGCGCTTGTGTGAATGTGTGTGATCTTGTATTCTGACAAAGGCTGTGACCAAAAATTTACTTGTGAGAGTGTGATTGTCTTTTCTGCATGCTTGTCTTTGGCTCAGCGATCATCTTTATGGTGAGCAGCTACCTATCCTTATTAGTATTGATTCTCAGAGTATTCGCGCAAGTCTTATTTCATCGATATTGTGTCTGTGACACATGAACATGGTTTATCCTTGGAGCCAGGACTGCGGTGCCCCTTGGCAAGCCAGAGGACACAGGCAATGTCTTTCAGGAATTGCAACTGTACCACCACAAGTACATTGTACAGTGCAGCATTTTATAGGCATTTTATTTATTCTGATACATTTTGACACTTTGAAAGTAGTTTATATATTAGAAAGTGTGGACAATAAGAAGGAAATTGTTGCAGTGGCTGACACGTTGTACACTATGTACTCACGTATGTCTTGAAGAAAAACCCACACAGTACCTGTAAAATAATACACATAACACTATGGGTAATAACCCACAAAAGTGGACATCGTCGAACCAACATTTTATTGGCGGTCGGTACCTATGATGGTTTACACAACTCTTCCCTGCCCTATACACTGCTTTCCAGGGGCCTACATTTTTCCTAACATTATTTCTGAAATCAGAGAAGATTCTTTAAATATGTCTTGCAACCCCAACAAAATACATATTTTTATCACCAAATATGTTTTTGTTTTATTGAAATAAAGTATCAGTGGTCTAGATGAAACATACACACATCTAAAAAAAAGTTTTGCATCACCTCAGTTCCAGGAGTTCCGTAACCTGTGCAGAAAATTAGAATAGAGATCGACATAAACATCATTTCCGCTCTTTTTAGTGCTAATGGAAACCACTCATTGCATATTGTACCACCATACAGAGAGACTTTTCAGAGGTCGTGGTCCAGATTACTGTACCCACTGATACTTCTAATACCCAGTGGCATGTCCTCGATGGTCCCCTGTAGGGTTTGACTTCCATATTTCAAAATTTTTCCGGAGAGTGAGCCAATTGGGGAAGGGTGCCTTGCATGGTGCATCGTGTCCATCATGCATTGAGATCTTTAGCCCACTTTCTCGTTGTCACATTGCAGTGCCACTCATTCTCCATCCCTTGGGTGAGACTACATTCCTGGGTGCAGTTTCTTTCATGCACAATGCTGTGTCGTTTTCTGTGCCGACAACGACCTTGGACTTCTTTGCACGTGATATCCAGCATGGTAGCCAGTCCACTGTGGTGGGGCTGCCATGTACCCTGTTGGTTGTAGCACCCTGACAACACAGGGATCTCTCTGCTGATGACTGTGCTGTTAACTCCCTGTATATGCCAAGTAGTAGATGCCTATCTCCCTGGGACATTGGGACTCCCGGCAATGGCCATCCTGCCTAAGTGGCCCTTGCTGTGGCTGGGTGGCACCCATGGGGAGGCCCCTTGGTCTGGCCCACCCTAAGTGTTCGCGGGCGCACTTCAATGCGCAGGCGTATGACCCCAAATCGTTCCCCTCCCTGGCCATATCATGAGAGGAACGAAAGTCTAGGGCTGGCGGCGACGCTTTTTTGCCCTGGTACCTAGTACGTACGAGAGCTGTTTGGAAGTCTTTCATGACGATGAAGCCTCAGTTCTTTGTAGAGCATTTAGAGGGCAAGTTTAGGGAGGTGGAGGGCTTGTCTAAAATGGTCTCTGGGTCAGTTTTGATAAACACAGCATCCGCTGCCCAATCACAAGCATTACTCACTTGTGACAAATTGGATGATGATCCTGTTATCATCACACCCCGTGAGAGTTTAAATATGGTCCAGAGTATTATCAGGGTGTATACGATCCGGGACAGCTGGGAGATTCTGGAAAAAACCTGCGAATTTTTTAGAATTCCGGGAATTTTTCATTGTTTTAGTTTTCTGTTAAATTTTTGTAATTTTGACTGATAAGAACCAATACTCTAACGAAGGATATTACTGTATACCACTTTTGCAGAATAATACTGCAGCAATAAAACATGAACAAGAGAGAAAAAAAGGAAAATAAGGCTTAAGTCGCAAAGGAAATGCGCCATATACAACAAAACACTGTGCTCATACAAGCGTCTGCCAACCAAAGTGTGTCAAAGGCTTTAGGAAGAATATGCAGTGCAACCTAAAAACAAATTGGCTCCGATGAGCGTGACGTGACAGCTGTTTACATTACTCATTTTAGCAGTTGCAGGCGGGGTCTTGCGCGTGCGCAGTTGAGTCGCGTGTGAGTAGTACCCCAGATCACGTAAGATCTTATGTGATCTGGGCTAATACCTTCTCCCGCTTCTGGCTACAGATGTGTGGCTTTGCGCCACTATCTAAATTGCTCCAGTTCGGAAATCGTAGATCCGGGGCTGATGCACAGAGCAGTCAGAGTTGTAGTGGGGAGGTGGGTAGTCTCCACGTGACCTGTGTTTATGTTTAGTGATTTTGCTGTTTCCTCTTCGGTTATTGCTCTCACATTAAATGAAAACAAAACGGATTTCTGTGGCCGGGAGCTACCAAATGAATTAAAATACGTTCGCATAATTACTGAAGGCTAAAATATGTTGTTAGTTTGATGTTTTATTTCCACCTTTCTGACAATTAAGCATTAATCGCCTTGCAGAACAATGAAGTTATTTTTGTCTGTTTGCTAAAGACATTTGGCTTTCATTAATCTTTTGTGCTGAGGCAGTCAATTTATTTGGAACTAAGTGTTTAATTTAACACTGTTGGCTAGTTTCAACTGTTCGCTGCACTTCAAGTGCACGTTTTCCATTTTCTAGCTCGTATGGCATTATGCCATAATAATGAACCAAACATGAGATAATCAGAGTACTGGTACTCAAGGAAATTCACATCCGAATCTGGACATACGATTGTGCACTTTAAGCCGAATTGTGCATTTTAGTATGGTTCACGAAATTCCGAAGCTCATGAAGTAGCCTTTGATGTCTTGTTTCTTTTATGACATAATGCAAGATCTTTTAATGTATTGCACGTACGAGCATGTGGGCTTCCTGCGTCATCGTAGCTACGCAGGCACAAATGATGGTTTGAAAAGTGTTACTTTCAAAGTAAATTTCCTTTTATGCAACATGAACTATGTGCAAGAATGTACGATGAATTTCTTAGATCACAGAGCGTTTGACTCTCATTCAAAAATCTACTCTTTGAGGACGACCATCTAGAAGAATTTCGAGCCCAGAAGATCAGGTATTTACGTCATTATTAAAAATTTTACTCGCACATTTGTGTGATGTTTCTTAAAGGATAACACGCGCAAAAAGATCAGCATTATATGTAGAAACTTACCTTCTCTTGCAGCTTATTAATCTTCGAGACGAATATTATTTGTGAAAGCTTTGTTTTTCTTGTAGCAGCACTATGTCTATTAATTTCCACCATTAACTTTACTGTTTTTTGTGTGTTCGTGCTACTTAAGAGTGATCTTGCTATTGGTTGACTACAACACGTGTCCTATGCTGTCATCAGCTGGCAAGATCACGTGACATGAGCTATGACTGGCTTACAAAAGCGTCGCAATTTCGATTTCATTGCTTCGGAAAGTAACATGCAGTGTTTGGTGGAATTCGAATTTATACCACCGTAACAAGGAAAGAAATGCAGTGTACATGTTGCTGCACATCACAGATATTTCCAAAACGTGCTTTTCGCTCCTGGGTTTCGTTTTCTATAGTGCTGGCAAATTCTATGTCTGTGTAGAAAATCGTAAACATTCTAAGGATTGATAAGTTTTACAGTGCCAAGGAAAAGTATACTGTCACTTAACACGGAAAAAGTGTATTTTCAACCGTGAAATCCGGGAAAAATCCAGGAATTTTTTTTTCTTGTCCATGTATACACCCTGATTATATTCTGCAGGGACATTCTTTTGCAGTTTGATGACGAGCTGCACTCCAATGTAGAGTGGCGAGGTGTTCATTTCGTCTGGTGTGTTCATCGGGGCCAGAGAATTATCAGGTTATCACCGGTGCCTTCATGTTGGCCTTCGAGGGTGATACATTGCCCGAGAAGGTCAAGGTGATGGTCTACTGCTGTGACATCAAGCCCTATATCCCTCCCGCGATGCGGTGTTTTCATTGCTGGAAGTTCAGCCATATGTCTTCCCACTGTACTTCCAGCCTTACATGTCATGATTGTGGACCCCCATCACATGCCAATACTCCTTGTGCCCCGCCTCCCAGCCGTGTCAACTGCGGAGAGCATCATTCACCTTGTTCGCCAGACTGCAGGATTTTACAGAAAGAGAGGAAAATCATGGAATATAAGACCTTGAACCAGCTGACCTACACTGAGGCTAAGCGGAAGTTTGAACACCTCCATCCTGTTTGTATGACCACCTCATACGTCGCTGCTACAACTGTTCTAGCCCCATCAGCTCCACCTACCCCAGTCACCTCTGAGCCGGAAGACTACAGCTGCCCACTTGATGGTGGGGAGCAATTCCGTCCCTGTTGCTTCTGCACCACCTACTTTGGGAGCAACTCCTCTCCAACTATCGGGGACTTCTGTCCACCCTTCTAAGCTGGAGAAGTGTCCAACTTCTTCGGCAGCCTATCACTTGCAAGGGGTCCCTTGGGTCTCTCCCTTCCCAGGTTTCTGCTAGGGGGAAAGATGACTTTCGCCAGTAGCTGGTTGTAGGGTTTCACTCGCATCCTCAGTCCTGGAGACTAAATCAGTCAAGCCCTCCCAGCCAGAGAAACTCCAGGACCAACTAGAGAAATCCAAAAAGAAGACTCCCAAGACCAATGGAATGGTGGTGGCACCCACACCACTGCTACCTACAAGCTTTGCTTCTGAGGATGAGGTGGAGATTCTGGTGTCAGCTGAGGACCTAGCTCTCCCTGGACCCTCAGACACCAGGGATACAGACTGCTCAGGAAATAAATCGGTGGCAGCAGGTGACCCTGAGGTGTAAACTGTCTCATTGAATGTTCCATGCCTTCCCAGCCTCATGATCACATCATCCTCCAGTGGAATTATGGTGGTCTTTTCCTCCACCTGGCTGAGCTACGGCAAATGTTAAGTTTTACAGCTACTTCCTGCATTGCCCTCCAGGAAACCTGGTTGTTCCCGATAATGTGTAAGCTTGCCCCCCCCATGGCTATAAGTGATACTGCAGAAACCGTAGTGACTATAATAGTGTCAGGTGGAGTTTGCGTCTTACTGGCCGAGGCAGAGATGTCGAAAATTTACTGTCACAACTTGACCTCTGCCTCTTAAATACAGGTGCCCCATGCATTTCAGTGTGGCACATGGCACATACTCGGCCATTGATCTCTGGGTTTGCAGTCCTGATCTTCACCCATCTATCCACTGGAGAACACATGATGACCTGTGTGGTATAGTGACCACTTCCCCATCTTCCTGTCACTGCCCCGGCATCAGACCAATGGACGCCTGCCCAGAAGGGCTTTAAACAAGGCACACTGGGAAACTTTCACCTCTGCTGTCACCGTTGAATCTCTCCCACATGCTAACATTGATGTGATGGTTGAGTAGATGAATACAACTATTGTTTCTGTGGCAGAAAATGCAATTCCTTGCTCTTTAGGGTGCCCGTGGTGAAAGATTGGCCCGGTGGTCACCAGAAGTTGCTGAAGCAATTATGGAGCGTTGGCGAGCTCTACAGCGGCATAAGCGGCTCCCTTTCCTGGAGCACCTCATAGCCTTTAAACGGCTCCATGCCTGTGTTCGCCATCTTATAAAACAATGGAAGCAGGAATGTTGGGAGAGATAAGTCTCGACCATTGTTTGCCATATGTCACCTTCCCACGTATGGGTAAAAATCTAATGTGTTTTCAGGTACCTGACCCCAATAGGTGTTAACATAAGTGGTGCGTTGTCCAACAAAGAAAATGAGATTGCTGAGCGCTATGCGCGAGCCTCTGCGTCGGAGAATTACCCCCCAGCCTTTCGCACCCTCAAGCGATGGCTGGAACGGAAAGTCCTCTCGTCCACTACATGCAACAGTGAATCCTATAATGCCCCATTTACAGAGTGGGAGTTCCTCAGTGCCCTTGCACATTGTCTCGACACCGCTCCTGGGCAAATCAGATGCACAGTCAGATGATTAAACATCTCTCATTTGACTACAAGCGACATCTCCTTGTCATCTTCACCCGAATCTGGTGCAATGGTGTCTTTGGCGGGCAAGCACCATCATTCCAGTCCTCAAACCCGGTCAAAACCCGCTTGATGTGGATAGCTCTCGGTGCATCAGCCTCACCAATGTTCTTTGTAAGCTGCTGGAATGTATGGTGTGTCAGCAGCGGGTTGGGTCCTGAAGTCACGTGGCCTGCTGGCTCCATGTCAGGGCGGTTCCCGCCAGGGTTGCTCTGCCACTGATAATCTTGTGTCCATCGAGTCTGCCATCCGAACAGCCTCGGCAATACCTGATTGCTGTCTTTTTTGAATTACCGAGCGAGGTGGCGCAGTGGTTAGCACACTGGACTCGCATTCGGGAGGATGACTGTTCAATCCCGTCTCTGGCCATCCTGACTTAGGTTTTCCGTGATTTCCCTAAATCGCTTCAGGCAAATGCCGGGATGGTTCCCTTGAAAGGGCACGGCCGATTTCCTTCCCCATCCTTCCCTCACCCGAGCTTGCACTCCGTCTCTAATGACCTCGTTGTCGACGGGACGTTAAACACTAATCTCCTCCTCCCCTCCCTTTTTTGAATTACATGAAGCATATGACATGACTTGGCGACATCATATCCTTGCCACATTGTATGAGTGCGGTTTCTGGGGACCACTCCCGATTTTTATCCAAAACTTCCTGTCGCCTTGTACTTTCCGTGTCCAAGTTGGTGACTCCCATAGCTCCCTTCATATCCAGGAGAATGGAGCCCCACAGGGCTCTGATTGAGTCTCTATTTTTAATGGCCATTAACCGTGTAGCAGCAGCTGTTGGGCCCTCTGTCTCACCTTCTCTGTATGCAGGTGACTTATGCATTTCGTACTGCTGCTCCAGTATTGTTGTAGCTGAGTGGCGCCTCCAGGGAGCCATCCACAAGGTGCCGTCATGGGCTCTAATCCACGGCTTCCAGTTTTCAGCCGCAAAATTGTGTGTCGTGCACTTCTGTCGGCGTCATACCGTTCATCCGGAATCAGAACTTTATCTTACTGACAATCCACTCGCTGTAGTGGATGCATATCAATTCTTAGGACTGGTTTTCAGTGCCTGACTGACATGGCTACTTTGCCTTCGTCAGTTTAAGCAGAAATGCTGGCAGCACCTCAATGCTCTCCGCTGCCTGAGCCATACCAGCTGGGGTGCAGATTGCTCTATGCTGCTGCAGCTCTACAGAACCCTTGTTCAATCCTGCCTTGACTGTGGGAGTGTTGTTTATGGTTCGGTGGCACCCTCGGCATTGCGTTTACTCGACCCAGTGTACCACTGTGGTATTCGCCTAGTGACAGGTTCTTTTAAAATGAGTCCGGTGACCAGTGTCCTGGTGGAGGCTGGAGTCCCTCCCTCCATTGAAGGTTAGGTGTGCACAACTGCTCGCTAGTTACGTTGCATACATTCATAGTTCTCCTCCGTATCTAAATTACTGTCTCCTATTCCCACTCCCGCATCGGTGGCCCTGGTCAGGGCTAATGATTGCGGTTCGCGTGAAATCCCTTCTGTCTGGATATGAGTCCTTCACTTTACCACCTATACTTGAGGTCCATTCATATACACCTCCATGGTGTACACCTAGGCTGTGGCTTTGCCTGGACCTTTCACATGGCCCTAAGGACTTGGGTAACTCTGCGACTCTCCGCTGTCACTTCTTCTCGAGTCTCAATATGTACCGGGGCCATGAAGGGGTTTACATTGATGGCTCGATGGCCGATGATCACGTTGGCTTTGTCTATGTTCATGGAGGACATATAGAACAGCAGTCCTTGCCTGATGTCTGCAGTGTTTTCACTGCAGAGCTTGTGGCTTTATTTCATGCTCTTGAGCACATCTGCTGATGCCCAGGTGAGTCATTTCTTGTGTGTGCTGACTCCTTGAGTTGCCTAGAAGCTATTGACCAGTGCTACCCCTGTCATCCTTTGGTAGCGACCATCTAGGAGTCCATCTATGCACTGGAACGGTCCAGTCGTTCAGTGGTGTTTGTCTGGACTCCAGGTCACGTTGGAATCCTAGGCAACGAACTTGCCAACAGGGTGGTCAAACAGGCTATGTGGAAACTGCTTCTGGAGATGGGCATCTCTGAACCTGACCTGCATTCTGACTTACGCTGCAGGGTTTTTTGGCTTTGGGAGACGGAATGGCGTAACAGTATGCACAACAAACTGCATGTCATTAAGGAGACTGCGAATGTGTTTTCATGGTGCAGGAGGTAACTGTGGGCTGCCCAAGCATGGCCTTCGGGATCCGGCAGAGGACAACTCAATCCCTGCGAGAGGCCCACATTGAAGACTTCCACACATTCGCAGTATCTTCACACTGTGTTAGCTGACAGTCAATGTTCATCTCTAAAAACTTTGTGTTCGCCACACAATCTATGGATTTATCATCCATGCTTAGTAACAGTAGTATCTTCCTCTCTCTCTCTGTTTAAATTCATACTAGTCATTTTATGTTCAGTGTAAACTTATTACATACTGCCCAATTGTAGACATCTGTGAAGTTTCATTTGCTTCCTCAGTAGGAGTACTGATATTTTATCAATGACTAAGATGTTTCTGTAATCAACTCTGGAAAGGCACTGTGCACTGGTGCTGCTGCTCGCAGTGTGGTTTCAGTCCCCTGAGACTGCTGTGTGTGTGTGTGTGTGTGTGTGTGTGTGTGTGTGTGTGTGTGGGGGGGGGGGGGGGGGGGGGGGCTCTCTGGAAAGTCATTGATATATATTAGGTTGGTGCATAGGTTCATAGCATATTTGTTTTGTGTGAAGGTATTCTGGTTGCTGTGGGTTTATTTACCAATTGTCATTTTTTTACTTGTGGTTCACTGTTGCTATTTGAATTTACATATTGTCATTTAGAGATAATGAGTAGAGATATGGACACAAGAAAATGGAGTGCCAAGTGGGGAAATTGGAACATTTCAGAGATATTCTTCCATTAAGTTCAGTCGAGTGGTGACAGCAGTTGAGGCAGCCAAAAACAATGCGCCATGTATAGGGGTAATATTATTGGATAGAACATGGCAAGAAAGTTGTTTTCTTGTTTTAAGGAGGATCGTTTTGTCATTAGTGACTCACCATGTTCAGGAAGAGCTTTGGGGTTTGATGATGATCGTTTAAATGCATTAATCCACAATGATTCAGGTCAGTGTACTCTAGAACTGGCAATTGTGATAAACAGCGATCATTCCACCATTGTGTGGCAGTTTCATTCAGTGGGGAAGTTTCAAAAAATGGGTGTGAGGGGACTGCATGTTCTAAGCCAGTCACAAAAATCAGTTGGTGGCTATGTGTTCATCTCTGCTTGCTCATCATCAATTGGCTCGTGAACAACACTGTCAATTCCTATCTTGTATCATTACTGATGACGAGAAATAGATTGAATGAGCTCAAAGAAGGTGACAACACGCCATACAAAGACATGTGTACATCCATAAGATATTGTTATCCATCTGGCAGGACAGCAATTGCTTCCTTGAGGTGTAACCATCACTGCTGACATTTATTGTCAACAACAGAGGCTTCTTGCAGATGCAGTCAGAGAACAATGACCAGGAAGACTGTGTGAAGTGATGCTACTCCACGGTAATGCCTGTCTGCATTCTATTAGACTGCCAAAAAATATTATAGAGGATTTAGGTTGGGAAGTCATTCCACACCCACCTTATTCAGCTGATATTGCTCATTCTGATTTTCACCTTTTCTGCTCTTTACCAAACAACTTTCAAGGAACTTCCTTTCCAGATGCAAATGCACTCTGAACGTGGCTTGACGAGTTCTTTACCCCAAAACTTCGTGATTTCTACTACCCCTGTGCTGGCAGATTGTTGAAAACAGTGAAGGAAAATATGTTATAGATGACTAAAATCTCTGTTATGTGTATCTGTTGTGTTTATAACTATGCACCAACCTGATATTAAGAATGTAGTTCGATTGAATACTATGTGCTGAAGAACAACTTTGTTTATATATTTCTTGTGTGACAGTTCTTTCACTAAAAATTTGTCATCAGAAGATGTGTGGATGATCTCCACTTTTTGTACCCAGTTTTCCAAGTAAGACTGAAACCAATCTATCGCTGTTCCTCTTACACCTAGTGCTTTGAACTTGCTCAGTGGTATTTTATGGTCAACAGTGTCTGCAGCATTGGACAAGTCTAATAAAATACGTGTAGCCACTCAATATATCAAGACCTTAGAGTATCACTTCGGTGAACTTGGCAGTGACTGATATTGTACTTCTTCCACTTTTGTAACCAAACTGTGCTTCATTGAAAAGGTTGTATTTATTCATGTAACTTATCACTTTCGTGATTGCTTCAATTATGTTTCAGAATAAAGACAGCAGTGAAACTGGTATGTAGTTTTTAATGCTTTACTGATTTTCTTTAGCAAGGGCATGCTTTAGGTAGTCTTTGATAAAACATGAACTAAATGATTCATTTACACAAATGTAATGTGCACCTCAGTTTTTAAACTTAAATTAACAAAAAAAAGGGTATTTGGCACATCACTGGTGGTGTATTTTTGTATTGTTGAAATTTATTTTACAATGCTAATTTTACTTCAAACAATAGTGAATGTGTATATGAACTATAAAAAAGAACACCTAACTTGATTACCTACATGACATACAAAGAAACATACTGTAAATTACAGGTGGTAATCATCATTATTCACTAATGTCATTACTGGAATCCTCAGAAGAGTTTACATCAGAAGTAAATTCATTTCCTTCTTCCCTGCTGTCCTCGGTGTTCCAGAGCACATCACCTTCACTGCCACTGCCTGTATTTGAAATACATCATTTCTTGAATGATTTTACAATCATTGGGGCTTCGAAGCATTTCCAGGCAGCCAAAACCCAGTGCGCAATAATGTAGGGTGCAACACGTGTAATTTTTCCTGTCAGAGTCATTTCAAGATTCGGTTCGCAAAACCATTTTTTGTAGCATTCCTGAGCATAACCTTTGAAAGGTTTATTTATACTAATGTCCAGGGGTTGTAATACAGAAGTCGTTCCTCCAGGATTAATAACAAGTCACTGGATAGGCTGTGGATCTTCTTTTTTACGTCGTCAGTGAGATGACCACGAAATACATTGAGACAAATCACTGATGGTTGCTTGGGAAGCCCACCAGGATGGAGTTTCCACACATTTCAGAGCCAGTCAAGCATCAGAGTTTGTCGCCCTTCCCTTCTCTTGATTCTGAACAATGACATCATCAGGGAATAGCTTTTCATTTTTTAGAGTCTTCGGGCTTGTTTTTCGCTTGAAGATTAAAAAAGGGGAAGTTTGTTCCCATCTGCTGTGATTGCCAGCTTTACTGTTACTTGCTGTTTTTCACACCCAGATGTTTTGATGGTAACTTCTTTTGTACTTTCCTCATCAATTGCATAATTACATGGCTTATCAAACCAAATTGGAGTCTTTGTCAGTGTTGCCTGTTTGGCCGATAGAAAAATTCTTCTCTTTACGAAGTGTCATAACATACTGCTGAAATGCTTGAAGATTCTTCTCAAAATCCTGTGAAATCTTTTGGAATATTGTTGTATGGCATCGCAGAGATAAGCTTGCTCATTTCATAAAGCGATCAACCCATCCTCGGCTAGCCTGAAACTCTTAGTTCGGTATATTAAGAGCTGCAGCCACCTCTTTTGCTTCTTTACTACTTTTTTTCATGTCACTGGTCACATGTTGCCCATTTTTCCTCCTTTCTCGGACGAATTCCAAAACATTTACTTCAACATCAGGATGTCTTCCTTTGCGAGGTCCAGCTAATTTCTTTTTAGTAGCGGTAGTTGCAAATAATCCCAGTTTCTGTTTCTTCATAAGAGAATGTTACTCTCAGCTACACTGAACACTACCTGCACTTCTGTTACCGTATTTTTCAGCATAAAGAATTACTTTACGCTTGAAAGTAGCTTCATACAATATTCTTCTCTGCTTGCCTTCCATTTTGTGACTGCCTAATGCACTGAGCGAGGTGGCGCAGTGGTTATCACACTGGACTTGAATTCAGGACGACGACGGTTCAAACCCACACCGTGCCCTCCTGATCTAGGTTTTCTGTGATTTCTTCAAATTGTTTCAGGCAAATGCTGGGATGGTTCCTTTGCAAGGGGACAGCCGACTTCCTTCCCCATACTTCCCTAACCTGATGGGACCAATGATCTTGCTGTTTGGTTGCTACCCCCAAATCAGCCAGTCAACTGCTTAATGCAAACACATTGCAAAGGACTGTAGTAGGCCAACAATAATGAATCAAGGTTGAGAAGTATAACAAAAAATTCTATTTGAACTGATGACTAAAGAAAATTTCCTCTCATGACAATGGATTTTGTTCGGACGCCTACAAACAGAATTCAGAACTGGAAATATATACCAGCTCTTTTAACTCGATAACCTCTTACCCAATTTACATCTTCCTTTCTTTAATCCACAGACACCGTACCTGTATTTTCTAGCTAGAGTTTAATAAATTTCTTACTACTTCAGGTCACATAGGCCAGCCAATAAGATTTCCCTAGCCGGAAATGGCTGGGCCCAATCATCATGTATCTGGAACACTTTGTGTCAACTGTCTTGTTTTTCCATTACCACTACAACCTAGCAGTAGCTGAATGATAATTGCACAATGAAGCAAAATGTTGCAAGTTGCGTTGGCAACACCTATCTTGGATTATGTCAACATTTCCTCTCTCTAATCTCCCTCTCTACAATGGCCTAAAATATTCCATTAACTCCAACACCACGACCACCATCACCACCACCACCACCTGTGGTGCGAACCATCTATTTTTTGTGCCATTTCACATCAGATGTCGATAGGAAGAAAACGGGATGAAGTCAAGCGAGACATTGAGTAAGAATTTAGAATCAAGGTAAAGCTTCCTAGGAAGAAATATAAATGTAGGAATTTTTGCAGTGATCTTAAGTGTTTCTCATGGGGGGGGGGGGGGGGGGGTGGTACGAATTTATAGTGTAGAATCATGAAAAACTTAAAATCGGAGAATGTAAAATCAAAGTTCCACTGTATTAATTCATCCCAAACATCCACTGTAACAGAAAGCTGTTTCCCTACTATGAATCATTAATCGTGACTGATTTACATGCCTGCAGTTAAACACTTTCAGCCGTTCGCAGTACCAGCACAGCAAGGCCGTTTTGGTTATTGTTACAAGGCCAGATCAGTCAATCATCCAGACTGTTGTCCTTGCAACTACTGAAAAGGCTGCTGCCCCTCTTCAGGAACCACACGTTTGTCTGGCCTCTCAACAGATACCCCTCCGTTGTGGTTGCACCTACGGTACGGCTATCTGTATCGCTGAGGCACGCAAGCCTCCCCACCAACGGCAAGGTCCATGGTTCATGGGGGGAGGCAAGGGGAAACTACAGCCGTAATTTTTCCCGAGGGCATGCAGCTTTACTGTATGATTACATGATGATGGCGTCCTCTTGGGTAAAATATTCCGGAGGTAAAATAGTCCCCCATTCGGATCTCCGGGCGGGGACTACTCAAGCGGATGTCGTTATCGGGAGAAAGAAAACTGGCGTTCTACGGATCGGAGCGTGGAATGTCAGATCCCTTAATCGGGCAGGTAGGTTAGAAAATTTAAAAAGGGAAATGGATAGGTTGAAGTTAGATATAGTGGGAATTAGTGAAGTTCGGTGGCAGGAGGAACAAGACTTCTGGTCAGGTGACTACAGGGTTATAAACACAAAATCAAATAGGGGTAATGCAGGAGTAGGTTTAATAATGAATAGGAAAATAGGAATGCGGGTAAGCTACTACAAACAGCAGAGTGAACGCATTATTGTGGCCAAGATAGATACGAAGCCCACGCCTACTACAGTAGTACAAGTTTATATGCCAACTAGCTCTGCAGATGACGATGAAATTGAAGAAATGTATGATGAAATAAAAGAAATTATTCAGATTGTGAAGGGAGACGAAAATTTAATAGTCATGGGCGACTGGAATTCGAGTGTAGGAAAAGGGAGAGAAGGAAACATAGTAGGTGAATATGGATTGGGGGACAGAAATGAAAGAGGAAGCCGCCTGGTCGAATTTTGCACAGAGCACAACATAATCATAACTAACACTTGGTTTAAGAATCATGAAAGAAGGTTGTATACATGGAAGAACCCTGGAGATACTAAAAGGTATCAGATAGATTATATAATGGTAAGACAGAGATTTAGGAACCAGGTTTTAAATTGTAAGACATTTCCAGGTGCAGATGTGGACTCTGACCACAATCTATTGATTATGACCTGTAGATTAAAACTGAAGAAACTGCAAAAAGGTGGGAATTTAAGGAGATGGGACCTGGATAAACTAAAAGAACCAGAAGTTGTACAGAGATTCAGGGAGAGCATAAGGGAGCAATTGACAGGAATGGGGGAAATAAATACAGTAGAAGAAGAATGGGTAGCTTTGAGGGATGAAATAGTGAAGGCAGCAGAGGATCAAGTAGGTAAAAAGACGAGGGCTAGTAGAAATCCTTGGGTAACAGAAGAAATATTGAATTTAATTGATGAAAGGAGAAAATATAAAAATGCAGTAAGTGAAACAGGCAAAAAGGAATACAAACGTCTCAAAAATGAGATCGACAGGAAGTGCAAAATGGCTAAGCAGGGATGGCTAGAGGACAAATGTAAGGATGTAGAGGCCTATCTCACTAGGGGTAAGATAGATACCGCCTACAGGAAAATTAAAGAGACCTTTGGAGATAAGAGAACGACTTGTATGAATATCAAGAGCTCAGATGGAAACCCAGTTCTAAGCAAAGAAGGGAAAGCAGAAAGGTGGAAGGAGTATATAGAGGGTCTATACAAGGGCGATGTACTTGAGGACAATATTATGGAAATGGAAGAGGATGTAGATGAAGATGAAATGGGAGATATGATACTGTGTGAAGAGTTTGACAGAGCACTGAAAGACCTGAGTCGAAACAAGGCCCCCGGAGTAGACAATATTCCATTGGAACTACTGACGGCCGTGGGAGAGCCAGTCCTGACAAAACTCTACCATCTGGTGAGCAAGATGTATGAAACAGGCGAAATACCCTCAGACTTCAAGAAGAATATAATAATTCCAATCCCAAAGAAAGCGGGTGTTGACAGATGTGAAAATTACCGAACTATCAGCTTAATAAGTCACAGCTGCAAAATACTAACACGAATTCTTTACAGACGAATGGAAAAACTAGTAGAAGCCAACCTCGGGGAAGATCAGTTTGGATTCCGTAAAAACACTGGAACACGTGAGGCAATACTGACCTTACGACTTATCTTAGAAGAAAGATTAAGGAAAGGCAAACCTACGTTTCTAGCATTTGTAGACTTAGAGAAAGCTTTTGACAATGTTGACTGGAATACTCTCTTTCAAATTCTAAAGGTGGCAGGGGTAAAATACAGGGAGCGAAAGGTTATTTACAATTTGTACAGAAACCAGATGGCAGTTATAAGAGTTGAGGGGCAAGAAAGGGAAGCAGTGGTTGGGAAGGGAGTAAGACAGGGTTGTAGCCTCTCCCCGATGTTGTTCAATCTGTATATTGAGCAAGCAGTAAAGGAAACAAAAGAAAAATTCGGAGTAGGTATTAAAATTCATGGAGAAGAAACAAAAACTTTGAGGTTCGCCGATGACATTGTAATTCTGTCAGAGACAGCAAAGGACTTGGAAGAGCAGTTGAATGGAATGGACAGTGTCTTGAAAGGAGGATATAAGATGAACATCAACAAAAGCAAAACAAGGATAATGGAATGTAGTCTAATTAAGTCGGGTGATGCTGAGGGAATTAGATTAGGAAATGAGGCACTTAAAGTAGTAAAGGAGTTTTGCTATTTGGGGAGCAAAATAACTGATGATGGTCGAAGTAGAGAGGATATAAAATGTAGGCTGGCAATGGCAAGGAAAGCGTTTCTGAAGAAGAGAAATTTGTTAACATCCAGTATTGATTTAAGTGTCAGGAAGTCATTTCTGAAAGTATTCGTATGGAGTGTAGCCATGTATGGAAGTGAAACATGGACGATAAATAGTTTGGACAAGAAGAGAATAGAAGCTTTCGAAATGTGGTGCTACAGAAGAATGCTGAAGATTAGATGGGTAGATCACATAACTAATGAGGAAGTATTGAATAGGATTGGGGAGAAGAGAAGTTTGTGGCACAACTTGACCAGAAGAAGGGATCGGTTGGTGGGACATGTTCTGAGGCATCAAGGGATCATCAATTTAGTATTGGAGGGCAGCGTGGAGGGTAAAAATCATAGAGGGAGACCAAGAGATGAATACACTAAGCAGATTCAGAAGGATGTAGGTTGCAGTAGGTACAGGGAGATGAAAAAGCTTGCACAGGATAGAGTAGCATGGAGAGCTGCATCAAACCAGTCTCAGGACTGAAGACCACAACAACAACAACAGTTAAACACTTGCTTCACATGATGGAGTAAAACAGAAAGGTGGCAACACACTAAGAAATAGCAAGTAACACTTATTACGAGAATGTTACAAATGCTACTTAGGTACTGTCTGATGATTGGCAATGGATATTTTAATAACTTTTTCTCTCTAGGCAGTCCATGAGAGTAATGATTGCAGACACTTTGTACTGGTCCTAGTTCTATGTACGCAGTGTGAACTCAGAAGGTAGTCTTCAGAGCATTTTACTATGCAGATTGCAGGTACTGAAAAAGGTGTGCAACTGCTAGTTTGTAACTGTCAGGATGTCTGTGATGTGTCTTATTTTCTTTCCTCTTAGCTGAAAGATTTTCAGGTCTGTCAGTACAGGACAGAAGCAATGTAGTCTGCAGTTGACAGTGTTCCCTATTGGTTGCCCACTCTGTCAGTCAATGTACATGACATGCTCTAGGAAGTAGTGTGGATGCAGGAGGAGGCCAGAGCTTCTGAGTACCATGTGGAGGTTGGTGCAAAAGACCTGAGAGATGTCAGGTGTTTTGCCGTTGTGGTGGTGGCTTTTTGCGGTATTTATTGAGTATGTCTTGTGTGGTACACAATGGCAGTTGAAAGCTGACAGCAGCAGTGGTGCCAGCTGTCAGGGATCTCTTTTCGCCAACTCTACTACAGTTGAACGCACAGGAGCTGCTAGGTGTGTTCCTTAGTAATATTTAATCAGGTGTTCTCCACCCACCTTGTAGTAACTTGCCTTTTTCCAGCTAGTGGTTTATGCATCTGCTATTTAATTCATCTTAAAATATGATTTACATGTACTCTTTCAGACACATGGCATGTGTGAGGAGAGATTTTCAGTTAATCTGAATGAGTAATTGGGCTAATTCTGGTGATTTATTTGTAATCCTTCGCAATCTTGTTTGTTGTCCCAAATGAATACTTTCATTTGGTTTTCAGTATTGAAGGTACTTCATTACCAGTACTTGTTAGTTCATACAATGTCAGTGTTCAGTAACTGGGTCATTGTGTGTGAATACATTTTTAAATCCAGAATTTAATATTTTTTTCTTTCACTGATGTCTTCTGTGCTCTCGATGGTAGATTTGTTTGTAGATATCAGACTGCTAGTGTTTTCTCTATCAGCTTGCCTCCATTTTCTCCTTTTTGCAATCTCCTATTATATTACAAGGCATATATCCATCTAGCATGCGATTTATGAGGTTTATAAATTTTGCCTACAGCTCTTCTACATTAGTCACATTTGAACTAAATGTTCGCATTGTTCGTGTTTTTTCCAAGTATTTTGGCACCCATGTAAGAGTTTTGCCAAACCGTATTCTCCTTGATAAACTTTTTGCCCTCGTAGAACTTCATTGCTATAATAGCACCTTGATAGCTAATCCATTGTGCATTGAGAAACTGTGTGAAAAATCTATTTGGTTAATACTCAGGAGGTCTGAAATATTTTTTCATGTTGACTGTTGAACTGTAGTCTGATTAGTTACTTGGTAGTTGACACGTCTCACTTTCAACATAAGTTCCTCTTGTCAGAGCTCTTCATGTTGTGTGTAAACTGGCCACCATTGGGGAAGTGCATCTTAACAATTAACAAAGGTCCACTTCACTGACAGTGTTGGAGTAGAGCTCACCTGCTGTTGCACTTTGAAGAAGTGCCATGAACTAGCAAAATGCTTTACCGTGAAAGCACTGCTTTTTAGTGATCACAGCAGGCAACACTGCCTCTATTTATACTCAGGTAGCATGCTTTGTCTTTGAAGTGTCAGCTAATGGGGGAGCTGACGGTTGCTGTGACAATACTGTAGTGGCACTTTCCAAATACTTTTACAGGTAACTGTTGTTGTTACACTGATTTATGAGCTGTTTATTTTGCTGTTGGTATTGTATTGTGGGTTTCTGAGTTGGCTATATGTTGATTGAAGACAGTGCCTACTACAACTGTTGTGGTATAATCCAAAGTGAATTTTCTTGGTCCATCTACAACCCATTCATGTGGCTGAGTGTTCCATGTTCTGGTACTAGTGAATTACAGGCTGTTACCACCCTTACTTCGAAAGAAACAATCCATTCTTGTAGGTTAAGATTAATTTTAAAATGTGTTTCTGATCCACAAAATTTTCTGTTTCATATTTTACAGGAGGTAAATTATAATGAAGATAAGATAGGCATAAATTTAAAAGAACTGGAGAACGGAGAAAGAGAGTACCGAAAAAGGAAACTCAGTCCATCTAATGGACATGAAAAGACTTCTGGAGATGTAAAATCAGAACATAATAGAGCACAGGACTCTTCTGATTCATCAGAAGAGGAGACAGAATATGATCTTAAAAGAAAAAAGGTTTTAGAGGAAAGAGAGCGGATGCTAAGGTGAGATCAGTTACATTCAAAATATGAACATTTAATTTTTGTTTTTTTACATTTAACTATACATTACCATATTTTTAAAATCTGTAAATTAGTATCTTGTTTCCAAGTTTTTGTGAAGAAATTATCAGCATATGTTAATTCTGTTACTTGAGTTCATGAATTTTTCTCTCTTGCGTGAGAAGTTGGTTGCCATCCTGTGGCATGCTGTCATCGTAAATGTGCGTGGTAAAATTTGTGGTTGGAGTAGTTAACAACTAGCCACTGTCTAGCCATAGCAAACTTCATTTCAAAGTATTTGACAAGAATCACATTAGAAAATTTTGCGTATCCATTTTTTTGTGTTGGAATTTCAAACCTTGCAACACCCTAAGAATCAATCCTGTAGAGCCCATGAAGATAAATTAATCATGGCAATCAAAGAAGTATTCAAATATCTTTCTTCCCATGTTCCACTCTTACACACATCCACCCTTGTTCATTCATAAATTATGGCTATAGTGTATAACCACCTCCAATAGCTTCCAAACTCTGTTATCAGTAAAGGGGATGTCACATTGCTGGGAGCATTCTCAGATGTATTTTTATACTCCTGAAATGGGATATGCTTACATGACGTGTCCACCCTTTGCAAAATATGAGGAACATTTCCTGGAATTGTTCATTCACTGTCAGTTGCCTGTGTGACATGCACCTTATTTCTAACCTTATCCATCCTATTCCTTTTTCTGGTGAGAATGAGACTAACAGTTGTGGAAATTAAGCTTGCTTATGAAGGAATTATTCCACCTTGAGCAGCTTGAACTTAATGGAAATGTGCTTAAAATGGAGCATTGTACCTGTTTGAATAGGTACTGATGCCATTCATCTGTAAAGCTGTGGGGCCACTAGTGTTATCTGAGCATCGAACACGTAGTGTGAATGAGACTGTTGTTACTGTGTTTGATGATAATCACGAAGAAGCAGACGTGATAGACAGAAGGCAGTTAATCCTTGGAATGTTTTTAAGCTACTGTATGAAAGGATATTTTGCATTTATGTATTGGGTAATGCATAATCTAATCAAATCTAAGATATATTAAATTGGAGGATTGGCTCTGAAGTGCTACATCCAGCAGCTGAAGGAACTAAAAGTAAAGGTTAATATGCAGCTTCATCCCCAAAAATATCAGAGAAGTGTGTTGCAGAGTTTTGACGATTGGACAGCATATAGGATTTTTATAACTGTGTTTAGAATTCTTAATATTAACCAGTGATCCAACATAGCTGCTTTGACTTGCAATCCAGTGGCAATGTAATTGTAGTTTGTAACGTGCAAAATGCATGGCTCAGCTCACTTAAAGGGAAACAAAAACATCAGAATAGAAGTCTGAGAGCCCTGTTTGATGGAGCTAGAGACAATATATCCACAGTCCACTATTGGCCCATTCAAATCTGGGCTGTAGAAGCTGCTAGAGCAGTTGGTCTGGACAGTTCCTTTGCATTTGCCAGTGCCTACAAAGAATATAGCTTTCTCCTGGCACACAGCTATGTTCATGGCTTGCAAAGAGATTAGAGAAGACCATATTGTTATGCCGACTCCAGGAACATATGTGGCAGATGGATTTTTATTTTCATTTTTGAAAATGAACTATTGCCTTCTTCAATACTATTGAAAACAAGGAAGAAATAAAATGATATTGTACAGCCCATTCATAGGGCCACATTTTTATACAATAGATGTGATTGTGGTCGTCGATGGTAGTGTGTCCAATATGGTTTACATTTGTTGTAGAAAACGCAAGGGACATTTGGCCCACTGGCTGCAAAGAACAGCAATGTGTCCACAGAACATCCTTGTTGAAGTGAGTTAAAGTGGCAAAATAAGTAAAGAGCACTTGAAAGTCTCTTGGTGAACTACTTCCTCTGATTTGGTCAGTTACGATTTGCTGAAAGCCTAAGACTGTAAAATGGTGGGTTTGTTTGTAAATAACTTTTCTATTGCAAGTCATTATTTTCATTTATTTATCTTTTACATGACACATTTCAGGAAATTATGGAATCATCTTATAGTAGAGATGTTGAGTCACAGTTAGGCACAAAAAAGACTGTTGGGACAGTCAGGTTTCGGACAACAAGGCCTTTGCTGAAAATGCCCCCCCCCCCCTCCCCCGCCGCACACAAAACGCACACGCAAATGCAACTCCCATCATGCGCTTCTACTTGCTGTCTGGCTTCAGCTGCCAGAGATCATGGTTATTTGAGTGAGAGTTTTGTGTGTGTGTGTGTGTGTGTGTGTGTGTGTGTGTGTGTGTGTGTGGGGGGGGGGGGGGGGGGGTGTACTTGGTGCTACAGTTAGCATGTTTGTCCAAGGTAGAACACAAAGCATTCCTGGATTATTATTTTGTATATTTCAGAGTGAGCAAGGGTCAAGTTTGTACTTAGTTACATATTAGTTTTTGATGCAGTTCATTGGATTTAGAAAACTCAATTTTACTTTGTGGATTTTGAAAAGATTTGCAATATTCTGTGATATATTGATGGTGTATTGGATGTTAGATATATGTATGTCTTTGTCTTTTTCTTTTGTGATGCTGTTTGTTTTGGATCTTTCTTGATATTGTCTAGGATAGTGTCAACCAAGGGTCTGTTTCACTTTATTTCTTGTTGCAAGTTTTATTGGTTCAAAGATATTTTAGTTGACCTGTACACTGCCTGTTTGTGGATGTTCGGATGACATTAGGTTGCAGGAATTGTCAGTCATCACGATATTTTTCCTATAATTTTTGAATGTGCATGTGGTGTTGTGTCTTCTAATATTTAGGTCCAGGTAATTGATTCTTTTCACCTGTTCATATTACACTGTAAATGTAATTTTCTCATGTAGATTATTGAAGCAGTTTAGACTGTCTTTTATGTCTTAAGCATTACCTTAAACCAGTAGTGTGTCATTTACATATCTCCTATGAAATTAAATTGTCTTAAAGCAGGGTTCTTGGCTGCTAAATAAATTTTGTTCTATATGTAGGCTATAATTCCATATGTAAATGATCCCATTTCTAGGCCATCTGGTTGTTTACACCGCATGTGCGCGCGCGTGCTTGTGTGCGCACACTCTGCACCACAAAAGAAAAAGAAAAAGAAATAAACAAACATGTATATAGCATTCAGTACATTGGCAGTATTCACAGAAGATAGCAAATATTTTCAAAAACCACAAGGTACAAGTAGAGTTTTCTAAATTTAATAAACTACAACAAGAACTAATACATAAAGTATATACATATCCCATGCTCACTCTGGAATATACAAAATAATATGCCAGGAATACTGTGTGTTCTTCTTGGGACAAACAGGCCAAAATTGTAACACCAAGTACACACAGCACATTTAAGCCTACACAAACACATCATACTCTTGACGTATGTGAACACCTGTAAGCAGCTAAGGGTGTTCATTTCACTGTAATTTCATTCTAACGAGCTGCATGGTCACCGATGGTATCTGTTCTCTCGGACATGTCCGAAAGAACAGATACCATCTTAGTATATATATCATACTCTGTCAGCTACATCTAAAAATATATCTGTTTGTTTATGTAAGTTGTTCTTCAGGTATAGTGTACACAGAAAATTGCATGTGATGTTTAGCATGTGTGAGACTTTGCACAAATGGACCATAAGAAAACTGTAACTGCAAGTTTTCCCAGATTTTGCCACTAACTAGATATAAGAATTGATTACCAACTAAAATTTTGCTTTTTTTCATACATTGCAGTAAACTCAACAGAACAAAGCAGAACCTCACACATAAAAAGCATTATGTAAAAATGGTTTAGTACACAGTAAAACACCCTTTAAAAAGGGAATTATTTCCGGAATGTGTCATGTAAAATATAAAGAAAAGAAAATCGTGACTGGTAACAGAAAAGTTATTTATAAACAAACCTGTTGAATATCTTGGAGAAAGAGGTCTATTGTTCCATGATTCATGGTCAGGACCCAAAGACTACAGTATCATCTTAGCATGTTTTTTCCCAACAATGTTATTGCATTAAAGATACTGTTGACAGAGACAAACAGGCAGTGAAGATCATATATCAGAAACCATGCTGATTTTTTGGCTTGCTGGCTGGATAACTTTACCTAGTTGCTAGATGGATATTCCCCTATCCACTTTCATTCTGTTATTTACAAATTTCTGCGCCAATATGTAGAGGTCTGTTAACAGATGCCTGGTAAAGATCCAGCTTCAAATTTGATATTCTTGTTGCATCATTTGCTAATATGATAACTTTGGCTTTGATATTGGCTACTACAGTATGTGTAGACCAAAAATGTTCTAACATCACATTCGAACTTCAATATTGAGTAAGGGAGGAACATATGACAACACAGCAACCTCATGTTTTGGAAATATGACTGTTCACATGAACGGCATGTGTTAATATAAATTGATTCAAACAAGCAATTACCTTTGCCAAATAATACCTAATTTGTGACTGTTGTAAATCTGCTGATAATTGTCTGTTACATCATGTTGTTTGTTCATCAAAGTCATTTTTTCAGTTTTGGCTATGCAAGGTAGGCTGCTTCCCTTGTTACACTTTCACCTCTCAAAAGAATAATTGGCCAACCATTCTGTTTTTAATTTGTGGTTGACATACACATTCGCTTACAGCACTTGATGCATGAATTCATAAGTACATGTGTAAAAGAAAGTTCTACATGTGTAGCAAGCAAAGTATATTTAACCCATCTTCCTGTATTGCTCTGTCAAAATAGGCAGCAAAAAGAACTAGTATGACAAAGGTGGTGGTATGGGTGTTGTATAAGGATGAGAAGTGTGGCACAACATTTGGTTTGAATCTGACAGTGGTGCAATTTCATGCAATCCCCACAAGTGCTGATGTACACATGATAATTTAATGGAGAACATTATACTAATCCCCCAGGCGGTTTGCCACTCTTTGGCGGGTTCGTGCTTGGCTACCACGGGGCCCCAGCCTTTGCAGCACTTTTCCCCTTCCATGCTGCATGCCTATCCTCTTGATATTCTTTTTCCCCCTCCCTTGGGGAACATGTCTGTGGTATTATTGGAAATGTTCTGCGTTGTGTCACTGACGTGTGAACAGTCTCTACTTTTTCCTCCCTTTTCCTTTCTTTGTTTCCCTTCTTCTCTCGTTCCTCCGCTTCAGCATTTGGGAATCCTCTTTTTTCTTCTTCCTGCCTGTGAGCTCCTGAAGACCGGCCCACGTGCCTGATTTGTAACAGGTGACCGGGTAATGGGTAATTCCCAGCCCCGGGTAGACAGGTAGGGTTCGCACAACCCCCTGGTACAGGCCAGGCCCCGGGAGGGGTGATTGCCTGAGCTATACCCTTCCCAAATTGCCAATTGGTCCCTCCACCAGGTGTTTGGGAGGTGTGAACGATCATCTAAGGCGGGTGCGCCCCTTGTGAAGGGGGCCCTCAGTTGGAAGGAGCGCGCCATCAGAGATGCTGGAAATTGTGGGGATTTCCTCGCAATGTGTCAATCATCCTCCCCATCGACATCTACGAAATGTAAAAGTAATGAGGCTACTGATTCAAAGACCCTTCCTGCTGCACCACGGTTCCTTGTGGTCTTACATACTGAAGACGGTCAGTCTTTCGCCACAGTGAATCCGTTTATTATCCAGAAAGGTGTTGATGTAGTTGCTGGCTCTGTGAAATTCTGCTCTCGTTTGCAGAATGACACTTTGCTTTTGGAGATGGCTTAAGATTCTCAAATACAACAGCTGCTTTCTGTCTCGCTTCTCCATGGCTACCCTGTTCATGCCAAGGCACATAGAACTTTGAATTATTCCCGTGATGTAGTTTACACCAGGCTGCTTGACGGTCTGAGGCTAAAATACAATCTTATCTCTCTGATCAAGGTGTCATTGCTGTCCTTTGTGTAACAAGAGGTCGATTCATCCTTGGGGCCCACCTGCACTCTTCTCCTCACCTTTGATGGGGTGGTGCTGCTGTCAAAGATCAAAGCAGGCTATGAAATGATCACATTCCAGCTGTACATTTCGAATCTGATGCACTGCTACCAGTGTCCTTGTTTCAACCACACTCGAACATCTTGCTGACACTCAGCCAAATTCGTAACCTGTGGCAGGGATTCACACGAGGGTGAATGTCTGCCTCCTCCTCCCTGCTGAATCAACCGCAATGGCGGCCATGCTGCCTCCGCTCAGGATTATCCTGTGTATCTAGGTGAGTGGGCTGTTAAAGAGGAAAATATGCCTTACCCAGTAGCTCGCAAGTTACTGGCTAGTCGCAAACCCTGTGTTCTCCTGTCTGGCACCTACAGTTCTGTTCTTGTTACCCCTCGCTCCATGAAGGACGTAGCCACGCAGACATGCGACCTCAAATTTGGCTCTGAGGCTGTGAAATCGCCCAGTGTCAAGGTAGCATCGCTGTTCCCCCATCCCGCTGTGCAACAAACTGTCAAAACTCTTGACTTGAGGGGCAAAGCCACCCATTACACAACCAGCAGGCAGGAAAGGACAGAAGGAATAGTCCCGTGAAGACTTCTCTGTTCCTCCAGCCAAACAACACCCAACTCTTATTCTAACCAGAAGGGCTCGAAGAAGTCCGCTTAAGACAAACTGTCTTCTCCTTCGCCAACTCGGAGATCCTGCTCGACGGTGTCGCCATGTGGTCCCTTAGCCCAGCTGAACTCTCTCACCGGTACGCACCATCAACTGTTTTTCGGCGTTGGACTCCACAGACTGACTGCATGAGTACGCCGATGCTTCGGTGGCAGCTGCCGAGTTGACACCCCTACATCTCTTCCTCCTCATGACTGTCCTTCAATGGAATATTTATGGCCTTCAGTCCCACAAAGAGGATTTATGGCTACTTTTAGCATCGCAGCCTCCTCTTGTACTCTGCCTTCAGGAAATGAAATCGCACCCTCACAACCGGTTTGAGCTTTCACATTACATACTGATTTCTTTTGACCTTCCCCCTGAGGTCGGCATTCCGTCTCATGGAGGTGTCATCTGCCCAAATGGGATGACCTTCATAATCAACCCATCTCCCTGACTACACGTCTTCAAGCTGTTGCAGTTTGCCTTTTCCTTCCCTGCCTGACTTTTTCCCTCTGTACAATTTATGTCCCTCCGTCATTTGCTGTCACCAGGGTAGACTTTCTTCTGCTTATTGGGCAGCTACACCCCCCTCCCCCCATTTTTGTTTCTCAGTGACTTTAATGCACATATCGACTTTGGGGTTCTCCCAGGACATGTCAGATAGGTGCCCTCTTGGCTGACTTTAACCAACTTAACCTCTTCTGCCTTCACACTGAAGCACCCACTTTCCTTTCAGACTCCTCGCACACCTGTTCCCATTTGGACCTATCCTTTTGCACTGCCCAGCTTGCCCATCATCTTCAGTGGTCCGTTCTTTCTGATGCCTACTCGAGTGACCATTTCCAATGTGCTCTCCGTCTGTTGACTCCTACCCCATCTGCATCCATGCCCAAATGGCAGCTTACTAAGGCTGACTGGCAGCTTTACTCCTCCCTGGCGACCTTCAAAGAACGGGATTTCCCCAGTTGTGATGACCAGGTGGACTATCTCACAAAGGTTATCCTTACTCCTGCAGAATGTTCCAATCCTCGCACTTCCTCTTTACCATGTCTTGTCCCAGTCCCTTGCTGACTGAGGCATGCCGCGACACAATTTGCGCACGGAGACGTGCTCTTTGCTTTTTTAACCACCAGCCTATGCTGGAAAACTGCATTCATTATAAACAGAAGTATGGAAAACGTCCTCTATTTCTTTGGATTAGCAAAAGAACTAGCTGAATTTCATTCACTAGTTTTTCTAACTGTTCCACACCTTCCTCTGTCGTGTGGGCCAACCTCTGACAGCTCTCTGGAACCAAAATCCATTCCCCATTTTCTGGCCTGACAGTAGCTGATGATGTCATCGTGGACCCTATTGCTATCTCAAACACCTTGGGCCACCATTTTGTGGCAGTTTGGAGCTCTTCCTACTATCACTCTACCTTCATCCATCGGAAACGAGTGGAGGTGGCTTGAGCGATACCCTTCTCTTCTCAAAATCATGAGTGCTACAATGCCGCCTTTACTATGAGGGAGCTAGATCATGCATTCAGTTCATCCTGATCCTCCGCCCCAGGGCCAGACGCCATCCACATTCAGATATTGCAGTACCTCTCATGCATGCAAGCACTTTGTGCTCAACACGTACAACCACATCTGGGCTGAGGGTACATTTCCTGGATTCTGGCATGAAGCCACCGTGATACCCATACCTAAGCCTGTTAGGGACAAACACCTTCCTTCTAGCTACCACACCATCTTTCTTACCAGCTGCATTTGCAAGGCGATGGAACGTATAATTCATGCTTGGCTGGTGTGATGGTTCGAGTGTCGCCATTTACAAACGAATGCACAGTGTGGATTTCAAGCGCAGCATGCTGCAGTTGACCATCTCGTTACTTTGTTCACTCATGTCGTGAATGCTTTTCTGCAGAAATTCCAGACTGTGGCTGTGTTTTTTTATTTGGAGAAGGCCTACGACATCTGCTGGAGAACTGGTATCCTCTGTGGGGCTTCCATGGGCGCCTGCCCTGTTTACTTCGGGCATTTTTACAAGACTGAGTTCTCAAGGTACGTGTGGATTCTGCCTTGTCAAATGCCTTTATCCAGGAAAATGGTGTGCCTCAGGGTTGCGCCCTGAGCGTCGTCCTCTTTGCTATTGCCGTTAACCCTATAATGGCCTGTCTCCCACCAGGCATCACTGGCTCCCTTTTTGTCAATGATTTTGCCATCTATTGCAGTTCTCCACGGACCTGTCTCACTGAGCAGCATATTCAGTGCTGTCTTGATCGTCTTCACTACTGGAGCATTGACAATGGCTTTCGCTTTTCCACTGACAAAACTGTCTGTATGAATTTTTGGTGGCGCAAATGGTTTCTCCCACCATCTCTCCATCTTGGGCCTGTTGCCTTTCCATTTGTTGACACTACGAAATTCGTGGTGCTCGTGCTCGATAGGAAACACTCCTTGGTCCTACCATGTATATTACCTGGCAGCCTGCTGTACGCGGTCCGTCAGTATCCTACATGTCCTCAGTGGTACTTCTTGGGGTGCCGATCGAACCACCCTCCTCAGTTTGTACCGGTCCCTTTGTCTGTTCAAAACTCAATTAGGGGTGCTTTGTTTATGCATCTGCACGCCCGTCCCTTTACACCATCTCAACACTATCCATCATCATGGCATCCGTTTGGCCACGGGCACCTTTTACACCAGCCTGATAGAGTGTCTGTATGCTGAAGCTGCTGAACTACCATTGTCCTACTGCCGTGACTTTCTCCTCAGCAGGTATGCATGTTTGTTTGCCATGCGTGGCCACCCCTCCTGTGCTGCCTCCTTTGATGAGTCCTTTGATCATCAGTTTGGGGCTCGTCCCTCTTCTCTGTTGCCTCCTGGAGTCAGCTTTCGCCACTTGCTTCGGCAGCTTAACTTCACACTACCTGCTATCTTCCCAATGGGTGTGAACCCTTCACCACCTTGGCTTCGTGAATCAGCCCATGTTAATCTTGGCCTTCATTCACTTTCTAAGGGCACTACTCCAGCCTCGGTTTATTGCCTTCAGTTTCACCTCCTTTGCATGGAACTTTGCGATAGTACCTTTGTATACACTGATGGGTCTCGCACTGACCGTGGGTTCAAATGGTTCAAATGGCTCTGAGCACTATGGGACTTAACATCTATGGTCATCAGTCCCCTAGAACTTAGAACTACTTAAACCTAACTAACCTAAGGACATCACACACATCCATGCCCGAGGCAGGATTTGAACCTGCGACCGTAGCAGTCGCGCGGCTCCGGACTGATCGCCTAGAACCGCTAGACCACTGCGGCCGGCACTGACCGTGGGGTCAGGTGTGCCTTTGTCATTGGCACCCGTGTCTTTCAGTATCGGCTTCTGATCCATTCCTCAGTATTTATAGCCAAGCTTTTTGCCTTGTATCAGGCCACAAAGTACACCCAGCGACACAGCCTTCCCAATTGCGTCCTCTGCTCACTCACTCACTCAGCGCCCTCCAAAGTCTCTGTGCACTGTACACTGCTCATCCCTTAGTGCAGCAGGTCCAGGAAAACTCACATGCTCACTCTTGGTGGAGCCAATGTCATGTGTCTGTGGGGTCCCTGGTCATGTCGGTCTGCTAGGAAATGAAGCTGCTGGCGCTGCTGCCAAGGCTGCAGTCCTCATACCTCAGCCCCGAGTACCTACGTTGCCTCCGGTGATCTCTGCATTGCTGTCTGTCAGGAGGTGGTGTCCCTTTGGCATCGCCCTTGGTCCTTCCTTCACCGGAATAAGCTTCGGCTTATTAAGCCTCTCCCGGCACCTTGGACGACCTCCTCTTAGCCCTCCCACTGGGAGGAGATTATTTTAACTCGGCTGCATATTGGGCACTGCCTTTTTAGCCATTGTCATTTGATCAGTGGTGCTATCCCACCACTTCGTACGCATTGCCCGAAATATTAACTGTCTGCCACTTCCTGCTGGAATGCCATGGTTTTAACAATTTACTTTCCAGTTTGGGTTTGCCGTCTGATTCATCAGCCGTTTTAGTGAATGACACACGGGCTGTTGACCGCATTTTACTTTTTATCCGCCAAAGCGATATGACGAAGGCCATTTAATTTTTAGTTTTGGACCTCCATTTTTGTATGGTGTTTTTTTAGCCCTTTCTCCACAGGCCTGTTATTAGCTGTCTCCTATTACGTCTATTGGGACTGACTTATAGTCATTTCCCTCCTCTCTCTGTTCGTGTTCTATAGTTTTGACTTGGGCGCGTATGACCTCAGTTGTTTTTTGCACCACAAAACAAAACAAAACTAAACATTTTACTAATGGCTACTCACAAACCCTTCCAAGATACCACAACTATCAGAATTGTACTGGCCCCAAGGGAGCATCTGTAGGGGTCTGGACAGGGAGATCCCCTCCATACAAAATATAAAAGAACAGCAGTGTGAGTGCAAATTACCCCAGAGATCACCATTCGGAGCTTCCTCTCCCCACGCCCCACCTCCAATGCCCGTACTGTCCTGGCAAGGCTCCAAATACACTTTGAGATAGGTACCCTAATCCAACAACATCACCGTCCCCTTCCCTTTTTCTGCTACTTGGGGCTTTCAGTGCAAATTACTACATGAGGGGAGCACCACATCTTCTTCTAGGTGCCTTCTTATACACCAACTTCTTTTTAGTCTCTATCAGTGTCTCCTCAATGATGATTACCCCTACCCAGTTTAGTGCTGCCTGTGGCATAATTTTGATTATAAACCTCACAGTTTCTAAACCCAATTTTGTTATTTGAATACAGTGGTCATTATACAATGATTTAAGTGACAGTGATTACCCTCCGGTGATCTTATCCTCCTCCTTGTCATTGCTCAATGGAGAAATTGCCACACAGATCTCATCAGGGCCAGTTGGCGGTTGTATACCTCTGCCATCAACTTCATCTCTCTTCCGTCAGATTGAATCACAGAGGTTGTCGGAGAGGTGTCTGCTGTGATCACCTGGGCCACTGAAACTACCATACTCCTATCAATGGCCTCAACTACTGGTGAGTGGTAATGTGGTGGACCAATGACATATATGACAGCTGTTAAATACCGAAAGGGCTGATACATAGTGAGTGGCTTCCTTGTCAGACAGCTGTCATCATTGTCCGAAGGTGTACTACCTAATTAAACACAGTAGAAACAAATGCTGGGAGTGCTACAGATCTTCCCTGGGAACATAAGCCTCTTCATCTCAGGTGTGGGCCAACCTCTGTAGCCTACTGGATTACCAAAGCTCAACTGTTTCAGATCTAATCCTCCTCCTGATGCTTTGTTCTTGTTGAACACCTTGCGACACACTAGGTGACCCCTCTGCGGGTCTGGGGGTTAGAATAGGCCCGAGGTATTCCTGCCTGTTGTACAAGGCAACTAAAAGGAGTTTCACACGTTTCGGCCTTTGTGATGGTCCCCTGTAGGGTTTGACCTCCATTCTTCAGAATTTTCCTGAAGAACGAACCAATTGGTGAAGGGTGCTTTACAAGGTGCATCGTTTCCATCGTCCATTGAGATCTTTAGCCTACTCTCTCGTTGTCGCATTGCAGTCCTGCCCATACTCCATCTCTTGGGCGAGGACACCTTCCTGGGTGCGTTTTCCACCATGCACTATGCAGTGTCGATTTCTGCATTGACGATGACCATGGACTTAATTACACCTGATATCCAGCATGGTAGCCAGTCCATTATGGTGGGGCCGCCATGTACCCTGTTGGTTGTAGCCCCCTGACCACACAGGGATTGCTCTGCTGATGCCTGTGCCGGTAACTCCCCATGTATGCCAAGGGGTAGATGCCCATCCTCTTGGGGCATCGGGACTCCTGGCAATGGCCATCCTGCTAGGTGGCTTTTGCTGCTGCTGGGTGGCACCCGTGGGGAGGGTCCCTGTTCGAAGTGGGTGGCATCAGGGCGGATGAAACATGATGAAGCATAATCAGTCATCTCTTGCTGGTGGTGGAACACCAGCAGTCTCTAAGCGATAACGAGCTCAATTCAACACACACAAGTATTGGCCCAAATCGTTCCCCACCCTGGTCACACCATGGGAGGAACGTCAGACTAAGAATGGCAGCGGATCTTATTTGCCCCAGTACCTTGTATGTTAGAGAGTTGATGGGGGAATCTTTCATGACGATGAAGCCTCAATTTCTTGTTGAGCATTTAGAGGACAAGTTCGGGGAGGTGGAGGGCTTGTCCAAACTGAGATCCTCTGCCCAGTCACAGGAGTTACTCGCTTGTGACAAGCTGGGGGATGTTTCTGTAATGATCAGGCCCCATAAGAGCTTAAATATGGTCCAGGGTTTCATATTTCACAGAGACCTTTTGCAGTCTGACAATCAGCTGCGTGCCATTTTAGAGCGGTGAGGTGTACATTTCGTCCGGCGTGTCAACCGGGGTCTGAAGGATAATCAGGTTGCCTATGGTGCCTTCATCTTGGCCTTTGAGGGTGATACATTGCCCGAGAAGATCAACTTGATGGTCTACCGCTGTGACGTCGGGCCCTATATCCCTCCCCCAATGCGGTGCTTTCAGTGCTGGAAGTTCGGCCATGTGTCTCCCTGCTGTACTTCCAGTGTCACATGTCGGGATTGCGGACGCCCATCACATCCCAATACTCCATGTGCCCCACCTCCCATCTGTGTCGAGTGCAGAGAGCAACATTCGCCCTGCTCGTCTGACTGCAAGATTCTCCAGAAAGAAAGGAAAGTCGTGGAGGACCAGACCCTGGACAGACTGACCTACACTGAGGCTAAGAAAAAATTTGAACGCCTGCATTCTGTGCCTATGACATAGTTTTACGCCGCCGCAACAGCAGTTCTGGCACCATCAGCTCCACCAACTCAGGTCACCTCTCAGAGCCGGAAGACTACACCTGCCCCCTTGATGGTGGGGGCATTTTCCTCCCTGTTGCTCCTGCACCAACTACTTTGGGAGGAACACCCCCCCTCCCCCCCCCCCTTCCCCCGCCCCAACCATTGGGGACATCCTTCCCCACGTGTAAGCCAGAGAAGTGTAAGTCTTCTTCGGCTTCTCTCACTAGGAAGGAGTCCTTTGGGTCACTTCCTTCCCAGGTTTCTTCTTGTGGGAAAGACGGCACCCGCCAGTGGCTGAAGAGCCGAAAAGCAGCTGGTCGTAGGTCTTCATGCTCATCCTCAGTCCCGGAGACTGAGCCAGTGAAGTCCTCCCAGGCAGGGAAACCCAAGGAGTAGTGAGAGAAATCCAAAAAGATAACCCCCTAAGACAAAGGAAATTGTGGTGGCACCTACACCACTGCTACCTACAATCTCTGTGGCTGAGGATGGGGTGGAGATTTTGGCATCCACTGAGGACCTAGATCTCTCCAGATTCAGACACAATGGATATAGACTGTTCAGGCAATAAATCTGTGACAGCAATTGACTCCTGAGGTGTAAACTGCCTCATTGAATGTTCCATGCCTTCCCAGTCTCACGATGTCATCCTCCAGTGGAATTGGAGCAGGTTTTTTCACCACCTGGCTGAGCTACGGCAACTGTTAAGCTTTACACCTGCTATCTGCATTGCCCTCCAGGAAACCTGGTTCCCAGCAATGCGAACCACTGTCCGCCATGGCTATAAGGGGTATTACAGGAACCATAGCGACTATAGTAGAGTGTCAGGTGGAGTTTGCGTTTATGTCCTAAACTCGGACTGTAGTGAACATGTGCGCCTTCAAACCCCTCTTGAAGCTGTGGATGTTAGAATAAGGACGATGCAGGAAATAACAGTCTGCAATCTATATCTTCTTCCAGATGGTGCAGTACCCCTGAATGTATTAGCTGCACTGATTGATCAACTCCCTAAACCTTTCCTACTTCTGGGAGATTTTAATTCCCATAACTCCTTGTGGGGTGGTACCATGCTTAGTGGCCGAGGCAGAGATTTCAAAACTTTACTGTCGCAGTTCGACCTCTGCCTCTTAAATACTGGGGCTGCCACACGTTTTAGTGTGGATCATGGTAGTTACTTGGCCATTGATTTATCAGTTTGTAGCCCAGGACTTCTCCCAGCTATCCACTGGAGAGCACATGACCACCTGTGTCGTAGTGACAACTTTCCCATCTTCCTGTCACTGCCCCAGTGTCAGGCACATGGATGCCTGCCCAGATGGGCTTTGAACAAGGCAGACTGGGGAACTTTCACCTCTGCTGTCACCGCTGAATCTCCCCCACGCATTAACATCGATGTGGTGGTTGAGCAGGTGACTAGCACAATTGTTTCTCTGGCAGAAAATGCGCTCCCTCGCTCTTTATGGTGCCTGAGGTGTAAGGCAGTCCCTTGGTGGTCGCCGGAAGTCGCTGAAGCAATTAAGGAGCGTCGGCGAGCTCTACAGCGGCATAAGCGGCACTCTTTCCTGGAGCACCTCTTAGCCTTTAAATGGCTCTGTGCCTGTGTTAGCTACCTTATCAAACAATGGAAGGAGGAGTGTTGGGAAAAATATGTCTCCACCATTGGGTGCCACACGTCACTTTCCCAAGTCTGGGCAAAGATCAAACGTCTTTTTGGGTACCAGGCCCCACAGCTGTCCCCGGTGTTACCATAAATGATGAGTTATGTACCGATGCTAACACGATTGCCGAGAACATTGCTGAGTAGTTAGCTCAAGCCTCTGCGTCGGAGAATTACCCCGCACTCTGCAGTGAATCCTATAACACCCCATTTACAGAGTGGGAGCTCCTCGGTACCCGTGCACATTGCCCCAACACAGCTACAGGGCATGATTGCATCCACAGCCAGGTGATTAAACATCTCTCATCTGACTACAAGCAACATCTTCTTGTCATCTTCAACCAGATCTGGTGCAATGGCGTCCTCCCATCACAATGGTGGGCGAGCACCATCATTCGGTGCTCAAACCCGGTAAGAGCCTGCTTGATGTGGGAAGCTATTGGCCTATCAGCCTCACCACCATACTTTGTAAGCTGCTGGAACATGTGGTATGTCGGCAGTAGGGTTGGTTCCTGGAGTCACATGGCTTGCTGGCTCCATGTCAGGGCGGCTTCAACCAGGGTCGCTCTACCACTGATAATCTTTGTCCATCGAGTCTACCATCCAAACAGCCTTTTCCAGATGGCAACACCTGATTGCCGTCTTTTTTTACTTGCGTGAAGCATACGACACGACTTGGCAACATCAATTCCTTGCCACATTGTACGAATGGGGTCTCCGGGGACCACTCCAGATTTTTATCCAAAACTTCCTGTCGCTCCGTACTTTCCATGTCCAAGTTGGTGACTCCCATAGTTCCATTTATATCGAGGAGAATGGAGTCCCACAGGGCTCTGTATTGATTCTATTTTTAGTGGTCATTAACAGTGTAGCAGCAGCTGTCAGGCCCTCTGTCTCACCTTCGCTGTATGCAGACGACTTCTGCATTTCGTACTGCTGCTCCAGTACTGTTGTTGCTGAGCGCCGCCTCCAGGGAGCCATCCACAAGGTGCAGTCATGGGCTCTAATCCATGGCTTCCAGTTGTCAGCCGCAAAGTCGTGTGTCATGCACTTCTGTCGGTGTTGTACCGTTCATCCGGGACCCGTACTTTACCTTAACTGTAATGGAGACGTATCAATTCCTAGGACTGGTTTTCGACGTTTGATTGAATTGGCTCCCTCATCTTCGTCAGCTTAAGCAGAAGTGCTGGCAGCACCTCAATGTGCCCCGTTGCCTGAGCGACACCAATTGTGGTGCAGATCGCTCTACGATGCTGCAGTTCTACAGAGCCCTTGTCCAATCCCGAATTGACTATGGGAGTGTGGTTTATGGTTCAGCAGTGCCTTCAGCATTGCATTTCTCATTCCTGTGCACCATCGTGGGGTTCAATTAGCGACAGGAGCTTTTAGGACAAGTCCAGTGACCAGCCTACTGGTGGAAGCTGGCGTCCCTCCACTGCAGATCAGACGTGCGCAACAGCTCCATTGTGGCTCTCTCCAAACTGGAGTCCTTTCCTTTAGCACCTCTACTTGCAGTCCGTTCTCGTACGCCTCCATGGTGTAAGCCTTGGCCGCAGCTTCGATTGGATGTTTTGCATGGCCCTAAGGACTGCGTTAACCTCGCCACTCTCCACTGTCACTACACCTCGATTCTTGACATGTTCCAGGGCTCTGAAGTGGTTTACACTGACGGCTCAATGGTTGATGGTCATGTAGGCTTCACATATGTTCATGGAGGACATATTGAGCAGCACTTCGTGCCAGTTGGCTGCAGTGTTTTCACTGCAGAGCTGGCGGCCATATCTCTGCGATCTTGAGTACATCCACTCATGCTGTGGTGAGTCATTTCTCCTGTGTACTGACTCATTGAGCAGCCTACAAGCTGTTGACCAGTGCTACCCTCGCCACCCTCTGATAGCATTCAGTCAGGAGTCCATCTATGCCCTGGAACAGTCCCGCCGTTCTGTGTTGTTTGTGTGGACCCCAGGACACGTCAGAATCACCGGAAACGAACTTGCCAACAGGCTGCCCAAACAGTCTACGCGGAAACTGTTCCTGGAGATAGGCATCTCCAAAGCTGACCTGTGTTCTGTCTTACACCACAGGGTTTTCCAGCTTTGGGAGACGGAATGGCATAACAGCAAGCACAACAAACTGCGTGTCATTAAGGAAACTGTGAATGTGTGGAAGTCTTCCATGCAGGCCCCTTGCAGTGAATCAGTTGTCCTCTGCTGGCTCCGAATATGTGACTAACGCATGGTTACCTACTCCATTGTGAGGACCCACCTCAGTGTCGCTGTGGCTCCCAAATGACAGTTGTCCACCTCTTGCTGGACTGCCCACTTTTAGCCGCTCTGCGGCAGACTTTTAACTTTCCCAGCACCCTGCCTGTGTTGGGCGACAATGCCTCCACATCAGCTTTAGTTTTACGTTTTAAGTTTCATCCGTGAGAGTGGGTTTTATACTTCTTTGTAGGTTTTAGTGCATGTCCCTCTTTGTGCTCCACCCTAGTGCTATTAGGTGCCTTTAAACCGACCAACCAACCAACCACTAGGTGACAGCATCAGTGTCTCTTTCTTACCTGGCCATCTATTGAATATGTAAGACAAGTTGATAAATAATGAATCTTTCAATGACTGAGAATTGCTTGAGGCCCTTGTTTCATGGTGTGGCCCCAAGACATGATTAGAGTCATAATCAGATGGTGAAACATCTGAATGTGACTCACGCTTATCTACTCGGGACCTTCAACTTTATTTGGCTAGAAGGTGTTTTCCCTTCACAGTGGCGAGAGATCTTCACCATTCTATTCATAATACTACGCCAAAAACCCAATGTATATTGTCAGCTACCAGCCAAACAGCCACACTAATGTGCTGTTCAAACTGCTCCAAACAATTGTGTACGACAATTTTACTGGGCTGTATTTTGTACTTTTGTCGGGCGTGGTTTCCAAGAAGGATGATGCAAAACTTTGCCTATGATTGGATTGGAAACAGCAATGTGACAGTGTTTTTCTAAATGCAAAGTTTCTTTGTAAGTTCTTTGAGGCATACAAAACTTCTTGTGGCCATCCCATTTTGCTTACCTTGCATGGCTGGAACTTTAAAGGCTCCCTATTGATTTTTTGTAATCAGCTTTCGTCTTCAGATGGTTTCAGATTAGAGGTGGTACAGTGCGCAATTACCTGTAGGTCCAGGAGAACAGTGCTCCTCAGACCTCTATGCTGAGTGTTCCACTCATCACCACCAGTGAGTTAGTGATCTGTCTTATTATCAGTAGCTACCCCTGTGCTGTATATTTGAGTTTTGGGTTTGGAATATCTTCCAGTCTGTAACCTTGGCTCAACACCAGCTTTGAGGTACCATCTGAAGGGCCTCAGCTTCAACCCTTTGCCATGCCTTCTGCATTTCTCCCATGAAGATTTGACTTGTTCATTTCTATTTCTGTATGACGATTAATTCTGTCCCAGAACTAGGCTTGGATACCAAGCACTATGTTATTGTTGCATAGTGTTGAGTTTCTGCGATGACTCTTTGATAACAGCTGACAGGCTGTCCCTTATTCGATAACTAGTTGTTTGTGACAGCCTAATACTGTCTGCTTCCTCATTCTTGGGGTGTAGTTCACAGTACTGTGCTCCGTATTTTCTGGATCCTAGTCTTGATCAGACTGGATTGTTTGCCAGATTTATGGCTCAGTGGCTCCATTGGATTTGAAATTATTGGATCCAGTATGTCATTGTGCATTAAGACCTGCCACTGGCACATTCCAGTCTAATCCCACAGATGTTCTCCAAACTCTCACAGACATTCTCCTAGCCTAAGAGGAGATCTTACCTCTTCATTTCTGATGGTACCAGCTCTAGCTCACTTAGGAAATCACCATACGACAATTTCTTAATCATCCCACTAATGTGATTGGTTGATTTGATGTATCGTTGTTTATTATGGTTCCTGTTCATGAGGTGTTGCCATAGTAGGAAAGTATTTTCACGAAGAATATCACAGACATCTTTCAGCACTGTTTCACATCAACTAACTTTAAACTGGACAACAAAATCTAAAAGCAAACTTAGGTGGACAACAAAATCTAAAAGCAAACTTAGGTGGACAACAAAATCTAAAAGCAAACTTAGGTGCCGCTAAGGGGAACCCAGTCAGTGCAGTTGTAGTGAAATTATATTTGGAAAACATTTGAAGAAGCAGTCTTTTGGCCATTGAAGAAAAATTCCTCATTGGCTTCAGTATGTCATTGATACTTCTGTTACATGGCATATGGAGAAAAAAATCTCTTTTAAAATTTCTCAATTTTCTGAATGATATTAATTCTAATATAAAGTGCACTATGGAGAAAGAAAAAGGCCAAATTTCATTTTTGGGTGTACATGACGGTGCCCGTTCATTGTGTTTTTCCTGGGACAGTCCTGTTTTTTCCAAAATGTTCCACTGTCCTGAAAAATGTTTTATGGGGACGCTCAAATGTTGTGCTCTTTTTAATCCCCTTGGTTAAGGTATTTTACGTTACTGGATGCTTGATTTGCAATTTATTACTGCGTGTTGTGCAAGTGTATACGCTAGGGAGAGTCACTTTTTATCACTGGTAGCGGTGAAACTGTAGAATGTACATTGTGCAAATCAAACTTTACTATTGATGTGGTGGAAAGTGTGACATTGTGAAACACATTAAAACTAAGAAAAATTGCATGAGTGCACACGAAAATGCACCTATTGATGAAATACATAAAAGTGAAAAGTATGATGACAGTGTGGCAGAATAATATTGTAAAAAATAATTTGGGATCATGAGAGCCCATGATGCAAAGGTAAACTTCTGTGTGTATTAAGTTTTATGAATACAGTATTTTTGTTTTTTTTTTCCCTTAATTATCATAGGCCTGTTTATGAACTTTCTAAAATTACGTTTTTTAAATAAAAATGAAATGGATGTCCTAAAGTACATGTACTCAGAAAACTTCATCGAACTTCAGGGCACAAAGTCTGCAGGAAGCCCACTCACATGCGTAGATACAGCTACAGAAAATAGTCTCCATCCTCTGCAGGAAACAGAAGTGATCAAAACATTGGTGGACAGGGCTGAAAGAATTTGTGAAGTACAGTACTTGAAGGATGAGCATAATCAATTAAGATCTGTTTTTGGCTGAAATCAGTACTCTGGCAAAGAGACCTAGGGCAGTAAATTCTAAAAGTTCTGGAGTTTCTAGTGAAAAAGAACCAACTACAGAGAAAGTTTTCCTCCTATTTGCAAAAACAGTCAGAGTTCGCACCAGCAGAGTATTCAAAAGACATAATATTAAAATACTGTTCAAGCCAGCAAAAAAGTTGTATGAATATTTCAGCACTGCAGAGGGCCTATGCCTCTACTTTCCACAGCAGGAGTATATGAAATCCCTTGCACATACACTCCTGGAAATGGAAAAAAGAACATATTGACACCGGTGTGTCAGACACACCATACTTGCTCCGGACACTGCGAGAGGGCTGTACAAGCAATGATCACACGCACGGCACAGCGGACACACCAGGAACCGCGGTGTTGGCCGTCGAATGGCGCTAGCTGCGCAGCATTTGTGCACCGCCGCCGTCAGTGTCAGCCAGTTTGCCGTGGCATACGGAGCTCCATCGCAGTCTTTAACACTGGTAGCATTCCGCGACAGCGTGGACGTGAACCTTATGTGCAGTTGACGGACTTTGAGTGAGGGCGTATAGTGGGCATGCGGGAGGCCGGGTGGACGTACCGCCGAATTGCTCAACACGTGGGGCGTGAGGTCTCCACAGTACATCGATGTTGTCGCCAGTGGTCGGCGGAAGGTGCACGTGCCCGTCGACCTGGGACCGGACCGCAGCGACGCACGGATGCACGCCAAGACCGTAGGATCCTACGCAGTGCCGTAGGGGACCGCACCGCCACTTCCCAGCAAATTAGGGACACTGTTGCTCCTGGGGTATCGGCGAGGACCATTCGCAACCGTCTCCATGAAGCTGGGCTACGGTCCCGCACACCGTTAGGCCGTCTTCTGCTCACGCCCCAACATCGTGCAGCCCACCTGCAGTGGTGTCGCGACAGGCGTGAATGGAGGGACGAATGGAGACGTGTCGTCTTCAGCAATGAGAGTCGCTTCTGCCTTGGTGCCAATGATGGTCGTATGCGTGTTTGGCGCCGTGCAGGTGAGCGCCACAATCAGGACTGCATACGACCGAGGCACACAGGGCCAACACCCGGCATCATGGTGTGGGGAGCGATCTCCTACACTGGCCGTACACCACTAGTGATCGTCGAGGGGACACTGAATAGTGCACGGTACATCCAAACCGTCATCGAACCCATCGTTCTACCATTCCTAGACCGGCAAGGGAACTTGCTGTTCCAACAGGACAATGCACGTCCGCATGTATCCCGTGCCACCCAACGTGCTCTAGAAGGTGTAAGTCAACTACCCTGGCCAGCAAGATCTCCGGATCTGTCCCCCATTGAGCATGTTTGGGACTGGATGAAGCGTCGTCTCACGTGGTCTGCACGTCCAGCACGAACGCTGGTCCAACTGAGGCGCCAGGTGGAAATGGCATGGCAAGCCGTTCCACAGGACTACATCCAGCATCTCTACGATCGTCTCCATGGGAGAATAGCAGCCTGCATTGCTGCGAAAGGTGGATATACACTGTACTAGTGCCGACATTGTGCATGCTCTGTTGCCTGTGTCTATGTGCCTGTGGTTCTGTCAGTGTGATCATGTGATGTATCTGACCCCAGGAATGTGTCAATAAAGTTTCCCCTTCCTGGGACAATGAATTCACGGTGTTCTTATTTCAATTTCCAGGAGTGTATGAGCTCATCCTGTACAAGGTTTTCCAGTAGGAATGCTCCTAAAGACCTTCTGCCTACTTCCCTTGGAATGTGCTCACCATGTATTCCCATGCACTCCTAATTGGTTAGTACCCAGACCATGAATTGGAACTGATCAGTCTAAAGGACCCATGACTGTCTCCAGTCAGGAACAATATTCATTACCAGCAATGTTTAGTGTTTTCATGGCAGAGCTGACAGCTATTAATGACAAATTGATTGGTGTTACTAACTGTCATTCTATGATATATACTGTTCACAATATTCTCTGTGACCTTAGCTATACTACCTCCTCAGTTGTCTTGCTCTGGGTTTCAAGTCGAGTAAGTATCATGGGAAGTCAACTTCACAACTGCTAACATTAGCTTTAAATGATCCAAAGCACAGATTAAGTAGCGGTGCAAACAGGAACTAATCACTAAATGATGTAACATACGGTTGGCTACCGACCCCACTAATGTGAGCTATTATCCATATTTGCCCTGCGATCACTGTGTGTGGGTACCTCATTAAATAAGATAAAATTAAGGGTTAATCCGGTATGCTCATAACGTTTTTAGACTTCTTATTTCCACTGTTATTGATTTTTTTGACTAGAAGGAATTATTAATTCTGTTACTTTCGTACCCTGCATTGGACTACCAGGGAGTTGGACACAGGGAAGGTGCCTCTCCCTGCAGATGAGCTCTGTCAGTTCTCAGACCTGTAGATTGGCCCAGCTTCTGTAATTTTATTTCACTTTAAGTTATTTCTAGAATCAATGTTGCTTTTAGTGCCTATTTTTACAATTGATACATAATCTTAAAATTTGATTTCTGGTTGGTGTGATGAACTCAAAGTGGACCATGCCCACTGACTGACCAACATACCAACCAGTTTGGAATTTTTCCATTCAACATTGAGTCATTTAAAAAAACCAATGTTGTGTCATTCCTTCAGAAAATCATTCAATTTCTTACATAATTTGATGTTGCATACATTTCAACTTTGAATTTATTGATTTTCTAATGATTGTTCTGTAAGAATGGAAATGTGAAATAGAAGTATTTAATGCTTTCAGGGATATAGGTGTCACAACAGCTAAAGAAGAGGTCCAAGAGGTCATTGATAAAATTAAAGCAGTAAACAAGGAGAAAAAAAAATCAATAAAAAGCTATGTAACCCGTACTCGGGAATCACTGTAAGTATAGTTACCAATTGCAGTACTAATTTTTAATTTTTTTTCAGCAATTAAGAGTTATATTCTGTACATAATATCAATACGTTTTATTGATCATGAAATGAGTTTTGAGAGGTAGTGGTGGTGAGCTCAAGAAGTTGTTTACAATAGTTGAAAATTAGTTCTAGCTGCTAGTGCTCAGTGTTTGTTTGCAACCCATACTGACTCTAAATTCATGTTGTACTGGGATATGTGCTAACTGTCATACAGGACAAGAGTGCAGATTGCTGCTGAAAAGCCACAAATGGCAACTGGTACAACGAATGTCAGCATTATTGTCATTTGAGATGCTACACTGCCCACCCTGCTCCTTCCAGAATCTGGAGTACAGAATTTTTAATCATTATAGGATTTTTAAACAATCCTAGAAGTGATGTCCCATGACTCTACTGAATCTCGTGTTTGGTGAATTGTAGCAATTGTGATTACCATATAACTGCAAAACTTTGATTACCAGATAACTACACGGTTTTACAAAAAATGCGAAGCATCCAAAAGATAGCGTTGGAGATTAGTGTAACTTTGTACTTGCGCGCATGATCGGCAGGTTTGTAAATGATATTAGTTGAACGTGTAGTGTTGCTACCAAGCTTAGTAGGGTATATAAGGGTTGTTGGTTGAACATTGTGAAGAATACAGAGACATGTACTTGTGTGAGGCTGTGTTGTTAGCACTTGGTCTCAGAGAGATCTCATTGTTGGTCACCATTTGGTTGGCTGGTAGAATCTTGCAATGTCCTGATCTGTGGGGCATTTGGATGTGATGCAGGCCCGATATTGGGCTGCATGGGAATATGAGAGCAGGCATAATCCTCATCGAGGTTTCGGGCATCACGTCTAACTACTGTAAAGGTGAATTACCGCATTGTGCACTAAGCGCATTGTTACCCTCTACGAATGCACCATCCATCTGAGAACAAGTAATGGACTCCTTTCAACACTGTGTCCTCTGGCACCATTGATCAGGTACTAGGAGCAGCCGGAGTAGAGAACTACTATCCAATGTGTAGGCTGCTGTTTACACCGAAACACAAACAACTGTGTTTGGAATAGTGCCATGACAGGGAAGCACGGACTACAGATGAAAGGCGTCACATTATGGTTCTGCTCTACCCCAGATGACAGTCATCAGCAAGTATGATGGCGGCCTGGGGAGAGATCCCATTCTTCCGAGGTTTTGAGAGGCACACCAGTGTTACTCTTTGTGTTATGGTGTGTGGAGCTGTGAGGTATGACTTCAGGTACTGAGTGTTAAGGAAACTCAGACAGCAGTATGGTTCATCACGAACATCCTGCATCGTTGTGCGTTATCTCTCGTTCAATAGTACCGTGGTGCCATGCTAGTCTACAAATGGTACTTGCCTCAGTGAACTGCCCACGAGATGTTGAGGTACTCCTGTAGCTGGAAGGATCTCCAGATCTGTACATTTGCCCTTGAAAGAGGGTACAGTGGCTTGATGATACTCTTCCCAGCTAAATAAGTCAGTGTATCCAGGTCAGAGAGAGCAGCATTGTGAGGGGTCATAATGCTAAGTTCTTTTTAAATTAAACACAATTTTGTAATCATTGAAGTACCACAATCCTCTCATCCATGAAGCTTCATTTTATTTCCTCCTCTTCTGTGGATGATGCCCTTTCTTGTCAAACAGGGCAGCATTTCTAATCAAAGCACAGGGCACAGTCATGATTTAGGCTTTTTGGGAAGGATGATGAAAAAGATACTGCAATAATAGTAGAGCTACAGGCAATAGTTTGGACCATGACCAGAGTCGTGCATTTAAAGATGACATCAGGTGCACAATGCTGAAAATGCTCGTCACACTAGTGTCACTCTGAGTGGTGAGGGAAGTTCTAAATGAAGATGCATTGTATAGGCTGGTGGTAATGCAGTGGTTGTTAATTGCGGAGGGAAGAGGGATATTCACTTCAGAGGATCGATGCTTCGCCCCTCACTATACACGACATGGTCTGCACTTGAATGAATGCTTCAGGTAAGAGGCTACTTGTGTGGCTGATTGCCAAAAGCATTTATTATCAATCATATCCAAATGTCTTCTAGATTTTTGCTGGTTTTAAGGAGATAAATTCAACCAGAAAGCAGAGCTGCAAAATAAATAGTTAAAATTAAAACCTGTACTACAAAGTACTGCAACTCCAACATAAACAAGGGTATTAAAGTAACAGTGTTTGGTGTTGTCCATCTAAACATCAGAAGGATTATCAATAAGGAGGATATACTTCTCATACCTGTACTGGAAAATGAAACAGTTATGAAATTTCAGATGATTTGTTGTGCATATTGAAACATCATGGGTAAATCACTTCAGTTCCGGTGATTTATCTTGATGTATGCCTTATTAATGTTACTGAATTTCGTGTTAAACAGCTCTTTCAATGCTGTGCTACGACAGTCAATGCGAAAACATACAAACAGTTAAATGGGCAAGAGTGGAATGCATTTAAAGTTCATAAAATAGTTACAGACACTTTAAATAAGATTATGCAGGCTTCAGAGAGTCATTGTTTCAATTTGAATATTGAGTTTAAGATAACACTGAACAAAGACATCTAGCTTTACATGATTTGCCTCATTAAAATTGCTCATGAGAATTAAAGGACATCATGTGAAGGGCATTGACTTTTGTGTTTACAGTACTACTACCCTCAGTGGCTTTAAATGTAAAAATGATTGTCAACAAAAACAAACAAAGCAACTTCGAACAGTTATTTACTGATCATGGAAGAAATCTATTGTTTTGCAGCATTGAAGACAATGAGCGAAGAGAGTTTTTGAAAATAATGCTGGTGAGAAATTTATATAGAACCTATGTACAAAGAAAACTTGGCTCTTTCTCAAACATATCGCTGAAGCACTGTGCCTAGTTCTTCCCTAAAACAAACAGGTACAGAATTGGAATAAAGCAAGGATGAAAGAAGAATTTCTAATGTAAAAGTATATTATGTGAGAAAGAGAGAGCTCTACAAAATTCACAGGTCAGGATAATGCAAGAATTAAAACTCCATTACCACTGTTATTGTAAAATCCTCCCGTCTGCTATTACTAAAGGCAAAAATCATGCAGTATGCTCAAAAAGTTAAAAAACTGCAACATTAAGGCAAAGTAGTTTAAGAAACAAGCAAAAATATGACCCAATAAAACAGCTCACACAAAATAGCTGTTGCAGACATGGTGACATTTCCAAATCATTGGCCACCAAATTAAATTCTCAGTGTAGCAGCAAATGTTGCACTCACTACTAAACAACCAAACATACATGGATAAGATTTACTTGTGCAGGCACTAAGTGCACAACTATAAGACAGTTTCAAACATACAGCTCCTAATGAGATACCAGTATTCGCCAGCTCTCAAAAAAGTATCATTTTATGGCTGTGATTGTATTTCAAGCAGAATATTAAAATCCTGAGCTGAGCTGATATGATTAAGTTATCTTTGCAAGCAATCAGTGGCTTAGGGCAGTTTCCTAACAGACTCAAATATGAGGTTTGTTTAAAAAATTCCGGAACATTCGTAATTTAGTACCAGTGGTCTGCTAGAGCGAAATGCACACTCCTGTGTTTGATGTGTAATTGTTGTAAGTTTCATTGTTGTATGACTGTTAGTTGTTGTTCAGTGCTGTATTGAGCAGAATGTTGTGTCTCACAGTTCTCTAATTTTGAGATGGCAGAGTTTGAGGAGCAACATGTCTGCATTAAATTTTGTGTGAAACTCGAAAAAGCCTTCACAGAGACACACCGAATGATGCAGGAAGCCTATGGTGATGAGTGCTTAAGCCATACTTAGTGTTGTGAATGGTTCAGATGGTTTAAAAATGGCCGGATGGAAGTTAAAAATGACCCACGTTCAGGGCGCCCTTCGATCTCTACCAATGATACTCATGTCAGGAACGTCAACGAAATAGTGCATGCCAATCAAAGACTGACTGTCCAAGAGATTGCAGAAGAATGGAACATTTCAGTTGGATCATATTATTAAATCCAAACACAGCATCTTGGAATGCATTGTGTTGTCACCAAGTTCCTCCCTTGAGTTTAGACCAGAAACACCTTTGCCTCGCCAGTTTTCGGCTGCCAAGAGCTGCGTTATGCATTTCTGCCGGCGACGAACAGTTCACCCTGAGCCGTGGCTTTATTCTGCCGGCGAACTTCTTGCTGTGGTGGAGACACATCGGTTTTTGGGTGTGGTTTTTGATGCCCGGTTAACTTGGCTCCCACATATTCGGCAGCTTAAACAGATGTGTTGGCGGCATCTTAATGCTCTGCGATGCTTGAGCCACACCAGCTGGGGCGCCGACCGCTCTACCTTCTTATGGCTCTACCAGGCGTTAATCCAGTCCTGTCTGGATTATTGGAGCTTGGTTTATGGTTCAGCATCCCCATCTGCGTTGCAGGTGCTGGACCCAATCCTTCACAGTGGCATCCGCCTTGCCACTGGTGCTTTCTGGACCAGGCCTGTGAACAGCTTTCTTGTGGAGGCAGATGCCCTCCACTGCAGTTACGGTGCCAGCGTTTACTGGCCGCATGCTGCACATGTTTGTAGCTTGCCCGGGCATCCTAATTATCGTCTCCTGTCCCCTCGGTCAGTTGTCCATCTCCCAGAATGTTGGCCCCGGTCGGGTTGTAAGATCGCGGTCTGTGTCAGAGAGCTTCTCTCAGGGCTTGAGGTTTTTCCTCTTCCACCTCCTTTCTGGGCCCCTCTGCGTACACCCCCATGGTGCGTGCCCTGCCCTTGCCTTCAGCTCGAATTGGCACAGGGCCCGAAGGACTCAGTCCCTCCGGAGGCCTTCTGCCACTGCTTTCGTTCCATCCTTGCCACATATCAGGGCTCTGGCGTTGTTTACACTGACGGTTTGATGGTTGCGGGTCGTGTCGGTTATGCTGTGACTCTTGGGGACCATTACGAACAGTATACATTGTTGGCTGGCTGCAGTGTTTTCACTGCTGAGCTGGTCGCCATCCTTCGTGCCCTAGAGTATGTCCGCTCCTGCTCAGGTGAGTCCTTCGTTATCTGTAGCGACTCCCGGAGCGGTTTACAAGCTGTCGACCAGTGTTTCCCTCGCTCTCGTCTGGTGCTAGCTATCCAGGAGTCCCTCCATACTCTTGCCCGTTAAGGCTGCTCTGTGGTCTTTGTGTGGACCCCAGGCCATGTTGGGATATCTGGCAATGAAAATGTTGACCACCTGGCGAAAGAGGCCACCAGTAAACCATCTCTGGATATTGGCCTCCCGGTGGCTGATTTGCGAGCAATGTTACACCGCAAAATTTTCGAACTTTGGGACACTGAATGGCGCAACCTGACCACACCAAACAAACTCTGTCCTATCAAGGAGACGACGGATGTGTGGCGGTCGTCCATGCAAGCCACTCGCAGGGACTCACTAGTCCTTTGTTGGCTCTGCATTGGCCACACCCACTTGACACACAGCCATTTACTGCGCCATGCGGACCCGCCTCTATGTCGCTGCAGGTCGGCTTTGACGGTGGTCCACATTTTGTTGGCCTGTCCACTTTTAACTATGCTCAGGCAGACGTTTGCACTGCCTGATATGCTCCCTGCCCTTTTAACTGATGACTGTGCTACGACAGGCTTAGTTTTGCGTTTTATTTGGGCAGGGGGCTTTTATCACTTAATTTAGGTGTTTGTCTTTTTGTGTTGCTTTTTGGCCTTTGGCCTTGTGTGATTTTAATTCCTTTTGTCTCTTCTCAGTCTGCGTCTTTCTTGTCCTATGTCGTCTGCCCATTGTTCGTTTTTATTCTGTGTGGGTGTTTTTAGATGTTGGAAAAGGGGACCGATGACCGTAGTAGTCTGGTCCCTTTAATCCCACAAACCAACCAACCTTTGCCTCGCAATCTGTGAAGAGCTTTTGGATCGTGCAGTAGAGAATGAGATGTTCCTTAAGAGAATCGTAACTGGTGATGAGACATGGGTCTTCTGTTATGATGCTGAAACCAAGGTTCAGTCTTCACAGTGGTTTGGGAAAGGTTCCCCAAGACCAAATTAAGCTCATCAGGTCAGGTCAAATGTGAGAGCAAAGCTGATAGTTTTCTTTGACTTCGAAGGATTAGTTCATCATGACTTTATTCCACAGGGGCAAACTGTTAATTGATGGTACTATAGGGACATGTTGCAATAAGGAAATGGTCTGAAATGTGGCAAGACAATTGATGGCTCTTGCATCACGATAATGCACCATCACATTCATCCCAGTTGGTGCATGACTAGCACAAAAAACAAATTCACAGTGCTGCCTCGTCCTCTGTACACTCCAGTTGTGGCCCCCGTGGACTTTTTTTTTATTTCAAAAGTTGAAAACCCCATTGAAAGGATGAAGATTTACAAAGAGAAAAGAAATAAAAGAAAATTCACTGATGGCCTTTGCACTTCTTAAGTAGTAATACTCAGTACGTTGTCCTCGATGGTGAGTGTTCATCGGAGGTGCGGGTATCATCTGGAGTGCCCCAGGGAAGTGTGGTAGGTCTGCTTTTGTTTTCTATCTAAATAAATGATCTTTTGGATAGGGTGGATAGCAATGTGCGGCTGTTTGCTGATGATGCTGTGGTGTACGGGGAGGTGTTGTCGTTGAGTGACTGTAGGAGGATACAAGATGACTTGGACAGGATTTATGATTGGTGTAAAGAATGGCAGCTAACTCTAAATATAGGTAAATGTAAATTAATGTAGATGAATAAGAAACAGAATCCCGTAATGTTTCATTACTCCATTAGTAGTGTAGCGCTTGACACAGTCGATTAAATATTTGGGCGTAACATTGCAGAGCGATATGAAGTGGGACAAGCAGGCAATTGCAGTTGTGGGGCAGGCGGATAGTCGTCTTCGGTTCATTGGTAGAATTTTGGGAAGATGTGGTTCATCTGCAAAGGAGACCGCTTATAAAACACTAATACGACCTATTCTTGAGTACTGCTTGAGCATTTGGGATCCTTATCAGGTCGGATTGAGGGAGGACATAGAAGCAATTCAGAGGCGGGCTGCTAGACTTGTTACTGGTAGGTTTGATCTTCATGCGAGTGTTCCGGAAATGCTTCAGGAACTCGGGTGGGAGTTTCTGGAGGAAAGGAGGCATTCTTTTCGTGAGTCGCTACTGAGGAAATTTAGAGAACCAGCAGTTGACACTGACTGCAGTACAGTTTTACTGACGCCAACTTATATTTCGCGGAAAGACCACAAAGATAAGATAAGAGAGATTAGGGCTCGTACAGAGGCGTATAGGCAGTCATTTTTCCCTCGTTCTGTTTGGGAGTGAAACAGGGAGAGAAGATGCTAGTTGTGGTACAAGGTACCCTCCGCCACGCACCGTATGGTGGATTGCGGAATGTGGATGTAGATGTAGAAGAGGTGTATCAGGACTGCTTACGAAAGGGGAAACGGTGTTGAGAATGGCGTATCAATTGCGGAGGAGAGTATTCCAAAGGAGACCATGCACAATAAGTAAAAGGTAAGTGTAAAAATGTTGTGGAGAAAGTTCCAAAATTTTGTGAGCAGACCTCATACTATATAACAACAATATAGAAAACTGGAGATGAGTCTCTAATTAGAGACCTACTTCATTCTTTCCGATTGTATAGAAATTATTTGAGAATGTGCTGTTTTATAGAATGATGACTAATTTAACTGAGCATAACGGTCACTTTAATTGAGCATAACTTTCATCAGAGACAAGGGCATTCTTGGGAATGCCCCAGGGAAGTGTGATAGGACCACTCTTGTTCTCCGTATACATGACTGATCCAATGGGTGGGGTGAACAGCAACCTGTGAGTGTTCACTGATGACACTGTCTTGTATGGGAATGTATCGTCATTGAGTGACTGTAGGCTGATACAGAATGACTCACTCAGAATTTGTTTGATTGGATGTGTAGCAGCTTGCTGTTAATGCAGAAAAACTTAAATTAATGCAGATGAGTAGGGCAAACAATCCCCAAATGTTGTAGTACAGTATTTGTGGTATGCTGCTTGACAGTCACATTGATTTAATATCTAGGCATAATGTTGTAAAGCTTTAAGAGGTGGAACGAGCACATGATTGGATAATAGGGAAGATTGTTTGGGAGAATTCTAGGAAAGTGTAGCTCATTTATATGTCGGACTGAGCATAGAACACTAATGTGTATGGGATCCACACCAGGTCAGATTAAAGGAAAACATTGAAGCAGTTCAGAGGCATGCTGCTAGATTTGTTACCAGTTATTGGAATTAACATGCAAGTGCTATAGAAATGCTGTGTGAACTCAGATGGGAATCCCTTGGGAAGAAAACTGTGCTTTTTGTGAAGCACTGTGGAGAAAATTTAAGTGAACCAGTGTTTATGGCTGACTGCAGAACAATTCCACTGTTGCCAATGTACATTTCACACAAGGACAGCGAAGATAAAATAAGACAAATTTGGAATTGTTAAAAAGCATATACATCAACAGTTCTCAACGGAGGTAGCACCCACCAGCCTACATAGTCTCTTCACAGCACATGGAAAGGATTCCTTATGCGGACTGCTTGTTTAAAAACCATTTCTATTGCAGAACTGTTTACACCAAAGATAAGGTAATACGTTTTATTGAGTTGTATGTTTATTAGTTCTTCTGGTGACTGATGTTACCAATGTGCATGGTGACAACTGAACACACATTTATATGGATTATAATTTTATCAAACAATGGACAGCTGTGGTTTGAATGTGTGGAATATATGAATATAATTTTGTGTGTGTTAAGCTTTCAGATAAAAATAAAAGTAGTCTGTCTTGTATGTAATATGATACATGAAGTACACCCTACAGGTGTAATTTTTTGTCAGCACCTGGGCACACTTCAAGATTTTACAAGCAGATTTCAGGATCCCTTTCAAATGACCATTCCAGATTGAGTACCAGAAACTCTCTCTGACCCACAAACATCAGAATTACACTTGCAGAAAGAGCTGATAGAATTTATAACAAATGAAGAGTTAAAATTAAAAAAGGATATCAAGAATTGTGGCTTCAAAGACAAATTCCTAATTTGTATTCAGCTTTATGAGCTATAGCAATGAAGTATTTCATTGCTTTCCCATCTTTGTATTTCACAGAAAGAGGATTTCACATGGTTATAAAGCCAATTACTAGGAACAGACTGACTTTCAGTGGTAGTGTGTGGATTAAGATTGCTGATGACAAGCATGACACCAGACATTGAAAAATTAATCATTACACACAGTTCAGCCCTCTTACTAAAAATAATGTAATATTTTTAAATACATATTTGTTAATTAACCTTTGTGAATGACACTAACATTGATAATACCTGTTAATAAAATTATTTTAAAAATTCAATTCCAATTAAACATTATTGATAATTGTGAACCAGGTTGAATATTTAGAGCAATTCTCTTAAAAATTCAACAACTGCGGCACAATTGATGGCAGTTCACAATGTAATCTTCTGTTTCCTCTCTCCATGTCTTTCCAAACTTCTGTAATATGGTATTCTTGATATAAAACTGTCATAGAATTTTTGTTTTGTTTTGAAAAGTAGGTTATGATCAATGCTAGTTGGAAAACTTTGTTGTTTACTTATAGATTGGGATGGCCAGATTTCCTTTCTCTGAAAACAAAGTTGTGGGGAAGTTGAGTAATTTTTTCTTTGAAAAGTTGGTCATGGGTTGGAAAAGGTTGAGAACCTATGATATAGATAACAGTTTTTCACTCACTCCATTTGCGAGTGGAACAGGAAAGGGAATGTCAAGTAGTGGTACAATATACACTCTGCCATGCATTGTGTGTTTAGTGATGTACGTATGTATGTATGTATGTATGTATGTATGTATTGACTGTGTTTGACTTTTGTAAATGTTTCTCTACAGAGAAAGCAATAAAACAGATTAGAAATTAAGTTCTAGTAGAGCTCAAAAAGCAAAATTTTCCTGTTGAATATTGTGAATTTGGCACACCCTTAAACTGTGTGGATAGTAAAAGTTGAAGTGTTAGATCATTAATGATATCCCATTTGCATTTAAGGAGTTTTATTTTAATAATAGAAGGGAGAGGATCTTATTAACAGTGTCTCAAAGGCGTGATCAGAATGGGGGAACATGTAGGGTCGCACATGGACTGATTCTGTGTATGCTGGTGTTCTTCCCCAATGTAAATGATCTTTCAATGGCCTTAAAGGAGCAGAAGCATACTAATCAAGGTTCCAAACTCAGTCTCTTCAGACACAACTCAGATGATAGCTGAACAGGCCTATAAGAAGTTCTCAGTTGAAAGTTTGTCTTAATTCTCAGAAAAACTTGCCTAGCATGTTGTCAAGCAACCGATAATGACCTTCATTTGTGGTAAACTATGTGAAATTGTGTTTCCGACCTTTATTTGTGGTAAATTATATGAAAATTATATGTCTGTGTTCATTCGTCCTACAAGGCCAATTGCATAACAAATTGTGTGTGTGTGTGTGTGGGGGGGGGGGGGGGGGGTAAAGTGTTTATTTAGCAGAAGACAACAGTAAGAGTATTAAGTAAACTAATGATGTCAAGCACACCTAACCTCAAATCGTCATTGTCGTCATCTAGACTAGATAATTGTACATCTTGAAGTGTCTTAAAGGCAAGGTGTTTGGAATTCTTACTCACGTTTCAATATATTTACTTCTTAACAGTTTTTGTTACTAACAATAAAAATTAATTTGAACTGAACTCTGATGTACACAATTGTAATACGATGGCAAGTAGTGGTATACTTGTGACCCGGCATGATGTGTGGTAATGGTACCTTGAATAGGACTTAGGTTACCCAGAACTGTGAAAACTTTCTCATTGAGAAATACCAATGTATTAAAGTAAATTAGTTACCAGTAGGAAATAAACAGCAGCTGATGAGAAGGCAGCAGGTTTTCCCAAAGTGGCAGCTTTCTTTCTGATTTACTTGTGTAAATTTAACTGATGTAAACGTGGATAGCAATAAACAGTATAGTGATAGTTACTTGTTAATACAGTGTACAGAATAAGTTTATATGATTTATCTTGTGTTTCGTTCATTTAACATTTTGTTCTATGTCCCTGAAGGTCCTATCTTGTGATGGGGTCTCTAGAACATAATGAATGAATTAATGAATATATATCAGAGTTCTTACCATTTAAGTATTGTCTGAAATCCAGCCCATTGTCAAGGTAGGTAATAAGCATGTATCCAGATAATCTGAGGAGTGTAACTCTAGGATAATATTTTCACCTGCCTCGAGATGACTGGGTGTTTGTGTTGTCCTCATCATTTCATCATCATTTCTGAAAGTGGTGAGTTTGGACTGCACAAAGGTTGGGAATTTGTCTGGGTGCTGATAACTGTGCAGTTTAGTGCTCCACGAACCAATCAGCATCAAGTAATGGCTTGTAAGAAAACTGAACTGATCAGAAGTACATGGTTGAATGTGGAAAGAAGTATGTGGTTGAATGTGGAGAGCATAATGTGTGTGGAAGCTCACTAAACGATGCAGAAAAAGCCAGTTTTTTCACTTGCTATTAACATAGGGATAAAAACAGTTTGTTGCTGAGGAGTGTGATAGGTCACTAAGGAGATGTACCATCAGCCTTATCCATCTGCTTCTGTCACCATGTTTCTACCAGAATTTGTAGGACACAAATGCTCTTCACACAGTTTTTCTATTGACATGGCCACAGTAACTTTTATACCTATTATAGTAAAATTGTTTGTGGAAAGAAATTAATTTATTGTTTGACATTTGTGTTCTTTCATCAGTGTTGGTCACAATTTGTATTGCAGGCCACGCCGTGCTTCCATGAGACTCAAAGGTCAAGCTCCTGATGGTACTGAAGTAATTACAGAATCTTCGGAATCTTTCTTGGAAGTATCTTCTAGAAAACCTGCAGGTGAGTTGGAATAATTTTATTTGTAAGTAGTGATCCTTATGTTTTTTGTTCCAATATAGTTTGAAAGTTACCTCTACCTTTCAGAAATTTTTTGCCAGTGGCAGACATAATTACGTTTGAAGTCTCATGACATTACAATTCTGTATGGATCTAGCCCCTACATGAGTTACCTCTATCTATCTGCCCTCTCTGGTATGGTTCATCACCATCCTCTGACTTAGTATTCTCTCCAGTTCAAAGACTGGTTTGATGTAGCTCTCCATACTAATTACCTGTGTAACCTCCTCCATCTCTGAATAAGTACTGCAACCTGCGTCCTTCTGAACCTGCTTACCGTGTTGATCTCTTAATCTTGCTCTAAGACTTTCACTGCCCCCCCCCCCCCCCCCCCCCAACGTCACCCCTATACCGACTAGTACTAAAATGGTGATCCGTTGGTGTCTCAGAATGTTCCCTATCAACTGATCCCTTATTTTAGTCAAGTTAAGAGTTTCAGTAACCTCTGCAACATTGTCTGCCCACTGTTTTGTCTTTTGCTTGCCTTCTTCTGGTTGGCTTCCATTCATAAACTGTTTCGTCATTTATTGTCAATCCAGTCTACAAAAAGGTGACAGAAGTACAGGGGTAGTGATACGCACTTATTTCAGATGGCAGTAGTACTGTGTACGTAAGGGCTCTGCCTTGGCCGAGCTGTCATTTATGTTCAGTTGATTCATATGAAAAGGTTTCTGAGGATACTATGGTCACACAACACTTAGTTGATTTGATGTAGGACCAGAATTCTATCAGTTTTTAGGCTGGAACACCACCTCGTTGCCAAGCACCACACAATGCAACTTGTTAGAATTTTTATTTATTTTTGTCCATGGTGGGCACATTTTTCACCTTACCATTGTCTTCACGTCTCACACTTTCAATCTATTTTTTTGTTTTGAAACTACCATTTCAGCATAGATTCTAAGTGACCTGGACTCCACTCCTTTTAGTCAGTGAAGAAGGAACCATTTTGTCTGAAAGCTAGGTTTAACTGTTTTTATTTACTATGTTTCACTCAGCTGTGCTAAGAGTTGTTGCGCTTGGAGGTAAATACTGGCTAACCTATCTGTATTTTGTAAATGAAGCAAAATTCTGAGGGAGATTTTCCTTTTTGACTTGCTTGTTTGGTAATACATTAAATTTTGGGCATGCAGTTGCACAAGTACTACCACTTAATTCATATTTTATCTATGAATCATCTAGCCATCCTCAGAGTGAGTTGCAAGACTGATGACAAGGTTCCAAGTGTGGCCTTATATGCTCCACTGTGGTGGTACTGTGCATGCGGGTCACTGATGCTGGTCGGTAGCAAAGAGGTACACTTACACATGCACCAACTGTGATGAAAGTGTTCACACAATCGATTTACTTATTAGTATATATTTGGTGGTGGTAACAACTTCACATCGCTGCAATTTAATTACACCAAGAACCAGATCCCACATCTTATCCAAATTAAAACCATTACCTCAACTTATTAAATTATCGGTTAATCTAATTTCTATGACTTCTGTGAAAATGGAATCCCCAAAGGAAGCGTGTGCTCTTTCCTTGAGGGTAAGGCGTATTCTCGACAACAACCGTGTTATGGTGATCTTCCGGTCTGCTATGGAGATTGCAGCTTTGCTTGGTTATGTGAAGGATGATTTATTGCTTGGTAAGGCAGGTGTGCATCAGATTGCTTGTGGGAATTCTGATAAGTAATACACAGGTTAGACAACACATACCATTCATGAGAGGTGCGTGGAACCAAGGCCTGTGAGATAGATAGGGTGCGGCATGTGTGTCACCAAGGTAGGCCTGCGCTCGTTTGCTGGCTCGGCTCGTTTGCTGGCTCGGCTCGTTTGCTGGCTCGGCTCGTTTGCTGGCTCAGCTCGTTTGCTGGCTCGGCTCGTTTGCTGGCTCGGCTCGTTTGCTGGCTCGGCTCGTTTGCTGGCTCGGCTCGGCTCGTTTGCTGGCTCGGCTCGGCTCGTTTGCTGGCTCGGCTCGGCTCGTTTGCTGGCTCGGCTCGGCTCGTTTGCTGGCTCGGCTCGGCTCGTTTGCTGGCTCGGCTCGGCTCGTTTGCTGGCTCGGCTCGGCTCGGCTCGTTTGCTGGCTCGGCTCGGCTCGTTTGCTGGCTCGGCTCGGCTCGGCTCGTTTGCTGGCTCGGCTCGGCTCGGCTCGTTTGCTGGCTCGGCTCGGCTCGGCTCGTTTGCTGGCTCGGCTCGGCTCGGCTCGTTTGCTGGCTCGGCTCGGCTCGGCTCGTATGGTGGCTCGGCTCGGCTCGGCTCGTTTGCTGGCTCGGCTCGGCTCGGCTCGTTTGCTGGCTCGGCTCGGCTCGGCTCGTTTGCTGGCTCGGCTCGGCTCGGCTCGTTTGCTGGCTCGGCTCGGCTCGGCTCGGCTCGTTTGCTGGCTCGGCTCGGCTCGGCTCGGCTCGTTTGCTGGCTCGGCTCGGCTCGGCTCGTTTGCTGGCTCGGCTCGGCTCGGCTCGTTTGCTGGCTCGGCTCGGCTCGGCTCGTTTGCTGGCTCGGCTCGTTTGCTGGCTCGGCTCGGCTCGGCTCGTTTGCTGGCTCGGCTCGGCTCGGCTCGTTTGCTGGCTCGGCTCGGCTCGTTTGCTGGCTCGGCTCGGCTCGGCTCGTTTGCTGGCTCGGCTCGGCTCGGCTCGGCTCGGCTCGGCTCGTTTGCTGGCTCGGCTCGGCTCGGCTCGTTTGCTGGCTCGGCTCGGCTCGGCTCGGCTCGGCTCGTTTGCTGGCTCGGCTCGGCTCGGCTCGGCTCGGCTCGTTTGCTGGCTCGGCTCGGCTCGGCTCGGCTCGGCTCGTTTGCTGGCTCGGCTCGGCTCGGCTCGGCTCGGCTCGTTTGCTGGCTCGGCTCGGCTCGGCTCGGCTCGGCTCGGCTCGTTTGCTGGCTCGGCTCGGCTCGGCTCGGCTCGTTTGCTGGCTCGGCTCGGCTCGGCTCGGCTCGTTTGCTGGCTCGGCTCGGCTCGGCTCGGCTCGTTTGCTGGCTCGGCTCGGCTCGGCTCGGCTCGGCTCGTTTGCTGGCTCGGCTCGGCTCGGCTCGGCTCGGCTCGTTTGCTGGCTCGGCTCGGCTCGGCTCGTTTGCTGGCTCGGCTCGGCTCGGCTCGGCTCGTTTGCTGGCTCGGCTCGGCTCGGCTCGGCTCGTTTGCTGGCTCGGCTCGGCTCGTTTGCTGGCTCGGCTCGGCTCGGCTCGGCTCGTTTGCTGGCTCGGCTCGGCTCGGCTCGTTTGCTGGCTCGGCTCGGCTCGGCTCGGCTCGTTTGCTGGCTCGGCTCGGCTCGGCTCGTTTGCTGGCTCGGCTCGGCTCGGCTCGTTTGCTGGCTCGGCTCGGCTCGGCTCGTTTGCTGGCTCGGCTCGGCTCGGCTCGTTTGCTGGCTCGGCTCGGCTCGGCTCGTTTGCTGGCTCGGCTCGGCTCGGCTCGTTTGCTGGCTCGGCTCGGCTCGGCTCGTTTGCTGGCTCGGCTCGGCTCGGCTCGTTTGCTGGCTCGGCTCGGCTCGGCTCGTTTGCTGGCTCGGCTCGGCTCGGCTCGTTTGCTGGCTCGGCTCGGCTCGGCTCGTTTGCTGGCTCGGCTCGGCTCGGCTCGTTTGCTGGCTCGGCTCGGCTCGTTTGCTGGCTCGGCTCGGCTCGGCTCGTTTGCTGGCTCGGCTCGGCTCGTTTGCTGGCTCGGCTCGGCTCGTTTGCTGGCTCGGCTCGGCTCGTTTGCTGGCTCGGCTCGGCTCGTTTGCTGGCTCGGCTCGGCTCGTTTGCTGGCTCGGCTCGGCTCGTTTGCTGGCTCGGCTCGGCTCGTTTGCTGGCTCGGCTCGGCTCGTTTGCTGGCTCGGCTCGGCTCGTTTGCTGGCTCGGCTCGGCTCGTTTGCTGGCTCGGCTCGGCTCGTTTGCTGGCTCGGCTCGGCTCGTTTGCTGGCTCGGCTCGGCTCGTTTGCTGGCTCGGCTCAGCAGAGAAACTACATTTCTACACCTGTATTTAGGTGTGTACATTCAAACGAGAATTGCAGCTTCTACTTGAAACTGCTATTATGGAGTCTTACTGTTATTAGTCCTACAAATATCGGAAGTTCATATACCTACTTAAAATTGTTTCAGCTGTACTTCCATACAATAAAATGAAAATCGTGACAAAATGATCACCAGTTGCATAAGGCACCACTTCTTGTATGAAGTGAGGACTGTTAATCAGAAGAGACTAAAGGCTATAAACAAGCGGTTACACAATTTATATTGGGTACTGATCTTAAATTAAATTTTGTTGTAGTACTCTTATCAGTAAGACTTCATAACAGCAGATTCCACTAGAAAATGCAGTTCTCGTTAGTACGTACACACCCAGCTGCGAGTTAGCAGGTTTAGAAATGCATTCTGTCTGCTGAGGCGAGCAAGTTCAGGCCTACGTTCGTAATGTATGCGCCGCGGCCTGTGTTTCTCTTAAGCCTTGGTGGAAAACTGGAGATACGCATGCTTACTAGAGCCAGACAAGACAGCTGAGGCAGAACATTGTATTGATACAGATCATTTGATGGACTACAGTGACATGAAGATCTTAACATCCACCTTTTATGTTTGGGATACTGTTTTCAAGGAAGCCTTGGAAACTAGATTCACTGATAACTTCATAAATAGTGATATGATTTTAATTTGGATAAGACGTGGAATCTGGCTCCTGCTGTAACTAAATTACAGAGGAGGCATCAAAGTGTTACAGCCATTGAATGTGCATTGACTTGTGTAGGTGTACCTCTTTGCCACCGAGCAGCATCTGTGACTAACAGATGTGGTACTGCTGTGGAAGAGCATTTAAGGCCATCGTGGCAGTTTGTCATTTGTCTTGTGACTCACTATGAGGATGGCCGTAAGATATGTGGCTGAAATATCAGTTGAAGTAGTAGTAACTGCACGGCTGCATGCCTGAAATTTAATGGATTATTCATTATGTCACAAGAAGATAGAAATGCTTGTTCGTTATATAAAGACAATATGAAAACTGTCCTGGTTCCTATCCTCGTCCACACCTGTCAACTAGCCCACTATTAACCCACATCTTCAGTATCAGTTCCATTGTAAAACTCTGCTACCAAGTTCATCTTCATCTTAATTTCAGCTTGTTTACCAGATTTGTTCAGACTTGTCCACAGTCTTGGATTACATATTTTATTTTTTCAAAGTATTGTTTCATTACTTGATTGTGCAGTGTGCTGATTCAAATTTCTTCAGTCCTAAGGGTACAAAAACCAGCTCCTTTTGAATAACACTGTTTCTTCTGCTCTTCTGTCCCTTGTACTAATGCGAGAAATTTCAAATTGACATTTTCTCTTGTTAGTTAACAAGATTTTGCGTCCATAAAATCCTACAGGAGCAACATTGTTTTCGTGCCAGGTTACTAGCTACCATATTTCGAATATGTCCCATGCAGTAAAGTTAGGAAAAGTAATTCCACATTCTCCATCCCCTGCCCCATTTTTTAAAATTATGTTCGTAAAGGAATGTAATCTGTAATTGTCAGTTTTCCTGATAAATGCGTGAAAGGCAGCAGTGTACCCCACCCAATGTACCCATCAAAAGAATTCAAACATAAGTAACTGGAATAAATTAAAAGATGTTAGGCATGGCTCATCATTCCTCGGTTTTTATTCTGTAGCTTTTAAAGAATAAAGTTACAATTTCAAAGTATGCGTTTGCATTGTCCTCTAAGAGTAGATTTCTATCATTGACATGTATAGCCTTCTTAGTTAATATTTATAGTCTCCTGGTTTATTTTCCAAGTATTCCATGTATTAAAAATGTGTTTTATGTACTGTGAGAATTTTTTATTGTTTAGCTTTCTCATTTCGTGTATCTTTCCAGATCCCATTGATATGAAGTTGTCAGATAGTGACTCTGAAACAATTTCAAATGATTATTTGCTTGATTTGAAGCCACATTTAACACAGAAACTAACTGGGCCAGCTTTAGAGGCAGATAATCTTACCAGGTGAGTAGTTTTCGTAAATATAGGAAGCCTTTTCAGAATGATTTGGTATGTGAATGTATAATCAAATACCTATACTCCATATGGCAAGAGAAGAGCTCTGGCAGTTGTCGTGGCCATGGCGCACGTGCTTCGCATATCCACAACGGCTAATCAGACCGTGAGCTTCTGTTTATGTTACCGTGGCAATGCTGTAGTGTTGGGCGACTGGTGCTTTGTCAGTTCAGGTTTGTGTGTATACATGTGATTTCCACTACTACTGTGAGTTTCTTGCTGTGGAAAAGTGTGTATAAGTGGAAAATGGCTGTCTTTAGTGCAGAGAAGAGGGCGTTAGGGAAAGGAGCTAAGCTGAAATCCTAAGCACATGAATTTATATTCAGATTTCTTGTTTACTTTGAACGGGAATTTCAAGAATGATTGCCTATCCAAGTTGCGGTGTCCAAACGATACATATCGAACGTGCGATCATAAATCGATCATGCAACTCTGGTGGCAGGCATTATGAGTTAGTTTAGGGTGGTCGCTACAGCAACGACAAAAGAAGAGCGTTACAAAAATACTTGTAATTGAAAAGGAGGCGACTTACCTTACTCGTCTTCGGTGTTGTCATCATGTGAGGGTCCATTACAGTGGACAGGATGGATAGTCTGGAAGAACCATGTATTCTTCCAGCTACTCGTTCATTTCCCACACTGTCCGCAGTGAAATTGTAAACAGTATTTCAGCATCGAAACTGTTCTTATGGAGTTTTACACACTTCGCACCACCACAGTCTACACAGTCCCTTCTTTCATCATCCGGTAGTAATCCATATTTGCGACAAAAAGTCGAACAATTTTCTACGCTCGATAAACGTGGAATTAGATTTTTCCATGTGAGAGAATCCGTCGAAGAATCCTCAAGAACAGCGGACACCCAACTCACTAACGACATAAATTGTCTGGGGTTCCCTAGCAACTCACAAATAATTCGCAGAGGTATGTAATTTAGAGCAAGTAAGGGAACTGTGGAAAACAGATAAAAATGACGATCACAAATAATTGATCACAACGCCCGCCACCAGAGTCGCATGATCGATTTATGATCGCATGTGCGATATGTAATGTTCGGACACCGCAACTTTGATAGGCAATCATTCTTGAAAATTACCGTAAAGTGTTTGACAGTGGCAGAAGCATTGAACATCTCTGCAGTGACAGTGAAGGGTGTCACAAATGATAAATGCTGCCAAATCCCCTTCCGAGCCCTGTTATTGTGACGCCTGGAAAGTCAAGGAAGAGATTGTGTCGTGTGACAGAAACAGATAACTTTGACAAAAGTGTCATCAGGCAACATAGATACGCGTACTACAGCAGGAAGGAGTATCTGACACTTAAAAAGTTCATGGCATCACTGTCGGACAGTGGTTTGTTCACAAGCAGAATGACAAGTATCTCCATTGTTTTGAAAAAAATTGGCTTCCACTGGAAAAAGTTCTCAGGACGAAAGTTATTAATGGAACGGCGGGGACATTGTAGCATGGAGATGTTGTTTTAGCAGTGGATCTGGAAAATGTAATATGGACTGACGAAACATGGGTCAACATGCGTCGTGCACGTTCTGTTGCATGGAAAGATGACGCGCGCCACGGAACTTTGAGTGTGAGTGTGCCAACTGGTAAGGGAGGGTGACTAATTATAGTTCATACTGGCTCTATAAATGGTTTTGTGCCCAGTGCTATGATGGTGTTTCAGTCAAAAAAACTGACTACCACTAGAAGATGAATGCAGATACATTCAAAGACTGGTTTGTTACTAGTTTGCTACCAAACGTCACTTCTGGTAGTGTTTTTCTAATGGACAATGCGCCATACCATTCTGACAATTAAATAAGGCACCAGCAGCTGCTGCAAGGAGAGATGAAATAGTCAGCTGGTTGAAAGATAATAAAATAGGCTCTGAGCAGAATATGCGGAAAGTGGAACTTCTGGAATTAGTGAAACGATATAAGCCACAGAAGATGCATTATGTTGTTTGATACATTAGCCGAGAACCATGGCCACAGAGTTATGTCTTCCACTGTACAACTGCCATTACAACACATTTGAACTCGTCTGGGATCAAATAAAAGCAGATGTAGCGCAACGAAACAGAACCTTTACGTTGTGAAACTCAAGAGGCTGTTAGAGGCTGTCACACGAATAATGCCAGAAATTGGAAGAACGTTGTGAACCACATGCAGAAATAGACTACAAGTTCAAACATAGAAAACGATGCAAGAGAAGAATCCGTTTATAATACTGTAATTTCTTTATCAGACGAAGAGGACAGCAGTAGCGAATATACCGAAGACTATGTGGTCATGATGAGAGATGAGTAATCAGCTGACGATCTTGGGGTTTCCATTCTCCCACATGAAAAATAGAGGTAACATCCTTATTCAATATTTTACACATAAAATTTGTGCAATTTGCTTTACCTTATTAATGTTGAAAATCTGATTTTGTGTAATTTTTATTTTGGCTGGAACCATAGTCATGGTAATTTTTTTAATGACTGTACCGCTGTCTGATGCTAATAACTTTTATTTTATTGTTGTATGATCCAGAGTTCAGCCATAGTCCATTTTCAAGTACAGTAACTTTTTTATGTCAAAAGATATCAGACTGATATGAAATACAGCGAATTCTGAACCGTATAACAATAAAATAAAAATTGTTGTAGTCAAATGGCTGCAACATCTTTAAAGAAAATTGGAAGCAGTTGGTAAAACAGGCTAGGGAGAAACTGAAACTGTGGTATGCAATTTCATGTGTGGACAATTTTAAAATTAGCACAATTTGTTGTGAGGAGGAAAGTAACCTTTGCATTATGTCACTGCCAAGTAAAACAGCTGGATGAAACATGGACCATATGAACAAAGAACAGCTGCAGTGTAGTAGAGAAGGTAACTGAAAGAAGTACACAATTAGACAAACAGAATTACATTGCAGTCATCATGATTTATGATTATTCCATGGACAATACAAAATTTCCATGGCTCTGAATAGGGCGGGTGATTATCAAGGAGAGCTATATGTGCTTTCAGGTTGGCCATAAGGTTGGTAATTAGTTCTTATGGTATATGTGATGTCTGACAACTGATGGATACGATACGGCCCAAAGTAGTGCGTCTGCAACTTTTTGAATAGTCCCACAGTCTGCTCAGGAGTAAAAATTCATACCTAGTCTCTCGGACTGTTTCTCACTGGCCATTGGTATTACTGTACTCTCTTTCTCCTGGGCATTCAGGGTCCATATGAGTCAAATGTCTTGCTTGTTTGGTCCTTGTCTTTGTGTTTCATGTAGTCATCCTGAGTGTCATCATCTTGAATTAAGAACAATGTATACATTGTCATTTCAGTCTTGAAGCTGTGGAGCAGCAATAACTGTGTGGAGCCTGTTGAGTCTTGCTTCGCTGTGTTGTATGCGAATGTATCCTAATGTCTCTGTTAAACATCAGTGCACACTGAGTGCTTATCGGCCAAGGTCTTTAAATGCGAACATTTTAGGTTAGGCTTTACCGTGCTTGTTATTGACATTAAATGAAACAACAAGTTTACTGTTACCAGTCACCGTTCCATTTATCTCCATGACACATTTCAAAGGTTTAAACCTCCATCATCAGGTGGATTTAGTTAGTATGACATTTGTCTATGTGTTGTGTTACAGTTTTTTTGGAGGATCTTGTGGCACTGTCTAGTGGAGAAACAAGACACTGTTCCAGAACATGGTTTTGGGTTTCTTCTTACAAAAAACTAAACTTATATCTAACGGTAAGTATAAAATAAGTAAAATAGAGTACCTCCAGTGGTCACAGGTTACTTTCGCTGTCATAACACATCACATGTATACTGTCATATTTGTAAACAAATATGGTGTCTGGAAAGTGCTGGGTGCAAGGTTCATATAGCAGAAGAGAAGACATTATCGCAAAGTACAAAGAATATACACCATAACAACATTATTACAGAATAATTTTTAAAGGATTTGGAGGTGTTTGTTTTGAGGTGTCGAGTACCTGTGTTAGAATAAATACTTCAGGTGGCATATAAATCAGATTTTGACAAGTTAAAACAGCTTGAACTTCATACTTGTTTATACAATCAGGTGAAATGTTACAGACTTCAAGTACAATAATCATATTGGCTACAGCGGTAAAATTACACATAAATAACAATTTTGATTGGGATTAATAGATAGATATGAAAGGCTGGAGGCAGAAGGAGAGAAAGAGAAAGTGAGAGGGAGAGGGAGGGAGAGAGAGAGAGAGAGAGAGAGAGAGAGAGAGAGAGAGAGAGAGAGAGAGAGTGAGCGTAGGAGAGCAAACTTTACATAGCAACAAAATCTGCTTTATATGGCACCTGAAGAATGTATTCCAACACATCTATTCGACACCTCAAAACAAACACCTCCAAATCCTTTAAAAAATTATTCTGTAATAATGTTGTTATGGTGTATATTCTTTGTGATTTGCGATAATGTCTTCTTTTTTGCTATACAAACCTTGCACCTAGCAGTTTCCAGACACCATATTTGTTTACAAATATGTCAGTATACATGTGATGCGTTATGACAGTGAAAGGAACCTGTGACCACTGAAGGTACTCTGTCCTACTTATTTTATATTTACTGTTAGCTAGAAGTTTAATTTTTTAAGAAGAAACCCAAAACCATGTTTTGAAATAGTGTCTTGTTTCTCCAAAAAATTGTAACACAACACACACACACACACACACACACACACACACACACACACACACACACACACACACACACAAATGTCATACTAACTAATGTAAATCCACGTGATAATTGAGGTTTAAACCTTTGAAACATGTCGTGGAGATAAATAAAACAGTGACTGGTAACAGTTAACTTGTTTCATTTAATGGGATTTTAACTACCTGACATCAGTGGAAGCCCGAGAAGATTTTATTGATTCATCACCATGAGACTGTACATTCATACTGGCCAGTGATACCTACATCTGTTTCTGTCTAAATTCTTCATAAATGCCAGGTAGTCAGATGTTGGATCGTCATGGAAACGCTTCATGATAGCTGGTCATTATGGTTCATTGTCTCATAGTTCCTCTTATACAATGTTCTGTTTATTAGTTGCTATTCTCCTTTGGTTGGTTCTTCCGCCAAGATTTTAAGGATTTCAGCACTGCTCGATCTTCTCTCTGTTCAGCAGCAGTGTCATTTAATGTAGTGATGAGATTGCATCCATGCTGCTGTGTTCAGCCAAAGGTTTCCTGGAAAGGTTTTTGGCATCCTTCTACTTGCATCCACTTTTGTATACCACTGTGATTTTGTACTCACGAAGTCTCAGTGCCCATCTCATTACTCCACCTAGTGGGTCCCTTAGGATTGCCAGCATATATAATTGTGGTCCATCACAACAGTGAATGGTTTGTCAAATAATACTTGGACTTGTTGATGGCCCAAACAACTGCAAGGCACTCTTTCTTGGTTGTAGAGTATGTCATCTCAGGCTTAGAGAAGACTCCGAATTCACAAGCTATCACCTTTTTGAGGCCCCTCATGAATTTGCGCTGTTCTGCACCTATCCCATAACCATCAGCATTGGTGTGAATTTTGGAGAAGTTGTTAGTGCCTTTTTAAAGACAACAATCAATCTTTCTTGAATCTCATTCCAGGAAAATCTGGTGTCTCCTTGCAGTTGTTCTTGCAAGGGACCTGCCATAGTACAGAAATCTTACATAAATTGCTGATAGCACAAACATATTCCAAGAACTGCTCAAGTCATGAATGTGCTGAGGAGTTGGAAAATCTGTGACTGCTTGCATTTGCTCTTGATTGAGACAGAGTTCATTGCCATTAACTAGATGCCCTGAGATACTATTTCTCGTGTAATGAATAGGCAGTTTTTGAGCTCAGGTGATGGTCTGTCATTTGAACATTCTTAAACACAGTTCTCAGCCAGCTCACATGCTCTTTAGCCAGCAAACACACATTGTCAATGTAATGTGTCGAAGCAGGTTGTCCTTCAAATGCTCGAAGGTGGCCGGAGCGTTACGTAGTCCAAATGACATAATTTTAAACTCGTAGAGGGCATCAGGAGCTATGAAGACAGTTGACTCTCAGTCAGCCTTGTCAAATTAAAATTGCTGGTAGCCTGTTTGCATAACCACAATCAAGAATTACTTTAATCCTTTTGTGCTGTCTATGGTGTCAGAAATGCTTGACAATAGGTAAACAATCTTGCATAGTGAATTTATTGAGTGCCTTGACATGAAAACACCATGTGTCATCCTTCTTCACAAAGATCAGGAGAGGACGAATGATTTGCTGAAGGTTCAGTAGCATCATCTTGCAGCATCTTCTCCCCTTCCTCTCAAATTATGCTTCGTTCAGCCAGTGACACCCTTTACAAATGCTGACTTCTTGATGGATGATCATGTTGATACGATGTTTACCATGAGCCACTTGGTTTTTCTTCTCTCCATTCTGGATTTGAAAGTATGCAAAGATTAGAATAGAACTGTTAATGCTCATCGATGTAGTTTCTTGGTTAGGCCAGATGTATTGGCAGTGTGATAGTAACTTCCTCCACTGCGTTGTGTATAGTGATAGTGGAGTAAGATTACTTGTTGATGACACTGAGCTGCCCATCCTTTACTGGTTCTGCTTTTCCTACACATGTACCTTTAGGGGTGAGTTATGGCTTCTTCTGACAATTACTGCTGCAGTGTTGACCAACTGCAGTGCTTGTGATGGTCACTGGAATATAAATTTGTTTAGTGCATCTGAGTAGCTTTTTGCAACTGTCAAAAGCTTTACAGTTCATCTTGATTGATGACTCTGGCTCAGTTATTGATGAAGGTTGGATACAGCATCTTCAGTGGCAAACAACCACTCGAGAAACCTTTGTTATATGTGCGTGTTGGAATAGCTTCGTCACTTCAGAGCCCTGATCTTCTACAGTCTGACTCGTTGTGATGCCAGCAAGAAGTCCCATCTGAGAATAACGTTATGATTACATTCAAATAAAATGTCAAATTTGAATTACACTATTGTATTATTGATAGTTAATCTTGCAATACAGGTTGCTGTCAGGTGGAGATATTTCCCATTTGCAACTTTCAGCTCAGTTTCTTTCATATAAATGAACATGGTCTTCTATAGTTGACAAAAATAAGCATTCAGTATTACAGTAATTGATGACATTAGTTAGATTTCCTGACTTCTTGGTAATTGCTGTCCAAGGAAGATTTTCACCTGAGGTGGCTTCATCTTGCTTAGTTTTGCTTAGTTCAGTGGCAAGATGAGTGGATTGTATCTCTGTATGTGATATGGAGTGGATGTGGTGTGTTGGGGTAGTGATCTCAACTAAAGTATGCCAATGTGCTTTGTCCCACAATTGGACTATAATCATTTGCAGTTCACTAGTGTGAATAGATTTTGTTATGGTTGATGTTTTGTGATATATTATTCATCAAAAATTTGTCATCTTTCTTGGCAGTGGCATACAGTGTGTCCAGTGCTCCCACAGTGGAAACATACCGGTACTTTGTCTTACGTCCTTCAAATATCTTTTCTTTTTACTTGCAAATCAGTGGTGGTTGTGTGCTGGGTTGTTGATTGATGGTTGTGGCATTAGTGAATCCATTCTACCTGGTGCATTCGACTTGTGGTGGAGATTGGTGCTGTAGATTGAAACATCTGTTATCTGGTATGTTTTAACCTATGAGGTGGAGATTAATTTCTGCTTTCTTTTACTTACTCTGTACGACTGTTCTGGCTGCCATAAAGTGCTGTATGTCTTCCACAACTGCTGTAGGGAGCACGTTTGTGAGTGATACCACTTTCGTCTAGCTCTTTTGTTGAATTTCCATGAAGTGGTGTCGCCACTTGATGATTTCCTCTGTTGTTGTGACATATTTTACTGGAAGATCAACTCTTTTCAACAAATGTAAGATTTTTGTCATATTGGCATCCACAATGTGACAGTGCCGAAACATTCCTTATGTGATACTGTTATTTCCCTGTGATTTTGGGCCCTTTTTCTCTCATTCTTCCACTAATTACACTTCCTACTGATTATGTTTTCTTCACTTCATCCGGGATTTTGTCTGGGCTATTGAACTTAGATTCACTGTTCTCAAACCACTGTTAAGCTTTGCCACACAGTAAAAGTAATACACATTTTCCAGACACATCATGTCGTCCCACCTCTTTTCTTCGGCAGTACATCTAGTGGTAGACTTAGTATTCATTGGTAGAATACTAGAGAAATGCTGCCAATCTGTAAAGGATGTTGCTTACAGAACATTCATGCCACCGAGCCTAGAATATTATTCAGATGTGTGGGACCTGTAGTAAATAGTAACAGGGAAAATTTGACAGATACAGAGAAGGGCAGCATAAGTGGCCGGTGGACGCATAAAGATAGATGCAAACTGCCACGAAGAAACCTTTTCACAAAGTTTCTAGTACTATACTACAATCCTTGCATATCTCCCATAGGACGAGGCTGGACTGATTACAGCATTCATGGAGGCATTTAAGCAATCATTCTTCCCATGGTTGGTACACTGTTGGAACGGGAAATAGCCCTAAAGCTGTCAGCAGACAGATTGTGCTTTTGAACGTCAACATTGAGCGTGCAGAGTTCAGCGTGTTTCTGAATGCTCAGAAACGAAGTGACTTGTGCATGTGGTACATATTCCTCAATGTGATATAGGTAATGGCAGTGTGCACCATCATCAGCAGCTGTTGGCTGTATCTGGCTCGTAAATCACACTGTTTACAAAGTAGATGGATGTAAAATTTGTGTGTTTGTCATATCAAAATGCACAATTCTACCCTTGTCCATATGCTAGTCATGTTGTTCTATCTGTAGTGTACATAAATAAAAACTTCAGTACCCATGAACATGTTATAAGGTATAAAGCAAAGTACCATGTCCAGTCAATAAGGTCTTAGTCTTACAAAAGTTCCATTACAAATAGTGTGATACCAATTTAAAATAGTTCTCCACACAACATGAAATAATTTTTATCAGTCTGTTTTTAGAAAACCCTAAGGTCAGTCTTCCTTCATCTCTGCTCCCATCTAGTAGCAGAATCTTCACATGCAAAATACAAAACTTGGAAAATTGCACAATATCTTCTTGCAAGTAGTATAAGCTGTCTTATAGATAAAGCCAATCAAATAAACTCATCAGAAAGACCACACTTATTTAAATAACATAGAATATTATAGAATATACTTATATTAAACCAGTATAGTGTCAGAACCTATTAGAAAACACGAAGTTTAATAAAAAAAAGCCGGCCATAGTGGCCGAGTGGTTCTAGGCGCTACAGTCTGGAACCCCGTGACCGCTACGGTCGCAGGTTCGAATCCTGCCTCGGGCATGGATGTGTGTGATGTCCTTAGGTTAGTTAGGTTTAAGTAGTTCTAAGTTCTAGGGGACTGATGACCGCAGAAGTTAAGTCCCATAGTGCTCAGAGCCAACCATTTTAATAAAAAAAAAGCACTTCAGCCCATTGGGACGCGATCCAGCACCACATTACCTGCGACAGTACAATTCTTAGCCTCTACCCATTATGCTAAACCAACCATGAATGACGCACGATCATGCTTTGAGCCTTACCATCTTCTGAAAGCTTTAATTGTAGATGTTTTATCAACTGACATTTAATTATAAGAAATTGTACCAAGAACAATGCGTTTTCGATGGCAGTGTGCTGTTGCCTCGAAATGGCTTATTTTCATAGCATGGAAGAAAAATTATAACATTTTACATCAGTTTTTTACGAAAAAATCTTTCAGTTAACAATGGGCTTTCTATAGATCCTTAATTTAGTGATGCTTAGAAATGGCGTATATACATATTGGCTTCAACTGAAAGCCAGTATGGCATCTCGCGGCTGCCCGGAATAGAGATGGTGGCATGTGACATATGTGGTGGTCTTCCTTCTCATTATTCCACATTAAAACGCATGTTCAGATAATCTGACATACCAAATATCGCTCTGCATGTATGGAAAGACTCTGCAACGTGCTATTTCTGTGTTCTGACTTCAGAAACTTGGCACACTCAAAATTGATATTCAAATACATGGTCTGTGTGCCATAATAATGGCTACCCTCTGCCATGCACATAAGTGGGTAGTAGACCATGGACATAGATGTGCATCTATACACTAACTTTTATACCATTGATAGCTTTTGCACATAACCAAAATTTATCTGGATTTTGTGAGAGGCGATCTGGTAAGATTCTGCTACGGTAGTCATTGAAAGCTGCATGTACACTCCTGGAAATTGAAATAAGAACACCGTGAATTCATTGTCCCAGGAAGGGGAAACTTTATTAACACATTCCTGGGGTCAGATACATCACATGATCACACTGACAGAACCACAGGCACATAGACACAGGCAACAGAGCATGCACAATGTCGGCACTAGTACAGTGTATATCCACCTTTCGCAGCAATGCAGGCTGCTATTCTCCCATGGAGACGATCGTAGAGATGCTGGATGTAGTCCTGTGGAACGGCTTGCCATGCCATTTCCACCTGGCGCCTCAGTTGGACCAGCGTTCGTGCTGGACGTGCAGACCGCGTGAGACGACGCTTCATCCAGTCCCAAACATGCTCAATGGGGGACAGATCCGGAGATCTTGCTGGCCAGGGTAGTTGACTTACACCTTCTAGAGCACATTGGGTGGCACTGGATACATGCGGACGTGCATTGTCCTATTGGAACAGCAAGTTCCCTTGCCGGTCTAGGAATGGTAGAACGATGGGTTCGATGACGGTTTGGATCTACCGTGCACTATTCAGTGTCCCCTCGACGATCACCAGTGGTGTACGGCCAGTGTAGGAGATCGCTCCCCACACCATGATGCCGGGTGTTGGCCCTGTGTGCCTCGGTCGTATGCAGTCCTGATTGTGGCGCTCACCTGCACGGCGCCAAACACGCATACGACCATCATTGGCACCAAGGCAGAAGCGACTCTCATCGCTGAAGACGACACGTCTCCATTCGTCCCTACATTCACGCCTGTCGCGACACCACTGAAGGCGGGCTGCACGATGTTGGGGCGTGAGCGGAAGACGGCCTAACGGTGTGCGGGACCGTAGCCCAGCTTCATGTAGACGGTTGCGAATGGTCCTCGCCGATACCCCAGGAGCAACAGTGTCCCTAATTTGCTGGGAAGTGGCGGTGCGGTCCCCTACGGCACTGCGTAGGATCCTACGGTCTTGGCGTGCATCCGTGCGTCACTGCGGTCCGGTCCCAGGTCGACGGGCACGTGCACCTTCCGCCGACCACTGGCGACAATATCGATGTACTGTGGAGACCTCACGCCCCACGTGTTGAGCAATTCGGCGGTACGTCCACCCGGCCTCCCGCATGCCCACTATACGCCCTCGCTCAAAGTCCGTCAACTGCACATACGGTTCACGTCCACGCTGCCGCGGCATGCTACCAGTGTTAAAGACTGCGATGGAGCTCCGTATGCCACGGCAAACTGGCTGACACTGACGGCGGCGGTGCACAAATGCTGCGCAGTTAGCGCCATTCGACGGCCAACACCGCGGTTCCTGGTGTGTCCGCTGTGCCGTGCGTGTGATCATTGCTTGTACAGCCCTCTCGCAGTGTCCGGAGCAAGTATGGTGGGTCTGACACACCGGTGTCAATGTGTTCTTTTTTCCATTTCCAGGAGTGTATTATCATCTCTTATCTATAGCTCTGCACTTTGTTTTACATATATATGTCACCGCTTTTTTTAGAAATTTGTTTATAGAGGCCATAAAACGTGGAAGACAGCTCCAATTGTGAAGTGTTCAACAAGGTATGTGTCTTAACAAAACTCGATCGGCTGTACTCTTAAACTTACGCTACAGTTCCTGTACTTGCTGTTGCCATAAGGTAAATGTTTTGTGGGTGTGAAGAGTGAGGGTAGGGAGAGGAGTAGGAGGAGGAGGAGGAGGAGGAGGAGTGGTTTTAAATGAGACAATTTTGAGAAAGGAAGAGTGGAGAGTGGGAACAGGGGAGAGGGATACAACATGTAGAGACACAGGATGATATTAAATATACGTATGTCCTTCAACTCATCTCCATGTCACATTCCTCATCCCAACTATTCCCCTTCCCTAAAGCCCTCCTCCCCCCTCTCCCCCCTCTCCCCCCTCTCCCCCCTCTCCCCCCTCTCCCCCCTCTCCCCCCTCTCCCCCCTCTCCCCCCTCTCCCCCCTCTCCCCCCTCTCCCCCCTCTCCCCCCTCTCCCCCCTCTCCCCCCTCTCCCCCCTCTCCCCCCTCTCCCCCCTCTCCCCCCTCTCCCCCCTCTCCCCCCTCTCCCCCCTCTCCCCCCTCTCCCCCCCTCTCCCCCCCTCTCCCCCCCTCTCCCCCCCTCTCCCCCCCTCTCCCCCCCTCTCCCCCCCTCTCCCCCCCTCTCCCCCCCTCTCCCCCCCTCTCCCCCCCTCTCCCCCCCTCTCCCCCCCTCTCCCCCTCTCTCCCCCCTCTCTCCCCCCCTCTCCCCCCTCTCTCCCCCCTCTCTCCCCCCTCTCTCCCCCCTCTCTCCCCCCCTCTCCCCCCCTCTCCCCCCCCTCTCCCCCTCTCCCCCCTCTCCCCCCTCTCCCCCCTCTGCCCCCGCTCTCCCCTCTCTCCCCTCTCTCCCCCTCACACATCATTGTTGTAACTCGTATTGTACTTTGCACATTAGCTCATGCACGCACTCAGAATTATTGTTGGTAAAACAAATGAAGCCACAGTAGAATGTGTGTGGGGGCGACTTACGTTTTGCAAAAGGAAAATGAAGCAAAAGGAAATAGCAGGTAACTAAAAAGTAAATTGAATGGATGATATCAATCTATTTGTGACCCCATTTTCTGCTGACAACAAAGGAAAATCTGTGGTCTTCAAAATACTTACAAAAACGAGCAATAAACACGATAAGTGACACATCTACCTCAATTCATAAGAATTTATTTCTTACTGAGTAAGAAGAAAATTCTAGAAACAAATTATGATGGAGTATTTACATTACTGTCAGTGATGGTGCTTTGTCAGTAAATGCCTCTGGTATAACTCTTTCCTAAATTAACTGTGCACCTAAGACAGAAGGAAGAATATAAGTAGTTAAATCCAAGTTTCGTAGTGGCTTTACCTGTTATTCATTCTCATCAGTACTATGATGTATGTCATATTGTATTCACCATTCTTTGCTTGTGTGAAATAGAGAGGAATGAGAGATGAGATGTCAGGTTTTCTCAGCATGATTGATTGCTGGTGTGTGCTATGGGTGTTGAGGAGAGTTATTGGTTTCATTTCTTTTTCTTATTGTCTCTTTCATGTATAGGAGAAAAATGGAATCAACAATTTGACTGAACACCAAAAGACACATCATTAAGAGAGATATTTGGAGCCTGAGTAAAAGCATAGAGTATTGTGTCGTAAACAATGTTACTCTGGAACATACTTTTTCTTCATCTGATATTGAGCTGTGTGTATTCTCATAGTTGGTATTCACAACTTATCTGCAGGTCATGTCCAAATAAAAAATGTCCCTCTTCTCAGCTTCACAGATAGCACGGTATGTTTGGCAGGAATTGAAGCTGTGTTCTTCCCTTGTTTACTGTATTTCGTGTTTGCTGTCATTTCCCATCCATGTGTATGGAATAGACACATAGTATAACAGAGTGTTAACTCTCTGGGACAACCGGGAAATCCAGGTAAAACTTGGGAATTTTTTTATTTGGGAGAAAACTGGGAAAAACACACGAATTTTTAGAATTCCGGGAATTTTTCATAGTTTTTGTCTTCAGTTAAATTTTTGTAATTGTGACTGTCGAGACAGTAAACTGTATCTTGCTACTGCAGAATAATACTGCAGCAATAAAATGTAAGCGAGAGAGTAAAACCATAATAAAACTTGTTGCAAAGGAAATGGGCCATTTACACCAACAAAACTCAGTGCACACACAAGCGCCTGCCAGAAGCAAAATGTGTCAAAGGACTTTGGACGAAGACTACGGAATACTTCGTAACATCAGTCTGCTTCCGACGAGCCTGACCTCACAACTATTGACACTAAGTTCGTTTCAAGCAGTTGCGAGCAAGCTTGTACGCATGCACAATTGAGTTGCATATGAGCAGTACCTTCTCCCACTTCTGGGTACTTGAAATGTGACCGGTATGCTACCCACAAAACTTTTTCTGGCGCGCCCAAGCTGCCAGATTTGCGCATGTGCAGAGCAGTCTGGGTTGTAGTGGGGAGGGGGATAGTGACCCATGTTCACATTTAGTGATTTTGCTGCTTTCTCTTCATTTACAGTTCACACATCAAATGAAAACAAAACGGATTTCTGTGGCTAGGAGCTATCAAGTGAATTAAAATACATTGACATAACTACGGAAGGCTAAAATATGTTATTAGTTTCAGCTTTCTGATTTTATTTTATTTCCATGTTTTTGGCAGTCGAGCATTAATTGCCTTGCACAACAATGAAGTTATTTTTGTCGGTTTGCTTAATAAATGTGGCTTTTATCAATCTTTTCCAGAGTTGCAGTCAGTTTATAAGAAACAAAGTGGTTTCATTTCACACTGTTGGCTAGTTTCAACTCTTCACTGAATTTCAAGTGCACATTTTTATCTTCCGTCACATATGACATTATGCCATAATAAAGAACCAAAGATGATACAGTACAGTACCGGTACCCCAAGAAAATTTGCATCCCGAACAGTGCACTGAAAAGCTTAATATCAGGTAGGGGTCTACTTAATTGTGAATCTGGACATATGAATGTATCCGTTAAGCCAAATTATGCATTTTATTATGGCTTACGAAATACCTGTGCTCGTTGAGTATCCTCTGAAGTCCTGTTTCTTTTATGATGTCATGTAAGATCTCTTAATGCTACACAATGTATGGACATCATACGTTGTCATAGCCGCGCATGCGCAGTAAAGTCTGCTTTCTGGCACTCTCAAGCAGCTGCTGAAAACAACCCATGTCTAAGAGGTCGTGGAAAAATATTGAGAATGGTTCTTTGAAAAGAGTTATTTTCGAAAGAAATTTCCTTTTATGCGAGATAAATTATTTTACGTGTGAGAATGTGTAAGAAATTTCTAATCAGAGCGTTTGACTCTCATTTAAAACATTATCTTTGAGTACCAGCCACTTACGTGAAACATATCAAGTGAACGCATTATTGTGGCCAAGATAGACACGAAGCCCACGCCTACTATAGTAGTACAAGTTTATATGCCATCTAGCTCTGCAGATGAAGAATGAATTGAATAAACATATAATAAAATAAAAGAAATTAATCAGATACTGAAAGGAGACGAAAAATTAAATCATGGGTGACTGGAATTCGGTAGTAGGAAACGGGAGAGAAGGAAACGTAGTAGGTGAATATGGGTTGGGGGTAAGAAATAAGAGGAAGCCACGTGGTAGAATTTTGTACAGAGTGCAACTTAATCATAGCTAACACGTGGGTCAAGAATCATGAAAGAAGATAGTATACATGGAAGAAACCTGGAGATACTGGAAGGTTTGAGATAGATTATATAATGGTAAGACAGAGATTTAGGAACCAGGTTTTAAACTGTAAGATATTTCCAGGGGAAATGTGGACTCTGAGCACAATCTATTGGTTATGAACTGTAGATTAAAACTGAAGAAACTGCAAAAAGGTGGGAATTTAAAGAGATGGGATCTGGATAAACTGGCTAAACCAGAGGTTGGACAGAGTTTCAGGGAGAGCATAAGGGAACAGTTGACAGGAAAGGGGGAAAGAAATACAGTAGAGGGATGAAGTAGTGAAGGCAGCAGAGGATCAAATACGTAAAAAGATGAGGGCTAATAGAAACCTTTGGGAAACAGAAGAAATATTGAATTTAAATGTTGAAAGGAGAAAATATAAAAATGCAGTAAATGAAGCAGGCAAAAAGGAAAACAAATGTTTCAAAAATGAGATCGACAGGTAGTGCAAAGTGGCTAAGCAGGGATGGCTAGAGAACAAATATAAGGATGTAGAGGCTTATCTCACTAGGGGTAAGATAGATACTGCCCACAGGAAAATTAAAGAGACCTTTGGAGAAAGGAGAACCACTTGCATGAATATCAAGAGCTTTGATAGAAACCCAGTTCCAAGCAAAGAACGGAAAGCAGAAAGGTGGAAGGAGCATATAGATGGTCTATACAAGGGCGACGACTTGAGGACAATATTATGGAAATGGAAGAGGATGTAGATGAAATGGGAGATATGATACTGCGTGAAGAATTTGACAGAGCGCTGAAAGACCTGAGTCGAAACAAGGCCACAGAAGTAGATAACATTCCATTAGAACTACTGACAGCCTTGGGAGAGCCAGTCCTGACAAAACTCTACCATCTGGTGAGCAAGACGTATGAGACAGGTGAAATACCCTCAGACTTCAAGTTGTTGTTGTTGTTGTGGTCTTCAGTCCTGAGACTGGTTTGATGCAGCTCTCCATGCTACTCTATCCTGTGCAAGCTTTTTCATCTCCCAGTACCTACTGCAACCTACATCCTTCTGAATCTGCTTAGTGTATTCATCTCTTGGTCTCCCTCTACGATTTTTACCCTCCACGCTGCCCTCCAATACTAAATTGGTGATCCCTTGATGCCTCAGAACATGTCCTACCAACTGATCCCTTCTTCTGGTCAAGTTGTGCCACAAACTTCTCTTCTCCCCAATCCTATTCAATACTTCCTCATTAGTTATGTGATCTACCCATCTAATCTTCAGCATTCTTCTGTAGCACCACATTTCGAAAGCTTCTATTCTCTTCTTGTCCAAACTATTTATCGTCCATGTTTCACTTCCATACATGGCTACACTCCATACAAATACTTTCAGAAATGACTTCCTGACACTTAAATCAATACTGGATGTTAACAAATTTCTCTTCTTGAGAAACGCTTTCCTTGCCATTGCCAGCCTACATTTTATATCCTCTCTACTTCGACCATCATCAGTTATTTTGCTCCCTAAATAGCAAAACTCCTTTACTACTTTAAGTGCCTCATTTCCTAATCTAATTCCCTCAGCATCACCCGACTTAGACTACATTCCATTATCCTTGTTTTGCTTTTGTTGATGTTCATCTTATATCCTCCTTTCAAGACACTGTCCATTCTGGACTTGGAAGAGCAGTTGAATGGAATGGACAGTGTCTTGAAAGACTTCAAGTAGAATATAATAATACCAATCCCAAAGAAAGCAGGTGTTGACAGATGTGAAAATTACCAAACTGTCGGTTTAATAAGTCACGGCTGCAAAGTACTAACACGAATTCTTTACAGATGAATGGAAAATCTGGTAGAAGCCAACCTCGGGGAAGATCAGTTTGGATTCCGTAGAAATATTGGAACACGTGAGGCAATACTGACCCTACGACTTATCTTAGAAGCTAGATTAAGGAAAGGCAAACCTACGTTTCTAGCATTTGTAGACTTGGAGAAAGCTTTTGACAATGTTGACTGGAATACTCTTTCAAATTCTGAAGGTGGCAGGGGTAAAATACAGGGAGCGAAAGGCTATTCACAATTTGTACAGAAACCAGATGGCAGTTATAAGAGTCGAGGGGCAAGAAAGGGAAGCAGTGGTTGGGAAGGGAGTGAGACAGGGTTGTAGCCTATCCCCGATGTTATTAAATCTGTATTCTAAATAAGCAGTAAAGGAAACAAAAGAAAAATTTGAAGTAAGAATTAGAATCAATGGAGACAGCAAAGGACGTGGAAGAGCAGTTCAATGGAAACGACAGTGTCTTGAAGGGAGGATGTAAGGTGAACATCAACAAAAGCAAAACGAGGGTAATGGAATGTAGTCGAATTAAGTCGGGTGATGCTGAGGTCATAGATTAGGAAATGAGACAAAGTAGTAAAGGAGTTTTGCTGTTTGGGGAGCAAAATAACTGATGATGGTCAAAGTAGAGAGGATATAAAATGTAGACTGGCAATGGCAAGGAAAGCGTTTCTGAAGAAGAGAAATTTGTTAACATCGAGTATGGATTTAAGTGTTAGGAAGCCGTTTCTGAAAGTATTTGTATGGAGTGTAGCTGTGTATGGAAGTGAAATGTGGATGATAAGTAGTTTAGACAAGAAGAGAATAGAAGCTTTCGAAATGTGGTGTTATAGAAGAATGCTGAAGATTATATGGGTAGATCACATAACTAATGAGAGGTATTGAATAGGATTGGGGAGAAGAGAAGTTTGTGGCATAACTTGACTAGAAGAAGGGATCTGTTGGTAGGACACGTTCTGAGGCATCAAGGAATCACCAATTTAGTATTGGAGGGCAGCATGGAGGGTAAAAATCGTAGAGGGAGACCAAGAGATGAATGCACTAAGCAGATTCAGAAGGATGTAGGTTGCAGTAGGTACTGGGAGATGAAGAAGCTTGCACAGGATAGAGTAGCATGGAGAGCTGCATAAAACGAGTCTCAGGACTGAAGACCACAACAACATATGTGAAAGCTTAGCTTTTCTTATAGCTACACTATGTATATTAAATTAAACTACTAACTTTTCCTGTTTGTGTGTTTACGCTACCTAACAGTGATGTTGCTATTGGCTAGTTATATCGTGTGTCCTATGCTCTGAATATTTGCTGTAATTGGCTGTTGAGATCTTGTGGCATGATTTATGATTGGCTTACAAAAGTGCTTTGCAGTCTCTGTTTCAATGGTTCGGAAACTAACGTGCTGTGTTTTGGTGGAATTCAAACTTATACTTTTGTAATACAAAAATACGTAGCGTACATGTTGCTGCACATCGTAGAACTTTCCAAATGCATTTGTCAGCTTCATGTATAGTACGGTTACTTTCCTGTATGTTTGGCAGGAACTGACACTCTCTTCTTCCCTTGTTTACCTTATTTCATGTTTGATGTCATTGCCCGTCTATATGTATGGTATAGACACGTAGTATTAGTGGATGGAGTTTTGCTGTTACTGTCGTATGTGCCTCTGAATTGAAGCAGCAGTCTTCATGCATCCTATACAAGACTATTACATATTAATTTCAAAGTGTGAGCCTGTGCAGTTCCTCCAAAGCTGACAACAGCTGAGAGTATTGCCTTGAGATGCTCTCTCAAGTTTCAGTGAAAGTCTGAAGTTTTTGCAGTGACATTTGAAATTTTATTGGACTTCATTTTAGATACTTTGTTATATATTTGGGTTATATGCTTCTAAAAATTTTGATGCTTGTCAGGCATAGCACCAAGAAACAAGCATACTTCTTTCTTAGTGATTACTTCTCTGTTCCTTCATAGGTAGGCACCTGTTTTATGTGGATTTCCATTAAACAGGACTCGAAAAGCCTCGTGAGCGGTTACTATTATTCTGTTCTTGAAGTACCACCTATGTGTTACAAATAAAAGCAAAATGGCACTGTGTTTTACAAAATGTGAATAAATATTTTTGTAACCTTTACATTGCCTGCTTTTCATGTGGATCAACAAGTTTTCTCATTGAGCCAACAAAGATGATTTATTGGTAAATTACTTTTATTAATTAATGCTCTTCCATTGCTGTGTGTCTGTACACTGATTGGTAAAATATGTTTGTTCCTAAATTGTGCTCTTCCTTTTACAAATCGTCTATACTGAGAGTACGAAAGTTAGCATAGAGCAGTATTACGAAATATGCTAGTGTAACTGCAGTGGAACTCTTGAGTGATTTTTGAGGAACACTTCTGCAAAATAATTTGAAAACTGTGTAAAATCTTAGGAAGGAAGATACATTGATTTGATTTTAAGTAGTTGTTCTGTAAAATGCAATTGGACTGTTGGTTGCAGTGTTAGTTGCATGTTCCATGGATGATTTGTGCAATAAATCATTATACTGTGAACTGAGTCAGTCTTCTTTTTACACATTCTTCTGCAGAATAGTAGGAATTAAGGAGAAATGTTTTCAGCCTTTTCAAATTTTACTTGCAATCTTAGTTGCAGCATTGTGCACTCTTTCTTTGTCCTAAAGACAACCTTAATGTGGAATAACGAATGTCTTTTTCCTTCTGGTATTGTAATTATGTAGAGCATGGTTTCTTTTGACCTGCAATGGATAATTCATAACATGATCATGGATGAGCATGACATATTATTTTTAGAGTACGTTTTTGAGCGATGAAGACATTCTCTCTTAAAGCTGAATTACCCTTGAACTTTATTTCGTAAGACACCATTGACAGAAAATATGCACAATATGTCAACTTACTGAATTTGCATAATATGTAAACATACTGAATTCTCTGACCACAAGATTTCCAATAAAATTAAGTTTTGAGCCTATTTATTATTTCCTCGCCATGTTTTTTATTTATCATTGGTGTAGTATCCCTAGATGTGCAGAATTGAACATGTTGTATCTTTTAAAATTGAGGATGTTATTTTGTATACAGTCTTCAAGTAACAGAAGTGTTAAAACTTTTTGAGTTACTACTTGTAAATTTGATTTTGTGGGCACAGTGATAGAAAAGATCAGATAAATGTCACAAAAGTGGTAGCTATTCACATATTTATTTACTCAAAAAGAAATTTTTGTCTTGTATGTTCTGATAATGATATTCTGAAATTCAAATTTTTTATCTTCCGACAGTTTTAAATCGAGGGTACAGAAACTGAAATTATCTCCAAGCAGAATACAGAAAGTAGTACAAGGGAGGGTGACAGCAGCAGCTGTACATCCGTCTGAAAGTAATCTTCTGGTAGCTGTTGGAGACAAATATGGAAATATTGGTAAGATGTTCTCTTAGGTTACATATTGTTAACCATGTTAATGTTGAAGAACTTTGTGGTAATATAGAGCTTGAGCATTGGAAATGATGTAAATGCAGATTACCATCACAAGTCAACATTATTATTTTTTAAAACTGGCTTGTGTTTTCCTTAATGCATACAGTGAGTAATTACATCTCATCTTGTGCTATTGGGAAAAAACCTCTACTGTGGATTAGCAAATGCACTTGGTATTATCGTCACCTCTCAAAACTGATAGTTTCTCATTTTCCAGCAGAAGTTCCAAGTAAACTAGGTATTGTGTAGGACTACAGGTTGAGTGTGGACATGCTACATATAAAAGAACAGTGAATAAAACATTTCAGTTAGATACTTGTATTAATTTCTGTAACTTCCCGGAAAACTGTGTTGAAGTAGGAAGATAGAACTGTCAGTTACCTCTGAGTAAGCTAAAGAGCTGATTATGCAAAATATGTGAAGTGAAAAAGTCCCAGAACATGGTTGCACATTGTTGTTGTTCATTGGCAGACTAGAAGTGCTATGGATGATTCATCTAGGTTTGTTTGAGCTTCATCATCATCAGTTATCTGCTATATTAGCAGGTCCTTTGCCTCTCCATTTTCTGCGATCCATTGCTTCCTTCTTAAGGCTGCTGTATGTTGTACCGTCCATCATGTCATCCAGTATCTGGAATCTCTTCCTTCCTCGCTTCCTTTTCCCTTCTACATAACCTTCTAAAACTGTTTTTATCAGTCCGTCACTTTTTCTTAATATATGCCCAATCCAATTTCTTTTTCTTCTCTTTATTACATCTAGTAACTGCCTTTTCTCTCCCACTCTTCTCAGTACCTCTTCATTTTTTACTCTGTCCATCCAACTTATTCCTTCCATCTTCCGCCATGTCCAGATCTCAAAAGCCTCCAGCCTTTCTCTGTCTTTTTTCCTCATAGTCCATGTTTCAGCGCCATATAGAAGAACACTCCATACAAGACATTTTATGAGTCTCTTTCTGAGTTCTCTGTCCATACCGCTGCAGAAGATTCTCCTTTTCTTATAAAACGCCTCTTTTGCCATTGCTATCCTTGTTTTAATTTCTGTGGTGCACTTCCAATCGGTGTCTATCCTGCTTCCAAGATACTTAAAATTTTGCACCTGTTCTAGTTTTTCTCCATTCAGCACAATTTTTAGTTCCTTATTTCCTCCTATTGCCAATACTTTTGTTTTATTTGTGTTAATTTTCATTCCATATTTTTTTCCGTTAGTTGCAATGGTGTCCACCAAATCCTGTAATTCTTTTTCCCCTGTGGCTAGAAGGACCATGTCATCAGCAAATCTCAAGCACCCTACTCTTCTTCCTCCAATTTCTACTCCTTTGTCATCTAATGAGCATTGGTCAATCATATTTTCCAAGTACAGGTTGAAAAGAGTAGGTGATAAACAGCATCCTTGTCTTACTCCTTTCCCTAGTCTGATCCAGTTTGTACTTTCTCCTCTCACTTTAACTGAAACTTTTTGATTAAGGTACAATGAGTTTATAAGTCTTCTGGTTTTCCAGTCCACTCTCTTTTCCCTCATAATAGTCGCCAGCTTGTCCCAAACCACATTGTCAAATGCCTTTTCTAAATCGATGAAGCACATATATAGGTCTCTTCCTTTTTCAATAAACCTTTCTCCTAAGATTCGTAGGAGCCCTATTGCATCTCTGGTGCCCGTATTCCGTCTAAAGCCAAACTGCTCCTCGCCGAGATTCTCCTCTATTACTTTTTCAAGTCTTTTATTAATTATTCTTAACATCGCTTTGGCTGCATGTGAAATGAGGCTGATTGTCCTGTGCTCGCTGCATTTCTTGGTTCCTTGTTTTTTCGGCAATGGAATCATTACTGTTGTCAAAAAGTCCTCAGGCCATTCACCACTGTCATATATTTTATTACATAACCTCAATATTTCTCTTATTCCATTGTGGTTCAAGCATTTTAGTATTTCTCCCGGTATTGTATCTGTACCTACTGCTTTGCCATTTTTCATTGCAGCAATAGCAGACTTTACTTCTTCCATTATGATGGTCGGTCCTTTCTCTTCATCACTTACACTGTTGTGTGATTCAAGTTCCAGAGTTTCTGGTTTGCTATTTGTGTCATATAGCTCTTTTATATATTCTTCCCATCTCTGGAGGACATCGTCACGATCTTTATACACTACCTCTTCGTCTTTACTCAAAATTTCCATAGTAGCACTTCCTGCTCTGTTTTGTTCCCATGTCATAGTCTTTACTCTGTTGTATAGTAAGTCGTATCTTCCTTTCCTGTCCAGTTCTTCAATTTCATCACATTCCTCTTTTAGCCATTTTTTCCTAGCCTGCTCTGTTTCTCTTCGCAGTTCGTTATTTAACCTTCGGTATATCTTTCTTGCATCTTCAGTGTTCTTGTTTTTCAATTTTCTTCTCTCCTCCATCTTGGAAATCATTTCTTGTGTGACCCATGGTTTTTTTGACCTTTTCCCTTTTACATATCCTATATTTTGCTGTCCTGCTTTAATGATTCCTTCTTTCAGCATATTCCAGTACTCGTTGGCATTATCAGGTGCTTCTTTGTCTCGTAATGTGTTTAGAAAGTCCCGAGACAGCATTTCTGTAATTTGTTCTTTGTTGGACCTTATCTTCTCTAGATCCCATTTCTTCACCATTGTCGCCTTTTTCAGTTTTTTCATTCTTATTTCTATTTCTGCCATAAGTAAGTTGTGGTCACTATTAATATCTGCACCTGGTAATGTGTGCACCTTCTTGATTCCATTCCTGTATCTTTCTTCTACCAGTATAAAATCGATTTGGTTTCTATATTTATCCCCTGGTGATTTCCAAGTGTAGAGCCTCCTCTTATGGTTCTTGAACCATGTGTTTGCCACTATCAGCTGCCTTTCCCTGCAGAAGTCAATTAACCATTCACCTCTGTCATTTCTCTTTCCAAGACCATGACTGCCTACTATGTTTCCCTCTTTCCCTTCTCCCACAATGGCGTTCCAGTCTCCCATTACTATTTTGCAGCATTTTTTATTTTCGTCCATTATTCTCTCTATTACATTGTACGTTTCCTCTACAATTTGGTCATCATGTTCTGAAGTTGGCATATACACCTGGACAATCAGTAAATCTTTTTGTGCTCCTTTCAGCCATACACCAATAACCCGGTCATTTGCATACTCTACATATTCCACACATTTAGCTAATTCCTTTGTCATAATCATTCCTACTCCATTAATTCCTTTTATTTCTCCTCCTGAGTAGTAGAATACATATTCATCTGACTGCAACTCTCCATGTCCATTCCATCTTACTTCAGCAACTCCTACGAGGTCCATATGATTCTTTTCCATCTCTCTTTTAAGGTTTTCTAGTTTTCCTGCTTGTAGCAGAGTTCTGACATTCCAGGTACCAATTCTCGTTTTGAGCTTAGATAGCTTATTTACATTTGCAGTTGGGAGAAAATACGTGCCAGAAACTCAAAGCGTGTAGTGAGGTTGATTTCTGTGGATAATGATATTTCATAATCCATTGAGGACAAAAAAACTTAAATTGCTCAGTATAGTGGGAATGCACCACGACACTGTTAGCCCACTGGAGTATTTGTGAATTTAATGTTTTTTCCTCATACTTTGCTGTTTGATGATCATATGATGGGGTGGCTCATCTGTGAATGGCAGTAGTGTCATGGTGGTGGCTCTCCGATCTAGGCTTCTGAACATATTTTGATATGACGTTCGGTTTGGATCCAGACTCTTGGTGCCTAGGTAGTCTAATCTCTGCTTTTGTAACTAACCCTCCTCGGGGAAGAAATGGCAAGGTTGCATTTGGTTGAAGTTTTCTTGTAGTGCTTTAGCTTTTTGTGCCTTGAACATCTATATCGTGTGTTCACCTCTACTTTTGGTGATTAATGGAGGAGAGCTGAGGAGAGGTAAAGAAGATGAGTTGAAACTTACGCTCGCAATTTGGGTTTATGCATAGATGATGATCCAGATATCCTGGATAGTTTCCATGATGCGAACTACTGTCTTCATTCTGACTAACAAAGATGTAGATTCAACAACGGCTGACCAATCTATTGGTCCTAGTGCTCATTGCTGGTGAGTAGAGGCATTTATTTTCTCTGTCAAGTTATTTTGACCAGGGAACACCAATGTCTCTTGTGGACGAAGGGCTGTTACCTTAGATTGGAATTTGAAAGAACGATGATATGGGTTCATTTATTTGGGAATACAAGTGTAACATGGTGTACTCAGCTGGAAATCCTACATTGTACTTATTGTGCCATGTGCTGATGAGCTGATAAGGAATCAGTCCCAAAAATCAACTGAAGGAGATTGTGATCTGTAACATGTTAGAAGTGGACCCAGTAAGGCTAGTTTCTTTTTTTCACTGCCTGGAAGTAGTACTTAAAAGAGTGACAATGCGAAGCATGTACAAATGGATATTCTGATTCATCACCTTCATGGTGTGTGAAATGATCGAGACATGGCACTTGAAGCTGGATGTGCTTCGATAGATATTATTTGTACTGAAATAAGTTTGTAACTTTAGTGCTATTGGTTGGAGCTGGACATTCAGATAAGATCTCTTTGGCTGTAACCACAGCCAATGTGATAACATTCCTGAAGTACTCTCCTTCAGCTTGCAAGAAAAGCACTTTTGAAGGTTGGAATTCATACTACCTGCTGTAGTATTTAGAAGATCTGTTGCAAGTTTTGTAGATGATTGGCTTGATTATTCTTGGTAACCAAGTTCTCATTGTAGTAGTTAATACATGGGCAACATTACTTTTTTTTTTTTTAGAAACACCTGAAAATTTACCTTTGAGATAATTATGCCAAAAGGCAACCTGCAATATTGATGAAAGCCAAAGTATTCATGTAATTAACTTCTATGATTCACTATTTAGGGTTGCTAAATATATATTTCCCTCCTTCAGTCTTTAAGAAGCAGACCCTTTATGCAGTAAGCAGAAAGCTCTCGTGTGTATGAAAACAGGCATGTACAAGTGAGACCTAACTTTATCCCAGAGTATACAATGTTCAAATAACTTGGAATTTTCATTAACATACTTCTATTTAGTGATTTAGAGTTAATTTTACATTATCATGAATGTAATTGTATTTCCTTCTCAAATTAATTTTAATAACGCAGACTCCTGCTTCTGCTCACCTATGTAAATATTCTATAATATGAATGAGTAGCAAATAGTATCACTTACGATTTACATTTGATCAGTTTATCATCCATATGTATCTATTAATATTTTAGGATTCTGGGACGTTAAATCCAAGAAAGATAGTATCTCATTCCAGCCACATTCTCGTAGTGTAAGCCACATGACTTTTTCTGTGTTCGGTTCAGAAAAGCTGATAAGTACCAGTCTGGATGGAACTGTCAGATGTGGAGATCTGAACAAGGAAGTTTTTACTCAGGTGAGTGCCAACTCATCAACTTGGAGGTGGTTAATAGATGACAGAAAATTGCGGTATTTTAGTTATCATGTTGTTGTATTTGTTTAGGATGTGTGAGAATACTCTATAAAAATGGGTTAATTTGATGGGGAAGGAGCACTGTCCGGCCAAATCTACCTGCAGATTAGAAGATAGATTTCAGTACAGTACATTGTCATTTCTCTGTAAAACAGCAATTAACACACACTTCAGGGCTGAAATCCTTTGGCCTGGAGTGTACGATGTACAAACAAATATATTTAAGTCCAAGATATAAGCTAGCCATTCAGTGCTCATCCACCAGGAGACATAGAAGACATTCATAGTTCCATTTTCTGTTGTTTGTTAGATTTGTCATCACTGGTGTATTCATGGAGAATACTGCCAGAGAGATGTTGAAATACTGAAAAGTCCCTCTCAAGGTGTCCATGGGTGCCTTTGGTACTGATGGAAAAAACTGCAAGTCAGCAGACTTTTTTGTTACTAATATAAAGTTTGTTCAGTTTCCATTGATTTTTGCAATAGCTCATATCTTACGGAAAAATAAAAGTAAATCAAACAATGGAAAATCCAGGACGGAAAGTAACAATATTATGAGAAGAAAGTTGCTACTCACAGTATATCGTAGATGCTGAGTCAGAGACAGGCACAACAAAAATACTCTCACAATTAAAGCTTTCGGCGATTAAGACCTTCGTCAACAATATGCGCGCAAGTGCTCACACACACGAGCAAATGCAACTAACACATGACTGCCGTCTCAGGCAACTGAAACCACGCAGCGAGCATCTGCAGCACCAGTGCATGATGGGAGTGGCGACTGGGTGGGGAGGAGGAGGCTGTGGCAGGGACGGGGAGGGATAGCATGGTGGGGATGGCGGACAGTGAAGTGCTGCAGGTTAGACGGAGGGTGGTGAGAGCTGTGGAGAAGGGGGGGGGGGAGTAGTGGAAAAGAAGAGAAATAGAGAGACTGGGTCTGGTGGTGGAATGGGAACAGGGAAGGAGATGGATGGGTGAGGACAGTGACTAACAAAGGTTGAGGCCAGGAGGGTTACGGAACGTGGGATGTTTTGCAGGGAAAGTTCCCACCTGCACAATTCAGAAAAGCTGGTGTTAGTGGGAAGGATCCATATGGCACAGGCTGTGAAGCAGTCATTGAAATGGATATCATGTTTGGCAGCTTGTTCAGCAACTGGTTGGTCCACTTGTTTCTTGGCTGCAGTTTTTTCGGTGGCCATTCATGCGGCCAGACAGCTTGTTGGTTGCCATGCCTACATAGAATATAGCACAGTGGTTGGAGCTTAGCTTGTAGACCACATGACTGGTTTCACAGGTAGCCCTGCCCTTGATGGGATAGGTAAGGTTAGTGACCAGGCTGGAGTAGGTGGTGGTAGGAGGATGTATGGGACAGGTCTTGCATCTAGGTCTATTACAGGGGTATGAGCCATGAGGTAAGTGATTGTTAGTAGCGGTTATGTAAGGATGGCCAAGTATATTGTGTAGGTTCAGTGAACGTCAGAATACCACTGTGGGAGGGGTGGGAAGGATAGTGGGCAGCACATTTCTCATTTTAAGGCATGATGAGAGGTAATCGAAACCCTTGCGGAGAATGTAATTCATTTGCCCCAGCCCTGGTTGGCTTTGAGTTAAGAGGTGAATGCTCCTCTGTGGGCGGACAGTGGGATTTTTATAGGTGATGGGAGACTGGAAAGGTAAGGCACAGGAGTTTTGGTTTTGTACTAGGTTGGGAGGATAATTACGGTCAGTGAAGGCTTCATGAACCATGGATCTTGCCGTTGGTGGGGAGGCTTGCGTGCCTCAGCGATACAGATAGCCGTACCGTAGGTACAACCACAACGAAGGGGTATCTGTTGAGAGGCCAGACAAATGTGTGGTTCCTGAAGAGGGGCAGCAGCCTTTTCAGTAGTTGCAAGGGCAACAGTCTGGATGATTGACTGATCTGGCCTTGTAACAATAACCAAAACGGCCTTGCTGTGTTGGTACTGCGAACGGCTGAAAGCAAGGGGAAACTACGGCCGTAATTTTTCCCAAGGGCATGCAGCTTTACTGTATGATTAAATGATGATGGCGTCCTCTTGGTTAAAATATTCCGGAGGTAAAATAGTCCCCCATTCGGATCTCCGGGCGGGTACTACTCAAGAGTATGTCGTTATCAGGAGAAAGAAAACTGGCGTTCTACGGATCGGAGCGTGGAATGTCAGATCCCTTAATCGGGCAGGTAGGTTAGAAATTTAAAAAGGGAAATGGATAGGTTAAAGTTATAGTGGGAATTAGTGAAGTTCGGTGGCAGGAGGAACAAGACTTCTGGTCAGGTGACTACAGGGTTATAAACACAACATCGAATAGGCGTAATGCAGGAGTAGGTTTAATAATGAATAGGAAAATGGGAGTGCAGGTAAGCTACTACAAACAGCATAGTGAACGCATTATTGTGGCCAAGATAGATACGAAGCCCACACCTACTACAGTAGTACAAGTTTATATGCCAACTAGCTCTGCAGATTACGAAGAAATTGAAGAAATGTATGATGAAATAAAAGAAATTATTCAGATAGTGAAGGGAGATGAAAATTTAATAGTCATGGGTGACCGGAATTCGAGTGTAGGAAAAGGGAGAGAAGGAAACGTAGTCGGTGAATATGGATTGGGGCTAAGAAATGAAAGAGGAAGCCGCCTGGTAGAATTTTGCACAGAGCACAACTTAATCATAGCTAACACTTGGTTTAAGAATCATGAAAGAAGGTTGTATACATGGAAGAACCCTGGAGATACTAAAAGGTATCAGATAGATTATATAATGGTAAGACAGAGATTTAGGAACCAGGTTTTAAATTGTAAGACATTTCCAGGGGCAGATGTGGACTCTGACCACAATCTATTGGTTATGACCTGTAGATTAAAACTGAAGAAACTGCAAAAAGGTGGGAATTTAAGGAGATGGGACCTGTATAAACTGAAAGAACCAGAGGTTGTAGAGAGTTTCAGGGAGAGCATAAGGGAACAATTGACAGGAATGGGGGAAAGAAGTACAGTAGAAGAAGAATGGGTAGCTCTGAGGGATGAAGCAGTGAAGGCAGCAGAGGATCAAGTAGGTAAAAAGACGAGGGCTAGTAGAAATCCTTGGGTAACAGAAGAAATATTGAATTTAATTGATGAAAGGAGAAAATATAAAAATGCAGTAAATGAAGCAGCCAAAAAGGAATACAAACGTCTCAAAAATGAAATCGACAGGAAGTGCAAAATGGCTAAGCAGGGATGGCTAGAGGACAAATGTAAGGATGTAGAGGCTTATCTCACTAGGGGTAAGATAGATACTGCCTACAGGAAAATTAGAGAGACCTTTGGAGAAAAGAGAGCCACTTGTATGAATATCAAGAGCTCAGATGGAAACCCAGTTCTAAGCAAAGAAGGGAAAGCAGAAATGTGAAAGGAGTATATAGAGGGTCTATACAAGGGCGATGTACTTGAGGACAATATTATAGAAATGGAAGAGGATGTAGATGAAGATGAAATGGGACATACGATACTGCGTGAAGAGTTTTACAGAGCACTGAAAGACCTGAGTCGAAACAAGGCCCCCGGAGTAGACAACATTCCATTGGAACTACTGACAGTCTTGGGAGAGCCAGTCCTGACAAAACTCTACCATCTGGTGAGCAAGATGTATGAAACAGGTGAAATACCCTCAGACTTCAAGAAGAATATAATAATACCAATCCCAAAGAAAGCAGGTGTTGACAGATGTGAAAATTACCTAACAATCGGTTTAATAAGCCATAGCTGCAAAATACTAACACGAATTCTTTACAGACGAATGGAAAAACTAGTAGAAGCCGACCTCGGGGAAGATCAGTTTGGATTTCGTAGAAATATTGGAACACGTGAGGCAATACTGACCTTACGACTTATCTTAGAAGAAAGATTAAGGAAAGGCAAACCTACGTTTCTAGCATTTGTAGACTTAGAGAAAGCTTTTGACAATGTTGACTGGAATACTCTCTTTCAAATTCTAAAGGTGGCAGGGGTAAAATACAGGGAGCGAAAGGCTATTTAGAATTTGTACAGAAACCAGATGGCAGTTATAAGAGTCGAGGGGCATGAAAGGGAGCGGTGGTTGGGAAGAGAGACAGGCTTCTAGCCTATCACTGATGTTATTCAATCTGTATATTGAGCAAGCAGTAAAGGAAACAAAAGAAAAATTTGGAGTAGGTATTAAAATCCATGGAGAAGAAATAAAAACTTTGAGGTTCGCTGATGACATTGTAATTCTGTCAGAGACAGCAAAGGACTTAGAAGAGCAGTTCAATGGAATGGACAGTGTCTTGAAAGGAGGATATTAGATGAACATCAACAAAAGCAAAACGTCGATAATGGAATGTAATTGAATTAAATTGGGTGATGCTGAGGGAATTAGATTAGGAAATGAGACACTTAAAGTAGTAAAGGAGTTTTGCTATTTGGGGAGCAAAATAACTGATGATGATCGAAGTAGAGAGGATATAAAATGTAGGCTGGCAATGGCAAGGAAAGCGTTTCTGAAGAAGAGAAATTTGTTAACATCGAGTATAGATTTAAGTGTCAGGAAGTCATTTCGGAAAGTATTTGTATGGAGTGTAACCACGTATGGAAGTGAAACATGGACGATAAATAGTTTGGACAAGAAGAGAATAGAAGCTTTCGAAATGTGGTGCTACAGAAGAATGCTGAAGATTATATGGGTAGATCACATAACTAATGAGGAAGTATTGAATAGGATTGGGGAGAAGAGAAGTTTGTGGCACAACTTGACCAGGAAAAGGGATTGGTTGGTAGGACATGTTCTGAGGCATCAAGGGATCACCAATTTAGTATTGGAGGGTAGCGTGGAGGGTAAAAATCATAGAGGGAGAGCAAGAGATGAATACACTTAGCAGATTCAGAAGGATGTAGGTTGCAGTAGGTACTGGGAGATGAAGAAGCTTGCACAGGATAGAGTAGCATGGAGAGCTGCATCAAACCAGTCTCAGGACTGAAGACCACAACAACAACAACAACAACAACAACAACAACAACGCTTCAGTGAGACCCTCGGTAAATTTCAAGAGGGCTGTTAGTCACTGCTGATGCGGCGACCATAGGTGGCTAGGCTGTACAAAAAAGGGACCTCTTGGTACCAACGGATGGCAGCTGTCAAAGTGGAGGTATTGCTGGTGGTTAGTAGGTTTGATTTGGGCAGAGGTACTGATGTAGCCATCTTTGAGGTGGAGGTAAAAATCTAGGAAGGTGGCTTGTTGGGTTCAGTAGGACCAGGTGAAGCAAATGGGGGAGAAGTTGTTGAGGTTCTGGAGGAGTGTGGCTAGGGTTTACTTACTTTCAATCTAGATAGCAAAGATGTCATCAATGAATCTGAACCAGGTGAGGGGTTTAGGATTCTGGTTTTTAGGAAGGATACCTTTATATGGCCCATGAATAGGTTGGCATAGGATGATGCCATGCGGGTGCCCATAGCCGTACCCCGGATTTGTTTGTGGGTATTGCCTTCAAAAGAGAAGTAATTGTGGGTGGGCATATAGTTGGTCATCGTGATTAGGAAGGAGGTTGTTGTTTTAGAATCCATTGGGCACTGGGAAAGGTAGTTTTCAATAGTGATAAGGCCATGAGCATTAGGAATGTTAGTGTTCAGGGAGGTGGCATCAGTAGTGACGAGCAGAGCATCGTGTGGTAAAGGAACAGGAACTGCGGTGGAGGAAATGGTTGGTATCTTTTGTATAGGAGGGTAGATTCCGGGTAATAGGTGAACGTGTTGGTCTACAAGAGCAGAGATTCTTTTCAGTGGGGGCACAGTAACCGGCCACAATGGGGCATTCTGGGTGGTTAGGTTTATGGACTTTAGGAAGCATGGAGGAGGCAGGAGTGCGGGTAGTGGTAGGGGTGAGTAGAGAGATGAACTCCGGGGAGAGGTTCTGGGATGGGCTTAAGGATTTGAGTAGTGACTGGAGAGCCTGCTGGATTACTGGTATGGAATCACCCATAGCAAGGTTTGTAAGTGGACGAGTCTGGCAGCTGGGGAGTCCTGCCAGGTAATCCTTGCAGTTCAAAACAAGTGGTGGAGCCTTTGTCCACAGGTAGGATTACAAGGTCAGGGTCAGTTTTTAGATGTGGTAGACTGCAGTTCTTTCTGTGGATGTAAGGTTAGTATGCCTGGTGAGGGATTTGGGGAATGATGCTGAGGCAAGGTTTGAGGTTAAGAAATAATGGAAAGTTGACAGGTGGTGGTTTGGGGGCAGTGTGAGTGGATCATGATCATGGTTGGATGGAGGAGTGAACTGAGTTAGGCATGGTTCAATATTGGTCTTCAGTTGAGTCTGATTGGTAAGGTTGGTGCCAAAACAGTGTTTCCACTGTAGGGATGAAGAAGGTCTTCAACAAGTCCTGTATGATTAAATTTGGGAGTGGGGGCAAACAGTGGGGGGGATGGGCACAGTATAGCAGTATAGAGGTTTTTAGAAACAATAATGTTTCTCTTTACATGTAAGCCAGGGTGAGTGTGCCCAGGGACAGCTAGAAAATCTGAGAATAACCTGGGAATTTTTTCAACCAGGAGAAATCCAGAAAAATCCTGGAATATTTTAGGATTCCCAGAATTTTTCATTATTTCAGTTTTGAGTTAAATTTTTGTAATTTTGACTGGTAAAAACTGATACATTAATGAAGAACTTTACTTTAGCACACTACTGTAGAATAATACTACAGCAACCATTTACAACAACGAATCACAGAGCACACACACAAGCTTCTGCCAACAGCAAAATGTGTCAAAGGCTTTAAGACGAAAAACTACACAGTAATTCGTAACAACCAATTTCTTTCGATGAGTGTGACAGCACAACTGTTAACATTAGGTTCGTTTGAGCAGTTGCCAGAGGGCTCGTGGATGGGCAGAGCTGAAGTCGTGCATGAGCAGCGTCTTCTACCACTTCTTGCTACTTGAAGTGTGGCTGTTAGATGTGTAATCAGTAACTGCAAGCAGCTAGATGCTAACAAAAAAAAAAGTTTCTGGCATGCCTGAACTGCACAGAGCAGTCAGAGTTATATTGGGGAACAGTCTCCATGTGACCCGCATTTTCATTTCATAATTTGGCTGATCTCTTTGTTTACAGCTCTCATTTCAAATGAAAACAAACCAGATAACTGTGGCTGGGAGCAACCAATGAATTAAAATGCATTCACATAATTATGCAAGACAAAATATGTTATTAGTTCCAGTTTTCTGATTTTATTTTATTTTATTTCCAAGTTGACAATCGGGTATTAATTGCTTTGCTGAACAATGAAGTTACTTTTATTGATATTTGTCTTTTGTTAATTACCTTTCATTAATATTTTCTACAGAGGCAGTCAATTTATTTGAAATAAAGTATTTCATTCCACATTATTAGCTAGTTTCAACCGATTGCTGAATTTCAAGTGCATGTTTTCAACTTCTGGTACGTATGGCGTTATGCCATAATGAAGAACCAAACATGAGATAATACAGAATGGTACTCCACCAATATCGGCTTCTCGAAAATCACACTGAAAAGCTTTAGGAGACGTATCTGCCATCCATGAAACACACAGTTTTTTTATCACAAGACACGTTTCAACACTTGTCTGGCACCTCCTCTTGGCTTGACATTATTTCATAATTTGTGTCCTTTACATCCTATATTTACTTAACACCATTCTTCAGTAAATTATAGACTGGCAGCACACCGTGTTTTATCATTGTAACCCCCTAGATGGCTTTGTATTTGCTCCTAGAGTACAACATAAACTGTTGATTATACATCAGTTAAGTCAGTTGTACAGTTTTGTGGTTTCACAAGTAACCTCATTAATTGTTATATGGTTAAGAAGTCATGAAAAGGTTATTGTTCTTAGTTGTGGACTACACAAACAACTGCTATATTATTATTATTGCAAGAAATTTGTAGTGCTGTGTGGATGTAAATTTGATTGGAAATGCTACTTAAGAGTATCACAAAGCATAAATAAAAAAAGTTACTCCCCACATTGCAGTATATTACAGTACATTAAGTTGTAAAGTGTACCGTATTTACTTGAATCTAAGCTGCACTTTTTTTCCGATTTTTGTAATCCAAAAAACCGCCTGCGGCTTAGAATCGAGTGCAAAGCAAGCGGAAGTTCTGAAAAATGTTGGTAGGTGCCGCTACAACTATAACTTATGCTGTCGAATATATGTAGCGCTACACAGGTATGCTTTATAGGCACAAAGATAAATACTTTCGCCAAAACCTCTGCGTCAGTAAATAAATTAAAAACAAAAAAAAAAAAGAAAGAAAAGAAAGAAAGAAAGAAAGAAAGAAAGGTGGAAGACGAGCTTTTTTTTTTCTCCGCCCCGAGTTTCGACCACTGCATTTTCATACATTATCCAACGGAGTAAATACAAATTCCGTATTGTTCGTCTTCGAATGTAGCAGAATTTCAATGTACTACGAAAATCCGACTGGCAAGACTGTTTAGGATGTTTGTCAATATGGCCAACTGAACGTTCTGAATTTTTTCCTACCAGTGAGAAGAGTTGGTTGCTAATAGGAACCTGATGAAATGTGAATCACATGCAGTATTCTCTTCACCATAAGAATAATCGAATATAAACATTTTGCCATGTATTCTTTCGCGTTTGCTGCTATCTCATTTAAATCCTGCCTAATAAACTACGAAACTAGAGTGAGACAACAGCAACCGCGGAAGAATATACGTATCGTGTCATGTTTATATTCGTATTATTCTTATGCCTAATGTGATACAGTCAGAAATGAAGTATGACAACTTACCAGATTTTTAAATCTAAGATGACTCTAATTTCTGTGCAGAATTTGATGTACTACAGAAGCGGCCGCAAAGATTTTCAAACGGAGAAAAATTTTCGGCGAACTCTCGTTCAGAACATGTTCTGAAATACGCAGTCTATTATTTGGTTCTTGTTGATCATTATCAAAGAAAGCAGCAGTGTAAGTAACAACAAATAGCAGTCTCTTGCCATTGTTTCGCTAATGAGACGATTCGCCTCTCTCTCTCTCTCTCTCTCTCTCTCTCTCTCTCTCTCTCTCTCTCTCTCTCTCTCTTTTTTTTTTAAAAAAAGCGGTGGTAGCGCGCACAAAAGCAAGCCGTGCCGCGAGCAGCGACAGGCCGTAAACACACGCTGTCAGAATGCGACAAACAGTGCATGACAGTACAGTAATGCATTTTCAGCTTAGGATGACGTGAACACCTATAACAAAGAAAACGGCACTTATCAGATCAAAGCAAAATAAGCAATCGAGTCAAACCAGACACAGCACGTGAAAAAGGAATGGTACTCGCATAAATACGGACGGAGCGCCTGACGCATAGCAATGGCTACTTGGTAAAGCTTAACTGCTAAGCTTACGACTCGAACCAAACTACTGTCGCTGTATCGTCATTCATTCGACGTAAATTGTGTCTCATATTACAATGGACCAACTTTGTTTCGATTTGGAGGTGTGGCCTAAAACTTTTCTCTCCCCTTGAATTTTGAGTCGCAAATTTCAGGTGCGGCTTAGATTCGGGAATTGTTTTTTTCCTTTATTGCGAGTCTCATTTTTCAGGTGCGGCTTAGATTCGAGTGCGGCTTAGATTCGAGTAAATACGGTAGTTTTAAAATGAATATTGTGCCAAGGGCTGCTTTTTAATTTTTCATTCCTTATCTGGAGAGGATATGACAGAGCAATTGCTCTATGTACACTAACTCTATATGTCTCCTCCAAACATACTGCACTGCTTCACATGATCACGTGATGCTCCACTGCACATGAAATTCCAAATTCACAGAGAACAGGCATCTCATGTCACGGTAGCTGCGTGTGCACAGTAATGCTTGTATTCTGGCGCTCTGTGGTAACTGCTTCAGTGAACCTATTTCTAACAGACTGCAGGAAAATATTTTGAATGGCAGTTCGAGAAGTTAAAATATGAGGTGTCATACGTAATTATATCAATGAAAATGAAATATGGAAAAAAGTAAATCCTGCTGAGGCATAATTATTCAATGAGGGAGCCACTGAAAACCAAGTAAATAATTATTTTAATACTCAGAATGGATATTATCATTAACGAGTCAATAGCAATCACTAAATGTCCACTGCGCACTGAACGTCTGTTCATTGTAGCGCAAATTGTGTTTGTTGGCAGCAGTGCGTAGACCTATGGAACATTCCAGATTCTACCGATGAGCTCCGAGAAGAACTGAGGGATCTCGGGGAACCAGCAAAACTTTAGAAGATATGGTGACACTTGTCTCTAATACTGTAACATTAAGAAGAGACATCAAAATATAAATAGCACTTGAAATACTATTGAGAAGTAAATACCTTAATAAATATTGTAAAAACATACTTAGTTTTTTGGTTTTTGTGTGCTTTTCGCAAACTCCATCTTCTCTTCCTCTGTCAGATAAATATTTTGCAGTCATACGATAAAACACTGAAGTTGATAATATAATTCGCTTACGAACTTCTGTTTACTGGTGATGGTGGCCAACCGCCGCAATGCAGTCCGTGCCAAGTATTTGAAAGCTTCGTGACTGTTACAGTTTGTTGGTTGGCCACCGTGCATGCGAAGTTCTGATAGTGACTTCTGTTTCGGTGCTTGCTAGAAACCTTTGGCTTCAGTCAAAACTATGGCATATTTTGGCTGAAGTTGTAGGGGATTTTTGGCCAAAGTCGAATGTTCGGTTGGACACTACTAAAACACCTTACATGTCGCATCCAAGAGAGTGATCCTGCGGTAATTAGTTTAAACAGCACCTGATATACTGCAGCCAGCCTTTGTGCAACAACTTAACACTGTCTGTTGTATTATGGAATTCTAGGCAGCAACAAATATATGCGTAGCCTGCACAACATGGAGCTTCATCACTTACTTCCTTCCTCTCAAGGAGTGAAATAGACTTCTCCACAACTGCTACTCTGTATTTGGCTGTAACAGAGCATATTATGCCCAGGTCCAGAGGCTGCAGATAACTCTTGCAGTTCAGGGATGGAACACAGCATTCACATTCCTCAGAAATGGTGTTTCCTTGGATTGTACAGGGCATGGGGGGTCTGTAAGAAGTAAAATTGTCTTTTCCTGCTGCATTGTTCTTTGCATCTAAATGCCTGAAAAAGTAGTAAATATTACTGATGTCTCCAGGGACTGCTGTTGTACTCTGAAGTACAAAATAACATATGTATATTTCGGAAACACCTGGGAATTAAGTGTTATTCTTCCAATAACTTCTCTTCCTGTTACCAGAGTCTCACTTTCTCCACTTACACTTTGAAACTGCAGATTGTGGCGTCTTTTAAAACAATTAAACCAGCCTTTTCAGTGCACTGAGATTTTCAGTGCAGGTCTTCAGAGCAATTTCATGAGCTTTCTCTTGCAGTACGTTTTCAGTTATAGGAAAACTTCCACTTCAGTCCTTGGACCTACTTCAGAGGAATATTTTCCACTTAATTGAATGCAGACATAAGAATATTGCTCCTTCTTGGATCCAAAGGAACTGTTAGTTTCAGAACAGTGTAACAGTGTAAAATCATTTTTTTTTTTTTGCCATATCAAAGAGATTTGTTTTAAAATTGCGATCAGCATAGTGGAAGATTGCCAGCTTTCGCTGAATTTTTAGCTTTCTATGTTTGCAGGCCAGAAATTCACAAAAGTAAAATTGAACAATTGCACTTTTTCCGCTTCGTAGACTCAGTGACTGCTGACTTGAGTCACATGGAAATAGATTTAGATTTCTTCAGTGAATCTACTGAGGTTGCTACAAAGGAAGTTACATCATTGACAATGATCTAGGTAAGTGTTTACCAGTGGAATTGATTACTATTTAGTGCGTCACATAACAAAATATACAACCTGTGTGAAATGGATAGAAATTCGCTCATTCATACACAGTGTGTAAAAGCTGGATTTCAATTTGTAAAATGTATTGTTTATTCCTTAGAATCGGACTTTTTCTCAAAGTGGGTTCGTTAAAAGCAGTGATTTTCACTGGGACAGATGGAAATATGTGTGAAAAATGGGATTTGCTTAAAAGCTGGTGAAGTAATTTGGGATTTAACTGTACGTCCTTTTTTTTTTCTCCACTTGGAAGCACCCTTCCCTCCCTTTAAATTTTCTTGATATGGCCAGTAACGTACCCGTAAAGGCCCTTTTGCCATAATTATAGCATTTATTTGCAAGTCCCATGTTAAAAAACTTGCAGTGTCCTTACAATTTCAGCACACTGTTTGATGCTGCATCTTTTGCTGATGAAGCTATTTTCCAACATATGACACAAGTCTTCTCACAGGAAAAGCACAGTCCTTTTACACTTGTAAATTACCACCTTTTTACTTCCCTAGATTTCTAGCTCAATTGGGCCCATAACCTATCAAGCCTACTTGTAAAAATCTGGGCATTGTCTTTTATTTAAATGCTCACATAAAATCACAAGGCTACAAGGAATGACAGACTTCATTTACTACTGAAATAGCAACCAACTATTATTGTCGACTTATTAGAGAAACAGGTACCTATTGTTGACTGATACTCTTTTTTGAATAGCAACATTCCAATATTATGTTCTTGTTGTTGTTATGGTAAATGAGTCTCTGCCTCTGCTGATAGGTATGTTCTTTGCTGTTATTCTGTGAATGTTATTTGTTTTTGTTTCAAATGTGTGTGTTCTGTTTATTCTGTATCTGCTTTAATGCAATAAAATGTTGTTACATTATTTCAAACTGTGATCGCTTTACTGAAAATTAACGTAAAAGCATGTTGAATGAACGTTAGTGGTATTTCAATATGCCCCTTGCCCTTTGTTATTTTTCGTTCAAAGATACTTTTATAACATAGTGTGGAAACTTGATTGTCAATACACATTTGTCAGTTGATTCAAACCTGAAATTCCAAACTCTTGTCCAAGGCATTGAATCAAAGATACATAGTGAACGAAGAGACAGTGCTTAGGTATTCCATTTCAGTTGTAGATGTTGCCAAAAGGCTTTGCTTTTGAGCACGTATCCTCCTTGCGTCATATGAGCGTTGCTGGTGGAGCATTTAGTTGTGGTATCATTTCCATAATCATAATCAGCACAGGCAAGCAGTGTTGATCTCTTATCAAAGAATATGTAACACTTCATAGTTATTTTTAGTTAGAGAAAAATGCATTGTACTATTTTCCAGTGACTGACCATTGGTTTATTACTAAATATACTTAAATAATTAATAGCAAAACTAATACCTGCACAAAATATTGTTGCAAGGTACAATATACTCACTATGTCTTCTCAGTACAGTTGTGTTCTTTCCAGTGAGTCATCACAGACAAGATTTTCATCTGTCAACATTCCATACTTCATAGCTGTAGTTACTGGATTGAAATCATCAAATTTAAAATGTCTTAAGGTTTTCTTTTTATATGTAATACGATTTACAAAAATTTTCTGTGAACGTACTTTAATTTCCATTCGAAGATGTGGCTTTATAGATACTATCAGTTATCACAAAACAATGCTATAATGTTGATTTGGCTTTCATTGTAATAAAAACAAGACTTAATCATCCGTATTTACAAATCCTACTGTCATCAGATAATTTGCCAGTTTCTCATTCCAGTTATTTGGAGCTGTTTTAGAGCATATAAACTCTTCTTTAATTAATAAACTCTTTGTACCATCATTGAATTCAGTGAAATGGAGAGCTCCATCAGACTATCTCCAGGCTGAACGTTATAACACAACAGTGGAAAAAATTAAAGCATCTGATTTGTTAGTTTCTAATTGCCTTTTTTACAGGTTTATGCAAGTGATGAAGATACATATGGACACCATACTTGTTGGCATACAGAAATGAGCAGAGAAGTGCTGTTGATAGCTCATGGTATGTGTTAATTTTTACTTAATTTATACAGTGTGAATTTATCTTGCATTAATTAACACATTGTGACATTGCCTTAGTTTCACATGGACAATGACATTCTGAAGTGTACATTACAGAATTAAATTGAATGCTGACTTGCAAATAGTGGAGTTCTGCTACTAGATGCCCACGAGGATGCGAAAGAACTTGCCCCCCTTCTAACAGCCGTGTACCGCAAGTCTCTAAAGGAACGGAAGGTTCCAAATGATTGGAAAAGAGCACAGGTAGTCCCAGTCTTCAAGAAGGGTCATCGAGCAGATGTGCAAAACTATAGACCTATATCTCTGACGTCGATCTGTTGTAGAATTTTAGAACATGTTTTTTGCTCGCGTATCATGTCGTTTTTGGAAACCCAGAATCTACTATGTAGGAATCAACATGGATTCCAGAAACAGCGATCGTGTGAGACCCAACTCGCTTTATTTGTTCATGAGACCCAGAAAATATTAGGTACAGGCTCCCAGGTAGATGCTATTTTTCTTGACTTCCGGATGGCGTTCGATACAGTTCCGCACTGTCGCCTGATAAACAAAGTTAGAGCCTACGGAATATCAGACCAGCTGTGTGGCTTGATTGAAGAGTTTTTAGCAAACAGAACACAGCATGTTGTTATCAATGGAGAGACGTCTACAGACGTTAAAGTAACCTCTGGCGTGCCACAGGGGAGTGTTATGGGACCATTGCTTTTCACAATATATATAAATGACTTAGTAGATAGTGTCGGAAGTTCCATGCGGCTTTTCGTGGATGATGCTGTAGTATACAGAGAAGTTGCAGCATTAGAAAATTGTAGCGAAATGCAGGAAGATCTGCAGCGGATAGGCACTTGGTGCAGGGAGTGGCAACTGACCCTTAACATAGACAAATGTAAGGTATTGCGAATACATAGAAAGAAGGATCATTTATTGTATGATTATATGATAGCGGAACAAACACTGGTAGCAGTTACTTCTTTAAAATATCTGGGAGTATGCGTGCGGAACGATTTGAAGTGGAACGATCATATAAAATTAATTGTTGGTAAGGTGGGTACCAGGTTGAGATTCATTGGGAGAGTCCTTAGAAAATGTAGTCCATCAACAAAGGAGGTGGCTTACAAAACACTCGTTCGACCTATACTTGAGTATTGCTCATCAGTGTGGGATCCGTACCAGATCAGGTTGACGGAGGAGATAGAGAAGATCCAAAGAAGAGCGCCGCGTTTCGTCACAGGGTTATTTGGTAACTGTGATAGCGTTACGGAGATGTTTAACAAACTCAAGTGGCAGACTCTGCAAGAGAGGCGCTCTGCATCGCAGTGTAGCTTGCTCGCCAGGTTTCGAGAAGGTGCATTTCTGGATGAGGTATCGAATATATTGCTTCCCCCTACTTATACCTCCCGAGGAGATCACGAATGTAAAATTAGAGAGATTAGAGTGCGCACGGAGGCTTTCAGACAGTCGTTCTTCCCGCGAACCATACGCGACTGGAACAGGAAAGGGAGGTAATGACAGTGGCACGTAAAGTGCCCTCCGTCACACACCGTTGGGTGGCTTGCGGAGTATAAATGTAGATGTAGATGAGGTTCAATTGTCGAGACCGCTCTCAAGTTAGTGGCTTTAGCATCCGAATAATGTGTGTAAGACATATTTTGTAACTGCTTTAGGGTTGTTTTCCACCAGTGACCTGTCATTCCACTCCCTATCTCACAGATACTTCTACACCAGTAACCTGTAATTCTGCTTCCTCTACACTCCTAGTAGACAAGTCTCCACCATATCCTCTCTGTTGGATGGACTGAATGGTGTGCTGCCAAAATCCTTTTTTCATCACTGACAAAGATATGATCCATTGTGTGGTTCATGCATCCATTCTTTAGACATTAGGTCAGTATTGGAGACAATTTTCCTGTGGTGGAATAACAAGAATCATTACAGTGAGGAGCAGACAAGTAACAGGGAGGAGATTGACATCGAAACTGACTGTCGAGAACCTTGCAGCATTTTGGGTACCAGGGGCTAAATAGAGATACAGTAAGAACTGTCAGGAGGTACAGCTCAATTTTATTGAACTAAATATACCACAGTTCATACATTTACATGTTGTATTATGTTAACCCATTGTGAAAGAGTGTGTTCAAGGATGTGGAATGGTCATATTATGCACTGGTAGTGAGAAACAGCCATTGAAGGCAAGTAAAAGATGTAAACAAATTGAGACTAATGATAATCTATTCACACTAACAATTCAGGGAATTATTTTGAGATTACTGTGTGTGTGTGTGTGTGTGTGTGTGTGTGTGTGTGTGTGTTGTTGTTGTTGTTGTTGATGTAGGACTGAATGGCCAAAATTGTGAGAGTCTTTTTATTGTGTCTGTGTGCGACTCAGCATCTCCACTATACGGTGAGTAGCAGCTTTCCTTCTCATAAAATTGTTACATTCCATCCTGGATTTTCCATTGTTTTGAAGTAATTTTGATACCTTTTGAATTTAATATGCCTCTGTAAAATTCTTGTGGGGAAGAAGACCTTGTTACACAAAGCACCTAGCATCAAGCGCACGTTGGCCTATCGATTATTCATATGATTTTGAAACGCACCCCTGCTGGTTTTCGAACACATTCTAAGTTGATTTTTGAATGCGTGCATAGTTTACGTGATGTCTCTGCCAGAGGAATCCTCATCACATCCAGAAATAAACTTTCCTGCAGACAAAACGGATGGGGATATAGGAGCTGAGCTGAATAAAGCCGAACTGGTGAATGCCAACTGCTGCTTGTTTATGTGGTTGATTTCGTTTGCGAATGTTCAGCGTTGTTATAATTACTAGCGAAATCCATAGATTCAGACCACCAGAGTGGAAATAAATGACCAACAGGAATAACAGGTAAGAAAGATTACGTATTATCTTCTTGGTGTATCCAAGAAAGTGAAATTTTGACAGAAAATTTTTGGCCAGATCGCTACACTAAACAGGGCCAGTTGAAGTCCCTGTGTGTTTAATTTCCTCTGTCCTGAAATAATTTGATGGCATCCATTACAAAATATCCATGTTTGAGTTCCACAGAGGGAAATGCAGTGACTTGTGGTGTATGATTATTGTTTGAAGAGGCATGGCACTGCACTGCACACTTAAGACAAAATAACGTGTCGTTAAATTTTGTCAAAGACATATGTTTTATGTATCAGACTCTTCAGAAAGACTTGCGCTACAAAATGAACTTACTTTTGAAATTTTTTTTATATAAATTTTTGACGGCTTTTACTAAGCTTTCCTGCTGAGGCAGTCAATTTATTTGAAACGGAAGTGTTTAATACCACACTATTGGCTAGTTTCAACTGTTCGCTGCATTTCAGGTGCACGTTTTCATTTTCTAGCATGTATGGTGTTATGCCATAATAAAGAACCAAACATGAGATAATACAGTACTGGTACTCAAAGAAAATTTGCATCCAGAAAACTGAACTGTAATCTTAGTATTGTATTGGGGCCTACTTTATTGTGAGTCTGGACATATGAATGTGCACTTCAAGCTGAATTACGCATTTCAGTATGGTGTAAAAAATTCCATTGCACTTGGAATATCCCATTTGTTTTAATACATCTCTTAATACTACATATGTACCAACATAATAGGCTTACTGCATCATTGTAGGTGCCCATACACATTAACACTTGTTTTCTGGCACTTTCTGGCAACAAAGCTATTTCTAACAGGTCGTGAGAAAATACTGCGAATGGTGCTTTGAAAAGCGTTAATTTAAAAGTACATTTCCTTTTACTTGAGATGAATTATGTTACATGTGCCGAATGTGCAATGAATTTCTTAAATCACAGAGCACTGACTCTCAGCTAAAGCTTAACACATTAAGGACTAGCCACATAGAATAATTTCAAGCCCAGAAGACCAGACCATGTAACACATGCGAAAAAGACCACTATTTTATGTGAAAGCTTAGCTTTTCATGTGGCCTTAATAGGTCTTAAAGACCAGTAATATATGTGCAAACTTAAATTTTCCTATTTGTGTTTTCACACCACTTAACAATGATGTTGGTATTGGCTGACATCGTCAAGTGTCCTATGCACTGAATATCTGCTGTCATTGGCTGGCAAGATCACATGACATGAGCTATGATTGGCTTACAAAAGCACATTTCAGTCTAGATTTTGATGCTTCAGAAACTAACATGGTGTTATCTATACTTTCGTAACAAGAATACAAAAATGTAAAATGTGCATCATCACATCACAGATCTTTCCACTGCCCCCCCCCCCCCCCCAATTTTTTCATTCTCTGGAGTTCCGTGCTAGTGTGTAAAACCTTAACCATTCAAAGTATTGATATTTATACAGCTCCAAGGGAAAGTGTACTGTAAATTGTCTTGGAAAAAGCGCATTTTTCACCTTGGAAGAAGTGTATTTCACATGAGCAAAAGTGTGATTTTAACTCAGAAATCCGTCCCCCCCCCCCTCCCCCCTCCATGTATACACTTTGTTGTGCCGCTTTAATTCTCAATTAGAGCTAACCTACTTTAAAGTTACCCCTTTCTGGCACATGATACTGTGATCGCAGATGTTGTAGTTTTTTCTGTCAACTTCATCTGTGATTGTCTCTCATTCATTGTATAGCAACACTGGATATTAATACTATAAGAATTTTCAGGAAACAGTCAAATTTACCATCTACAGTGTGTCCATAACCTCCTTCCAATGGGTCATGCTGTAAATTGTCAGAATAGGGTAATGGTGTGTAAAATTGTACTTCTTAAATGCTTATAGATGTTTAAAGAATTTGCTATTGGTAGCCTGTACACTGCTGGAACCCCAGCCTATGTTTTTTCAAGTCTTATACTGTGAGGTGCACCATCCAGGGCATTTGAGAGCATTACTCATCGAGTTTAGGGCCTGTGACATTATAACCAGGTCCCCTTCCTATATATTATTCTACAGTAATGTGGTACTAACTTGTATCTAAGTGCATCTGTTCAGTTTCTGTGGCTTCCAGAGGATCTGTTATGCACAGCACATCTGTAGAAATACCTTCTGGGATATAAACACACCTTTCTTATTTAATTAGTTGCTTATGTTCTAATGGAAAAGTCCAAATGTGTTATAATGGTTAGCCCTTCAGCTAACCAAATTACCTTATTTATTTCTTCTGTGAGTGTTGCAACAGTGTCTATGATTTATTAGAGAGCTCTTTCTCGTGGAAAAATGTATAGTAAGAAAGGCAAGTGAAAATGTTGGAAGTATCATGAATTGCCAAGGTGATGCGTGGCTACTCAGCATGCTTCTACAAATTACTTTTACATCTTTCCTCCCCCCTGCGGGTTCGGGGGTAAGAATAGGCACGCGGTATTCCTGCCTGTCGTAAGAGGCGACTAAAAGGAGTCTCAAACGTTTCGGCCTTATGTGATGGTCCCCTGTCGGGTTTGACCTCCATACCTCAACATTTTTCCGAAGAGCGAGCCGATTGGGGAAGGGCGCCTTACTTGGTGCATTGTGTCCATCTTGCGTTGAGAACTTTCACAATCTTATTCGTCGTTGCATTGCAGTCCTGCCCGCTCTCCATCGCTTGGGCATGGATACGCTCCTGCGTGCACTTTCTGCCAAGCGCTGTGCACGGCCATTTTCTGCACTGACGACGCCCATGGACCACATGTCACCTAACATCCAGCACGGTAGCCAGTCCGTTGTGGTGGGGCCACCATGTACCCTCTTGGTTGTAGCCCCCTGACAACACAGGGATCGCTCTACTGATGCCTGCGCCGTTAACTCCCCACGTATGCCGAGGAGTAGATGCCCATCTCCCTGGGGCATCGGGACTCCCGGCAATGGCCATCCTGCCAGGTGGCCTTTGCTGTGGCTGGGTGGCACCCGTGGGGAGGGCCTTGGTCGGAGTAGGTGGCATCAGGGCGGATGACCCGCAATGAAGCGTGATACATCATCTCTCGCTGGCGGCCAGTCGTCAGCAGTCTCTAAGTGTTCCTAAGCTCACTTTAAGGCTAATGTGTATGACCCCAAATCGTTCCCCTCCCTGGCCACACCATGGGAGCAACGAAAGGCTATGAATGAGAGCGAAAGATATTCGTCCCGGTATCTCGTCTGTACCAGAGCTGACGGGGACTCGTTTGTATCTGTGAAGCCTCAGTTCTTTGTCGAACATTTAGAGGACAAGTTCGGGGAGGTGGAGGGCTTGTCCAAGATGCGGTCCGGATCGGTGTTGATAAAAACGGCATCCTCCGCCCAGTCGCGGGCCTTGCTCGCTTGTACTAAGCTGGGGGATGTCTCCATCACTATCACGCCCCATAAAAGTCTGAATATGGTCCAGGGCATTATCTTCCACAGGGATCTCCTTTTACAGTCCGATGACGAGCTGTGCGCCGAGGTGTCCATTTCGTCCGGCGCGTCCACCGGGGTCCGAGGGATCGTCAAGTTGCCACCGGTGCCTTCATCTTGGCCTTCGAGGGTGACACGTTACCTGAGAAGGTCAAGGTGATGGTGTACCGTTGTGCTGTCAAGCCATATATCCCTCCCCCGATGCGGTGCTTCAAGTGTTGGAAGTTGGGCCATATGTCTTCATGCTGTGCTTCCGACCTCGTCTGTCGCGATTGCGGTCGACCATCCCATCCTGATCATCCCTGTGCCCCACCTCCAATCTGTGTGAACTGTGGTGCACTCCATCCGCCTTGCTCGCCAGACTGTCCGATTCTGCATAAGGAGCGGAAGATCATGGAAATCAAGACTCTCGACCGCCTGACGTACACTGAGGCGAAGCGGAAATATGATCGGCTTCATCCAGTGCGCATGACAGCTTCTTATGCCGCAACTGTCACTCCTGCTACGGTTCCATCCGCTCCAGTCAGCTCTGAGTCGAAGTCCCACACCTGCCCCCTTTATGGTGGGGGGCACTAAACCCACTGTTGCTCCTGCCCCATCTACTTCAGGAGCAACGCCCCCCCAACCATCGGGGACATCAGTTCCCCCTTCCCGGCCGGAGAAGCGTAAGACTTCTTCGGCTACTCTCGTAAGGAAGGGGTCCCTTTGGGACCTCCCTTCCCAAGTTCCGACCAGTACCAAAGCTGACAGCCGCAAGTGGCTTAAACAACCGCCGGTCCCTAGTCGTCGGGACACACGGTCGTCGTCTGTCCCTGAGACTGACCCAGTGACGCCCTCCCAGCCTGAACCTCCAAAAGCACAGTGCGAGAAGCAGAAGAAGAAGAAGAAACTCCCCAAGGCTACCGACATTACGGTGGCACCCATTCCACCGCTTCCTACAAGCTCTGCGTCTGAGGATGAGGTGGAGATTCTGGCGTCTGCTGAGGACATGGATCTCGCCAGTCCCTCGGACGCAACAGTTGGCTGTTGTACAGGTGGTGACTCAGTAGCAGCAGGGGCCCCGGAGGTGTAATCTGCCTCCCCAGTCCCTTCACTCCTTTCCCATCCATGGCTAATAGCATCCTCCAGTGGAACTGCAGTGGTTTCTTCCACCATCTAGCTGAGCTCCGCCAACTTCTCAGCCTTCATCCTTTCCTTTGCATTGCCCTGCAGGAAACTTGGTTTCCAGCAATGCGAACCCCCGCCCTCCGTGGCTATTGGGGTTATTTTAAGAACCGGGCAGCTTATGAAAGGGTGTCTGGTGGCGTCTGCATATATGTCCTTAACTCTCTTCACAGCGAGTTTGTACCTGTACAAACAGCTTTAGAGGCTGTCGCTGTTCGGGTGTGGATGCCACAGGCTATTACCGTCTGCAGTATTTACCTTCCTCCAGATGGTGCTGTCGCGCAGCATGTCCTGGCTGCTCTGATCGCCCAACTGCCGCCACCTTTCTTGTTGCTGGGCGATTTCAATGCCCACAACCCTCTATGGGGTGGGACTGTCTCTGATGACCGCGGTCGTGCCGTGGAGCATTTGTTGGCTCAGCTCGACCTTAGCCTCTTGAACACCGGTGTTCCCACGCATTTCAGTGTGGCCCATGGCTCGTTCTCGGCCATCGATCTCTCTCTTTGCAGCCCCGGACTTGTTCCATCCCTCCACTGGAGAGTGCATCCTGACCTGTGTGGTAGTGACCATTTTCCCATCTATTTGTCACTGCCCCAGTGTCATTCTTCTGGCCGCCTGCCCCGCTGGGCTCTCCACAGGGCTGACTGGCCGGCTTTTACTTCCGCGGCAACCATTGAGTCTCCCCCACAAGGTGACATTGACGAGGTGGTCCATGTCTTCACCACGTCAATCATTTCGGTGGCCGAGGCTGCCATCCCCCGCTCTTCTGGACTCCCTCGGAGGAAGGCTGTACCCTGGTGGTCGCCGGAGATTGCTGAGGCTATTCGCGACCATAGGAGGGCCCTCCAGCATCATAGGCGGCAGCCGTCTCTCGAGACCCTCATCTCCTTTAAGAGGCTCTGTGCCTTCGCCCGCCGTCTTATTACACGGCGTAAGCAGGAGTGCTGGGAGCGGTATGTCTCATCCTTGGGCTCCTGTGTCTCCCCCTCGCTCGTGTGGTCCCGGATACGGTGGATTTATGGACACCAGACCCCTATGGGTGTCCCTGGGATCTCCTTGGACGGCGCTGTCTGCACGGACGCTGCCGCCATTGCTGAACACCTTGCTGCGCACTTTGCTAAGAGCTCTGCGACTGCAACTTATCCCCCCGCCTTTCGCTCTCTCAAGGAGCGAGCCGAGCAGATGCCGTTATCGTTCCGCACACGTCGTTTTGAAAAATACAATGCTCCTTTCAGCGAGAGGGAATTCCTCGCTGCCCTCGCCGATTGCCCTGATACGGCGCCAGGACCGGACTGCATCCACGCACAGATGCTGAAGCATCTCTCCAGGGACCGCCAGAGACACATCCTCACCATCTTTAACCGCATTTGGAACGAGAGTGTGTTCCCGTCGCAATGGCGAGAGGGTCTTATTGTCCCCATCTTGAAGCCCGGTGCAGACCCACTGGCGGTGGACAGCTATCGTCCCATTACCCTCACCAACGTTTTGTGCAAATTGCTCGAACGTATGGTGGGGCGGCGTTTGTGTTGGGTCCTTGAGTCGCGCGGTCTCCTCGCTTCATCCCAGGGTGGCTTCCGTCGGGGCCGGTCTGCCACGGACAATTTGGTGCGGCTGGAATCTGCTATTCGTACGGCCTTTGCCCGACGTCAGCATCTCGTTGCTGTATTTTTCGATCTGCGGAAGGCGTATGACACCACATGGAGGCATCACATCCTCGCCACGTTGCATGAGTGCGGTCTTCGTGGTCGGCTCCCGGCTTTTCTTCAGACCTTTTTATTGCGCCGCTCTTTCTGGGTGCAAGTCGGTGCCGCCTCTAGTTCATCTTATATACAGGATAATGGGGTCCCGCAGGGATCGGTGTTGAGTGTCTCCTTATTTCTAGTGGCCATTAATGGTCTGGCTGCAGCCGTGGGGTCGTCGGTGTCTCCTTCTTTGTATGCCGACGACTTCTGCATCTCATTTAGCTCCACGACTACGGGAGTCGCCGAACGCAGGCTGCAAGTCACCGTTCGCAAGGCAGCATCATGGGCTCTGACTCATGGTTTTCAGTTCTCTGCAGCCAAGACTCGAGTTATGCACTTCTGCAGGCGTCGGACGGTCCACCCTCATCCTGAACTTTACCTCGACGGCCACCTGCTTGGAGTGGTGGACACTTGCCGCTTCTTGGGACTCGTGTTTGATGCCCGGCTCACATGGGTTCCTCATATTACTCAGCTGAAGCAAAAATGCTGGCGGCACCTCAACGCCCTCCGCTGCCTTAGCCACACGTCTTGGGGTGCAGATCGCCGCACGCTGCTGCGATTGTACAGAGCTCTTGTGCAGTCCCAGCTTGATTATGGGAGCCTGGCCTATGGGTCTGCATCACCCTCAGTGTTGAAGTTGTTAGACCCCACTCACCACTGTGGGGTTCGGCTTGCAACTGGCGCTTTCCGTACGAGCCCCGTGGATAGTCTACTGGTGGAGGCCGGGGTTCCCCCGCTGCGGATTCGCCGCCATCAACTGCTCGCCGACTATGCTGTCCACGTGCATTGCTCGCCTGGCCATCCCAATCATCGCCTGCTTTTCCCTGCCGTGGTCCTCCATCTGCCCGAACGGCGACCTAGGTCTGTGCTTTCCATAGCTGTCCGCGTCCAGTCCCTGCTGTCCAAACTGGGGTCATTCCTTCTTCTGCCTCCCTTTCGGGTCCGTGCACCTACGCCACCCTGGTGTTTGCCCCGGCCGTCCGTCCGTCCGTCCGTCTGGACTTGGCACAGGGACCCAAGGACTCGGTTCCGCCTGTGGCCCTCCGTCGCCGTTTTCTTGCGCTCCTCGCCTCATTTCCGGGCTGTGAGACTGTCTACACTGATGGTTCCCTGGTTGATGGTCGCACTGCCTACGCTTTTGCTCACGCTGCCCATGTTGAACAGCGCTCCTTGCCGGCTGGCTGCAGTATTTTTACTGCAGAGCTGGTGGCCATATTGCGTGCTCTTCAGCATATGCGTTCCTGCTCAGGTACGTCCATCGTCATCTGCAGTGACTCCCTGAGCAGCCTCCAGGCCATCGACCGCTGCTATCCCTCTTCTCCTCTGGTGTCCTCTATTCGGGAGTCTGTTTCCACCATTACCCGCTCTGGTCGTTCGGTGGTCTTTGTTTGGACGTCTGGTCACGTTGGCATCCCGGGGAACGTACGTGTTGACAGGCTGGCCAAAGGGGCGATCGACGCCTCAGCTTTGGAGATCGGCCTTACGGCTCGCGATCAGCAGCTGGTGTTGCGCCGTAAGGTGCTTGGGATGTGGTCTGTTGAGTGGCGTGGCATGACAGCCCCAAATAAACTGCGGGCTGTCAAGGAGACGACCGATGTGTGGCGCTCCTCCCTGCGGCCTTCTCGCAGGGACTCTGTAATCTTGTGTCGGCTGCGCATCGGCAATACCTACCTGACGCACGGCCCTCTTTTGCGTCAGGAGGATCCCCCCCTGTGTTGGTGTGGGTCCCGGCTGATGGTCGCCCACATTTTATTGGAGTGTCCCCGACTGCGCACCCTCCGGCAGTCTTTTAATCTCCCGGGCACTTTGCCTTTGGTTTTATGTGACGATGCCTCCATGGCTGACAACGTTTTAAATTTTATCCGTGGTAGTCCTTTTTATGGTTCCCTTTAGGGAGGTCCTGCTGCTTTCCCTTTGTGTGTCTCTTGTCCTCGATTCTCTCATATTTGGTTGCAGTTTTTAGTGTGTAGTCGGTTGGTTGACTCTTTCCCTTTTTTGTTGTCGTGGTCAGTCAACCAGTCTCCGGCCATCTTCTTTTCTTCTGTTTCCTTTTGTCTGGTGTTCTTCTGTACTCTTCGTGTCTGTAGTGTTTGTTACCGCATTTGTGTTCTTTTAGGGCCTGGGGGGGGGGGTCTCCTTCCCCTTGGGGTTTTACCTGTTTCGTGCATTTATGTCTCGCCTGTTTTTGGAATGGGGGACTGATGACCTTAGCTGTTTAGTCCCCCTTAAACATCCCAACAACCACCACCACCACCTACATCTTTCCTCTGCCAGAAACATCCAGACAAGCTGTTTCTCATGTGGTCCAACTGTATGTGAAGTGGTGTATTTGTCCCAATATGTTGAGTGACTCCTGAAGTTCTACACGTACAAGTTAAACCAAATGCTCCATCTTAATAACTGCCTTGTATTGCTCAAAGAATGATACAGTCTTTACATTTGTGTGAGGAACATTCCTTGTGGGTGATGTCATCCTCAATTGCCTATTTGAGTTAACAATCCACACCGTTTTTGACACTCCCCCCGCGCCCCCCCTCCCCCCCCCCCCCATAATCAGTGCATTCACTTCCTTATCAAGATCTTTCCCAGAGAGCTAAAGCCCAAGACCATTGCTGGGTTTTGCATTTGGTTGCAAAATTTTCATTATGTGGTATATCCCACACAGGCTGTTCTGTACTAATTCAGACTTCCATCACTACTTCCTAGCAGGAGGACTTCTTGGTCTTTGTAACCTTAAGACTTCTTTTCCCTGTCCTGTCAGTGTTCCTGAATTTTTTGGGTTATCTGCACAGTTTTATCCGCAGTCTCCAGGACAGCGAAACTGTTGGGTGTGCCTGAAGAGAGTAGATTTGTAGCATCTCTTGAACCTGTTGGTTGATTTGGCAGGGTTGGCTATGATTCAGTCATCTACCTACTGTCCTTGTAGCTACTAACTACAGATGTCAGCTACTCTTACTGTGCCTCACTGGCATATCAACTTTGAGTTTCAAGTATACCTGCCCCATTCCATAATTACTGGGCTATAAGCACTACAGAACTACCGTGCAAAACGATAGTAACGCCTCCATCCAAGGTGGTTACGTCAGCCCCAACATGAAAAAAATGTAGGCAGTCTCGACACTGTCGACTTTCTCTCACTACATTGTGGCAGCTACCAATATTCTCCGTAGTGACAGTATCAATTTAGTCTAGTCACATTATTTGGTGATATGTTTTTAACAAAAAAAAAAGTGATATATAAGTGTTGCTGAATTAGTTCAGTGTTACATTACTAAATATTTTTTCCCATCCATCAGGCTCAAGTAGAGAAAACCATCAACAGATTTTGAAATATGCACATAAGGTTGCAAGTACCTTGTGTAGGGTGACAGCCAAATTTGACCACTGACATAGCACATGGCTAGGACAAATGCAGAGGATTACTCTGTTGATATCAACACAAATAATAGGGTTGCAGCTGCCTGTTATCACAAAGAGGTGCAGGTGAGATTTCATCTGTCAATGATTTATATAGCTGACATGCAAAGGAGAGCCTCCCCACTCAGTCATATCTAGCAGACTGGAAAATATCTAAATTGTTGGAGGAGTGCAAACCTTTTTCCCCCTTCTCAAGCTGTTATTTCTCTAGTTGGCAAAATTTATTAGCCACAGATGGAAGACCTCACAGCACATGGTAAACTGCGAACTAAACTTTTTTTGTAAAACCAAAAATTTGTTTTGTCATTTCCGTTGTGATTTTATGAGGTGCTTTTACAGTGTTAAAGTGGCCCTGCTGAAGGTCTATACAACAAGCTTTCATATGTGAGACACATCTGGTAGCTTAGCTTCTTTCAAGAGATAGTTTACCATGCAATCTGGGGGCACAGTATCCTCACAACATATAGCAACTTCAGAATATGATGTGATCTGCTCTGTTTCCAACCATGTACTCGTGACTCGTCAGCTTCAGATGGTGACAAACAATTCGAAATAGCAGGTGTAAATTCTTGATGGAGGAAAGGTGTCAATCTTTGATTTAAATTGACCTCGTGGCATTTATGTTTCAGTTGAGCTACAAAAGGTCAAGAGGTTTTGATTTTAAAAACAAATATTACTTTATGTTCACATTCTGTAATAAACTGTGGAAGTTCACAAATCTAATGTATCTTTAAGCAAGGGACTACCCTGATAGTAGGAAGTAATTGATGGTGTACTAGCAGTAATAAAGTGTAAACACAGCAAGGGTCACTGTGTGCATAGGTGTGCGACCCCCAGACTAGATGTGAGGAAACGCAGATCAGCAAATCATAAGTAATTACTTTAAAAAAAAAAATCACAACATCAACTGGTTAATAATCTAAAATCAACAAAACTGTATTGTTATAGATCCCACTGACGATGCTTTAGGACAAGATAAGGTGAAGCACATATGAGATAAATAAATTAGGTAGCAGCAGGAAAAGGCATTTTATTTACAAGGTAAGTATTCATATGCTTGCTGCAGAGGATGGTCATAGAAACAAACTTGAAAATAGAGCTCTTTATGCAGAGCATTGCTTAACCTTTTACTAGCCATTGTTTTGCTAGACCATTCCATGGTTTAAAGCCACTTCTTAATTTTCTGTTATTCAGCGATAGTAATATTTAGTAAGTAGAACACTGTAAAGAATATTGAGTAATGGTACTGCTGAACTGAGGAAATACAAGTCGATTGAAAAAACTTAATAAGTTTCTGGTATCTGCACACTGTATTTGAATACAGATCTATCTTTGTAAAAGGCTTATCATATCATGAGAATAATTTTAGACAATTTTTGATGACTTGCATTGGGATATTCCAATTTGCTTCTCAGATTCTGCTGTATTGTTCCTTTAAAAACATAAAAACTTACATTTTTGAACAGAAGAAAGTAAGCACATTGGTTAAGATTGTTGTTCAGCTAGTGGTAAAATGAAATCCTCATGAAATAATCATGAGAAAAATAGCCAAGCAAATTAGAACTGCAGCAAAGTTTTTGATTCCATCCATGATTTCCAACCAGGTCTTTGCAACTGGTTATGTTGTGAGGCTAGATGAATTAACTTTATCACAACATAGACTAAACCTTAACTCATACTTCTGGTTAATAGCACATTCAAAAAAGTAATAAACATATATAACACAGAGAAAACATAGTCATTAAAATAATCACTTGCATGTAGCATTACACTGCACAGAACATGTCACTTCAATTAAAAATAGTCTGATGCAACACACAAAAAATAGGTCAGCAGTTCAAGTATTATTTGGTATGTTACAGTATTACTCTTCCATCATTGCTTGTTTGCTGTTGTAGTTCAGACGAATGTGTAAAAGAAATACATGTGACAATTCCATAGCATTGATGTGCAAATGCAGTGAAACAAGATAATTTAAACTTCACATTTTTGCATATGTTTTCCGTACATTATCTTGTTTCAAGATTTGAAATGTTAGATTAAGTAGCTGACTGAAACATTGTGAAAACACAGTAAAGGAATTACTGGCAGAAAGGGGATTATTTTGAATACAGGTCACCATTGATAAAAATACATATTGTGTAGAGACAGAGTAATCAAAGAATAAAGTCTCCCACCGCCTCCTGAAGTCCTACAGTCCGGCCACAGAGGAGCATTCCCCTCGTAACTCAGTACCATCTGGGACTGGAGCAACTGAATTAAATTCTCTGCCAAGGTTTTGACTACCTCTTGTCGTGACCTGAAATGAGAAATGTCCTACCCACTATCCTTCCCACCCCTCCTACCATGGTATTTCGCTGTCCACAAAATCTACACAATATTCTCGTCCATCCTTACACAACCCCTGCTCCAAATCCCTTACCTCATGGCTCATACCTCTGTAATAGACCTAGATGCAAGACCTGTCCCATACATCCTCCTACCACCACCTACTCCAGTCTGGTCACTAACCTTACCTATCACATCAAAGGCAGGGCTACCTGTGAAACCAGTCATGTGATCTACAAGCTAAGCAGCAACCACTGTGCTGCATTCTATGTAGGCATGACAACCAACAAGCTGTCTGTCCGCATGAACGGCAACCGACAAACTGTGGCCAAAAAACAAGTGGACCACCTGTAGCTGAACACGCTGCCAAACATGATACCCCTCATTTCAACGACTGCTTCACAGCCTGTGCCATATGGAACCTTCCCACTAACACCAGCTTTTCTGAATTGTGCAGATGGGAACTTTCCCTGCAATACATCCTACGTTCCCGTAACCCTCCTGACCTCAACCTTTGTTAGTCACTGTCCTCACCCATCCAGCCCCCTCCCTGTTCCCATTCCAGCACTACACAGCTGTCACTTCACCTCCACACCCAGTCTTTTAATTTCTTTAATTTCTTTTATTTTTATTTTTATTTTTCTACTTTCTGCTACTTACCCCCTCCCCCCCTTCTCTCCTACCCTCTGTCTAAACTGCAACACTTCACTGTCCGCCACTCCCACCATACTATCCCTCCCCATCCCCACCTCAGCCTCCTCCTTACCCACCCAGTCGCCACTCCCATCATGCACTGGTGCTACTGATTGCAGTGTAGTTTCAGCTCTCTCAGACTGCAGATGTGTGTGAAAGTTGCACTTGCCTGCTTGTGTGCGTGTGCGTGTGCGTGTGTGTGTGTGTGTGTGTGTGTGTGTGTGTGTGTGTGTGTGTGTGTCTACTGCTGACAAAGGCCTTAATGGCTGAAAGCTGTGATTGTGTGAATCTTTTTATTGTGCCTATTGCGGCTCAGCATCTCCGCTGTATGGTGAGTAGCAACTTTCCTTCTCTCGTATTGTTACATTCCATCCTGGATTTTCCCTTGTTTGAATAAAGAAGTTGTGATATCTCTGTTACATCAAAACCAGAAACAGGTCTTGCACCATCAGCTGTAGTATAAGATTTTCTCCATCTTGTATTATAATTATTCATCCAACTTTGTAAAAATAAAAAGACCTTCTTTCCCACTTACCAGCCAAAATTGACGATAAAACTGTACAGTTAAAAGACAGTATTGTGGGCAAGTATGGGCCTTCAGGAAGCAAAAAGCTTAGTGGTGCCAATATACACATAAAAGTACAAGAAAATATCCAATCTGTTGGGACTATTAGATGCATTTCCAGTTAGTAAAGAGGCGGGAGACCATTAATGTTTCGTGGAATGCGATGACGGCAGTAGGTTGCTAGTTATTGTTGGAAAATGTATTAAGACACACAACCACTGCTGGAATCTCATATAGTTGGAGTTGCTTATTTTAACTCTTATTAGAGTGGGTGCGCCAATTTTCATAACATGAGCAGTTGTGCAGCTAATCTTTGTTTAATTAAACAATGATAAAATAAACTTTTACAAGCTAAATCACTGTGTAATGAAACAGTAATAAAATAAAATTTCATTGTATTACTGATGCAGTGTAAAAGTGTTATCACACAGTAATGAACCACTCTGAGCATTAAACAGTGCAGTTCTATCACTTCCATGCCAAACACTTGTACATTTAAGCTTTTATTTCATATTAGTAAATTTCTGTAAGTCATATTTATTATCAAGGGTGTGCAGACTTTCATTCTACTTGCAGAAGAAATTTTTTTTTTTCTCTGTTATCTTGAAATACAGATATTACATCTGCAGACTACACCTTATCTTTCCTTCTTTGTCTTTGATTCACAGGCTCAGGGGAAGTTGGAGTATTTGACCAAAGAGAAGGAAAGCTGTCTTACATGTACAAATGTCATGAGAGGTCTGTGAGAACTGTGCAGCATCATCCAGTCGCTGAAAATTATTTTGTCACAGGCTCAGGACTTGGGTAAGTGTTATTTGTCATTAGAATGTTAGTAATATTGAATTTATGTGATAAAGAAATGAGGAAATTAAATGAGGAAATCAAAGTATTTTAATGAAGTGTTTGCAGCATTTCACAGTAATAGTTTAGTGATAACAGTATTTGCTGCCCAGAAGCCCTTATTGACTTACATTGCAGAATTTTTTTTCAAAACATATTAGTACAGATTATTTCTATATAAAGACTCTTTGATCTTAATGGCTCATGAACTTCCTCCTCTTCTTTTGGAGAATGCAGATGATGCTGTAAGATCTTTATGGTCATAAAATTAATAGAAATAGACATGTTTCTTACCATCCTCTTGTGCACTGCCAGAAGTTTTCTTCAGATTCATTGCTTGATAAGAGGTTTAAAGGTTTTTAAATGAGGTCATTCTGCTTTAGGCTGTCAAAATTGAAGTGTTGGCAGAAGTGCCAACACCGTGTTGCTAGAGGAGGCCGAAATGCACGCTTTTAAGCTCACATAAATTGACGTGATGTCTGGAACAAGGTAAAGTAATTATCCTATAAAGAAAAGAATGTAGTTCTTGGAATACTTAACTTTAATCCACAATTGGAGAACATCGCTCTTGTTTAGACATGCTTCACACGATAAATATCAAATGCTATGGCGGCTTGCTAGGTCGTAGCAAATGACGTAGCTGAAGGCTATGCTAACTATTGTCTCGGCAAATGAGAGCGTTTTTGTCAGTGTAGCATCGCTAGCAAAGTCGGCTGTACAACTGGGGCGAGTGCTAGTAAGTCTCTCTAGACCTGCCGTGTGGCGGGGCTCGGTCTGCAATCACTGACAGTGGCGACACGCGTGTCCGACGTATACTAACGGACCGCGGCCAATTTAAAGGCTACCACCTAGCAAGTGTCGTGTCTGGTGGACGCCACATTCCTCCCCCGCAAATCGGCGAACGATGCGACGAGGTGGGGAGCCTAACAACAGGCGAGGATGTGCCACCTGCACCCGGCCATTCGGTCCGAGGGGAACTAGGAATCGCCTGAAAACCTAGTCCAGGGTGCACGCCAACATGCAGTGTATGCGCCCGTAAAGAGACAAGAGGGGCCGAAGATTCGACCTCCATCGGGGCGGGGCAGCCGACGGGCGAAGACGACATCTGGTTCGGAGCAGGCAAGAGGTCCATGTCGGAGGATAGCTGGTCACGGGAAGCGATCGGCGGCGTGTGACCCAGGGAGGCGCTTGGCGGCTGCAGCGAAGTGTCCACTGCGGGCGTCGCCGGCGGGAGAACAGGCGGCGGTGGCGCGTCGCCATGGGGCAAAATGGAAGGCAGCGTCGGTAACACCTGGGGCTGAGGCGAGTCAGTAGATGGGTCCCCAGGGTGCTGACCGGACGGCACCGTCGCTGAAAGCAGACGGGGTGCGGCAGAACCCATGCGACGACAGAGGCGCAGCTGATTGAGATGCCAACGCACCTCACCAGAGGCCCCCAAAACCAGATACATAGCGCGGCCGAGGCAGCGAAGAATGCGCCCTGCGAGCCAACGCTGTGAACCTCGATAGTTGCGATAGTATACAACGTTGCCTGGAGCAAAAGCAGGTGGCTGCCGTTGCACAGGAACCTGATGCGGCGGATGCAGCATAGACATCAAGGTTCGATGAGGACGACCGTGGAGCAACTCAGCCAGCGAGCGACCATCTCGGGGCTGAGAGCGATACGAGGACAAGAAGAGCAATAACGCATCCTCCCGAGAATGCGATTCTTTCAACTTCAACATCTGGGACTTGAAAGTCCGGACCAATCGTTCAGCGGCACCGTTTGACTGAGGCGAAAACGGCGCGGATGTCAGATGTTGAATACCATTGGCCTTGCAGAATGACTGAAATTCTGCGGACATGAATTGTGGGCCATTGTCGGAAACAATAGTCTGTGGAAGACCTTCAATACAAAAGATAGCAGATAACGCTTGGATGGTGGCAGAGGACGTCGTGGAAGACATCCTGACAACAAAAGGAAAATTACTGAAAGAATCGACCACAACCAACCATCGAGCATTCCAGAATGGACCAGCAAAATCGATGTGTAAGCATTGCCAAGGGGAAGTGGCTTTCGGCCATGCAAAGAATTTCCGCGGCGGTGCGGATTGTTGTTCGGCACATGCCATGCAAGAAGAGCACATATTCGTAATCGCAGCATCGATTCCGAACCAAGTACAGTGCTGGCGAGCAAGTTGTTTCGTTTGCACTATACCCCAATGTCCTTGGTGGAGAAGCTGTAAGACAGAGGACTGTAACGAACGTGGGACCACGACCCTGGACTGATCATTATCAGAACGCAACAGCAAAGCACCACGTCGTACAAAAAGTCTCTCCTTGTGAGCAAAAAATCGGCGAACCAACGGATCCTCGATCCGTGACTTGGACAATGGCCATTGCGTAGCAACAAAACGCAAAATGGTAGCAAGGACAGGGCAGCAGCTGTGGCTGTAGCTACACGATGAAAATCAATCGGAAACGATTCGACCACGTCATCGGTTTCCGCATCAATGAACATGCAAGCAAGTTCAGAAGAATCGAATGCTCTACCCTCAGCAACAGGCAAACGGGACAATGCATTGGCGTTTCCGTGCTTAGCAGTGGACCGATACAAGATATCGTAGCGGTACTGCGAGAGGAAAATAGACCAGCGAATGAATTTCTGCACTGTATGTGGAGGTACAGGCTTGTTGGGATGAAAAAGTGATGTCAAAGGTTTGTGGTCTGTGATGATGGTAAAGTGACGACCATACAAGAAATGATGAAACTTTGTAACGCCAAAGACGAGAGCCAAAGCTTCTTTCTCGATCTGGGAATAATTTCTTTGCGCAGACGAGAGCAATTTGGACGCAAAGGCAATAGGGCGCTCATGCGATCCATCTTTGTGCGCAAGCACAGCACCAATCCCGAAATCTGAGGCATCTACCATCAACAAAAGGGGTTTCAGGGGATCGAATGGTGTAAGGCAAGTAGTGGAAAGCAACGCCGATTTCAACTGGCGAAAGGCGCGTTCGCATTCCGTCGTCCTGACGAATGGAACACCTTTACGGCGTAAGCGATGAAGCGGAGCTGAAATGGAAGAGGCGTGGCGCACATATTTGTTATAGTAATTTATTTTTCCCAGCACACTCTGTAGCTGCTTCAAATTCTGCGGCGACGGCAAGTCTTGTATGGCACGGAGGTGCTCTGGACTGGGATGTATGCCTTGGGCATTGATTACATGTCCCAAATATGGTAAGTCAGGAGCAAAAAACACACATTTGTCCTTCCGCAATTGAAGACCATTTTGTCGCAAGACCTGAAATAATGTTCTGAGATTGGCTAAATGTTCTTCTTCCATCTTTCCGGAGATCACAATATCGTCCAGATAGTTTGCTGCAGTAGGGACCGAGGCACAAACAGTTTGCAGATATTACTGAAACAATGCAGGGGGGGGATGCACACCCGAATGGCAGTCTTTTGAATCGGTACAAACCAAGATGCGTGTTAACCACCAAGACGCGCTGGGATTCGTCATCCACTGGTATTTGCAAGTACGCATCTGCTAGGTCCAACTTCGAAAAATATTTACCCGGGCACAGTTTGTCAAAAAGTTCTTCCGGGCGGGGTAAAGGAAAAGTTGCAATCACTAGTTGTGGATTCACTGTTGCCTTGAAGTCCACACAAAGTCTCAATTTTCCGGAAGGTTTTCTCAAAATTACTAAGGGTGATGCCCAGAGAGAAGCCTGCACACGTTCAATCACACCTTGTGATTCCAAATCGTGTAACGTTTGTGCGACCTCATCACGCAATGCGTGGGGAACATTGTGCGCTCTGAAAAATTTTGGTTGCGCGTTTACTTTCAGTTCCAAATGTGCTTTATAGTTCGCAGCGCAACCAAGGCCCGGTGCAAAAATGTCTGCAAACTCTTCACATAAACGAGAAACAGTGGCTGACACAGTCTGGTTCACTGATAGGACCTGATTTACTATAGACAAGTTAAACAACTGAAATAAATCTAAACCAAACAAGTTCACTGCAGAAGAAGAACGAAGGACGTAAAATGACACAAGTTTTGTTTGTCCCTTGTATGTTGCAAGAAGGCTGCACTGTCCTAACACAGGGATATCCTGACCGGAATAACTATTTAACTTAACATTCGCGGCACGCAATGGAGGTGTGCCCAGCTGTTTGTACGTGTCGTGAGTGATCAAGGAAACTGCAGCTCCGGTATCGAGCTGGAATGGTATGACCGTGCCATTAATGTCCAAATCTACAAAAAGTTTATTGTCCTGCTGACAACAAGAGCGACTGTCTCGTGCAACGTGAACTGACACTGGTACAGAATCACTTGCAACTTGACGGGATTTCCTGCGATGTCGATGCACACTATTTGTGGGACGAACACAGTCACTGTTAGAAAGAGCGGCACTGGGCGGAGAGGAATGAACTACATGAATGTCCATGGGCGAAGGTTCACGAGCCTGAGTATTCTTGGTTCGATTACGGCGCGAAGCAAAGGGCCTGGAATCGTTGTGAGTGTCCGATCTGAGCTTTTCCTGGCAAACACTCTGAACATGTCCTTTTTTATTACAGAAAAAGCAAATAGCTTGGCGTGACGGGCAATTGTCACGCGAATGTCTAGTAGCACACCGCGGGCATGATTTTAGCACTGCATTTGCTTGCTTGCGCGGCACACTTAGCGGAGAGCTTGACGGCAGCTGCGCGGACGGGCGCGAGGGCTGTTTACTGTTCCACGCAGCTCGCCCGGCGGGCCGGTTAATGTGACACACAGCTGGCGAACTTTCAAATGATTCCTGAGCAAAGTCAAGTGTGTCTTGCCGATCCAATATGTCCATCACTTGTTGAAGGGAGGGATTGACTAGTTTCAAAATCTGTTCCCGGATACGAACATCAGAAACGTTCTGTGCAATTGCATCACGCACCATAGTATCTGAATAAGGGAGTCCACATTCACACTCAAAAGCACAATCCCTAGTAAGGCCTTGCAAGGTTGCAACCCACTCCCTATTAGTCTGACCGGCCGTACGTTTTGTACGAAAGAAAGTATACCTTTTTGCAACTACATTGACTGATTCTTTAAAATATGCATCTAATGCAGACAAAATTTAGTCGTAGGACAGAGTTACTACGTCGCGTCGGGGAAACAATTTCACTATCACTCGGTATGTGGACATGCCGACGCACGCAAGCAAAAAAGGCTGCCGCTCATTACCTTGAATTCTGTAGGCGGCGAGATGGAATCCAAATTGGCGTGACCACTCCGTCCAGCTTTCCAGTGTCGGATCAAAAGGACGAAAAGGTGGTGCAACTGCGTGTTGTGGCTGCGGTAGCGGTGAAGTGGCGGCGGCCGCATCGTTTTGCATTGCACGTTGACCCTGGATGAGCTGTCCAAAGGCATCCAATGAGGCCTGCGTCTGCTGATTCTGCAAGCGATAAAATTCGGACAGTACATCTGGAGATTGTGGCGAAGCCATGACACAAGTAAATTAAGCAAGCATAAAGAAGAAGACCCTGTTTAGACTCTTTTCATACTCGTCGCCATATGAAGTGTTGGCAGAAGTGCCAACACCGTGTTGCTAGAGGAGGCCGAAATGCACGCTTTTAAGCTCACGTAGATTGGCGTGAGGTCTGGAACAAAGTAAAGTAATTATCCTATAAAGAAAAGAACGTAGTTCTTGGAATACTTAACTTTAATCCACAATTGGAGAACATCGCTCTTTTTTAGACATGCTTCACACGATAAATATCAAATGCTATGGCAGCTTGCTAGGTCGTAGCAAATGACGTAGCTGAAGGCTATGCTAACTATCGTCTCGGCAAATGAGAGCGTTTTTGTCAGTGTAGCATCGCTAGCAAAGTCGGCTGTACAACTGGGGCGAGTGCTAGTAAGTCTCTCTAGACCTGCCGTGTGGCGGGGCTCGGTCTGCAATCACTGACAGTGGCGACACGCGGGTCCGATGTATACTAACGAACCGTGGCCGATTTAAAGGCTACCACCTAGCAAGTGTGGTGTCTGGCGGTGACACCACAAAAATATTATTTGTTGTGATTACAGTTTTGACACATTGTCATTGTCAGGTATTGTGAGATGTTGTAACCCACTTAATAACATGAAGCTGTGATGTGCTGGAACATAGTTTCCACCAGTGTAAAAGCAAATGCATTTGGTGGTATAAATTTATCCGCTTTTCCATACACCATGCTAGCACATGTTAGAAAGATGGTGTGGGGAACAGTGGATAAATTTACACCATCATATGCATTCGTTTGTATATTGTTGGTAACTGTTCCAGCTTGTCACAGCTTTGTTATTGAGTGAGTTACAAGAGCCGACAATGCTTGACAGTGACCATGTGTTGAAATTGCAATCACAACAAATAATATTTTAACTGCCATAAGTGGAAAGACTTCATTCAAAAATTTCATGTGTATCCAGTCCTCATCAAAATTCTAGCCATAAGTGTCTGAAATATTTGCTGCCTGCTGGACTGAATTTGGGTTTGTTTTCTTTGTGCTAAACAGCAGGGCCATTAAAATCTGTTGCTTAAAATAATGGGACGAGTTCTCATTGATTCCCCAATACGGAATATATTAGGTTGGTGTGTAAGTTAGTTGTGTTTTCTCATAAGTTGAATAAACACAACATGTACACATAACAGAGACTTCAGTCATCAGTAGTATATTCAACTTCACTATGTCCGCCTATGGTGTGGTGTTTTGCACTGTAGAAATCATGTTGGTTTTGAATTGAAGAACTCCTTAAGCCATGTTCTGAACACATTTTCATCCAGATAGGAAGTTTCTTGAAGATTGTTTGATAGAGTGTGGAAAAGGTGAAAATCTGAAGGTGCAAGATCAGGTAAATAAGGTGCATGTGAAACGACTCCCCAACCCAATCCCTGTGTAGTGCTTTTTGATTGCCTAGCAGAATGCGAGCAGGCATTGTCGTGGAGTAGGATGACTTCTCACAGTCTTCCTGGATATTGTTCTTGGATTGTGTCTGCAAGACATCTCATTTGTTGACGGTAAATGTCAGCAGTGATCGTAACAGCTTGGGGAAGCAATTCATAGTACACTACACCGTCGCTGTTCCACCAGATGCATTACGTTATGTTTTGTGGGTGTGGGCAAGTCTTTCTATGGGGAATTGCCTCTTTGTTTGGACGCAACCATTCCTTTCTTCTCCTTATGTTAGCATAAAGACACCATTTCTTGTCGCCAGTAGCATACAGGATAGGATTGGTCAGTGTTCCTCACAACCCAATTGATGACGAGCGAGCAGAGATGCACATATGACCACCTGTTGATTTTATCTTACAACACCTGATTTTTGAACCTTCCCCATTGCATGCGAATGTTGCGTGATGGTGGCATGATAGCAGTTCATCACTACTGCTAGTTCTAGAGTACACTGACGTGGATCATTGTGGAGTAATGTGTTTAAACGATCTTCATCAAACCCCGAAGGTCTTTCTGAATGTGTAGAATCACTGATTGCAAAACAATCCTCCTCAAAATGAGAAAACCATTTTCTTGCCATTCTCTGTCCAGTGGCACTATCCCCGTGCATATCACAAATATTTGTGGCTGGGTCCCCTGCTGTCACCCTTCTATTGAACTTGAACGGAGGAATGCGTCAGAAATTTTCAGATTTCTCCACTTGTCATTTTCTAGCATCCACAGCTCAACTCATTATCTCCAAATGACAAAAGAAGTTTATGCTCAAATAGCAACAGTGAACCACAGATAAAAAAAATGACAGTCAATAAGTAAACCCATAGCAACTGTAATAGCAACAACCAAACCAAAAGTGCTATAAACTTACTCGCCAACCGAATATATGTATGATGATGGGCTAAATATTGTACATGTGTTCAGTGGTGCTTCTGAGTCTAGTAGTGTCAGTTTTTGTCATTTTATGAGACGAATCTTCATATCCTGAGTTTCTTTTTGACTGTGGGAACCAAATGGCACTTCAGAAGTGGGGCAGGGGAAAAGAGAGAGAGAGAGAGAGAGAGAGAGAGAGAGAGAGAGAGAGAGAGAGGGGGGGGTGAGTAATTGATATGCCTTTACTGATAAGAAGGATCATAAGTTGTCACCAATTGACTGGCTTTGCTTGCCAGAGTAGAATATGTAATTCCAAAATTGTTTGGGGTATGATATACACTCAGTGGGTGGAGGACAAATTTGTGGTAATCTGTAGTCAGTATGATGTGGGGACTTCAGCAGAAGTATCTTTTTTAACCTTATTAGTACTTTGTACCCATATTTCAACTCAGACTAGTAACTGCAAGTCTATTACTCTGCAACAGTTTTCAACTAATTGCCACCATCATGGACACACACTTTTCAAAAGCTGCAAATGTCAGCACTAATCTGTCAAGATGATGAATCATTTTAGCACCGGAAACATTAGAGATACCTGACTTCAAGATTCCACATAGTTACCAATATTAACATGCATACTTGGTGTAGACTTCTTTCTGAAGTAACAAAACCTTATCTTGAAGATAGAGGAAAATCAGATATGAAAGTCCCAAGTAACACACTACTGGAGTCTAATGTATGGAAAGAGTCCTAAATTAGAGCAATATAGAGTGAGCTGGAAAGAGGCTACTGTTAGGATGATGATGTCAACTTTTCGGGAACCCAGTGAGTTCAAAATATATTATCATTTTAAATGTTAGAACTTCCCAATGACATGTTAAGAATTTTTGCAAGTTTTTAGTGGTTACGTAGTGGCTCTTGCATAAGATTTGGAACTGCAGTGCTGACTGGAATATCAGAGATTGCTTACAACACATTCATGCAACAAACCCTAAAGTATTGCTCTAGTTAGTGGCATCCATACCATTTAGAAGCAAAAACAGATACTGAACATATGTAAAGGAATCACTAACGGTCACACGTTTGTTTGACCCATGAGAGAGCACCACAAAAATGGTAAAAAATCTGAACTGGCAGAGGCATGAAGATTAGATGTCAACTACCCATGAGAGCCTACTTGGAATCTAGAAATATACTACAGCTCCCTACATACTGCTCCTGTAGTTATCATGAAGACAAAGATTAGTGCAATTACTGTGCACACAAAGGCATTTAAGCAATCAGTTCCCGTTTGTTGTATACTCTGGTCAATTGGAAATAAACCCTCACATATGGTTCAGTGAGTAGTACCCATGCCATTCACTTCAGTGTTTTATAGAGTATAAGTGTAGGAACCATGGTGATGGGGGCTACTTCTCTTTGCAGCTCTCTGTTCACTCTGCACTTTTACGGGTTGTCTGGCAAATTAAACATTTTTACTCCACACTTAATTACCGGCCTTTTAAATTTCTTATAACATTGTTGAGTAGTGTCTTGAAATGGAATGTAGTAATTGATAATGTAGTTCTCCTATTTTATTTATGTTTTAGTTAAGTTTAGAGATAACATCACCATCACCACCACCATCACCAGTTTCCTGCTATATTTGCAAGTCCTTCTCATCTCCATTTCATGCAATCAATTGCTTCCTTCTTAATGCTGGTGTATGTGCTGCCATGTATCGTATCCATGACCTGAAATCTCTTCCATATGTCCTTCTAAGTCTCTTTTTATAATCCCCTCCTTCATTCTTAATATATGTCAAGTATCATTTCCTTCTTTTTATTACATCCAGTAATTGCCTTTGCTCTCCCACTCTTCTGAGTACCTCTTCACTTTTCACTCTAGCCATCCAACTTACTCTTTCCATGTTCTGCCATGTCCAAATTTTAGAAGGCCCCCTTGTTGCTCTGTCTTTCTTCCTGTTTCCACATTCCAGCACCATACAACAGGGCATTCCATACAAAACATTTTAGTAGCTTTTTCCTTAAACCTTTGTCCATATTACTGCAGATAATTCTCCTTTTCTTGTACAATGCCTCTTTAACCATTACAGGCTTTCCCAGGGGAGATAACTCAACTTAAAATCATATTCAAGATTCAACTGACTGAGAATTGTTAAGATCTGAAAATTATGGCGCGAGGAGACACTTGAATGGCAGTGCATGTGAATGACATGTTGCCCATATCTGTGCAGGGAATTTTGCAGCAGTAGGAAAGTTTATACTTCTCAGTTTGCCTCTTTTGGCATAATTTTAATGATACGATACACATTATCATTGCTTAACTATGATGTGCTATCATTGAAGCAACTGTACATAGTGGTGGTGCTGTGCTTGGTAGGACAGAGGTAGAAATAACAATACACCAAGTCAAGTGGCTGAAAGCTGACAAGATAACTGACACACAAGCCCTTTTAGAACAAGGGTGGGTCTAGCTAAACTGTGGGGCGAAAATGTCTCTTTGCACAGTAATCAACTTATTCTGCTTGATCACTACTTTTACAGGAGGTCAGTAAATGACTGATCAGTTTTCAGAAAATAATTTTTTACCACCATGTATGTAATATAATTATTGATATATTGGCACACTTAACAGATTAGAAAATCATATTAGGTTTTGCATTTACATTATTTTATCACATGTACAGGTAGGTGAGATGGTTACAGGGACAGGTACAGGCAGCTTTAGAGACCAGCAGAAGCTGCTGAGCAAAGAAGCAAAATGTATTAGCAATCACATACATACAGATCATGATGTGCACTTCCAGGTAGCATACAGAGAATATGGGAGAGTGGTGGGAGTAGTGATTTTCTCTACACGAAACATTTACATGTTGCATTTGTGGATACCTGTATTATTATTTGTTTCTTTTATTCAATTGTTACTGAGCAGTTGAGAAACGGATTGTAAATACCTTATGCGACTTACAACCAGCTATTACTTGTAGACCGTTTAGGACTCCTGGCACTGTAAACATATTACGTCTAGATTATACCTCTTGTTGAATAGAAATGAAGAATGTCAACTGAAAGAACAACAAAGCATGGCCTGTCAAATTACTTCAGCAGTTTTCAGTCAAGAATTTATTACCTTTTTTGTATGGTAGGAGATTTTATTAACTTTTTTGTATGGTTGGTTTTCCTTCAGAAATTTATTAGTGTTTCCTTGGATTTGTGTGAGACCTATTTTTTTTATTTATAAGATTATTTATTAAGTGCTTAATTGCTGTGTCTTCCTTCTTTGGATTGTTTATAGGGAAGCACGAATATGGGACTTAAGAGATAGCCGGAAATCCAAGCCCAAGCCACTGACAGATCTGAAGCATCCAAAAACTTTAACAGGATGCTTCTTCTCTCCAGCTGGAAACTATTTGTTAACTACATGCAATGATGATAGGCTTAGAGCATATGACACAACAAAGTTTCGATCTGAGGTCCCAAAAGGTAAATGTTACATTGTCTTTACTGCTTTACATGTTTAATTATTCATTGCATCATGATATCTTAAACTAAAAGTGTGTAAGAAGTGTGTTCATGTTAGACAGCAACTTTTATGTTACCTAGGTTTATAATTATTGTGTAAATCGGTGTAGACTGGTGTAAGCATTAAGTAACCCCATGTTTGACCTGACACTGGTACAAAATCACTATTGAGCATGTCACAATGACATGCTGGTGACACACTGGCCATTGCTGCTATGCCAGTCTCGAGCTTTATGTAAGTACTGTGTACTGACTTGTGATATGAAGCCTGAAGTATTTTCTAAAATTGCTCAGCTATTACAGAAACAGTTAGCGATAATTTGCCCAGGATGTGATGTGGTAGAGAAATCAATATTGTGATCAGGCTTTAGGTCTAGTATTTAAATTTAAATTCCCTTATATTTTTCACACACACACACACACACACACACACACACACACACAGCTAAAGTCTTGTTTAGAATGTTGAACAGAAGGTTATATGGCAAGCTAGATAGAGGGATTGCAGAGGAGCAGTTCGGATTTAGAAGAGGAAGAGGAACAAGAGATGCTATAGGCCTGCTAAGAATTATAGGGGAAAGATTTATGGAAAAGGGTAGAGAAATCTTTGCTGTTTTTATAGATTCAGAAAAGGCTTTTGACAGAGTTCAGTGGAACAAGCTGATGGATATCTTGAAGAGGAAATGGGTAGACTGGAAAGAGAGACAACTGATACAGAATCTATATTTACACCAGAAAGTAAGGATAAGGATTGGAAATGAAATGTCAGAAGGAAGCAGCATTGGACGAGGTGTTAGACAAGGTTGTTGCTTTTCCCCACTGTTGTTTAACATATACCTTGAAGAGATTATTGCGAAAAGTTTAGATGGGAAAAGAGGAATATGTATTGGTGGAAAGATAATAGAATGTATAAGATTTGCTGATGATATGGTATTAGTGGCAGAAAGTGAGCGGACAGTGAATAACATGCTCAAAGATCTGAATGAAGCTTGTGTGGAATGTGGGGTGCAAATAAACACAGCAAAAACAAAGAGTATGGCCATCAGTACAAGACGCAGACTGTCCAATATTAAAATAGGACAATCCACCATTAGCCAAGTAAGTGAATTTAAATATCTTGGAAGCACAATAATTGAAGACTTGAGATGTGACCAGGAGGTAAAAACTCGAATTGCCATAGCGAAGGAGGCATTCAACAGAAAGAGGAGACTCTTATGTGGCAAATTAGATAAAGGACTAAGGAAAACGCTTGGCAAATGTTTTGTCTGGAGTGTGGCACTGTATGGGGCAGAAACATGGACACTGAGATGAGAGGATGAAAAAAGGTTAGAAGCATTTGAGATGTGGATGTGGAGGAGAATGGAGAGAATAAGCTGGATGGAAAGAGTGAGTAATGAAAGAGTATAGGAAAGGATTGGTGAGAGAAGATGTCTGCTGAAGGTTGTAAGAGAAAGGAAAAAGAACTGGTTGGGGCATTCATTGAGAAGGGAGTGCTTGCTAGTAGATGCTTTGGAAGGATTGGTTTGTGGGAGAAGACTGAGAGGAAGAAGGAGATACAAGGTGATAGATGACATAAAGGGAAGAGGAAATTATGCAGACCTGAAGAGGATGGCAGAAGACCGGACAGCCTGGAGAACTACCATGTGAAAACCTGCCTTTAGGCAGAACACGATGATGATGATGATGATGATGATTACATTTTTCAAACCACTGATGTATGGCCACTGTTTTATGTATTGTGTTTATGTCATTGAAAATAAAAAGTTCATATCATTTTTGCACAATATGGGTGACAGCTTCTAAGAAGCAGTGAGTGAGGAAACTGTTAAATAAAACTTGGGATCCTTTGTCAAGATATAGTTCAGTAAAGCCTGATAAGTCAAAGAATGCTTTCCTTCTCTAAACTTCCATTTTTTTAAAAAGTGCAAGAGTCTGGAGACAAATTCTTTTTTTTTCTGTTCTATTGATTCCAGATCAAAGCATTACTATTTGGAGCATGGACACACTATTTTGGGTGATGGTACTACCAGGATTGGTAGTAGCTAATATCTCATTTTTTTATTTATTTTGTTTGTTGGTGTTGAGGTTTTGTTCAAATTGGAATGTCAGAAGATGATGATTTTCAGATGGTGATGTTGTAAGAACTATTAGCAGTAGGTAATTAGTTTATACAGGGTTGGGCAAATAAAAGTGACCAGGAGAACAGTTACAGGGTACAAAGAAGTACAGCAGAGGAAGGGAAGTACAGTACCAACTTAGCAGAGGAAGGGAAATACAATACTAACTTGACTAAAGCAGATGTTGAAAGTGACAACCATTCATTTCTTGTAACTTCTGGGCACCGGTGAGCAAGTTGCTGAAGCCGGACCGCTGGAATTGCTGCAGTCTCATCTGAAAAGTTCTGCTTCAGCTATTGGGACTTGAAGACTCCCCACACAAAGTAATTGCACATTGACACATTAGGTGACCTAGTGGCCAGCTAAGGCTGCAACCAGACTGTGAACAGCTCTGTCAGTTATGAAGATTGTGTAAATTTGCTCCAAGGTTTGGCCGACTGTATGGTCGGTTCATCCATCCTGTTGGAAGTAACTGTAGGGTAGGTCTTTCCCTCCTTCGTTAATGCTGCCCCCAAGTGGCTTCAGAATGTTGTCAATGTAACGCATCGAAGTCAGCATCTGATTAAAGAATGTGGGATGAGTAATGTGGCATGCAGACACTGCATACCAAACCCCTACTGTCTCAACATGCAATGGCGTTTTGTGGAAGTTGTGAAGATTCTCCACTGCCCGGAACCTGTGATTATGAGAGCTGGCATAACCACTCAGGTGAAACCAGGGTTCATCAGACAAAAAAGAGAAAAAAAAAAAAATCCATGTCCGAGGCATTCCTTGTTATCTCAGTGAACAGCCACCCACAAAACTGGAGGCACTGAAAAGCATCTGCTGCTTTTAATGCATGAACAACACACACTCGGTAGGGATGCATGCGCAGGTTCAGGTGGAGTATTCGCCTGCATGATCGGTGTGATATGCCAGTCTCTTGCAACAGTGTTGGGTTGATGTAGTAGGACTTCATGGAAAAGATTGTAACTTTATGGTTTTCTCTCCTGTGACAATCTCCACAAGTTAAAACTTGGTAAATTGCATTCTACATGTCCTTAGATACTCTGCAAGCCACCGTACATTGAATGGCAGAGGATCACAGTAGTGAAGAAATGTGAATAACAGATCATGATTTTCACTCTATTTGATGCCAGAATTAAAACCTATTTATATAATTACAGTATTTTCACCAGACGAATATTTGTGGTGTATTATTAAATTTGTTCCACTATTGATTTTAGCTTGCAGCTTTTCTCATGTAGTTTGGAGTGCTAAGATTATGAGTTGGGAGTGGAACTGAGTAACCTATATGTCGGATAGTTAATCTGAACATATTTGCACCTATTGTTAACTGTAAGTCACAGCATCATCTGTAGACTGTTCTGTCTGAAACCAGAGCTATGTGTTTTCTTCTAGTCCTGTGTATTTAGAATAACTGACATATTTCATTTTTTAAAATTTGGCCCACTTTGTAAAGTACACTTGTTTTTGTCACAATGGTGCTCAGGACAGACACAGGTATTCTCAAACTGTGCTAATCGATAGTGTGTTCCACAATGAACTTCAATTCTTTTGAGAATTTTGACCTTCTCTTTCTTCTAAAAGGTTTCCCTGTCTCATTTGGTAACACTTGAATTTTCCATCCTAAAATGTTGACAGAAAGCACTCGACAACTTTAAAGAAACAACTAATGACTTACTTCACTTACGTAAAACAAGGCTAGGAACACACTACGTGATGCTCACAATAAACTCTTGGCATGGTAGTTGCCGAGAGTATCTGTGTCATTTAAAATCGACTCACCTGTGTTGTAGCAACAGTTTTGTCAGCTTTGCCAACATGCAAATCATAAACAAAACTAATGTGTGTTGTCTTGTTATAAATACTGGGAAGTAGATGTCCTCTGCATATGGTCTTAATCATGTTGTTGTTGTTGTTGTTGTGGTCTTCAGTCCTGAGACTGGTTTGATGCAGCTCTCCATGCTACTCTATCCTGTGCAAGCTTCTTCATCTCCCAGTACTTACTGCAACCTACATCCTTCTGAATCTGCTTAGTGTATTCATCTCTTGGTCTCCCTCTACGATTTTTACCCTCCACGCTGCCCTCCAATGCTAAATTTGTGATCCCTTGATGCCTCAAAACATGTCCTACCAACCGATCCCTTCTTCTAGTCAAGTTGTGCCACAAACTTCTCTTCTCCCCAATCCTATTCAATACCTCCTCATTAGTTACATGATCTACCCACCCTATCTTCAGCATTCTTCTGTAGCACCACATTTCGAAAGCTTCTATTCTCTTCTTGTCCATACTAGTTATCGTCCATGTTTCACTTCCATACATGGCTACACTCCATACAAATACTTTCAGAAACAACTTCCTGACACTTAAATCTATACTCGATGTTAACAAATTTCTCTTCTTCAGAAACGATTTCCTTGCCATTGCCAGTCTACATTTTATATCCTCTCTACTTCGACCATCATCAGTTATTTTACTCCCCAAATAGCAAAACTCCTTTACTACTTTAAGTGTCTCATTTCCTAATCTAATTCCCTCAGCATCACCCGATTTAATTCGACTACATTCCATTATCCTTGTTTTGCTTTTGTTGATGTTCATCTTGCATCCTCCTTTCAAGACACTGTCCATTCCGTTCAACTGCTCTTCCAAGTCCTTTGCTGTCTCTGACAGAATTACAATGTCATCAGCGAACCTCAAAGTTTTTATTTCTTCTCCATGGATTTTAATACCTACTCCAAATTTTTCTTTTGTTTCCTTTACTGCTTGCTCAATATACAGATTGAATAACATCAGTGATAGGCTACAAGCCTCTCTCTCTTCCCAACCACCGCTTCCCTTTCATGCCCCTCAACTCTTATAACTGCCATCTCGTTTCTGTACAAATTGTGAATAGCCTTTCGCTCCCTGTATTTTACCCCTGCCACCTTCAGAATGTGAAAGAGAGTATTCCAGTCAACATTGTCAAAAGCTTTCTCTAAGTCTACAAATGCTAGAAACGTAGGTTTGCCTTTCCTTAATCTTTCTTCTAAGATAAGTCGTAAGGTTAGTATTGCCTCACGTGTTCCAACATTTCTACGGAATCCAAACTGATCTTCCCCGAGGTCTGCTTCTACCAGTTTTTCCATTCGTATGTAAAGAATTTGCGTTAGTATTTTGCAGCTGTGACTTATTAAACTGATAGTTCGGTAATTTTCACATCTGTCAACACCTGCTTTCTTTGGGATTGCAATTATTATATTCTTCTTGAAGTCTAAGGGTATTTCACCTGTCTCATACATCTTGCTCAGCAGATGGTAGAGTTTTGTCAGGACTGGCTCTCCCAAGGCCGTCAGTAGTTCTAATGGAATGTTATCTACTCCGGGGGCCTTGTTTCGATTCAGGTCTTTCAGTGCTCTGTCAAACTCTTCACGCAGTATCGTATGTCCCATTTCATCTTCATCTACATCCTCTTCCATTTCCATAATATTGTCCTCAAGTACATCGCCCTTGTATAGACCCTCTATATACTCCTTCCACCTTTCTGCCTTCCCTTCTTTGCTTAGAACTGGGTGGCCATCTGAGCTCTTGATATTCGTACAAGTGGTTCTCTTCTCTCCAAAGGTCTCTTTAATTTTCCTGTAGGTAGTATCTATCTTACCCCTAGTGAGACAAGCCTCTACATCCTTACATTTGTCCTCTAGCCATCCCTGCTTAGCTATTTTGCACTTCCTGTCGATCTCATTTTTGAGACTTTTGCATTCCTTTTTGCCTGCTTCATTTACTGCATTTTTATATTTTCTCCTTTCATCAGTTAAATTCAATATTTCTTCTGTTACCCAAGGATTTCTATTAGCCCTCGTCTTTTTACCTACTTGATCGTCTGCTGCTTTCACTACTTCATCCCTCAGAGCTACCCATTCTTCTTCTACTGTATTTCTTTCCCCCATTCCTGTCAATTGTTCCCTTATGCTCTCCCTGAAACTCTCTACAACCTCTGGTTCTTTCAGTTTATCCAGGTCCCATCTCCATAAATTCCCACCTTTTTGCAGTTTCTTCAGTTTCAATCTGCAGTTCATAACCAAGAGATTGTGGTCAGAATCCATATCTGCCCCTGGAAATGTCTTACAATTTAAAACCTGGTTCCTAAATCTCTGTCTTACCATTATATAATCTATCTGATACCTTTTAGTATCTCCAGGATTCTTCCAGGTATATAACCTTCTTTTATGATTCTTGAACAAAGTGTTAGCTATGATTAAGTTATGCTCTGTGCAAAATTCTACAAGGCGGCTTCCTCTTTCATTTCTTCCCCCCAATCCATATTCACCTACTATGTTTCCTTCTCTCCCTTTTCCTACTGACGAATTCCAGTCACCCATGACTATTAAATTTTCATCTCCCTTCACTACCTGAATAATTTCTTTTATCTTGTCATACATTTCATCAATTTCTTCATCTGCAGAGCTAGTTGGCATATAAACTTGTACTACTGTAGTAGGCATGGGCTTTGTGTCTATCTTGGCCACAATAATGCGTTCACTATGCTGTTTGTAGTAGGTAACCCGCACTCCTATTTTTTTTATTCATTATTAAACCTACTCCTGCATTACCTCTATTTGATTTTGTATTTATAACCCTGTAATCACCTGACCAAAAGTCTTCACTAATTCCCACTATATCTAACTTTAACCTATCCATTTCCCTTTTTAAATTTTCTGACCTACCTGCCCGATTAAGGGATCTGACATTCCACGCTCCGATCCGTAGAACGCCAGTTTTCTTTCTCCTGATAACGACGTCCTCTTGAGTAGTCCCCTCCCGGAGATCCGAATGTGGGACTATTTTACCTCCGGAATATTTTACCCAAGAGGACGCCATCATCATTTAATCGTACAGTAAAGCTGCATGTCCTCGGGAAAAATTACGGCTGTAGTTTCCCCTTGCTTTCAGCCGTTCGCAGTACCAGCACAGGAAGGCTGTTTTGGTTAATGTTACAAGGCCAGATCAGTCAATCATCCAGACTGTTGCCCCTGCAACTACTGAGAAGGCTGCTGCTCCTCTTCAGGAACCACATGTTTGTCTGGCCTCTCAATAGATACCCCTCCGTTGTGGTTGCACCTACGGTACGGCCATCTGTATCGCTGAGGCACGCAAGCCTCCCCACCAATGGCAAGGTCCATGGTCCATGGTTCATGGGGGGGGGGGGGGGGGGGGTCTTAATCATAGGATGAAGTTAATGCTGAAACAATTTGGCTATGGTAATGTAACTGTGTGAGGCGTGGTACACAGTATTGAAAGAAAGTTTGCAGTGACAAGTAACAAATGAATGTTCCTCTGAAGTCACACCTTCTTGAGACTTTCATCGAAACAATTGTTACCGTCAGCCACCACACCAAATAGAGGTTTGCAGTGGCAGGAGAAAAAAGTTGAATTGTTCCAACTTTTACTGATTGCGATTTGCTGAGTAGAACATCCATGTGTCAAAGTTAAACACATGTTTCTAAACAATACTTGCAGTCCAAAGCAATGCCAGCGGCATTTTATGTCAATTACGCCAGTTTTTTTTTTCCTTTCCTTAAACAATTGTTTCATAAAGCATAAATTGGGGAGAAATTATAAGTACATTTTTGTAAACCCTTGTCGCCAGTTTTGTAAAGGCCTTGTCACTACTGCTGTGAGGGCAAAATTGCCACTGTTGTTAAGGTAGGCTGAGCTTATGAAACGACTTTTGGTGCAGTACACCACTAAGACAATTTCTCTGTGCCACTATTACACAGCTATGCCCCAGGATCAACTAACAGGATAGATCAACTAACAGGATAGATTCCATCAAATTAATAACGAAGTTGCACAAATGAGTTAAAAAGGTTTACTTATCTTTGTGGCATGTTGAATAATGAAGTGCGCAACATGGCATGTAATATAACAAAAAAGCCCCAAGTGCAAATAATCGTAGGTAAACTTCACAGTATATAGCAAATGTGATTTACAACAGCTGTGTGTCCACTTCTAAGACTGCACTATACGAAATTTCCTGTCTGTCAGCCCTGGATGACGATCTATAACCAAGTAGGGGAGAGCTGCTCTTCTCTCTTCTGAGAAGGCTTCTGTCCGTTGTTGTCCTGTCAAAGGTGGATTGTACTTGGCTGAGGCAAAGTCAATATCTTCATTTTCAGCACTGCTCATGGTGCTGGTGGAACTCGTGCAAGTGGCGAGTCTCTAAGGCACTTGCACCAGCATGCATCTTTGTGCCTGTGGTGCTTTTGCCCTGGCTGTGTCTTGTTCGGACAACACAGCATACATTAACGCAAAAACAGGAGCGCATTTATATTGCAAACATTGGAAATTTGATGGGAGTGATAAAAAATGTTACAGGCAGTAGGAAAACATTAATTACGGGGAAGTAAAAGGGGCGTTATACTACACATCCAGTTCCCATTCATATTTAACATTTGCAAAGCATTGCTGGGTTCGCTAGTGCTCTTACAAAAGTTTATTACAATGCTGAAGTATGGAAAGGGAGATGCTGATCTTCATCATATCCCAGGTGCCGTTACATGTGTTAGTCAGTGCTTGAACAATGATTTTGAAATGTCACCTGATAAAAGGGTGAGATATGTCAGGGTCCAACCTCCATCTTAACTCCATTTGTAAGTGCCAGTAAAAGCCATTTGCCTAGTGTAGCTTGGTTCGTGACTCTAAGCTCATACTGCCTTAGGTGCCATCGAAGTAGCATCATATGAAACAACTACTGCCAGATAAACACCTGTTATTTAACAGTGTTCATGTGGCAATACGTCACTTCATTCATGCTATTGGCAACATGGCTTTGCAGCTCTGTTGCTACCCTGCATGTGCTTGTGTGTTCACTGTATATGAGTATTGTATGTTGGTGAAGAGAACAGTGATCATCACTACTGTTATCGTCGTCCGCAGCTCGTGGTCTAGTGGCTAGTGTTGCTGCCTCTGAATCACAGGGTCCCAGGTTCGATTCCCGACTTGGTTGAGGATTTTCTCTGCCTGGGGACTGCGTGTTTGTGTTGCCCTTATTATTTCATCCTCATCATTCGTGACAGTGGCTACATTGAACTGTGCAAAAAATTGGACTGTGTAATAATGGGGAATTTGTACGCACGCAGTTGAGCACCCTCCAAACCAATCGTCGTCGTCTCCGTTTATTCCTGTTTAGTGCCAAACTTCTCCAATTATGAATTCCAACCTTCATGTCTTCTATGGTACCTTCCTCCTACCTTTGCTTTGGTCATCTGTCTTGGTTCCTGCAATCACTGAGCTGAGTATATTCTTCTTGATCATTATGTCATTGCTCTCAGTACATGCCCCTGTCATTCCTGCCTTTTAATCTTAATGTAGATGACCGTGTCTCAGTTATTACGAGGGCTATCCACAAAGTACATTATGTTTTGGAATTAAAAATAAATAAAGTATTGGAATTTTTTTTATTATATACAGATGAAAGCCACACTTCAATACTACTTTTCTACATAGTTGCCATTTAAATTAAGGCACTTATCATAGCGATGATGAGCTTGGAAATTCCTTCGTCGTAAAATTCGGCTGTCTGCTCCTTCAACCGCGTGGTTACCTCTTCTTTTGGGACAGAAAAGGTGTGATTTTTTGTGGATTTCCTGGAATGAGGCACTACAATAAACTCTCAAAGGTATTGCCAAAACTCTGCACAACCTCAGAAGAGCAATACAAAACAAGCGCAGGGGAAAGTTGGGCTCAAAGATCTTACTGACTCACGACAACGCCCGGGCCCACACGGCAAATGCCACTCGTGAAGTTCTCGAATCTTTAAGTGGGAGTTGTTTCCTCATCCGCCATACAGTCCCGACCTGGCACCGAGCGGCTTCCACTTATTCCCAGCAATGAAGAAGTGGTTGGCTATGCAGCGTTTCACAGCTTCAAGAAAAGGTAACCACGTGGTTGAAGGCACAGGCGGCTGAATTTTACGACGAAGGAATTTCCAATCTCGTCCATCGCTATGATAAGTGCCTTAATTTAAATGGCAACTATGTAGAAAAGTAGTATTGAAGTGTGGCTTTCATCTGTATATAATAAAAAAAATCCAATACTTTATTTATTTTTAATTCCAAAACATAATGTACTTTGTGGATAGCACTCGTATATAGGTTACATAATTCATAGTTAAATCTCCTCCTCCACACTCCAGTTTTCCTCCACAAGTCCAAGAATATTTCTGAAAATCTTTTTTCTGGATATGTCAAGTTGCTTTCCATGAAATTTCTGGAATGTCCATGTTTCAGCACTGTATTTTAGCATTGGCCTCACTAAAATTTTATACATCATAACCTCAGTGTCCCTGAAAACCATCTTAGATTTTGACACTGTGGTAGCACTTGTTGGTGGACAGTATTATGTTTTTGTGAGTTAAGGTGACTCAACTAAGAGACACAGTTAAAGGGGTTCACATATGAGTTATATGAATTTCTTCGCAACCTTAGATGTTGACAGAAGAGATGAAATCATGTCAGCATCACAGACTTCAACAGCAAATGCATGTGGTGTTTCACCAAGAAGCATACAATATTGGCAGAGGTATTATAATTGCAAAACTGTGGTTAAAAAGTGAGGTTTAAATCTCTGAGGAAAGATGTTAGTGGAAGAATAGCTGTCAGTGATTTGGACAATTTCCAGAAAAATGATGTCCATTGTACCATGCTGGAATTTTACAACAGTGGTAAGTACCGTACAAGCAAAAAGTAACAGATGGTTTACATGACTAGATTGCTTTCACAGGCATCTGCAATTCGAATGGAAGAATTCTGAAATAATTGGAATGCAGGTACAGAGAATGCAGTGATAGAAGACATATTCTGATGGAGAAATAAGATATTGTAGTAGATAGGGCAACTTTCCTGAGCAAAAAGCACATCAGAAGAGAGTCATCGTACTATTGTTTATCTTCAGGAGACCTGGCCAAACCAAAATCACACCAGAAAGCACATCTAGCAGGATTCAAAGGGCAATGTCATTGTGAAAGGCAAGGAAACAAACTCATGTCTTTGTTGCAGGATCATCTAAGCTAACACTTACACCCACCAAATCCAGTAATTTTCATGAAGAGATGAATAGGTGCCACATGCATCTTTACAATCAATTTGAACTAGATGGATTAGCACCAGAAATGAAGCCAGATGTTGTATGGTGATCACTTACCACTGCCAGTACAAAATGATGGGCTCTAGTGAAAGAAAAGGTTGCATGCTGAAATTGTCTTTTCAGAATGAAAATGGAAAAAACGTGCAGAAATTGAGTCTTTAGAACTGGACAGTTAAATAGCAATAAAATAAATTTAAAATGCTATATTTCTGGTTCCTTGCCGCCCCAAAGCTGTCAACACTGTTCTCCCTCTTAAATCCATTTCCTGTCATTCCTCTGTACCCCAAAAAATTTACCTGTACAGGCCTGCGTAGCCTTGGGTACACAATGACTGTGCTGAAAGGTGCTCAGTGTTATATGTGGGAAGCAGAAGATCCATGTTTTTAGCTTTGTGCCGAGGTTTGAAGTAATGTGGATATAAGAAATGCTTAAAATGTTCACATAATCAAAACAGAAATAGATGTATAATTTATCACATGAGCAGTAATATATTTGGTGATGTTACACATTTTATCTCACATGAGAACGTATTAATTGGGAGGGGCAGCTGTTTCTCTACAATATTTTCTAAACATTTTCCTGATTTATGGTTTTTACACCCATAATAAATTTTGAAATAATTCGTTGTCCAGTTCTGGCTATAAAATCTTTATTGCGGTGTGCTATCTTCAGATTTTGGTTATTATATTACTATTGAGCGAGTGCCTCATATTGCATTGTGCGTACATGTTGCAGATGACATAGTTTGCTGGGCTGGGCTCAGCTGGGCATGGCTTGGCATGTGCAGGCCAGGCTCTTATAACAATGGGGTTAACTGTAAGGCCACCAGTGAGGGAAGAAAATGTCAAGAGGAGTACCTTCTACATTTTTACCTCCAGCTGGCACTTCTGTTGCTCCCTGCTGTAGATGTTTTACTTTCCTGGGAGGCAATGAGATGCAGTGTCAAATACAATGCAGACTGAATATCATTTCCATTAAACATTATTGCACTGACAGCTCCCTCATCGCACTTTTATTGCACAAAATATCAGTTCATGTTAGTGCTATATTTTGTGACATACAAAGGCCTTCAGTGTATCTTCTTCTTGCAGTACATTTTCTTACCATTTACGCAAAAGATCTGACAGCACCACGCTACTGTACTATTTAAGAACTTGCAGCGTACAGTATGACCTTTCCATGCTGATAAATATCACTTGATTCGACTGACTAGTATTAGTCATCCATAGCTTTTCTTATTGTATTGCCTTGGCCCTTCAGTTATTTGATTAACGGAAATTGATTGTTACTGGGGTTATTGTCAGAGAACTTTAGAGATTTAAAAGTCATTACATATTGGATAAATCAGTGTTTATATTCTGTTTCAGTTGTAATGAATATTGCTCACAACAATCACGTTGGAAGATGGCTCACAACATTCAAAGCAAAATGGCACCCTCTGCGTGAAGACGCATTTGTTATCGGCAGCATGATGCATCCAAGACGAGTAAGTAAATATCATAAAATTTACTGTATTTTGTAGGCTGCCTCAGCAAACGAGAAATCACTAAGAAAGAGCTTCGTATAGTAGTTGCTTACTACTTTTCGTGTGTTCCCATTTGTGGTACGCCTACACCTATATCTACTGAATACTCTACAACTGACAATGAGCGGCACATAGTAAACATGAACACTTAAATCTTTCTGTATGAGCTCTGATTTATCTTGTTTTATTATAATTATCATTTCCTCTTATATAGATGGATGTCAACGAGACACTTTCACATTTGGAGGAGAACGTTGGAGATTTCATGAAAAGATCTTGCCACATTGAAAGATGCTTTTCTGTTAATGATTGCCATTATAACACAGTTGTTACATCCGTAGTGCCGGGAAAAAGTAGAGTTTTATGAAAAATGCAAATTCTGCCTCAGAATATGAAAATGCAAAATTAAACTAAGAACACTATTTTGTAGTGAATTGTATCCAGAGGAACTGTTTTATCATAGATAGTTTGAAGTAGCTTTATTTTCTGTTTATTGGTAGTGAAAATATAACAACTTTATGTGTACTGGTATTGTACATCATGTGGTGAAGCCCAATTTGAAAAGATACCACATGTTACAACCTGTTTGCAAAATAGAAAGTGCACAAAAACAATAACTTCCCAATGCACTTGATGCTTTGCTGCCATTCTGTGGATAGTTGAAAGGTCTGTTTAAGGTATACACCAAATAATGCATCACAGTACTCAGCCGTAAGGCTTAGCACCTAGCATTTAATAAAAAAAAGAGTATGTATGATTGTTAGCTAAAGTTCGAAAGTTGGCATAATGAGGACACTTTCAACGTGGGAAAGTAAGGTGGTGGTTGTTTTGAAGCATTGTTGCGTCAAATACCACTTGAGGTCAGGCCCGAATTACCTCGTTAACAATACTCTGCCAAGCCAACTCAGCAAGCAGTTTCAGGGTAGCTGTTAATGAATGCTTTGTGTTGTGCATTGGTCGTGGTTTTCTTTTCGTGTTTGGAAATGAAGTGACTAATCTAATTTTGATTATGACCCTTAAAACACCAGAAGAGATTGCCGATCCCTGTGATGTCAGGTCTGCTGTTGCAGAACATGGGTTTAGGCTGCTGCCCTGTGTGAGGAAGCCAGGGCTTGTTTCCTCGCACTGGTCATCTCCTCTCTGATGGTCAAAATACAAACTTGTTTGTGCTCTTGGTAGGCTGCCACTATATAGTGTCCACATTCAATACTACAGTGATCGGAAAATTATTCACATAACGTTTCAGAAGTAACTTTTGGTTCATCTTGTATGCTAAGTACCTTGTCAGTTCTATGTATATCATCGTCAAGCGTGGATTGCAAGACTATGAAAGTCCACGAAAGGTAGAAATTAATATTCTCCACATTTTGTGATCATCGAATTGGGTGGGAAAAGATAAATAATGTGAAGAAAGGACTTAAATCAGACACACATTCAGTTCGTTGGTGGGAAAATCCCCTGCTACTTTACAACAGAACAGTTATGTGCTGAAAGATGAAATACAGCCAAAAGAAGAAAACAAAGGCCTTTTCGCTGATAAAGCTGTTGAAGATTTACCAAAAGCAAACACTTCTATCAAAAAGTTCCCAATCAGCACTTATTTAGTAGTCACTTTCAAATAACTGAGGCTTTGTTTGTATTCATTCATGTAGTGTGACAGTTTTACATTTATGAGTCTAATCATTTACAGAAAAAAAGTTAATTTTGACAAACATTGTTGCAGATTTTGATAAAAATAGAAGGTACATTTTTCGATACCTATATACCCATGACACTCTCCTCAGTTTCATGATAATACAAAAGTGAGCTGAGCTTTGAACTTCTTTGAAGTCTACCGTCAGTCCTATCTGGTAAGGATCCCGTGCCACACAGCTGTACTGAAGCAGATGATGAAACAATGCAGCATAGGCAGTCTCTTTAGTAGATAAGTTGCATCTCCTAAGTGTTCAGTCTATAAAACAGTCCTGGTTTTTGTTTTCTGCACAACATTATGTACGTGATCGTTCAAATTTGTTATTTGTAATTGTAATTAATAGGCACTTAATTGGATTAACAGCCTTTAGATTTGAGTGATTCATTGTGTAATCAAAGTTTAACAGAATCCTTCCAGCACTCGTGTGAATGACTTCACACTTTTCGTTATTCAGGGTCAGTTGCCACTTTTAGCACCATACTGATATCTTGTCTAAATCATTTTGCAGTTGGTTTTGATCTTCTGATGACATTACTAGATGTAAATGACAGCATAATGTGAAAACAATCTAATATAGCTGCTCACATTGTCTCCTAAATCATTTATATAGATTAGAAGCAGCAGATGGCCTATAACACTTCCTTGGGCATCTCCAGACACCATCTCTGTTGTACTCGATAACTTTGTGTCATTTGGTACGAATTGTGGCCTTTCTGACAAAGTCATGAATTCAGTCGTTCAGCTGAGACGGTACTTCATAGTCAAGCAGTTTGATTAGAAGCTGCTTGTGAAGAACAGTATCAAAAGCCTTTCGGAAACATAGAAATACTGAATCAATTTGTGATCCCCTGTCGATAGCACTCATTATTTGTGAGAATTTTCTACATCCAAAATCCTGCTACAAATTGACATCAGTGGTATGGGTCTGAAATTTATTGGTTTATTCCTACTTCCTTTCTTCAGTATTGGTGTGACTGTGCAATTGTCCAGTCTGTAAGTATGGGTACTTCGTTGAGTGAGCTATTGTACATAATTACTAAGTAAGTTGCTATTTTATCTGCATACTGTGAAAGGAATGTAATTGATGTACAATCTGGACCAGAGGTTGCCTTTATTAAGTGACTGAAGCTGCTTTGCTACACAAAGGATACCTACTTCTAAGTTACTCATGTTGGCGGCAGTTGTTGATTACAATTCTTCAATATTTACTTTATCTTCTTCAGGAAACTAATTGCGAAAACCATATTTAGTAACTGTGCTTTAGTGGCACTGTCATTAATAACATTGTACTGTTGCTGGTGTACTTAACATATGACCAGAAAGTTCACACTAAATTTTAAGCTGCTGTAAAACTTAGCTATTATTGAGGATTTTGCATTCTTTTAAATTTGGCATGCTTCTTTTTCTCTCTTCTGCCAAAGTGTGCTAACATGTTTTGTGTACCAAGGGGGTCATTACAGTGTCTCATTAATTTATTTGTTACAAATCTCTTCAGTGCTGTCGATAATGTTTCTTTGAATTTAAGCCATGTTCCTCTACGCTTACATAGATGAGAAGGAATAGATGTTGTTTCCTAGGAAGGCATGAAGCAGACTTTATATCTGCTTTTCGAAATAGATGTATTTTGTGTTTATTTTTGGTGAATTTGAATGTTAAATTATTCAGTCTCTCTACTGTGACCTCTGGATAATTAATCCCTGTATCCATCATATTGCTCCCTATTTGCTCTGGATTATTTGTTACTGAGAGGTATATCTATGTTTTCACAATCATTTATAATTTGAATGGGCTGCTGAACTAATTGTTCAAAATAATTGTCAGAGAAAGCATTTAGTAAGATTTTAGGTGATGTTTTATGACTACTGATGACTCTAAACATTTATTTTCATCAACCTATTGATGGTAGATTGAAGTTGCCACCAAGTATAATTGTATGATTCAGGTAGTGAAACGAGAGTCAAATTTTATATGAACTGTTCAACAACTGTATTATAAGAGTTGGGAGCTTAGTAAAAGGCACCAATTATTAATTTGTTCTAGTTGACAAGTGTAACCTGTACCCTTACTAAATCACAGGAACTACCTGCTTCAGTTTTGCTACAATATAGACTACTTCTAACAGCAACAAACAGGTCATCCCCAGCTGTCTTTAACCTATCCATTCTGAACACCATTATGTCCTTAGCAACAATGTTGACTGAATTTCTCTAGCTTCAGCCGTCTTTCAGTACCTATAACTATTTGTGTTGGATCTCTGGTTCTTTCTTCTTGCAGCTACAATAATTTACTGTTATAATACATGTGGTTTGTAAGTCAACCTTGTCCTGTGTTTGACGTACACCTTTTGAGACCAAAACCCTTTCTGTTCTACCTATATGCCCTTCAACCTGCCATCCAACATCCTACCACCCTATGGCACACAATTGCAGAACTGTCAGCTTATTCAGACCATCTACTTGACTCTGTACCAAAGATCCACAGTCAATCCTGGCACCGATGCTACAGATAAGAACTCTGCGTTCATATTGCAAGCAACACGGGCAGTCTTTACCAGTTCACCAGAAACCAAAGAGAATCTCTTCCGATCCAAAGTAGCAAACATCATTTGTACCAACATTAGCCACCACCTGCAGTTAACCACACCCTGTACTCTTCATGGCATCTGGCAAGACCTGGCCACATCTGGGATATTCCCTCCCTCCCACCCTCCCTGGCACGTACATAGAGGGTGCACTGGACTTCTCCCCCTCCTTGGCAACTATGTCCCTGAGGAGCCTCATTACACACCTAACATTGGAGCTCCAACCACCAGTTCTCACCCTCTGTCTCTGCCTGGATCTTGGAGGCTGAGATGCTTTCTCCAAAAGAGGACACAACTGCATAGTTTCCGGATATTGATCAACCAGAGATAGCACTTCAAACCTGTGAGGCATTTCAGTCCCCACCTCCCCCAGAAAGTCATTTTGCTGTCTGTTACACTTTGTGATGAGACTTCTCATGTGACCAAGGGTAAGAGGTCAACCTCAGTGCAGGAAGTAGCCAGGGCAGCCACATTAGTTGACCAGTTGGACAACACGTGGGGCGTGCAGGGCAGCCCTCGAGTTCCCCCTACCCGCTGCTTCCCTGTGATGTCTATTGGCAACAGCCTCAAGCTGTGTGACTGCAGTTAGCACCACTTGGAGCTGTGAGTGAATAATCACCAACTCCACCTGCACCCGAATGCAGCTATCACAGTTCCTAACAGTATTAAAGACTGCAGAATTGTACACTACACAGTCGTTAAGATGCTAAATTGTGTCTAGTATGGACATACACACACAAGAAATTTAAGAATCAAATGACTATGCCCAGAGCTAACTGAAAATGAGTCACTCCTGTTCGGAGCTTATAAATTATATCCTTTGAAAACATTGAGAGAGAGAGACAACAAACTTTTCTGTAGGTGTTTTGACGAATGCTCAAAGTGGGTAATGCAAAACAGAGCAGTCATCAACTCAAAGATTTGTGTTCTCACTTGCGCCATGAAAATTGTGGATTTTTATGAAGGTAAAAGCTGTTGTAATTAAATGTTTAGTGTGTGATTTTGTTTGTATAGGGAGTGATACTACTCGGTTCCAGCCTTTATCCAAAAATTGTGTATCTAACTGGCGGTATTTACCTTAATCAAGAAACCCATAATTGGAGTTCTGACACTCATCCATATTTCTGAATTTGTTTTGAGAAATCATGTGAGAGGTTCAAAGACTAATCTATTACATGCATGCAAGATTTTTTTTCTGTAAAGTATTCTGTAGTAGTAGTAGTAGTAGTAGTAGTAGTAGTAGTAGTGTGTCCAGCCACAGGCAGAATATCTGCACAGGTCTAGAACTGGTTTACAGCGGTCAGCTTAATCCTTATTCTTCATATTGCTTATATGAAATAATTTAAAAGGATTGACACTAAATGAAATTCTGTGTGATAAAACTTCTTGATACTCAAATAGATAGCAAAGTGCTCTATGTACATTACTAAATGATTATCCACAAACCTAGTACAATTGCCGGTTGTCTAATAGCTTCCAGGAGCAATTGATATTTTATTTTTTCATATTTCGCATAGTTATTGACCACATTAAAATGATCTCGTAATTTATTTGTTAAGAGGTATACTCGTATGTTAAAAGTTTTACCCTTTGAAGTCCTAAGTTGGAAAATGAAAACCTCACTTACATCTGTTTCAGTACTAATTCAGTGTTCGGTCACTAAGAGAATCCAGATATTGCCTTTATTGTCTGCAGCTTTGGCTACTTGACAACAAAACACATCCTTTCATCTTCTGTCTTTTATTGTTGTTCAGGTAGTGACCATAGTGATACTGAATTTGACATTGACTTTAGTGGCTCAGAAACTGCAGAATATTTTAATGTTACTTTTTTGTTGGAGACTAAAAGTGAAGAAAGTTTGTTAGACAATGGTTTAACAAATGCTCTCCAGTGGTAGGAGATAAATATGTCAACTGTGCTCCAGCCAGCTCCTCAAAAATTTCTGTCCACAGGAAACCCTGCTGTACATGAAGTGAACAGCTTTGCCAACAATGTCGTGTGATGTGGAACAGGTCATTGATAACAACTTCATAAACATCGTTGTCACAAAGTATAAAGTGCAACAGGTTTCCCATTGGAAAGACTACCAGCAATGAAATGAGTTTATTGGTGGTGTACTGCCTCAAAGCATTGTGATGAGGCCAAAAAATGCCTTAGTTTTTTTGGGTAATTTGGTGTACAATCCTGTGAACCACCCACAGGTGAAGCTAAGTAAAATTATCCTATACTTCACCATCTTGATAACAATTTCAAAAGCTTGTGCATGCCAGACAGAGGTGTAATAATGACTTGTATAGGTAGAGTACTGACCACTGAAAATGGCAAGGTTTGGCATCAAGATGTTTACATTATGAGAATACTAAACTGGGTATGTGTGGTGTCATTTAAATACACAGGAAAAGGAAGGAAATTGGACAAAATCTGTGATGAATGCTACAGTCAACTCGTACTGTAATGACACTGATAAAACCACTTCCGAATAAAGGCTATAACATTACCATTGATAACCATTACATGTCACCTCAACTTGCTGACTTGTATAGAGAACTGTCACATATGGAACTGTGCCTTGCAAAAAAGAGATGTGCCACTATCATTTCATCGTAAGAAATTAAAGAGGAGGGAAGTTGTTGCTTTGTAGAGGGGAAAAGTTACAGTAATTCGATAGGACAACAGATGTTTCTATTTTGACAACAGTTCACAAGGCTGAAATGGAAGCTGTAGATAAAAGATGCAGAGAAATGTTGAAGCTAGTAGCTGTCATTGCACACAATGACACAATGAGCAGAGTAGAAAAAGTAGATCAGCACTTGGCTAACAACCCAGTGACTTGTAAAAGGGGAAAGAAGTATTACAAGAAAATCTTTTCCATCTCATAGAACGTGCTATGTAGAATGTATATGCTCCATAAAAAAAGGAGGTAAAGAAGTCCCCTAGAGTTCTCTGTTTCTGCTATTGAGAACATGATTTCAAAACACTAGAAGAGGGGATTGCTTCAGAAGTAGCAGATTGTCCCTCTTAAAGTGCAGATCCCAGGTGACTGATTGTCCAACATTTTCTGTCAATAACTCTACCCGCTGTGAAGAAACAACATCCAACACGGTCTCTCGCAATGTGCAGCCATGTTTGGGATACAGATGGGAAAAAGGCAAGAAGGGAATAAAGACACCGTGTGTGAAGACTGTGATGTCACCTTGTGCATTGTTCCTTGCTTTTGTGTTTGTTGCACAGCTACAAACATTTAAAGCCATTGCAAAATTTGTGGTTTAACTTGATACACACACAGAAAGTTAAAAAATGGCTTAAGTTGCAGAATACTTAAGTTAAAGACCAGTGCCAGAGTAAACTCAGGATTCTATTTATGACGAGCACCAAAAATTTGTAATTCATTATTTTGAACTTTGAGTTACCTTTATATATCTGTATGTAATGTCATTTATTAAAGGACTTCTTCCATTCATTAAAAAAAGAACATAATATGTAAAGGCAAGTATTACACTTAGAAACTGTATGTTTGTCATGAGGGAGTGTAACTGGCAGTGCACAAATATGCATACTTCATTCATCCAGTGTTTGAGAATGAGAGCACTTAGTGACTTCAGACGAAGCTTACACATAATTTATGAAACTTTTCCTCTTCCCTCTCTCCCTCACACACACACACACACACACACACACACACACACACACACACACACACACACCACATGAGATGAAAGGAAAAAGTTTTGTCACTTCCTACATTTTCGCTGTTTGGGCAGGTGCAATAAGACTTGTGTAATAGACTTAGCGTTTTAATTCATTACTGTTTTACTGTAGACTCTCTTCACAATACAGTTCACATACAGTATCCGCATATACCAATGAATGTGCCTACAAAATTACATCCTAATGCAGCTCATAGTTTAGGAGACATGATGTCATAAATCTTGGGATGCGAGAAAAACTAGCTTCAACGTAAAATGGAGTGCAGATTACCCCTTTATATTCGTCCGTTGTTTCATAATTAGAGCACTTAGTGACTTCCAGCAAACCTGAAGCAGAATTTCAGACCTTTCCAAAACTTCTCCGTACTTACATGTTTGAAGGGAAATATTGAATGCATTATCTTATTTATAAAGTAATCAGACATATAAAGTTGTTTAGTACATGGGGGAGTGATTCTGTAAAGACTCCAACCAGTAAAGGTTGGATACTAAAGTGAAATAAAATCATCGTGTTGAAAATCAGATTAAAACTTATTCTCGTGTAGTTTCTACCTAAAAGTGTAACACATTTTGCTCAACTACGAACAAGCAAACTCCTGAAATTGGCAGCATAAAATTCTTCTTGTTGCCATATTAACGAAGCAGTTGTAATGGTGCTAATCTGGTGGTAAGCTCTTCTTTTTGGTAACAATCAAAGTTCATGGCCTCAAAAATTGAAAACTTTTTGGGTGTTGACTGTTGTTATACAATAATGGATACACCACCATTGTATTTAGTTCCACTTGTTAACTCATTGAATAAATTTAGTTTGATTTTCTGATCAGTGAGTAGGTTCTCAATTCTTCCGTTTATATATCGCGAAAACCAAGCTAACCCATACAATCAGTGGTAACACATATAACATACCACCTCCTTCCACTAATCACAGTCAGCTACTAAAGTCACTATAAACATTTAGTGAGGCACATGTCAACAACACATCTATAAGATCCAAACTAATGAATGCAGTTCTTGTCCATATCAGTCGAAGTAGTTCAGAGATACTGAATGACATACATGTTAATTGAATGATTTCTGATGGCAGACTGACTTTCATGCACTCACTCCATAACATCATCTGAACAGAAACTCTTGCAGATAATTTAGCTTGATGATTGTTAACTACGAACTTTGATACACTTTATACAATATGAACTACAAACTTTCGTTGAGGTTGAGGTATTAACTGCGTAGTTATTTGCATTGACTCTTGCAAAGGTAATAAAAGATTGCAGAATAGCTCATAAGATTTTGAAGCAGAGACTGGGAATTTTTGGGTAAGGGGGGGGGGGGGTATTCTGAGGCAGATGAAAGGATATTTTATAATTTAATTAGTTGCATATTAATTTAGAAAACTGTAAGATGATAATTTACTATTGCAAACGAGTTCTGTGCTGCAACAATAACTTTGCTTGCATAATATATGGCTTGTTAACAGAGTAAAAAAGATCAGAGAACTATTTAGGACGCTTTGGCTTTAAATTACCTATTTACAAATATGGTTGCTGTTTGAAATTGTTAATGTCTACAAATCCGTAATGACTTAATTGAGCAGTGGGTGATTGTTTCAGAAAATTGAGGCAAGTAAAGTGCATGGGCTTTGAGAAATAAATATAACAACTCAAATATCATATATTTGGGTATGTCTGACTTCATAATTACGTTTATCAGGTAGCAATTACGGAAAGGATAGATTGCTGTTGTCCGCAGCTCGTGGTCGTGCGGTAGCTTTCTCGCTTCCCGCGCCCGGGTTCCCGGGTTAGATTCCCGGCAGGGTCAGGGATTTTTCTCTGCCTTATGATGACTGGGTGTTGTGTGATGTCCTTAGGTTAGTTAGGTTTAAGTAGTTCTAAGTTCTAGGGGACTGATGACCATAGATGTTAAGTCCCATAGTGCTCAGAGCCATTTTTTGATTGCTGTTCACTGTAAAAGATTACACGTTGAATTGCAGACAGGCACAATGAAAAGGTGGTTACAAAACAAGCCATCGGCCAAAACCTTCATCAGAAAAGAAAAACGCACATGAACTCACACCTCAGACATACATGACCGCTCTCTTTGGTTGCTCAACCCAGACTGGAAGTGAAATGTGTTGAACGGTAGCAATCATTGGTAATAGAGTGGGGAAGGGGGATGGATAACAGGGTACGGATGAGGGAAGATGAAACAGTGCAGTCTGGCAGTGTGTGCAGGGACTAGAGGTGGCAGAAAAGGCTATGTAATTTAGTGTCTGGAGGCTGTGGGGGAGGAAGGGAAAGGAAAAAAAGGGAGTGGAAAGCAGAGAAGGAAAAAGACTGGTGGGTGCATTGGCAGAGAGCAGTGCACAATGAAGAAGAGGGGATGTGAGTTGGGAGGAGGTAATAGGGGGCAGAAACTGTTGGGTGGAGGGTGTGGGGACAGTAGGTTACTGTAGGTGGAGGCCAGATTGATTTCTGGAATGGATTAGGTGTTGTAAGGTTAATTCCTATCTGCACAGTTCAACTGCATGTTGTGCGTGCTTAACAGCAGTCGCAACAGAGCTAGTACACAGCATGGCTGCTTTCTCAGTGGCCCAGCCTCTGATGGAGTAGGATAAGCCTGTGGCAGGACTGGAATGAGGAGTGCACAGTGGGTGGAGTGGGCTAGTCTTGCACCCGGGGCTTCCACGGGGATATGATCCTTATGGCATGGGATTGGGAGTGGCATAGGGGTGTACTAGGATGTAGTGAAGGTTGGGTGGGCAAGGAAAAACCACACGTTGTCATATTAATTTGAGAGACTTGTGCTTTTCTCATTGTCACTTACATGTAGGTTGCTCTTGGGATGGGATACTGAAAGAATTATATATCTGCTTAATTAATAGCAAGATGATGAAAGTAGTTTATAAGAAAGTATTGTGATAGAATAAGTTAATTAAGTATGAAATATAGTGAACACAAAGCACAGTTTTCTTTAATTAAATAGGGCTGTATTGAGAGTATTTTCACCAGGACATGTTCCATCTTTCTCATCAGTGTATATTTTAAGGGAAAGAATTTGAGATTTATCTATGTTGTTGAGCTTCTATAGACATTTTTGAATGTTAACGAATGTTTTCAACTGTTCTAAAATGTGTTCTATAAAGAAATGACCAGCAGAGTACTATATTCCAAATTGGCTTATTGATGAATAGTTTAGTGGCTTTAAGAGTACAAAAGAGTATTTCATAGCATTTAAAAATTTTAACATGGCATACTAACATTTTTACAATGTCTCTCTATGGCCATCTTTTCAGAGATGGTTTGCAGGACATTATCTGTTCAGTACATAATGTGAAATCAAATGCCTTCCAGCCATCTAATTTTCTAACTTAATTTATTGTGTACCAGTGATATATTATGAAATCTTAAAGTCCCCTGACTGATGTGTAGGAAGATTCTAACCATGGTTCTAGTCAAAAAGGGGGACAGCATTCAAAAACTGGTGTCTGTAGATTTTTGATACAGTGATCACTTCAAACATCATCTGCTGGCTGTTGACCGTAACCGAGGTTGGAATCTTCCTACACATTAGTCAGGGGACCTGAAGATAGTGTAATGTATCACTGAAACAGGTAGCCCAATAAATTAAGAGTTTGGAAATGAGACAGCTGAAAGGTGCTTGATTTGACATTCTATTCTTACTGTGTTATAGAGTGATCTGGAATGTTGGAAGAGAACAAATGAAATTAAAAACCATGTGAAGCTGGTCTTTTTCAGCTAGTTTTTTAAATAAAGCCATATATATTTGAACCTGCATGTTTTGTTTAGCATAACTGAACATACAGATTTGTTTGGTAAACTGATTTCAGGTCAAACTAGAACTTAACTGATGGTTATCACAACATTATGCTTAAAGTAATCAATTATCCAAGGGCTCATGCAGAGATAAAACATACACTGTTGCAAAATAATGACCTGACGTGATACAGCATGGCACAAAACAGTGACACGGAATAGTAACAATAATAAGAGGGTTGACTGAAAAGTAATGCTTCCACCTTCGTAACTTTTCAACAGGTGGCAGCGTTGGTAGGTGGCAGTGTTGGTAGGTGGCAGGCACTGGCTTGTTCTGTAGCCTCTTCTCTACAGCTCCAGTTGGTGGTAAGCCTTAGCACTGAACGGTTGTATTGCTACAGTGTAAAGTATGGAACCCTGCACAGACAGTCGGTCAATGCGATTTAAGCAACGTGCAGTCATTGAAGTCTGGACAGCAGAAGGTGTCACCCCAAAGGAGATTCATCAGAGAATGAAAGCAGTTTATGGTAATTGTGTTGATGTGAGTACTGTGTGTCGTTGGGAGAGTAAGTTTGAAGATGTTGAGGCGGGAACATTTGACCTGTGTGACAGACAGAGTTGGACATCCTGTGACAGCAACTACTGAGTATCACAAGCAGAATGTTGACAGATTGTTTCAGGAAGATGGTCGTATCACTTACAGAGAAATTGCAAGCACAATTGGCATTTCACAAGAACGTGTGGGTCACATTATTGCTTTGCTTGGCTATCGGAAGATTTGTGCAAAAATGGGTGCCCCGGATGCTGACTCCTGAAATGGAAGCTCACAGACTTGAAATTTGACGGGAACTCCTCTCAAGTTACGAGAATAAAGGCGACGCCTTTCTCTATTCAGTTGTGACAGGAGATGAAATGTGGGTACACCATTACGACCCGGAGACTAAACATCAGTCTATGGAATATCAACACACTCGCCCCAGAAAAAGAAATTAAAGACACAGCCGTCAGCTGGAAAAATCATGGCCACAGTGTTCTGGGACACAAATGGTGTTATCCATGTTGATTTCCTTGATCGTAAAACAGCAATAAATTCAGAGCGTTAAATCACAACACTGCGAACTCTGAAATGACGGTTAACAAGGGTCCAAAAGGAAAAGGGAAATGTTTTCCTCCAACATGAAAATGCCAAACCACACACTTCACGTGCCACCACAGCAGAACTTCAGTGATTGAATCTCACCACCGTACGGCATCCTCCACACAGTCCAGATTTAACACCATTTGACTTCAATCTGTTCCCAATAATGAAAGACGATTTGCGGGGACGTCATAATGCTTCTGATGATGATGTTGAGATAACTGTGAGACTGTGGTTGCGGAAACAGTGTGTTGACTTCTTCTGCGACGGCTTCAGAAAACTTGTTTGTCATTGGCAGAAATGTATCCAATTGGCTGGTGATTATGTGGAAAAGTGAATATGGGTAATTAAAGATCTCATTCTAAGGATTACTTCTGTGTTTGATTTATTAAAATATTTCCATCCAAACCCAATTAATGAAGGTGGAGGCATTACTTTTCATTCAACCCTTGTAGAATTTTCAAAAGCAGCAGTAGATACACAAGAGCTTATAACTTCTGGAATTGTAGATAAGCATTAAGGAACTGCAGTTGTTTTGGTGTGTTGCAAATGATACATTGTCACATAGTTAATCAGAACACACACAGAACATCGGTTCTGTTTCTGTAACGTCAGTACTTTCATCAATCATAATGAACAACAAAAAATCCTTATGGTGAATTACAAGAAGACAGCATATTATTTGGAGAAGAATTTCTCAAAGTTATTTTAAATTGTTCTTGTGTGTTTCAAAATTACACTGATGAGCCAAAACATGACCGTGTACTTGTTCGTCCATCTTTGAAACAAAATACATATCAGAGTCCAAGTATCAGGGGTCAGACAGTTTGTTGGTAGGTTTGTGGAGGTATGTTGCATTAGATGTTTATGCACGGGTCATGTAATTTGCATAAATAATAGACCACTGATTTGCATTTGGGGTGATGATGCCCAATAGTGACCCAGTAGGGTTCCATAGGATTTACATCAGGCAGATTTTGTTACTGAGACATCAACGTGAGTTCATTATAATGCTCCTTGAACCACTGTAGTACGGTTCTGGCTTAGAGACATGGACAGTTATACTCCTGAAAGATGACATAGACATCTGGGAAGACAAGACGTGAAGGGACGCAGGTGATTTGCAGCTGTCAGAATGTCTTTGATTACTGCCACAGGTCCTATGCAAGTCTCATAGCATGATACTTCTCCCACCAAACTGCAGCTGTGGCGTGCTGCATGTTTTGGTACACTGTTCACCTCGATGAAAGCATTTATAGAGGTGATCATTGACATAGTGTAGTAAAAATATGATTCACTCGTAAAGCTGACATGTTTCCCTTGATCAACTATTGAATCCTGTTGGTGCTATGTCCATCGCAGTCATAATTGACGATGTCGTTCTGTCAGTAAGTGAACATGTATGGGAGGTCTGCCCTGGAACTTCATGTTCAACAATGTATGATGAATGTGTGCTCTGAAACTCTTCTGCATGCACAAGCATTGTGATCTTTCGGCAGATATGCCACAGATCACTACGTATCCTACTTTACAGATCACAGATAGGCCTCTCGACCCCACATTCTGTGAAGTCGTGGACATACAACCATTTAGCTTCTAGTTGTAGTTTCACTGTCTTTTTACCTATTTCTGTAGATGCTAATGACAGTAACACGTGAACATTTGACTAGCTTTGCCGTTTGAGATACTCGTTCATAGGTTCTGCAAAATAATAATCTGCACTTTGTCCAAATTGCATATGTCAATGGATTTGTAGCACGTATCCTCACTAGTGTGATCCCCCCCCTCCGTGTCTGCTCCGATTATGTACTTCCGTTACCCCATCGTGTGCCTGCAGTGCTGGCAGGCGACATCCAACAGATAATAATGTTTTGGTTTATTAGTGTGTCTCCTGCTTAAGAGCTATATACAAATGCCTGAGTAACGTATCAGGATAAAGAACTCTCGATTAAGATTACTTTCTTTAATTGTTTTGACAGCATGTTTAACAATCCATTTTCAGCTTGTAGAGCAATCTCCAGTAGTCAGCATATCAAGCTGATTAAGTAGATGAAGACCAAACTTAAACAAAAATGCAAGAATACGAAGTACTTGTAAAATTTAACCATGATTGATGACACATGTTGAACTCAAATTTTTTATCGTACCTCTAGGAAAGCAGTAGAGCGCTCTGGTGGTGACACACTGCCCTGACCTCAACTTTGAAACTTCTCAGAAAGTCAGTTACTGCAATACCTGTTATGCATGTGTAAATATTCTCATTACTTACAAAAATATGCCAGTATCAGATTCAGATCTGTCTGTAAGACCCAAAAATCATATTTTAACGTAGTTAAGATGACGTTTGTGAATACTGTGACATTTGTGCACAGTTTCTCTAACCATTGTACACAATATTGTAATAGGTCAACTAGCTCATTAATGTAACAGGCAACTCATTTGAAGGCAATGTAGTGCGATAGATAGTACAAAACTTATCTAAACAAGTCCTTGTTTTTAATGACATACTAAAGCATTTGTGGTAATAACTGCAATGCATAGTTGATCCTCTATTTGGTGAGATGGATTTTGTTCAGTCACATGATTGCCTATTTTTCATAAAGCTTTTCCATTTAAATTACTGACCTGCCGATTTTTATTAATATAGTGGACCTTATTCTTCATTTAGTCCATTACGATATACACAGCATCATTCTGTGAACAATAAATTGTAACAGAAATTTTGGATGTGACTGGTAGAGTTCTTTATATCATTCAGAATAAAATGTTGTACAAGTTTTGGAAGTCTTCAAATAAGACTGACGATGACACGTGGAAAAATCGGGTCTACTGCCGGATGTTTGTGTCGCTCTGGCACAATATTTCGGCCACGTAACTCATTGCCTTCTTCAGGTGCTACCTGAGACTGCTGTGTTGGAGGATCTTGTCCAGTATTTATGCCCAGAGGGCGCTGGGTGCTCTCTTTGCCGTCTGCGCCTGCCTGGCGCTGCTTGTAATGTGTTGTCTCTTCCCCGGTGTTCCCTGAGACGTCCGCGCCCGACTTGGACACCATCTATGGCAACTCTCTGAGGCCTGTCCTGTGTCGGGCGTTCCGTTGGCGGTCCGCGCCCGCCAGGTGCTGCTCCTGAGGTTTTAACCCCTCCCTGGTGCTCCCACGGATGTCCGCGTCCGCCTAGTCCACCATCTGCAGTTGTGGCAGCTGTCTGAGGCCCGTCTTGCGTCGGGGGCTCTGTTCGCGGTCCGCGCCCGCCTGGCGCTGCTGGTAAGGTGTTTCTTCCCCGGTGCTCCCTCAGACGTCCGCGCCTGACTTGGTCTCCATCTGTGGCAGCTCTCTGAGGCCTGTCCTTTGGGACAGTGTCATAAAGGAGGCCATCGAGATCAAGGTCACTGACAACCTAATAAACTGAGACAGCGGTTACCAGCTTAGCTCGTCGTGGAGTCCAGCTCTGGAGCTTATTGGGGCTCAATGGAATGAACCAACAAACTCCTCAAGACGTAGTAACACTGCAGGAGTAGCGCCAGGCGGGTGCGGACCGCGAACGCAACTCCCGACGCAGGACAGGCCTCTGACAGCTGCCACGATCGCAGATGGTGGACGAGCCGAGCATGGATGACAGTCGGAGCACCAGGAAAGTGCCAACACCGCAGGATCAGCGCCAGGCGGGCGTGGACCGCCAATGGAGGTTATGAAGGTTAGGTGGACGGCGGAAAGACACTCTTGGTGAAGTGGGGAGGATTTCATGAAGAATGGATCTCATTTCAGGGCTGGATTTGAGGAAGTCGTATCCCTGCTGGAGAGCCACATTCAGAGTCTGATCCAGTCCCGGAAAGTATCCTGTCACAAGTGGGGCACTTTTGGGGTTGTTCTGTGGGAGGTTCTGGGTTTGAGGGGATGAGGAAGTGGCTCTGGTAATTTGCTTCTCTACCAGGTCGGGAGGGTAGTTGCGGGATGTGAAAGCTGTTTTCAGGTTGTTGGTGTCTTGGTTCATCCCTATGAAATCCCCAAACCACCTTCCCTACCCTCTGGATCCTACCCTTGTAACCGCCCCCGGTGTAAAACCTGTCCCATGCACCCTCCCATCACCACCTACTCCAGTCCTGTAACGCGGAAGGTGTACACGATCAAAGGCAGAGCCACGTGTGAAAGCACCCAAGTGATTTACCAACTGACCTGCATACACTGTGAAGTTTTCTATGTGGGAATACCAGCAACAAACTGTCCATTTGCATGACTGGACACATGCAGACAGTATTTGTTGGTAATGAGGATCACCCTGTGGCTAAACATGCCTTGGTGCACGGCCAGCACATCTTGGCACCGTGTTACACTGTCCGGGTTATCTGGATACGTCCCACTAACACCAACCTGTCAGAACTCCGGAGATGGGAACTTGCCCTTCAGTATATCCTCTCTTCGCGTTACCCACCAGGCCTCAACCTCTGCTAATTTAAAGTTGCTGCTGCTCATACCTCACCATCATCTTTGCCTCTGTACTTCCGCCTCGACTGACGTCTCTGCCCAAACTCTTTGCCTTTACAGATGTCTGCTTGTGTCTATGTACGTGCGGATGGATGTGTGTGTGTGTGTGTGTGTGTGTGTGTGTGTGTGTACCTGTCCTTTTTTCCTCCCTAAGGTAAGTCTTTCCGCTTCCGGGATTGGGATGACTCCTTACCCTCTCCCTTAAAACCTACATCCTTTTGTCTTTCCCTCTCCTTCCCTCTTTCCTGATGAAGCAACCGTTAGTTGCGAAAGCTTGAATTTTGTGTGTATTATATGTGTTTGTTTGTGTGTCTATCAACATGCCAGCACTTTCATTTGGTAAGTTACATCGTCTTTGTTTTTAGTTATAATTTTCCCACGTGGAATGTTTCTCTCTATTATATTCAAATAATTTATTTTACAAGATGATCATTGTGATCCTCTAAGGCAGCAGGTCTAGTATGTGATAGTTCTGAAACTTCCTAATTTTTGGTATCTGTAATGGCATCATAGTTTCATATTGAAGTGTACACGTTATTGTATTGAGTTTTTCAAATTAAAATTAATATTTTGATTTTTAGGTGCAGCTGTATGGTATTCATGGAAAAATAGTTCATGAACTCATGGATCCAGAACTTCAGGTGGTTCTCTCTGTTTGCGAATTTCATCCAACTCAGCTGGCTTTTGTTGGTGGCAGCAGCTCTGGCAGAATATATGCTTTTGTGTAAATATTTGTTTGAAGCGCCAGTTTCATACAGCGAACACTTTTTGTTAATGAAGATTTACTTATTTTTTAAAGCACCTTTTCCTGATTTTTAACCTTTTTATTGATTGTTCATGCAAAATTAAAATTTCAGTTGAAACACGTAATAGTACATTTTTATGTATGTTTTCTTACTTAGTAAAAATTGTCAACACTGTCAATAAGTGGAACCAGAAGAATAAAGAAAAAGTGTTGCTAATCTGATGGGATGCAGGAAAATAAGCACGAGCACTTTTACATACAGGGCGAGTCAGGAGGAAAGGTACATGCTTTGTGATGCGATAGTACTAGTGATTCTGAACAAAGAACTTCATATGGACATATGCCCAAACACTAATGGTTTCAGAGTTAGAACATGTTTAATATGACTTTGGTACGTGTGTCTTTAATAGCTCGAAAACCACACACTCAGTACACAAACTGAATTAAATTTGCTACAAAAAGGTTCCTGTTTATTTTTTGTCTAGGACTAACAGTTTTCGCGGAGAGATCGCGAGACCATTGAAAATCTTGCGTGACGCGCATGCGCTGTAGTTTAGGTACTTTTTGTAGGCCGGTTTGAGGTAGTTTTCTGGTTTGATAGACCACAAGTGTCTTGTATCAAAATGTTCGCCTGGGTTCCTCTATATTACTGTGGTACGTTGTAAATAGTGACAATGAATAATACAGAAAATAAATAGAAATGTACATTAAAAGTGTTCAATTTTGGAAACCATTTGGAATAGGGCATATGTCCACATAAAGTTTTTGTTCAGAATCAGTTATGCTATCACCTGTATAGAATTGGGGAGAAGAGTAGTTTGTGGCACAACTTGACAAGAAGAAGGGACCAGTTGGTAGGACATGTTCTGAGGCATCAAGGGATCACAAATTCATTGGAGGGCAGCGTGGAGGGTAAAAATCGTAGAGGGAGACCAAGAGATGAGTACACTAAGCAGATTCAGAAGGATGTAGGTTGCAGTAAGTACTGGGAGATGAAAAAGCTTGCACAGGATAGAGTAGCATGGAGAGCTGCATCAAACCAGTCTCAGGACTGAAGACAACAACAACAACAACAACATCACCCGTCAAAACGCGTACCTTTCCTCTTGGCTCACCCTGTATATAAATCATATGGCATTGTTAGCCAGGAGACATGTTAGCTGCAACAGGCAGATGATGTGATTTGCCCCACATTTTAGCAATTTTTTAGCACGGTAAAATCGTGCTTCTGTGGCACACCAGTGTAGAAGTGTGCAGTGAAACAGCTAAGTGAAAAATCCGTAGAATATGCCCATTTGTTTATATATAAAAGCTGACTTCGGGATTTTCCTTTGCGTGAGACAGCATGTGCGGGATTTGTGTACTGATTTAGAGTTCCAGATTCACATATTTTACTGTTCGTATTGCTTCAGCATACTCTTTTGCTGATAGTATCAATACCCATTTGTATTGTGATATGTGATATTGTGATATGTGATATTGTGATATGTGGTTGTGAAATTGAAAATATTTGCAAGTGCCATGATAAGAACTCGTACTATTGTTGTCTGTTGTATGCTTAAATGGAATAGCCCTCTTTCAGAACAGTAGACTTATCCTCATTCAAACTAGTTGTTCTCTAATTTCATTGTGTAATCACGTGAGCAATAGGTTATTTTTGAGAATTTGTGCACGCTGACAAAACTATATTTTTGCAAGTTACCAATATGTGTTTTTTGGATACTTAACATGTTTCATAGCAAATCAGTGTTGTTGGTTTACAGTTACTGCCAAAAAATGCATCACCCCTTATTTTTATTGCAAGTCATGCAAATAAACATGCTTTCTTGAAAGCTACCATTGCCCTCTGCATAATCTAAGAGTAATTTGTGATAAATTGGCGTTTCTGATTTAGTTACTGTAGCAGGTATTCTAACAAACATATTGTGTTATGTTTAATTTTCCCTTGAAGACAAGTAGCCCTATACACGATCCAAATTTATTATAAATTACTGTTCTGTAATACATTTCACATAACTCAAAGAAATTCTGGTCATATGTAAAGGCTGCTAATTGCACCAAAGTTGGTTTCCGGTCCTTACTGAATAAGACAGGAACTGAAATTTAGGGTAGGAAAGCGAAAGCTGAAATAGTTAACTCTGTTTTTAAATGCTCCTTCACAAAGGAAAGCCCAGAACTGCCCCAATTTGGTCCTCGTGCCACTGAAAAGATGAATGAAATAAGTATTTGTGTCAGTGGTGTTCAGGGACAGCTGAAGTAGTCAAAATTAAACAAAGCTCCAGGGCCCAAAGGAATCCCTATCAAATTCGTTACGGAATTTGCGGCTGAGTTAGCCCCTCTTCTAAGAGTAATCTGTCATAGATCCCTCGCACAAAAATCCATGTCTGGTTCTTGGAAAAAAGCACAGGTCACATCCATGTACAAGATGTGTAGTAGAAGTGATCCACGCAACTATGATCCAACATCTTTAACAGCGATTTGTTGCAGAATCTTAGAGCATATTCAGAACTCTAACATAACGTCGTGAGGTATCTTGTTCAGGAAGACCTCCTGAATGCCAATCGGCATGGATTCTGAAAACATCGATCATGTGAAACCCAAATCGCCCTTTTCTCACATGACATACTGGAAACTTTTTGACAAGGCAGTCAGGTGCAGTGTTTCTTGATTTTGGTAAAGCTTTTTACTCAGTACTACACCTATACTGACTGTCATAAGTACAATTATATGGGGTATCAAGTGAAATTTGTGACAGGATTGAAGACTTTTTGGTAGGGAGGACACAGCATGTTATTTTGGATGGACACTCGTCACTGTAGAAGTAACTTTGGGTGTGCTCCAGGGAAGTGTGTTGGGACCCTTGCTGTTCATGTTGTAGATTAATGGCATTGCGGAGAGCATTAATAGTAACTTTAAACTTTTTGCAGATGACACAGTTATCTTTGGTGAAGTACTGTCTGCAAGGAGCTGCATAAATATTCAGTCAGATCTTGATAAGATTTCATAGTTGTGCAAAGATTGACAACTTGCTTTAAATGTTCAGAAATATAAAATGATGCATTTAACAAAGTGAAAAAAGTGTAGTATCGTACGACTATAGTGTCGATGATTCACCGTTTGAATCTGCTAACTCATACAAATACCTGGGTGTGAGACTATGTAGGGGTGTGAAATGGAATGATCACATACACTCCTGGAAATGGAAAAAAGAACACATTGACACCGGTGTGTCAGACCCACCGTACTTGCTCCGGACACTGCGAGAGGGCTGTACAAGCAATGATCACACGCACGGCACAGCGGGCACACCAGGAACCGCGATGTTGGCCGTCGAATGGCGCTAGCTGCGCAGCATTTGTGCACCGCCGCCGTCAGTGTCAGCCAGTTTGCCGTGGCATACGGAGCTCCATCGCAGTCTTTAACACTGGTAGCATGCCGCGACAGCGTGGACGTGAACCGTATGTGCAGTTGACGGACTTTGAGCGAGGGCGTATAGTGGGCATGCGGGAGGCCGGGTGGACGTACCGCCGAATTGCTCAACACGTGGGGCGTGAGGTCTCCACAGTACATCGATGTTGTCGCCAGTGGTCGGCGGAAGGTGCACGTGCCCGTCGACCTGGGACCGGACCGCAGCGACGCACGGATGCACGCCAAGACCGTAGGATCCTACGCAGTGCCGTAGGGGACTGCACCGCCACTTCCCAGCAAATTAGGGACACTGTTGCTCCTGGGGTATCGGCGAGGACCATTCGCAACCGTCTCCATGAAGCTGGGCTACAGTCCCGCACACCGTTAGGCCGTCTTCCGCTCACGCCCCAACATTGTGCAGCCCGCCTCCAGTGGTGTCGCGACAGGCGTGAATGGAGGGACGAATGGAGACGTGTCGTCTTCAGCGATGAGAGTCGCTTCTGCCTTGGTGCCAATGATGGTCGTATGCGTGTTTGGCGCCGTGCAGGTGAGCGCCACAATCAGGACTGCATACGACCGAGGCACACAGGGCCAACACCCGGCATTATGGTGTGGGGAGCGATCTCCTACACTGGCCGTACACCACTGGTGATCGTCGAGGGGACACTGAATAGTGCACGGTAGATCCAAACCGTCATCGAACCCATCGTTCTACCATTCCTAGACCGGCAAGGGAACTTGCTGTTCCAACAGGACAATGCACGTCCGCATGTATCCCGTGCCACCCAACGTGCTCTAGAAGGTGTAAGTCAACTACCCTGGCCAGCAAGATCTCCAGATCTGTCCCCCATTGAGCATGTTTGGGACTGGATGAAGCGTCGTCTCACGCGGTCTGCATGTCCAGCACGAACGCTGGTCCAACTGAGGCGCCAGGTGGAAATGGCATGGCAAGCCGTTCCACAGGACTACATCCAGCATCTCTACGATCGTCTCCATGGGAGAATAGCAGCCTGCATTGCTGCGAAAGGTGGATATACACTGTACTAGTGCCGACATTGTGCATGCTCTGTTGCCTGTGTCTATGTGCCTGTGGTTCTGTCAGTGTGATCATGTGATGTATCTGACCCCAGGAATGTGTCAATAAAGTTTCCCCTTCCTGGGACAATGAATTCACGGTGTTCTTATTTCAATTTCCAGGAGTGTAGTTTCAGTTGTGGGCAAAGCAAGTGGTGGATTTTGGTTTAGTGGCTGAATATTGGGGAAGTGCAATCAGTCGGCAAAAGAGATTGCTTACAAATCGGGCCACGTGTGACCGATTCTAAATATTTTTCAATTGTGTGGGGCCTGTACAAAATAGGACTAGAACATATACAGAGAAGAGAATTATGAATGGTCACAGATTTGTTTGATCCTTGGGAGATTGTCACAGAGGTGCTGAAGGATCTGAATTGGCACGCTTTTGGAGACAGATGTAGATTATCCCGAGAAAGTCTACTAACAAAGTTTCAAGAACTGGCTTTAAATGATGATGCTAGGAATATACAACAACTTCCTGCCCATCACTCACGTAGGGATCGTGAAGATAAGATTAGAATAATTAATGCATGCACAGAGGTATTCAGTCATTCTTCCCATGCTCCATATGTGAACGGAACGGAAAGAAACTGCAATAACTGGTATAATGGAGTGCACCCTAAGACATGCGCCAAATGTTGGTTCACAGAGTATAGATGCAAAGACTTCGTCTGGGCTTGTTTGGCTGTCTGGTGCAAGAATTTCTATTTGACACCTCTTCCATGATGTGCTCGTCTTCTTGAAGATCTGGAGAAATGATTAGGGCAACAGGAACATGCAGTCTCTGAGTAGAGAAAATCTTTGACCTGGCTGGGAATCAAACCTGGGAGCATGTAATCTAGAAGCAGAGACACTAACCACTGGACCGTGAGCTGTGGACGTACCAGCAATAAAAGGAAAATTGCCTCCATTGAGATGTGGTGTGGTGGCCTTAGAGTTGGGAGAACAGCAGTTAGTCCCCATGTAGCTATCCAGCTTTAGGCTTTCCTTGGTCTCCCTAAATCCGTCAAGGCATATATTTCGTGTGGTATGCCAGTTTCCTGCCCTGAACTGAACTTGAGCCCTGTCTGATGATTTCACCATAGAATAGCTGTTCAGCATAAGTTTTCTTTCATTCCTTTGTCCTTGCCTCATCCTGACTTTAATTATGTCAATTAGAGAATACAACTTAATAATAAAAAAAATTGGAGAAGATGATGGGAAGCTCATGAAACATTTTATACAAAGTCTTTCATGTTTTTTTCCATAGTGAATGTTAAAAAGGTAAGAGAGAAGGAAAAAATTGAGCAAGTAATTTGAAGATCATCCTTAACATTTATTGATCAGGTAGTTCCCTGATATAAGTAATGTTGATAAAACTTTTAAGATTTCATAAATATGGGTTGTCATAGCTAGAGCTATGACATTTCTGAAAGTGACAGTCAGTTTGTGTCTTTATCAATATGGGAGGCTTTAAAGGGTTTTGTTATTATTTGCTCACAGTGATATGAAATTGTCCATTAGTTTTTTTCCTGTTCATTCACATAATTTGTTACTCATTCTCAAAATAACTTCATCTTACGGTGGATGAGGATCACATTTTATTTTTATAGCAAGTTTTTGAACAATGAAGAATTTACTTCTTAAAGATAAGTTGCCCCAGAACATTATTCCATATAAAATTATTGAATGAAGATATGCAAAATATGTCAACTTGCCGATCAGTACCTCTCGGGCATTTGCAATTATTCAGAGTGCAAATGTGGCTGAACTAGGTTGTTAAGATTTCCAAAATGTGCTATTTCCAGTTTGAATACCGTCAATACGGACACCAAAGAAGGTTGAAGTTTCCACCGTATTTATTGTTTCCTCACCATGTTGAGATATTTTCTCAGGGTGGGTCACATCCCAATCTCTTTAAAAAGTTACCAATCAGAAAAAAAAAACCTCGTATGGTCTTCAAACCCACTCAACACAAATTGGATTCAGTATTATCAAAAATAATATATTCCGTAAAAACTTTTGATTTTCTTTTCGGAAGACACTGTGTGTTTTATTTTGGAACACTTTATACAGACAACTGCCACATTAGTAGTTTTATGTTCATGTGTCAGTAAGCATAGCTGTCATAGAATGGCTATTAAGAACTTAACATACATATTTTTTTCATTTTGAAACATTTACATTCTTTAAATTACATAGGCCACAGCATCTAAGGTAAGCTTCTTGTATCTTCTTCGTGTATGGCCAGGGGGGCCAGTGGCAAGATTCTAGACTTGTGTTTTGGGAGTGTTTAGAGTCAAATCCTTGTTCATCCATCCTGCTTTTGGCTTTTCTTAATCAGCTGATGTAAATGCTGCGATTGTTACTGTTGATTCTTTTCCCTGACTTTCACCAATCTGATAGTGGTGGGCTTCCTTTGTGATCATCTTGTCTTAGGTAGCATGAGTAAGTCCCTCCCTCCCTCCGTCCAATCCGTTCGTTTAAATTGTACATCAGAAGTTTAGCAGCCATTTTGGAGATGTTAATATAAAAAGAGAAATGATGATGATGATGATGATGATGATGATGATGATGATGATGATGATAGGTTTGTGGGGCGCTCAACTGTGCGATCATCAGTGCCCGTACAAAGTCCCTATTATTTCACAGTCCACTCTAGCCACTGTCACGAATGATGGTGGTGGTGATGACGGTGGTGATGGTGATGAAATGGTGAGGACAACGCAAACCCCCCAGTCCCTCTCTGTCCCTTGTTTTTTGACGAGAGAGAGAGAGAGAGAGAGAGAGAGAGAGAGAAGGATTCCACACAGAATTTAAGCATAAACCTCCATCTCTATTTGCAAGTGTACTTGTTAATTTAATCTCAGCTGTTTCCTTAACAACACACTCGCAACAGCAAGAAATATATTCCAGAATCTCTGTGCTGTATTCCATAGGATAACCAATGCATAGAAAATGTGCTGCAATAACTGATTTGCACGGCTGTTGTAACCATGGGTGACAGGTGTTCAGTACACCTGCCCTCCCCAGTCCTGGTAGTCTGACCAATATATGATGTGCCACTGCTGCAAGGTATACGAAAGACACCTGCCTTACGCAAAACACCATCATTAATGGAACCTAAAAGGAACCTAATCTTAAGTGGTGACCTGAAAACACATTTCACATCACATTTTCGCTCTTCATGGCATCTGGAAGGACCCATTCCACGTCTGGAATGACTCCACCTGGTGTGCACACGGACTCCACACTGGCTTTTTCCCCTTTTTGGCAGCCATTTTCCTAAGAGACCCTATATTGCGCCTAACGTTTGAGCTCCCAATTATCAATAATCCCACCCTCTGTGGCTGTCTGGATCTTGCAGGGTGAGAGGTTTCCTCTGAAACAGAACAGGTGACGGCATCTGGACAGGTGAGAGGTCAACCCCAGTGCAAGCAGTAACCGGGCTGGCCAACTGGTGACTGATCGGAGGACGCAGATGTGCTGGATGTCCGTCGGATCCGCTGTGGCTGGCCCACAACAGTAGTGCCCATCCACTGCAGCTTCAAGCTGTGTAACCAAAGCCATCACAACCTGGAGCTGAGAGTGAAGTATCATCAACTCGGCTCACATCCGCACACAACAATCACAGTCCCTATCCATACTAAAGACCCTGAAAAACTACGCTACCCAGATAAACAGATTATTGGCACATGCTGCAGAACTCTGTTGTAGACACTGACGAAAATGCAGGCACTGTATCTAATAAATTAGATTAATCTGCAAAGATTAAAAAACCGAACTATCGAACCACTCAGCTGAAACTAAATAATGTTCCCCTGATAAGAACTTGTAATATGTCACAAAATCAGTTTACTTTCCGACGCAAATGAAAACGCGAGAACTGTGGCTATTAGATATTAAATTAACACCCAGAAACTCAAGGAACTAAACTATTGAAACACACAGATGATGATATACAATTTGCTCCTGATTAGGAACTCATCAAAGTCACAAAATCGGTTACTTGCCTGTTGCTGCGTCTGTCTCGGCCGGCTACTGCTGCCTGACTGAACTCCTCCATGATAATAGTTTCTAGATGAGCAGCTTACGTATAGTAAATATAGAGCTAGTTGTTCTCCCAGTAATATGACTTCTGTTCCATCAACCAGTACAATATAGTACAGTAAAAAAGCCTGCCTCTTTGACCCACATGTTTCAATAACTTCATTCTAAATTCCTGAACGCCTGTGGATGGTGTGCTTAAATGCTTTTGTTTAAGGGCTTCAACGCCAGATCGAGCTCGAAAAATAACCATAATTATGTGCTGGTTCATTTATTCCAACTTCTCCGGAACCACAGCTTCCTCTTACGGCAGTTTACCATCTTCCGCACAGAAGTATTGTTTCCACGGTTCTTGTGTTCTCGTCAGCAATTTTACTGTTTTCCGCAGTGATGGACTCTGTAACGTCGAGTGCGTTGTCTTCTGCGACCTTGCCAATGTTTGTTGCCTGCTCGGCAGCGAATTTGATATTTCGTATCTGCATGGTGATAAAGCTCTCTAAGGATTTCTTCCTGTCAGTGAATGGTTTACTATAACAAAGACTCCAAATCCTTGATGGCCAGAACCGCTTTCTATTTTTCCAAGTAAAATACATACTTTGCCAAATGCTCTGTGCATGACGTCTGAGTACACAAAGCACGAGTGCTTGGCAGTCCAATGACGTTGAATAGAAAAGGTTCTTGCCAGTGACTGGAAACTTAAAGTATCTGATAGGGTCCAAGGCTTCTTCAATGTTCTCAACTTTTCCTCGTTATTAATTGGGGTATGACCAGTGTATCTCTCAATATCATAATCCATGGACACAGCCAGAGACAAATCAACCTTGGCTGTAAAAGAAACAATCGAATTAAAATTTGTTGTAGATTTTGACGGCGATCGGGAGACCGTAATGTAGCCAAACTCCGGACTGGCACTAAAGCAACCGAAACTCAGCGCACTCCCGCCGTGCAAAGCGTTTAACTCGAGTTATTAATGATGTCACCCCAAGTTAGCCTGTTTCATAAATCGAGCTGACCCTAAGCTCGCCCAAACAGAGTGGTCAGGAAAAGATAAATGAACACTCGACGTCGTTTGCCACGTTCACGTCTGCTCGGATTAGATACGGTAGCCAAACCGAGTAGGTAGAAAAATTCTAATAGCGCCAATTTCTCTCATTAGCTTCTGCGAGGTTTGCGATTGGGTTTGACTGCAATTTTGTTTGTTATATGAAATCAGCCATCAAACTGAAATCACTTTTTTATTATCTGACATGGAAATACCTGATATCAAAGCGATATGTTCCACCTATTGCCATTTTTTTCTTACAAGCTATATACTGAGTGCTATATAAACCTCTTACCATATAAGTATTTTTTTCTTGAGGACATTTCGTAATCGGCAATCTCGTAGCCTAACGCCTCGCCACGAGCGATAATGGCTGCGACATTGCAGGCTGAAATTTGAAAATATGCACACGAGACAGTGTAAGATATGGGCGGTGAGCGGACAATCTTATGGTGGGAAAATGCCTCGTCATGTACATAAATGGTTGCTGTTCAAATGGCTCTGAGCACTATGTGACTTAACTTCTGAGGTCATCAGTCGCCTAGAGCTTAGAACTAATTAAACCTAACTACCCTAAGGACATCACACACATCCATGCCCAAGGCAGATTCGAACCTGCGACCGTAGCGGTCGCTCGGTTCCAGACTGCAGCGTCTAAAACTGCACGGCCACTCCGGCCGGCCATGGTTACTGTGCTACAGGTCGTAATTTGAAAATAAACTCATGAGACATCCGAAATTAGCTGTAAGGATATTTTTGACGACATTAAGATAGCCAAATGCCGCTGTTTGAACATGAATGGCTTAAAGTTATCCCTTCGTCATCGTTTCCCTCAGTCATTTTGCACTCTAAATTGTAACGTTTACATATTTTTCCGAGTTGCCATGACGATAACATTCTGTATAGACCAGCTTGTAAATAAGACTTATCAAATGCTTCACGAATTTCTATCAAAAAATGAATCACACTAAGCTACTGCACTTCTAAAGAAAACAGTGAGTGATGTCCTATTCTGTAGGCATAGATTCAACTCAGGTTAGGTTGGCGCGACAGCGGCAAACTCCAGCCTCGCTCGAAACAGTCATCGCTATTGGCGACCGCGACGCAGCATGTGAACACAACTCGAGTTAGTAGCCATCTTACTCGGGTTGACTCGAAATCCTCTCAACCCGAGTTAACCCAGTTGGGTAACTTGTGGTGACCCATCTCTGTGGCGTACACCTAGGGTTTGGCCACATCTAGCTGGGACTTCGTTGGGACGCTCTGATGTTCAAAATGTTCAAATGTGTGTGAAATCTTATGGGACTTAACTGCTTAGGTCATCAGTCCCGAAGCTTACACACTACTTAACCTAAATTATCCCAAGGTCAAACACACACACACACACACACACACACACACACACACACACACACACACACACACACACACACACCCATACCCGAGGGAAGACTCTAACCTCCGCTGGGACCAGCCGCACAGTCCATGTCTGCAGCGCCAAGACCGCTCGGCTAATCCCGCGCAGCGACGCTCTGAGATGGGGGTATAAAAATAAAGTAAAATTTTTAAAAATATATTTGCTTTTTATTTAGAACACAACTACGTGGAACATATTGCGACAGAAGTACTTGGTGGACCATATATTTCGGAAGATTTCACCTTCTTCAGCAAATTTTTTTTCCGTTTTACGTATTGAAAAACTTCAACCATGTCGCTTGTTCTTGAAATGGCACTGTAAGATTGATTCCACAGTCCGTGGCAGCAGCCGGTTTCTGTCATCAGTCCACTGGACCGACAGGGGCGTTATGTGCGGAACTAGAAAACAAATATTCGCATAATTTCAGTAGTTGGCATTTACGTTCAGTATTTTCGGTATCCTTAACAAAGTAAATCCGTCTTTCTTCCTCGAAGTGTTTAGATTTCCGTAGAACTTTTCTTTATGTATTCAAATGCTGTGGTATAGAAAGCCATTGACCCTTTCTCTTGCCCGTGAAATTGGCAGTTCCTTTCATTCCGACATCTTTGAGTGTTGATTAATATATTTCTTATTTCAGTTATCGAGCGCTATTCTTTTCCACACTTTTATATATTTTTCTAACAGGGCTGAGTTTGACTGCAGGAACATGAAGTAAATCTCACTGATCAGACTACTGAAAAAAATCTGAAATTATTTGAGATTGTCAATCTTCGATGTCAAAAATTGTTTTAATGCAATGCAAAGCTTAAAAATTACCTCAAATGCTGGCATTAATGACAGCCACCTCGTTTTTGAGTGAGATAGAAGAGTCTGATGATTGGCATCAATGTATAACTAGAACTCTAGCAGCTTCTTTCTGCTTATCGTGTATATTAGAAAATAATTAAATATTTTCATGACGATTATTTCAATGTAGACAGGTACGACTCTGGCAGGGCTTGATATTGTGGAGAATATGGTCAGTGCATCCAATTTCTTCTACATTTTTTCTTAGTTCTTGTTTAATTTGGTGAAACACATTCCGTTGGCAGCATCGATGAAGCCCTCCGAAATTGGTGTAGGTATTGTCTCCACAAAAGGCGATTAATTTGTGTAATAGAATTTGCAGTTGTCTTAAAGTGTCCAGACAAAACTTTGCAGTTGTCAGACATTTCGTTATTCAATGAATCAAACTTCAACAGCTTACGTTGGTTTCCGTCAATTTCATTGAAGTATTAAGCAACTGAAGGAAACATCCTTTTCAGCCTTGTGGTTCGATACGTTGGTGATATGCCGTAAAATGAAACTTCTTGCATTGGGACACGGAGTTTTCAACAATCGCTGTAGCTTTGACTGTAGACTGCTCTGCGGCAACTTTTGGTGTCAGGATACATTGCGGCATTGTTTTACGGTACAGCCAAGAGAACTGAAGGACTGGTGATGCTTAACAACTGTATAAGCTGTTGTTAGTTCTACAGCAGCAACGAGCAATTCTTCCTGAGTATCTTCTTTAATTATTAGTGCAGAAATAGGCTTTGATATCGATGCTACCATGAATGCATTTGTACGATTCTTCGTAGAAATTTGATGCCTCAGAAATGCCTCATTTCCGTGAGTTACTGAGATGAAGCAGCTATAAATCTCACACCACGCTTCCTGATCCCTATGTCCTTTCTTGACAAAAGATCAGTCTTTTGTGTAATCAGCCGAAAAGTGACATCTCTTTCCATCCCTAGGTATTTTCGTAAGCTATGATAAGTTTATTAGACGGTAAACAGTCGACGATAACACTTTAGTCATCAAAGTACACATGACTATACACTTCACGTCGTATATACCGGCAGTAAAAACTTCAGACATTACTAACGTATTACGTTTAGAAAGAATCATCTTATCAGATCGCTACTCAAATGGGAACTGCCCGATTCTTGCGCATGACGTTGCTTAAATAATTCCAGCCGCGTAGTGCTGGAGAAATCTGGTATTTTCTGGAATGATGGCGTTAGATCTAGAAGGTGACTGCATCATCGATACAGGATACGCATCGTGCATCGTCATCTGTGAGACGACCTTGTCAACATAAAGCTGTTACTTCAGTACTTCAGACAAGCTCGTAACAGTAGTTCTTCAAAATCGCGAAAAAACAGTCATTTCGGGACAAGAAAGTACTTGACGGTGACGGTCTCGATATGACGGAACGTAATGCAACCCTAGGTACATCTCGAAGGCAACTTGACAATACTTAAAAGAAGTCTATAAAGGGAGTCGGCACAGCACATAAGAGCGACTTTTTTTTTGCTTTCGTTCGTTCCTCATCACAGCAGCGTGCTCATTATTATGAAAGGAGAACGACTCACAGACTAATGACGCCGGTGCTCTGTAATTGACTATCTGGTGTTACACTTTCTAATGAGAGGATGGTAATTGCTATAGTATCTCCCCACGGCGATCAGCCACATAGTGTTACAACTGGCTATGCTAGAGGATTTGTGGGATCACTTTCTGGAAGTGTATGAGAATTCCATAACGAATAAAAAACCCATACTCCATATTCCAGGGGTGGGGGGATGTGCCCTATCTTGCCGCCCCCCCCCCCCCCCCCCCTCCCACTTCAGCTTTCAGGTGCGTATGAGGAGAAAGGACTGCCAATTTTTAGCCATGCGTACGCCATGGGCGCTGTCTATCAGCAGCTATGGCATGAATTGCGACACAGAAGAAACAAGATTTTGGGAAAGCGCGATATATAGAGCTCATGTTCAAACATTACTTCTTCATCTGTGGCCCCACAACTAATAATGAGTCTTGGCCTCTTGTACTATCTCCTTCCATCTGTTCCAGACCCTTATTAGCATTTTCCAGTTCCTGTAACCCTGCTTCTGAAGGTCGTCTATGACGCCGTCTTTCTATCCAGTTTTCCATTGACCACGTCTTTTCTGTCCACCTGGCTTTCCTTGTGAAATATTTTTTGGTATTTCCATATATTCATCTGTGCCACGTGTCCATCTCACCTGAGCCTAGATGACTTCACAATTCTTCTAACAGGCTGATCTTTGTAGATGGCATACAACTCATGGTTGTCTCTCCTCCTCCATCTTTCCCTTTCGCAAATTGGGCTGATGAGTCTCCTGAGTATCCTTCTCTCGAATGTACCTGGCAATTCAGAATCCTCTGCTGCCTGAACCCAGGTTTCAGAGGCATATGTAAGCAAGCACTGGTCTGTTCAGTGTTTTACAGATGGTTAGTTTTGTGATTCTAGTCAGGAGCCTTGAAAATAGCTTTGTTTAGGTGTAATAAGTTTTATTGGCTGTATGTAGGCTCTGCTTCATTTCATAGGTGGTGTCATTTAGAATGGTTACAATCGAACCCAGGTACTTGATATAATAATTATAAAAATTAAAAAGCTGGCATACTATGCTTACTTTCATTCCATTATATCATATGGGATTATTTTTTGGGGTAATTCATCAAGCCAAGCTAAAGTTTTCCGGGCACAAGGGCGTGCAGTAAGAGTTACATGTGGTGTGAACTCAAGAACATCCTGCAGAAGCCTGTCTAGGGAACTAGGGATACTAACTACTGCTTTCCAATATATTTATTCCTTAATGAAATTTGTCATTAAAAATGTATCACTTTTTCAAACCAACAGCTCAATTCATGGAATTAATACTAGAAATAAGAAAAATCTTCACAAGGATTTAAAGTCACTTAGTCTTGTACAAAAAGGTGTGCATTATTCAGGGGGACATTTTCAATAACTTGCCAGCAGCCATAGAAAGCTTAACCAAAGAAATTCACTTTAAGAGAAGCCTAAAGGATTTATTGGTGGCCAACTCCTTCTACTCCATTGATGAATTTCTCAGGTTTATATATATATATATATATATATATATATATATATATATATATATATATATATATATAGAGAGAGAGAGAGAGAGAGAGAGAGAGAGAGAGAGAGAGAGAGAGAGAGAGAGAGAGAGAGAGACACACACAAACAATAAGGGATTGGAATGACTTCTTACCCTCTCCCTTAAAACCCACATTCTTTCGTCTTTCCCTCTCCTTCCCTCTTTCCTGATGACGCAACTGTTTGTTGCAAAAGCTTGATTTTGTGTGTATGTTTGTGTTTGTGTGTCTATCGACCTACCAGCGCTTTTGTTTGGTAAGTCTCATCATCTTTGTTTTTAGATATATATAAACACTCCTTATGTTATATATATTAGTTGTATTACATGTTTATTACCCTATAAATAAATAAAAATACTTTTTAATTTTAAATTCAGTGCATTAGTATTTGTAAAATGACTCTTTCATATAGTGTTCATTAAATGACGATCATTCCACTTGGAACCTGTGGAATGGTACATTAGCTTATTTGTTTTAGTTTTAAATATTTGTCATGTATTGTTGTTTTTCAGACATGTTCCACATCCTGGGTGACCACCTCACTACGGATCAGTTGGAATGAAAGTAAATATAATGTAATCTAAAAGATACGTGGGGTTGAATTTGATAGTGTAAATAATTTGTTTCCTTTTCACTAAACATTAATCGTTTTCATTTGCACCAGCATTTATTCATGAAAAATTCTTGTGACTATAAATTCGAGGCCACTGTGTACTTGCACGGTTAAGGCAGAGACAGGAACACAGTTTAGTACATATAGTGTCCTGGTCGAATGTATGTTAGTAATATTGCCGTTAATGAGTCTATTGCTAGTTCCTAACAAATCAACATTATTATTGACAGTTACTATACAGTTTGATGAATGTTCTTTTCCATAAAAAAATCATCTAATTTCGTTTAATTATCATTGGAGAGATCTACACTCCTGGAAATGGAAAAAAGAACACATTGACACCGGTGTGTCAGACCCACCGTACTTGCTCCGGACACTGCGAGAGGGCTGTACAAGCAATGATCACACGCACGGCACAGCGGGCACACCAGGAACCGCGGTGTTGGCCGTCGAATGGCGCTAGCTGTGCAGCATTTGTACACCGCCGCCGTCAGTGTCAGCCAGTTTGCCGTGGCATACGGAGCTCCATCGCAGTCTTTAACACTGGTAGCATGCCGCGACAGCGTGGACGTGAACCGTATGTGCAGTTGACGGACTTTGAGCGAGGGCGTATAGTGGGCATGCGGGAGGCCGGGTGGACGTACCGCCGAATTGCTCAACACGTGAGGCGTGAGGTCTCCACAGTACATCGATGTTGTCGCCAGTGGTCGGCGGAAGGCGCACGTGCTCGTCGACCTGGGACTGGACCGCAGCGACGCACGGATGCACGCCAAGACCGTAGGATCCTACGCAGTACCGTAGGGGACCGCACCGCCACTTCCCAGCAAATTAGGGACACTGTTGCTCCTGGGGTATCGGCGAGGACCATTCGCAACCGTCTCCATGAAGCTGGGCTACGGTCCCGCACACCGTTAGGCCGTCTTCCGCTCACGCCCCAACATTGTGCAGCCCACCTCCAGTGGTGTCGCGACAGGCGTGAATGGAGGGACGAATGGAGATGTGTCGTCTTCAGCGATGAGAGTCGCTTCTGCCTTGGTGCCAATGATGGTCGTATGCGTGTTTGGCGCCGTGCAGGTGAGCGCCACAATCAGGACTGCATACGACCGAGGCACACAGGGCCAACACCCGGCATCATGGTGTGGGGAGCGATCTCCTACACTGGCCGTACACCACTGGTGATCGTCGAGGGGACACTGAATAGTGCACGGTACATCCAAACCGTCATCGAACCCATTGTTCTACCATTCCTAGACCGGCAAGGGAACTTGCTGTTCCAACAGGACAATGCACGTCCGCATGTATCCCGTGCCACCCAACGTGCTCTAGAAGGTGTAAGTCAACTACCCTGGCCAGCAAGATCTCCAGATCTGTCCCCCATTGAGCATGTTTGGGACTGGATGAAGCGTCGTCTCACGCGGTCTGCACGTCCAGCACGAACGCTGGTCCAGCTGAGGCGCCAGGTGGAAATGGCATGGCAAGCCGTTCCACAGGACTACATCCAGCATCTCTACGATCGTCTCCATTGGAGAATAGCAGCCTGCATTGCTGCGAAAGGTGGATATACACTGTACTAGTGCCGACATTGTGCATGCTCTGTTGCCTGTGTCTATGTGCCTGTGGTTCTGTCAGTGTGATCATGTAATATATCTGACCCCAGGAATGTGTCAATAAAGTTTCCCCTTCCTGGGACAATGAATTCACGGTGTTCTTATTTCAATTTCCAGGAGTGTACTTGTGTTACCACCTATTGAAGGTTGGATTTCATAGTTTCTTGCTGTAATTGCAAAGTAATCAGATTTTCAATCAGCTCCTCCACAGGTTCAGGAATACTGCTAATAGAGGTTTTCAAGTCGGAGGTCTCATTAGTTACGGTTTCCATATCAGCTTGCAACTTGTTGGTCATGTAACTGGCAACCTCAGTTTTTAACTGTTCAGTCTGATTTTTGACTTCGTCAGTTACTTGCGCAACCTGATTGGATAAGTTATCCTGTTGTTCTTTCATACTGGCTGTGTCATCAGCCATAGTCTCTAGTTTTTATAAAATTAATGTTATTGGAACTGTTATGACACTGATAGATTCAGCAATAATCTCCTCTATAGCCGGTGATTAAATTTCACTCGTCGCAGCTATCACATTAAATTTTCAGTGGCAAATTCACCCTCTGAAACTCGAACTCAGTCCCTCGGTGTGAAAGATTGTGAGCTACTGTTGGGCTTTCTCCACTCTAACGTGCTATACTGATCGTAATGTGGTATGTGTATAAAGTGTACACAGATGGTATTTGCGCATGTTTTAAAACAATTGCAAATCATGACGTCAAGCTACAGTTTTACGTATTCTGGAATCCAGTGACTCTTTTACAAAACGTGCAATAATTAATTAATAATAAAAAGATCTCAAATGACGAAGCCACAAATAAACAAATTTTACACCTACAGAAAGCAGAACTATATTATCTTACCTCGTGTTGTAGCCGCTAACAGTGTATTCGCAAGAAATTTATTAACTGTTATTTCTCTTTGTTTCATACCATTTCCTGATTTTATATTCCTTCTTTTAATTTCTCTGCTAATTTACAATAAATGTCTTTCCCTTTTAATTTTTATGAGTCTCTAGAAATTAACATTTAGGTCTCGTTGGCTAACATGAAAGATACATTTTTTGGCATAAAATTGCATTGGTTCCCTATACAGCATATTACAATTTGTTTTGATAGTCCCACGAACGGTCGCCAGTTCAACTCTACTGGAGAGTTAAACAGATGATGATTTTGAAAATCCTTAAACTTGCACAAAATATTATATGTTTCAGGAGCACCTGAGTTTCTTATTTTTCGCTACTGTGTCAGCTTTGAATATCACATGTGCGCCAATATTGTTTGCACTGGGTGATCGGACTTCATAAATTAAGAAGCAAGCAGGCCTGTAATAACAACTACAACTTGTAGTTAAGCCCATGAGATGGCTGTAGTGGTGGATAAGCAAACTTTGCCCAAGCCTGTTATTACTGTTCATACAACAAGACTCATACGCATTTTGTTATAATAACGTAGTACAAAGGTGGCATTAGTATAAATGAGAGACCATAAAACAATGTTTGGATAAAAAGCGAGTGATTATTTTCACTTAAGGGGTAATGGATTTTGGTTAAAAAAAATCGATTTTTCAGAAATAGTATTTTATTGATCTACACAGTTTAATACATGTTACGTGTGAATTTTATCGTGACAGCATGTTTAGAAATGCTTTTAAATCGTTAAACTGGTTAACACTGCACTGGCGGTCACTCCCACCTTTTCCGACATTTAGGAAATTGCTTGCTTTAGTAGAATTTTTGTCAGTGTGAAGGCTCTCTTTGGCTGACATCTGTATCTCTGGCTGACATCTATACCTTTGCCTGAAAACTTTCTTGAATGTCGTTTATTTACGTTTTCACAATACTAACACACATTAGTAGGTGGAAGGTTGAATTCGCAAACCTTTACTTGGAAGTAAAGATTTATGCATAATGGGTGGTGGAAAATCTGAGTTTAGGAAATGGACGTTTAACGAAATCGGTTTACCAACAAAAAAGAGGAAGCAGCTCGAAATGAAGAACATAAGCTCTCAGCTTCATCATTGAAACTTGGGACAGGAGAATTGTACACGTGCATGAATGATCCAGTTATGGATTCCACTGGATTCAGACTTACTGATGTAGAGCTTCTCTGCCAGGCTATAGAGTTTTCATGTTCATGTGTTAGCTGTACAAAAATCGAATGCAAGATTGTTGCTGAAGAAAGAAGAGTGGGAATAGCTTGTAATTTTAAATTAATTTGTAATTCATGTGGATATGAATTTTCATTTTCCTCCTCCAAAAAAACTGACACTGATACCAATGAAAGCAATCTTAGGTTAGCATATGCTCTGAGATGTCTTGGATGGGCCAGGGAAGGAAGTAATTTGTGTGGTTTTCTGAACGTGCCTCCACTTTTTGTAAGGATTGAAAAAATTAGTAAAGAAATGTCTGATGCTGTATGCGATCCTGCCAAAGTTTCTATGAAAAAAACAGTGGAGGAATTCGTGGACATAAACCAAAAAGAAATAGATCCTGGTGTAGATAATCATGATAGTGAATCCCCTACAAATGTTACTGATCTATGTGTGTCTGTAGATGGGACCTGGATGAAAAGGGGTTACACATCTCTGTATGGAGTTTCCTCTGTTATTGGTATTAACTCAGGTAAAGTTTTAGATGCAGAGATTATGTCTAAATACTGCCACCAGTGTACAATAAGGAAAATGTCTAACGATGAAGACAGTGAGAAACTGCACGCTCTAAAAATTATAGTGGCTCAAGTGGGGGCATGGAGGCTACTGCAGTTGTGAGGATGTTCTCCAGATCTGAGAACCAGTACGGTGTTAGCTATACTAAACACCTTGGTGATGGGGTTTCCTCTTTGTTCAGAGCTGTAACAGATAAAAATTCGCTCAATACAACCATAGAAAAGTTTGAATGTGTTGGCCACATCCAAAGAGGCTTGGTGGTAGGCTTTGTCGCTTGCTGAAAGAGAAGAAAGGTGAAGTATTTGAGGATGGAAAACCACTAGGAGGAAAAGGCAGGCTTACTCTGAAAGAAATTGATTCTCTTCAGTTATTTTATGGAAGACCTATCAGGAAAAACATACATAATGTAGAGGCAATGAGGCGTGCTGTGTGGGCAATTTTTTTCCACAAATTATCCACTGACCAAACACCAATGCACAATCTGTGGCCGAAAGATGATTAGTGTCAGTTCAACTACAGAAATGAGACGTATTCACATAAACAGTCGTTACCAGAACCTTTTATGAATGCAATTAAGCCCACATTCAGGTTTCTTGCAAACCCTGATTTAGTGAGGAAGTGTCTTCACGGAAAGATAAAAAATGCAAATGAAAGCCTCAGTAATTTAATTTGGATTGGATGCTCAAAAACGACATTCTGTGGATTTTAAGTACTCAAAATGGGTGTCTATGGTTCAGTTTTATGTTACAATAACGGAAATAATGGCAGAATTGAAGTTCTGGATAGAGTTGGTATAGATCCTGGTGTGTTTACAACAAAAGCATTTTACACCATCGACGAGAGCAGGGTCAAGAAAACTAACAGATAAATCAGTGTCTTACCTGCAAATACAGGCCAGGCAGATTCGAAGAGGAGAGAATAAAAACCTGGAGGATGAGGAGTGTCGGTTTGGAAGATTTTTGAAATTGAGATAAGCTTATTACATGTAGTAGTATGAGAAGAAAATCTTTGAACCTTATTTTCTCTCTTTTATATTTTTTACTTTATTAGAAGCCTTTTCTCAAACTCTAGATGCGCTAGTGCTCTGAAATTTTTAGGAACTGTTTGCCACGTATTTCTGTCTGCCTGAAACTAAAAACTACGAGATCCTGCAATTACATTCTGATTTTTGGATGATTGTATGTAGAAAAAAAGTTAATTTTGGATGTTCATAATTAAAAACTTTGTTAACAATACAATTTGTACTATAAATTAATAACTATAATTCTGTAGTCTTATGAAGCTCTCAGGACACTACAATAAAATTTTCGGATTTATCGCATGATTACAATTTTAGTTATGGCTTTATACAAAAAAGACAATAAAACATTAAAAATCAGTTTTCTGATAATATATTAATCCTGCATATTTTGCTAGGAGGATGAAAGGTGAAGAGGGAAGTGGCTGACAGAGAAGGATGTCAGACAAAAGACGAATATTAATTTGACAATGATCATCCTTTCACTCACTCTGCTTCTCCGAAGTTTAACTGAGGCCGTTTTTATGATTTTACTTTTTAAACCCATAAATTCTTTTCTCATTATAGATGGCATCTTCAACGGTCATGCTATTATATCTGTTCTAAAAATAAAAATAAATTTGATTTACACAAGCAAGGAAACAAAAAAAATACGAATGTGTGTGTAAGACATCACAAAGAAGAGGAAAGTAAGACGTAGCCTATTGTAATGTTTATGAAGAAAGAGGTGTGTGAAGAAAGAGGTGCATATCTCTATTGCCCTTTGGTTCATTAAATGAGTTAGTTTGAAATGGAGTAATGTTTTCATTAATTGACGTTATATCTGTTATATACAGGGTGATCATTATTAGAGTTCCAGTTTCAAAACGCTGTAAAAAAACAGGATAACTGCCCAGACTGACTTCAAATTTGATCGGAATATTATCGAAGGAGGAGGGAATTTTGCCACTAGACGGCGCTGTGGGCGAGATATACAGCTGTTCCTCAGTTTGTGTCTGACGCACTCGGCATGACTGCCCGAATGCAGTATCACACCCTGCTGCTAAAAGCCCTTTTACAACAACAGTGACTGTGAGCCAGCATCTCTGCAGGAGTTCCAGGCACTCAAGGATATGAATAAAAAGCGCTTCTCCTATAATATCTGCCAAGTCTGGAGTAAACGATTACGAAATTCGAAAAGACAGGTTCTTTTGTAGTGCAGTGTGGTAGAGGGACGAAAACAATTGATACATCAGTAGATGATGTGGCCACAGCATTTTAAGGGGGGGGGGGGCGAGAGCAGTGGGAGTGCAAACATGTAGTGTACAGCGAATTGACCGAGCATTGACAATACCTGTAGGCACGGTGTATAAAATTCCACGAAACATCCTGCATTGCTACCCATACAAAATTGCCACTGTCCATGAGTTGCTTCATGCTGATCTGCCGGTAAGACAAACGTTTGATCTAGAACATCTTGATCGCTTGGAACTGGACAGTGAATGGCCATGGAACATTTTGTGCACAGAGAAGCCCACTTCCATATCCAAGGTCATGTGGACATACAGAATTGCAGAATGCGGGCAACGGAAAATCCGCTCTCACATCGAGCAGTACTTCTGCAGAGGTAATTATGTCGTGCGGATTGACGACGTCGTTTATCGCAGGGGCATTTTTTTTTCGAGAAGATGAATGCAGCGTAGGGTTGTCAGATTAAATTGACAAAATTACCGAACTTTATGTGACGAGAGGATTCGCTGAGCTGAGGCTGAGGGTGAACAAAGTAAAACACTTGGTAAACATTAAAAATTACATTTATTATTAATAGTTACAGCCTTCAATGAATTTGTTACTTTTAATTTTTTGGTAATAGTTGTTGCGTGTTGCAAACTTCAAATTACAGTGAACACAAAATTCTGCTCGTATCATGTCAATGCTCAGTTTGTTTCTAGGATTATACCATTATTGAGTCATGTGATTGAAGACTCTTTCCATGTAGGCAGTTCTGCATAGAACTGCCATCATTCTTTCGATAGTTTTGAAAGTCAATAAATGATATAACATTCCATGTTACATTACAGTTTTAATATTACAGCACAAATATTTCCTTATCTAGATCAACAGTGGTTGAGTGTAACGAATTTTTAGGGACTAGAAAACGTTGAGATGGTCAAACTGAGGAAACGAGATACAAACGATTTGACGGACGTGTCTGATTTAGGTTCAACCGAAAACGTCCATGATACTGAAGGTGACAAACCAGTGAATTTCCCCTCAAAGTCGACTCAAGCTGAGTTACGGACAAGCAGAATTGAAGGCACGGAAACTAAAGTGGAGAACGTTGATAAGCGTGACACCTTGAACTGAACAGAAATTCTCTGTTTTTCAGGAGTAGACCCATTTGTGAAATTTTTCAGAAAATTGGAAGCGCGTGGTGAAGAAAGGGATCGGAAGCAAGAAGAAATTGGTCGCAAATTACTATTAGAACTAGATTAAATGAAAGAAGAACTTTCAAGTGTAAAGAATGCTTATCGGCGTTTTCCTGAAGAGGCAACTAAACTGAACACAGATGTACAAGCGTTACAGGCAGGAAACCGTGGAGTCGAGTGCTGAAACTCTCTCGAGATACGTCAACTACTTAAAACTCTAAAGTAAACAGTACTTGGACGAGCAATTAGAAGCGCAAATAAAGCTTTAGAAAAAGGTATACCCAACAGGGTTCAGGTAAAAGATGGAGAAATCAACGAACATGCGTGAAACGCGGTGGTGGCGAAAAGGTAACCGCGATTAAACGCGAATTTCAACAGATAAAAGTGCGATAACTGCAAAGATTCCACAGTGGAAAAGGGAGGTCGATGCACGTTTATCGCTCATTGGAAAATTGTTATCGACCGACTGTAAGCAGACACACAACACAGTTCACCAAAATTCAATATGTATTCATCAATGTTTGTAAATGAACAGAAGTATTACGAATCACAAACGAATGGCCAGCAAAAGTTTAAAAGAGAAAATTCAGAGATAGGTCTGGACATAACGCCTCGAACAGCCATCCTTATGGCAGGAACCAGTGGCGGGATAGCTATTCAGGCCCTTGGCAACAGAATTCAAGTCCCGGCCAGTAACAGGAATAATGGAATATTTGTAAATCTGAACAACAGTAACACTACAGGAAAAAGTTGCCAAGTTAACCAACTTGTAATTTGGGTAAACAACACAATAAGTCCTCCAATGCAGACTACACTAAACTCTCGCTAATCTGACCCTCAGTAGTCCGTCCTCTCAGTAATCTATCCCACATCCAGCCTCCAATCGCTTAAGCAGAAATGACGCACACTACCCATAACGAATTTTTGCGTAGAAATGTAGTTAGTTAACTAAAACGTTGAACAATTCTACACGTGTTTGAAATTTTGGCTTTCTTTATGGTTCGGTGTCATGGCTTCTAAAAGGAAACAACTTAGTCTAGACTTCAGAAACTCGAAATTAGAGATAAGTTGCACTAAGGTTCTTCAAAGAAAGCCATTGCTACTGAATACAATGCTCGACGAGCATCGGTTTATGACCAAACTTTAACAGATGAAGAGATAATCCAAAGCGTACATGAAAGTTACAGTGAAAGTGATGAAGAAGAGGACATAGGAGGAGAGAACATGAAGATATCTCACGCTGCTGGTTCTGAAGCTGCAGACATCTTCCTGAAGTACATTATGCAACAATCATAAAACAAGTAGCACCGACGTAATGCTTGTAAAGCTGTTGTGTGATGCAACGTACTGCCATCACGTAATGTCATTTCTACAACTAAAAATTTGGGAAGTCTTCCCTGGTGACTGATACTAATGTATATGTACCCGATTATGGACTAGGTTTGTCATGAAAATCAATGTACCTTGGGGCTTAATAAAATACAATCCTTATGTGTTTACACTAAATTTAAGACACTCTCCATAATCTGGCACTTTCGCTAATCCAGGACCCATACACACAAGGAATGGCTGGATTAGCAAGAGTCTAGTGCATACCGATGCCTAGTACGGACGATAACAGAGCAAAAGAGCAATCCTGATAGCAACCTAACCAGTTAGTAAGGATATTCGAAGTCGTAGACGAAAAACGCAAGGACCTTCAAAACAGTTCAATTGAAGACGGCCATGCTTCCTCGCCTTAGCTAAGAGTGGCAGCGAAGTTGTGGAAGATATTAAAATGTTGCATTATAATGATAGTACGGACATCCGACAAGAACTGATCTGTGAATCTCGTCCATGCCAACAGCATACTACTAATATTGCAAGCTGCTAGTACAAGAAGAAAATCTCATCTACGCCAATAGCATACTACTAATATAATCTGCTCTACGAAGAAAAATAAGTGAGATGACAACTAACATTATTATCAACTCCAGTGTTTCAGCGAATTTAATGAGCCTGGAACTTTTTCAAAAAATTAATCCCGACAAGAAAGTACCAGTTTTTCCAGTACAAAATTGTAAAATTACAGGTGACGTAGCAGCACATACTTAGAATATTAAAAACCAGGGACAAGTTAATATTTTAAGTGAAAATGAAGACAGGAAATGTAATATTTTTGATATCGAGAATTTAACAATACCCTGTATCCTGGTTTGTGTCTTTCTTCGTGAGAGGAACGCAAAAATCTGCCTCTCTGAAGGCAAATGTACTTAATTAATAAAGAAAAATGGTTCATTTGGGGCTGGTTAAAAACATCTAAGGTGCAAAGAAAATACTGTCAGAGCATCAGAATTAAATATGGAGTGTTACAGGTCCTACATATAGTCAAGGAATGTAATGAGAAGTATATAGAGCCTGAAGCCTTTAGTGAGGGAATTCAGGACAATTGAAAAACTGTGAGTCAAAGGTGACTGAATAAGAACATCTGGACAGCAAGCAACAAACTGAGCTATCTTCTTTGCTATACCATTATACATTAGTATTGTCAAAGAAACCAGTTATCATCAAAGAATATGTATATGATATGCAAATGCCCCACACAAATCTTCCTGCAAAGCTGTGTAATCAGTACCTTGGATGAAAAACGAAGCGGTTACACAAGAAATTAGACGAATGCTCCAATGGAGAATAATTGAGACATCTTACTCTCAATATAGTGGTCCATTGTTGGCTGTTGCGACGACAGGTGAAAAAATAGATTGGATATTAGATACATATGATGTAAATAAAATCGTTATACTTGTACTATACTTCCAGAGCCCTTGACAGAATTACTGCAGAGATTGTATGACACAAGATGTTTGTCCAGCATCGATTTGTGATACCCTACTGGCAAGTGTTGTTGTCGGAAAGATCATGGAAATATACTGCTTTGATTTTCTCCAGAAGAAGTTAGTATTCAAAGTTGTACCTTTCAGGTTAAATGTGGGTGCAGAAGTGACAGTCTCAATTGGACAGTGTGCTAGGACCCGAACTACTGGATAAAGTGACTTTTTACGTTGATGACTTATTTCTCGTGACCATGACCTGAGAAGAGCATCTGCAACTTTTAGAAAAAGTGTTAGAAAAGTTCGTTAAAGTCGGAGTCACTGCTAATGTTGACAAATATAAGTTTGGAAGAAATAAGAATAAATTTTTAGTACATTTAATATCTCAAAAAAGGAATAATAGCTGATCCTGAAAAAAATGAAGACTATAAAAATTTTGCCATACCAACCATCAAGAAACAATCAAAATCGTTTTTAGGCCTTTCTTCGTGTTTTCGTCGTTATGTTCCTAATCAGTTGCTTAATGATCCGAATTTACTTAGTTTATTGTGTAAAAACACTGCTTGGGTTTGGACAAAGGAATGCCAAAAAGCATTTGAGAAATAAAAGCTGCTCTGTTAAAAGCAGGTTTACTGCATCATCCCAATATGAAAAAAGATTTTTGCTCAGCCATTGACGCCTCATATTGCGGTTTAAGGATGTGTTTGCTAAAAATAGATGACTCCCAGAACAAGCATAAAGTAAAAATTTTCGGATTTGATTTGCTAGCAGGATAATGACCTAATGTGAGTGTCCCTATTGTGTCATGGAACTGGAAGCCTCGGTGGTTGTATAGGCACTGAAAAATTTATCGATTATATTTGTGCATTTCCCACAATCCAATCCAATAGATAGGATCGTCCGAGCACTCAACAGATTTATGCAAATATACATATCAATGGAACAGTCAAAACAGGTTGAATACGTCACACCTTTGCAAGATATCTTCGACACCCTTCCACGTTTCTCATCAAACTATACACCTGCCGAACTAATTTTTAACAATGGAGAGTCTAGCGAATGGCTGAAGTCTTTGCTGTGGATATCTAGGCGAGAAATGGATAAAGAAGAAAAAGTAAAGCAAGCATTAATTACTTTACGTAGGTGTGCCCAGAAGAGGAAAATTCAGTATGACAGGCATGTCCAAAATGTGTATAGATATTCTATAATTGACAAGACCTTGCTCAGAACACATCGCAAATCTTCACCCATGAAAAGACAAACCAAAAAATGGCGGAGACTGTATGGCACACTATATGAAATTGTAGATGTTCCTCATGAAGGAAGCTATTTACGAGCACATCAAAATATGGTGAAAATCAAGAGCCGTTATCTTCATATAAATATAAAGAAATCTGTCTACGAATATAAATCAAATTGAATATACTCTCTTCTACCGTGTGTTACAAGTATGTGAATGAACTGAGAAAGCTGTAAAACCATCTCAGAAATATGTAAATATGTTAATAGTAGTTTAGAAGTGTATCAGTAATGTGTAATGTAAGAAGTGTGTCAAGTGTTTTCTTTGATTTCTATCAGTAATTTCGTGATGTGTAAGAGTACTTTCATTACTAACTATTTAAACCTGATAATTAGTTATACGTGAAGGGAGTTGAAAGAGGAGGAATCTTTCTCATAGAAAATGTAGTTGTTAGAGAGAAGGTGCATATTTTTATGTCAGTATTTACTTTGTACACATAACTAAACAAAAATATTTGAAGAATTATTTTTGCACAAGTATTCCTGTGTTTAGCTAATATGTAATGTATACATTTTGTTTTCTGACTTAAAAACCCATTAAAATGCATTAGGTGTCTCAAAGAATATTCTCTCAGTTGAGACTTTTAAGGCATTATTTAGTTTAGGCAAGATTTTCCAAGCCTTCTCGAAGTTTTCTTTGTCGATTTAGTACAAAGTTTCTTTAGAACAAGGGACCAGTATTTGTGACTGTTTTCCCCATACGAAAACATACACTAATGTTCCACAGAAGTGTCAAACAAAATTGTATGTTTTTCTATGTTCCAAAAGTGACATGAATTTTGTAAACTCATACCAAAGAGGTAGCCACTAATGATAAAATGATTAGGGCTTGAACTTATACAAGTGGCAAAAGTGAATGTGTTGAGAGACATTTTTGTTTCATGACAGTTGTAGGAAGAGTAAAGTGCATTACCTGAATCGTGTTCATTATGATAGGACGATACAAATTTTCTTTTCAATATAATAAAAAACCATAGTGCTACATAAACAAGAACGTATCCTAAAGAGTGTTAATGCATGCCACTGAAGCAGTGGTACATTTACTTAAGACTTACCATAAAGCGAAGTGATTTACCAATATCTTTGATGTGATCAAAACAACAAATTGCAACTTTAAGTGAAGAGTGAAAATTCTTCGAATCAGTGTTGTGGTTGAACAGACTTTCTCTAAAGTGACATCATTCACGACGAACTGTGTGTTTACACAAAAGTTTGAAAACATAAACCAGAAAAAATACAGTAAAGTATTCTGTACACGATTTGGGCGATTATATAAGAAGTATTTAGACATTCTGAGTAAGCGCTGCACTTTGCAGGTAATGACAAACAACTAAGAAACCAGTGATCTAACATACTGATAATGCGTATCATATGTAAGTTTTACACTATCAAGATTAATTCCCACAAATATGTCCAACTGTAATGTCACGACGCTATGGTGTGATGGGCGAGACCAGGTGTCGATGTTTGTGGAATGGACAGAATTTTCCATTGTAGACCGCTCCCTGCTTACCAAAAACCCATTGTTGAGCGAAATTTGCAGCTCACGTGTGGAGTATATAGTATTTTCAGGGCAGCGCGTAACTCTCGCTTTATGCAGAGAAATGGTGTTTCCATGAGATAAAAAGTCTAAAATGCAAAATTCATTGGGGCAATCAAAAATGGTTCAAATGGCTCTTAGCACTATGGGACTTAACTTCTATGGTCATCAGTCCCATAGAACTTAGAACTAATTAAACCTAACTAACCTACAGACAGCACACACATCCATGCCTGAGGCAGGTTTCGAACCTGCGGCCGTAGCGGTCGCGCGGTTCCAGACTGTAGTGCCTGGAATCGTTCCGCCACCCCGGCCGGCATTGTAGCAATCTCCAAAGAAGAAAGAGTCATATCAAAGACAAAGCTAATCACTCCCAACCTTTTTGGGCCCATGATATAAATAAAAGTGTGTATTTATGTTACAAAAATTCTTGGAAAATGTTTCATGTTACCTAGACTGCTGAGCTGCTTAAATGCGTGCGTGGCAATGTCCAGCAACGAAAAAAAAGGGGGGGGGGGGACTATGGCTGCTATAACTGAAACCTATACCATCACTCGTCCAGGCGCACGTGCTCGCTTCCGAGCGTGAATATCCTGCCAGGCGTGCTAGAAGGACCCGGGAGAAATGGCCCAGTCATGCCTCTAGGGACACTACGTAGCCAGCCACAGGCACGAGGACAACGAGAAAGACTCGTTGGCCTCGCCACAGGCATTGGGATCAAGCACATCTGTGTGCTCAATCTGGAAGAAATGACCCAGTCGTGCCTCTAGGACACTTATCTAGCCAGCTACAGGCACCGCTGGTCAAGCACATCTGTGCACTCAAGCTGCAAAAAGTGGCAAAACCCGGATGACCTACATGGAAACCGGCAGCAGAATCTACCAACCAAGAAGACACCAATAAAAAAATTGTACCAAAATTATAAAATTTGTAAACATTGTTTCACTTATACCACATCCAGTTGCAAATGTTTATTATGAACTATTGTTACTTATGTAGCTAGCCAAATACCTAAGATGAAAAATACTAGTAACATAAAGTTTAAAATAGTTTTGAAATACTTAAGCTGACATGTATTAAGAAGGTGAAACTCATATTTTCTGAAATGTTTAAGATAAACTAGGCCAGCAATACATAATCTAAGGTAGTTTTGAAAATAGTTGAGATAGATCCAAATAATAAAACTTAGAAAAATCCTGGAAATATGTAAGTATCAATGAATTTTATACAATGTATATTGAAAGGTAACAACTCTGTAAAAACTAGTTTTTGTGATATTCGAAAGTCACACTCCATATAACCTGATCAGTCCAGGTTTTTACTTGAGTCTTCCCATTACATTTGCCCAACTGGGCGAGCAGATGGTAAGATTTTCCCAAGAATTTGTTATCAATGTTCCAGGTTACTGTGATAGAAAATACAAAACCAATATCACATGTCATTAAATCAATGTAGTTCAGACAAGATGTTAACAGAATTCGTCGAGTAATGCAACATCTGACTGTAAAGTAATGCACTCTGAAATAGTCCTGTGTAGTAAAAAAGTGAAAATTCATGACACAATGATGTTTTATAATGACTGCAAACAGCAGGTTTCCTGCAAACATAGCTGGCCCCTGTGGCCGAGCGGTTCTAGGCGCTTCAGTCCTGAACCACATTGCTACCACGGTCGTGGGTTCGAATCCTGCCTTGGGCATTGATGTGTGTGATGTCCTAAGGTTAGTAGGTGTAAGTAGTTCTAAGTCTAGGGGACTGATGACCTCAGATGTTGAGTCCCATAATGCTCTGAGTCATTTGAACCATTTTTGAACCTGAAAACATGCTCCTAGCAGTTTGGGGGGGGGGGGGGAGGAGGGGGTGGTTGTAACCGATCTTACAAGTCTCCCTAATGCAACGAGTAAAATTACATAGGACAGAATTTTTTATATAATGTTCCAAACAGAAAAAGTAATACCTGAAGAGCTTTCATGAGGAAATGCAAAATAATAATAATAAAGTAATAAGGGTAAAGACATTTAAAGGCAAAGACCACTGTATGATTTTATGTAACTCTTTGCTAGTAATGTTAACCATAAGTTAGAACATTCATCTTCTTGTTCTTGTTGACATGTGTTTTCTAGATGACATTTCGTGTTTGTTCAGTTGAGGCACGTAAGTGTGGCTTTTTCTTAAAATGCAAAATATGAGTATAAAACGACTTCAAATTATTCTTTCATAAAAATTAATCACATAAGTATGACCTTGAGATGTTAATTTTGATACATTTAGTGCTGACTAGCCTAATCGCTGCATATGAAAAAGGAGACTGAAATTACTGAGAGTTAAGTAATGTTTTCATTCAGTAAGAAGAGATAGAATTTCAGTCCTTTCACTAAATTGCAAAAATAGTTAATACAATATTATTTGACTAGAGACTTCTACTCTCACAGCCAAGACAAGAAGAATAGATACTCTGTTTGGTTTGGCACATGGTAGATTTAAATGTTATTTTTGAACTTTAATTTGCTTGGCTGTGTGTTGGTTGTAACTAAATATTGAGGGACATTTCATAAGAAATTGGGTAATAAATTAACAACAATGCAAATAAACATAGTTACCCTCCTCTTTTATGAGATTATGCCATACATGGCACTATATTGTAACACAAAAAAGTTTGACACAACCACCTAGGCTGCATTGTGAGAACACTGAATAAACTCCAACCCAAGGCAACCTCATGAACTGTTGAATGATGAACTGTTGCTGTCATGCACATTGCACTGTACAGATGGATTAATGTGCAACTCACACCACAGCCATTGTTTTACGATTTATCTGTTGTTTGTAACTTAATCCAGTTACATTATGACGCTTACAGTGCCATGTAATGGAAAAATTTTGCTATATTTTTTTATTTTCATAGCATCCCCCCTCTTCTTCAGTAATATTCCATTCAAATTTTTTTTCATCCTGTGCAGAAGTTCTTTTTTCTTCCGCTTTTTTTTTTTCTTTTTCTTTTTTTTTTACAGGCACTTTAATGTTGTAATCACCCTGTAACAGACATGAAACTTGTTAGTAATGTTTGTTAGTTACATGTTCCATACATCATTTGAATGATTCTTTTATAGAAATGACGGGGAACAAGTCAGTTTATGGGTAATGTAAAAATGATAAGCTTTAACAATAATGAAGCGCTGTTTTTTAGTTCTACCCATGTACACACTTAAAAAGGGTTTTAAAAATATATAATCTAGTAAATTAATAAAAACTGGCTTCCAGTTTTCAAGTAGAAATATGTCAGCGGAATAGAATAAATTATCTGGGGAAAAATGATTTTGAGCTAGATTTTAAAACTTGCTTTGCTATCTTACACACATTTTATGTTACTGTGTAAATGATCAAAAATTTTTGTTACTGCTATTTAGCTCCTTTCTGAGTCACTGACAGCTTCAATAATGTGCAATAAAGGTCACTTTGCCCTTGAGTATTGTGGGTATGGATATTATTGTCTTCTCAAATTGTGATGGACTATTTATGACAAATGTCATTATCAAATATATGTACTGTGGTACTGCAGTTAAACTGGCTAGCTCCTTGAAGTGGTAACTAATGATGTCCTTGGGTGAGCATGATATATTATTCTTACTGCTCGCTTTTGTGCAATAAATACTTTCTTTCTAAGTGGTAAATTTTATGGAAAAATTGTTCCATAAGGCATTGTTAAATGGGAATAGGCAAAATATGTCAGGACATTGATTTGTGTGTTTCCAAGACTGGCAATTATCAATCATCAATCATCAGTATGTACACCCAAAAAGTCTGGAAAATTCTACCCTATTTACTGACTGCTGATCATGTGCTACATCAATTGGTGTGACTCTTTGTTGTGCAGAAGTGATTCTTTCTCAAGATTTAGTGTGAATCCATTTTCTGAGAATTACTTTATAAGTCTTTGAAAAATATGATTACCAGCTTTTCTGTTGCTTTATCTCTTGTGGGATTTATTATAACAATATTATCATCTGCAAAAATGCCAATTCTGCTTGTTGAATATTGAGTGCAAGGTCGTTCATGTATATAAGTGAGGAGAGTGGACTCGAATTGAAACCTGTGGGACTCCCCTTATGGTTTCTCCCCAGTCACTAAGATTTTCTACTCTTCTGACATCGTCTGAATCATTCAGCACAACCTTTTCCGTTCTATTTGCTAAGTTTGATTCAATCCCACTGTGCATAAAGCCAAGAGTTCCACAAAATTGCGTTTTTAAAAAAAAAAGAGAGTAACATGACCTACAAAATCAAACATCTTGGAATGATCACAAAAAATACGAGCTAGGGCTATTTTACTATTTAAGGCTTGTATTATTTGATGAGTGAAAGTTCAAATAGAACCCTCAGTCGAGCAACTCTTCTGGACTTGAATATGATATGCTAGGTAAATTGTTTGTACATAAGGGTGAGACTACCCCTTACTGTTTTGAATATTTTGGAAAATTTGTTCCGTATAGAAACTAGACAATAATTGTCTTAGTCTGCCTCGTCACCCTTCTTATGAAAAGGTTTAATTGTTTGAGGAGATAGTGAGGAAGAATCAGTCCTCAAAGAAGTCAAAGACGTACAAAAATGTTCCAGGAGATTCAGGAATACAGAAATAAATGGCTAACACTTGGTTCAAGAATCGTAAAAGAAGGTTGTATACATGGAAGAAGCCTGGAGATACTGACAGGTTTCAAATAGATTATATAATGGTACAACAGAGATTTAGGAACCAGGTTTTAAACTGTAAGACATTTCCAGGGGCAGATGTGGACTCTGATCACAATGTATTGGTTATGAACCGTAGACTGAAACTGTAGAAACTGCAAAAAGGTGGGAATTTAAGGAGATGGGACATCCGTAAACTGACTAAACGCCGGCCGAAGTGGCCGTGCGGTTAAAGGCGCTGCAGTCTGGAACCGCAAGACCGCTACGGCGCAGGTTCGAATCCTGCCTCAGGCATGGCTGTTTGTGATGTTCTTAGGTTAGTTAGGTTTCACTAGTTCTAAGTTCTACGGGACTAATGACCTCAGCAGTTGAGTCCCATAGTGCTCAGAGCCATTTGAACCATTTGAACTGACTAAACCAGAGGTTGTACAGAGTTTCAGGGAGAGCATAAGGGAACGATTGACAGGAATGAGGGAAAGAAATACAGTAGAAGAAGAATGGGTAGCTTAGAGGGATGAAATAATGAAGGCAGCATAGGATCAAGTAGGTAAAAAGACGAGGGCTATTAGAAATCCTTGGTCAACAGAAGATATATTGAATTTAATTGATGAAAGGAGAAAATACAAAAATGCAGTAAATGAAGCAGGCAAAAAGAAATACAAATGTCTCAAAAATGGGATCGACAGGAAGTGCAAAATGGCTAAGCAGGGATGGCTAGAGGACAAATGTAAGGATGTAGAGGCTTATCTCGCTAGGGATAAGATAGACACTGCCTACAAGAAAATTAAAGAAACCTTTGGAGAAAAGGGAACCACTTGTATGAATATCAGGAGCTCAGATGGAAACCCAGTTCTAAGCAAAGAAGGGAAAGCAGGAGGGTGGAAGGAGTATATAGAGGGTCTATACAAGGGCGATGTACTTGAGGGCACTATTATGGAAATGGAAGAGGATGTAGATGAAGATGAAATGGGAGATATGATACTGCGTGAAGAGTTTGACTTAAGTCGAAACAAGGCCCCGGGAGTAGACAACATTCCATTAGAACTACTGATAGCATTGGGAGAGCCAGCCCTGACAAAACTCTACCATCTGGCGAGCAAAATGTATGAGACAGGCGAAATACCCTCAGACATCAAGAAGAACATAATAATTCCAATCCCAAAGAAAGCAGGTGTGACAGATGTGAAAATTACCGAACTATCAGTTTAACAAGCCACGGCTGCAAAATAATAACGCGAATTCTTTACAGACGAATGGAAAAACTGGTAGAAGCCGGCCTCCGGGAAGATCAGTTTGGATTCTGTAGAAATATTGGAACACGTGAGGCAATACTGACCCTACGGCTTACTTTAGAAGCTAGATTAAGAAAAGGCAAACCTACGTTTGTAGCATTTGTAGACTTGGAGAAAGCTTTTGACAATGTTGACTGGAATACTCTCTTTCAAATTCTGAAGGTGGCAGGGGTAAAATAGCGAAAGGCTATTTACAATTTGTGCAGAAACTAGATGGCAGTTTTAAGAGTCGAGGGACAGGAAAGGGAATCAGCGATTGGAAGGGAGTGAGACAGGGTTGTAGCCTCTGCCCGAAGTTATTCAGTCTGTAAATTGAGCAAGCAGTAAAGGAAACAAAAGAAAAATTCGGAATAGGTATTAAAATCCATGGAGAAGATATAAAACTTTACGATTCGCCGATGACATTGTAGTTCTGTCAGAGACAGCAAAGGACTTGGAAGAGCAGTTGACCAGAATGGACAGTGTCTTGAAAGGAGGATATAAGATGAACATCAACAAAAGCAAAACGAGGATAATGGAGTGTAGTCGAATTAAGTCTGGTGATGCTGAAGGAATTAGATTAGGAAATGAGACACTTAAAGTAGTAAAGGAGTTTTGCTATTTGGGGAGCAAAATAACTGATGATGGTCGAAGTAGAGAGGATATAAAATGTAGACTGGCAATGGCAAGGAAATCGTTTCTGAAGAAGAGAAATTTGTTAACATCGAGTATAGATCTATGTGTCAGGAAGTCGTTTCTGAAAGTATTTGTATGGAGTGTAGCCACGTATGGAAGTGAAACATGGACGATAAGTAGTTTGGACAAAAAGAGAATAGAAACTTTCGAAATGTGGTGCTACAGAAGAATGCAGAAGATTAGATGCGTAGATCACATAACTAATGAGGAGGTATTGAATAGAATTGAGGAGAAGAGGAGTTTGTGGTACAACTTGACTAGAAGAAGGGATCAGTTGGTAGGACATGTTCTGAGGCATCAAGGGATCACCAATTTAGTATTGGAGGGCAGTGTGGAGGGTAAAAATCGTAGAGGGAGACCAAGAGATGAATACACTAAGCATATTCAGAAGGATGTAGGCTGCAGTAAGTACTGGGAGATGAAGAAGCTTGCAGAGGATAGAGTAGCATGGAGAGTTGCATCAAACCACTCTCAGGACTGAAGACCACAACAACAACAACAACAACAACAACGACATATATATCACTATCAGAATTTCCAGAGAAAGGGTTATCTTGCAGTAATATGCGAGGGCTAGAGGGAGAATGATCTGAGTGCAAGGGAAGGGACCGAGAAAAATGGAAAAGACTTGCCAAAAATTTCGAACCCACGTTAGTAGGGAAACACTGAGGAAAATAAGAAGAAGATGAAATGGACCGATAACATAGACTCAGTCGTAGTTTAAGTAGGTGACGGGCTTCAGATCATTGGTAGAACACTAGGCAAATGCAATGAGTGTATGACGAAGACAGACTGAAGTGGCCTGTCCTACAATTTGTCAATTGAAGACATTAAGTATGTAAATGAGTCTGTGTTCATATTTTTAGCACTTTATTTTACAGGTCCGTTTGATCACACTAACTTTTACACTTCACTGTTAGCGGTTTCGGCTACTGCCATCCTCAGATCAAAAAATATTCTGATGTAGTATCAGCGTCAAACTAAACATGTAGATACACAGTAAGTGCTCACTTGCTATGTACCTACATGTTTAGTTTGACGTTGTTACTACATCAAAACATTTTATGATCTGAATATGGCAGTAGCCGAAACCGGTAATAGTGAAGTGTAACAGTTTGTTTGATTATGAGATGGGCCTGTAAAATAAAGTGCTCTCCTACAATACTGCTCAAGAATGTGGGGCTATACCAGATTGGACTAACAGAGGGTACTGAATGTATACAGAGAAGGGCAGCATAACTGATCACAGATTTCTTTGATCAATGGGAGTGTCACGCAGATGCTGAAGTAACTGAACTAGCGGGTAGTATAATGTTTTGGTTTAAGAGATCCTAGCATGATTAGCTAAGTATAATTTACATGCCGTTTAATCATGGCATATGGAGCCAAGTATATTGTAACATAGCCTCTCACTACATTACTGTTTTGATTCGCGTCTGAAGTTATGTTATCCCTCTGTTTATTTTTCATAGGACGCCAGTGTACATCTACGTCTCAACGAGTATAATGTGACTACTATTATCTGTCTACTGTATGTTAACATTTATGCGCTATAGAATTTATATATCTATCCGTATTTTATTATCTGACTGCGTGTGCTATTGGCATCTGGCTCTAAGGTAACTTATTTGACATTGCGTTATGCTAACGTGTAGATCGCCTTCTTCGTCTGCTGAGGTGTTCTACATGCATGCAATATTGTTCAATTTTTTGTTACCTTGATATGTGGTGGTGTTGCAGTTTGTTGCACGGATCTTTTCTTGCTGTGTTTTTGTGGGTAAACAGTCCACTGAAATGACAGAGACCTGCACACGTTCTCTTTTGTATACCATTTATGGTTTCGACTGATGTTTTGCGACACCAGCTGTTGTTTTGTGCCAAAATTACATATTGCACCATCCGTGCACTTACACAGAACACTGACAAAATTAAATTTATTCGTGAACTTTTACAATCAGTTTTCCACCCTCGGTATTGATCTTTCCTCGAAGTTTCGAGATGTGGCATTGTTTCTACTAAAAACGCGAAATTCCTTTCAAATATATCTCATGAAATGATGGATGTCTGAAAACTCCCAGTGGTTTCAAGTGAAACTGTCTTCTTGAAATGCGTTGAGTGTTTACTTTTTGCCAGTTTCTTCTTGTACTCGCTATGATAGTAAAGTTTAATTTAATGAAAAACTTAAAAATTATGTACCTAATTGAAATTTTAAAATAATTGATTGTTTACTTTTTGCCAATTTCTTCTTGTATTTGTTGCTTCTTATGGTGATGACATTCATTTTCGTGAATAAAATTTGAAAGTAAATATTTTTTTATCTTTTTGGGACTGAAAGAGTTAAACAGTCTTTCTTCCTGCATATCATACTTGAGTGGAACAGGAAGAAACCCTAAACTGGTTAAGTGAGAAGTACCCTCTGCAGTGCACTTGACTGTGGTGTGCGGAATACGGATGTAGATATAGAGTGTCAATTCCATGTGTTTGAAAACTGGAACAAGTGCGTCAGGAAAATCGCACTATTTAACAAATTTTTCCTCAATTTCGTAGTAATGTATTTAACTTTACTTCACCCTCTAACATAGGCACTGTCTGCCAAGCAGCACGACTGCGGATCAGACCTCTGTCGGAACTGGTAAGTAGACCGGAAAACAAAATATGATGTCTGCACGTTTCAGAGCAGTCGGTTAACAAGTACTGTGATTTTGTTCTCCCAACGCTCTATTCTGAATAAAGAAAAGTGCGAAGTTATTCACATGAGTTCTAAAAGAAATCAGCTAAATTTCGATTACGTGATAAGTCACACAAATCTGAGGGCTGTAAATTCAACTAAATAATTAGGGATTACAATTACAAATAATCTAAATTGGAAAGATCACACAGATAATATTGTGGTTAGAGCAAACCAAAGACTGCGATTCATTGGCAGAACACTTAGAAGGTGCAACAGGTCTACCAAAGAGACTGCTTGCACTACGCCTGTCCGCCCTGTTCTGGAGTACTGCTGTGCGGTGCGGTGTTGGATCCGCATCAGGTGGGACTGACGGATGACATAGAAAAAGTACAAAGAAGGGCAGCTCGTTTTGTATTATTGTGAAATAGGGGAGATAGGGTCGCAGACATGATACATGAATTGGAGTGGCGTTTTTCGTTGCGACGGGATCTTATCATGAAATTTCAATCACTAGTTTTCTCCTCCGATTGCGATAAAACATTCTGTTGGCACCCACCTACATAGGGAGAAATGATCATTACGATAAAATAAGAGAAATCAGGGCTCGCACGGAAAAATTTAAGTGCTAGTTTTTCCGGCGTGCCGTTCGAGAGTGGAACGGTAGAGAGACAGCATGAAGGTGGTTCATTGAACCCTCTGCCAGGCACTTTATTCTGAATAGCAGACTAATCACGTAGATGTAGATGTAGATTATCGATGTACTAGATGCTGCTCGCTTACCTGAGCTATCTCTTTTAGTAAACGTAGATAAACAGCAAACTTTGTAGCTGAGATTAACTCGCCGCCGGTGGGACGTATTCCACGGACGATCGGCCCTCATGCATTATGAATGAACCGATTCTTCGTGAGGTCGAGCTCTCCCTTCTCTCTAGCTGCAGTTAAATAGCTACCAGCACCTGGAAGAGAGAGAAGCACAGAGGGCACGTACATCCAGTTTGATACAGTAATTGCAGTGGCTTGGACAAATAGGCTATTACTTCTCTTCCCTAAAAATTCAAAACACATTTTAACCACAGTCGATGCAGTATCAGGCATGTCACGGTAATCTGTCTCAAATATTAGTAATGACATAAAAAGTTGGCATAATAGGTACCAAAGTGGTGGAAATCAGCAACGAATTTTCTGTAAGGAGTAATCAGCTTACAGCATAACGATTCCATATATATCGCCGGCTTAGAGCAGTTGCTGCGTTGCAGTCTGGCACTGAAAGATTATGTTTTTAGTTCAAGATAGTACTTACTTTTTCGAATAAGTCCACTTTTTGATCAGTGCGCACTGTCTCATTTTTTTTCGAGCTAGTGAATTGTATTCCTGAAGCTCGGTTCCGGAAAACGATCATTTTTGGCAGCCATATCGTCCTCATCTACTTCAAAGCGGTTTCCAGCCACGAGTCCCGGTGGACATCAGAGGGGTACGGATCTGGTAAATAGGATTGTTGTTGAACGACACATACTTAAATAACTCCGTTCTCTAATTAGCAAAGCACCTCCGTGATCACGTGTATTTCCTTGTGACAAGCATATTTTCTTTGCAGTCCAACCATCTTATCTTCAGATGATCTACATCTGCATCATAGTCCGCAAGCCATCTAATGATGTGCAGTGGAGGGTACTTTTTGTACCACTAACTAAGCCCTCCAACCCTGTTCCAGTCACGAATAGCGCGATGGGCGAATGACTGTCGGTAAGCCTCTGTTTTGGCTCTAATTTCTCGTGGTCACTACGCGAGGCAAATGTGGAGAGAAGTAATATGATGTCCGACTCCTCCTGTAAAGTGCTCTCTCGAAATTTCGATCACAACTCTCTCCGCGATGGATAACGCCTCTCTTGTAAAGTCTGCCAATGGAGTTTGTTTAGCATCTCCGTAGCGCTCTCGCGCCGGCACCGTGACGAAACGTGTCGCTCTTCGTTGGATCTCTTCTAACAGTCCTATCCGATAGGTATCCCACATAGATGAACAATACTCAAGAATTGGTTGAACAAGCGCCTTATAAGCCACTTCCTTCGAGGGTGACATCTACATCTACATCTATACTCCGCGAGCCACCTTACGGTGTGTGGCGGAGGGTACTTATTGTACCACTATCTGATCCCCCCTTCCCTGTTCCATTCACGAATTGTGCGTGGAAAGAACGACTGCTTGTAAGTCTCCGTATTTGCTCTAATTTCTCGGATCTTTTCGTTGTGATCATTACGCGAGATATATGTGGGCGGTAGTAATATGTTGCCCATCTCTTCCCGGAATGTGCTCTCTCGTAATTTCGATAATAAACCTCTCCGTATTGCGTAACGCCTTTCTTGAAGTGTCCGCCACTGGAGCTTGTTCAGCATCTCCGTAACGCTCTCGCGCTGACTAAATGTCCCCATGACGAATCGCGCTGCTTTTCGCTGGATCATGTCTATCTCTTCTATTAATCCAACCTGGTAAGGGTCCCATACTGATGAGCAATACTCAAGAATCGGACGAACAAGCGTTTTGTAAGCTACTTCTTTCGTCGATGAGTCACATTTTCTTAGAATTCTTCCTATGAATCTCAACCTGGCGCCTGCTTTTCCCACTATTTGTTTTATGTGATCATTCCACTTCAGATCGCTCCGGATAGTAACTCCTAAGTATTTTACGGTCGTTACCGCTTCCAATGATTTACCACCTATGGCATAATCGTACTGGAATGGATTTCTGCCCCTATGTATGCGCATTATATTACATTTATCTACGTTTAGGGAAAGCTGCCAGCTGTCGCACCATGCATTAATCCTCTGCAGGTCCTCCTGGAGTACGTACGAGTCTTCTGATGTTGCTACTTTCTTGTAGACAACCGTGTCATCTGCAAATAGCCTCACGGAGCTACCGATGTTGTCAACTAAGTCATTTATGTATATTGTAAACAATAAAGGTCCTATCACGCTTCCCTGCGGTACTCCCGAAATTACCTCTACATCTGCAGATTTTGAACCGTTAAGAATGACATGTTGTGTTCTTTCTTCTAGGAAATCCTGAATCCAATCACAAACCTGGTCCGATATTCCGTAAGCTCGTATTTTTTTCACTAAACGTGAGTTACATTTCCTTAAGATGCTCCATATTAATCTGAGTTTGGCATCTACTTTTCCCACTATTTGTTTTATGTGGTCATTCCATTTAAGGTCGATCTGAACAGTTACTCCTAGGTATTTTACGGTAGATACTGTTTCCAGCGGTTTGTCATCAATAGTGTAGCTGTACTGTAGTGGAATTCTTTTCCTATGTATGCGCAACATGTTACATTTATTTATGTTCAGTATCAACTGCCAGAGCCTGCACCATTCATCATTTCTCTGGAGGTCATTCTGCAGATCGTTAAAATCATTTGGCGTTGCTACTTTGTTATAGACGACGGCATCATCTGCGAACAGACTTAAAGAGCATCCGACGCTTTCTACTAGATCATTTATATATATTGTAAACAGCAACGGTCCTATCACACTTCCTTGTGGTACTCCGGAAATTACCTTTACATATGTCGATTTTGTTCCGTTAAGAGCGGCGTGTTGAGTTCTATCTGCAAGGAAGTCTTGAGTCCACTCTCAGATCTGCTCAGACACTCGATAACGCCATATTTTTTGACCTCACAGCAGTGCGGGTCGGTGTCAAATGCCTTCCTCAGGTCAAGGGACACGGCATCGACCTGAGCGTCTTTGTCTACGGCGCTGTGGGTCTCACGGGGAAACAGAGCAAGCTGAGTATTGCAGCTTCTCTGTTTGCGGAATCCAGGTTGGTTTTTATAGAGGAGATTTTCATTCTCCAAAAACGTCATAATACTTGAGCATAAAACATGTTCCATAATTCAAGAACAGATTGACGTCAACGATATAGGTCTATAAATGTGTGTATCTGTCCTACAGCCCTTCTTAAAAACGGGAATGACCGTACGACGACTAAAAACTTCTGTTGCATTCTACAGCTACTGTTTTACTCTTCGAAAAGCGATAAGTAAGAATCTCTTTTATATCGCAGAAAATACTTTCCCAAGCCTTAATGCAGTCAGCCTATTTTGGTGGCGGGTCATCGGAATCTGGCCACTGTTCTTACTACTGTTTCGTTCCTAGCGTGAAGCTGCAGAGCCCTGACTCATCCATCGTACAAGTGGAGCCCCAAAATGAAATCACCTACTTCATATACAGCACTTCTCATTGCCAGTCGTGCAGCAATATTCAAGGCGCCACGAAACTGGCGTTGAAGCCTCTTTCACCCATGCTTTTGGATTTTGAAACAAAAACACACTGTCAAAACGTTGTGTGATTCATCGTTTGTGAGAAACCTGCGTTATAGTACGCGTCACGCAAACTGCGCACCACATAAAAAAATTTACCATTGCAAGTTTTAGTACAGCATACGAATTGATTCTGACAATGAATTTAAGTTTGAAATCTATTCCTCTTTATTTGTGGCGCGTAAAGATATGGTACAATACAAGGTCACTGTAACGAGCACAGCAAAGGTCATTACAAAACACTGAAAGTGTTTGCATCAAGTTGCACTCGAACTTCAAAATATTTCTGGACACTAGATCATCTGAGACTGAACATTCCGTCAAGTGTCAGCAGCAGTGTTGGTGGAGGGATGCGTGCTATCGAGTCAATCACAGTGTATATTTTTTTTTTTTTTTTTTTTTTTTTTTTTGAGTCATCAGACCCGCCACGAATATCTCTCCTGTGCCAACCTCTTCATCTCAGAGAAGCACTTGCAATTTATTTCCTCAACTGTTTGTTGGATGTATTCCAGTCCCTGTCTTCTATCGCTTCCTCTGGTACCACTAAAGTTATTCCGTGATGTCTTAACAGGTGTCCTTCAATGCTGTCCTTCTTCTTGCCAGTGTTTTCCATATATTGTCCTTTTCTCGCCGATTGTGCGGAGAACCCCCTGATTCCTGACCCTATAAGCACACATAATTTTCAACATTCTTCCGTAGCACTACTTCTCAAACGATTCGATTGTCTTCTGTTCCGGTTTTACCACATCCAAGTTTCAGTGCAACACAGAACTGTACTCCAAACGTAAATTTTCAGAAATTTCTTCCTAAGAGTCAGGCCTATGTTTGATACTGGTAGACACTTTTTGCCCTCTTTGCTAATCTACTTTTGGTGTCCTTCTTGCTCTTAATGTCATCTACTTCGTGATCATCAACTCTGATTTTAAGTTTATACTACTTCTCATTACTTTCGTCTTTCTTCGATTGACTCTCAATCCTTTTTCTGTGCTCATTAGACTGTTCATTCCATTCAGGAGATCCTGTAATTCTTCTTTCATTGAGGATAGCGATTTCATCAGCGAATCTTATCACTGATTTCCTTTCGCCTTGAGTTTTAATAGGACTCTTGAACCTTTCTTTTGTTTCCGTCATTGCTTTTATATATATATATAGATTGAACAGCAGGGGCGAAGGACTACGTCCCTGTCTTACACCCTTTTTAATCCGAGCACTTCGCTCTTGGTCGTCCACTCTTATTATCCCCCCCCCCCCCCCCTTGGTTATGCTACATATTGTGCATTACCCGTCTTTCCCTAGAGCTTACCCTTATTTTTCTCAGAATCTCGAACATCTTGCACTATTTGAGATTGTCGAACGCTTTTTCCAGGTCGTCAAATCCTATGAACGCGTCTTGATTTTTCTTTAGTTTTCCTTCCTTTATTAACCACAACGTCAGGACTGTCTCTCTGTTAACTTTATGTTACCTACAGCCAAACTTATCGACATCTGACACACTCTCAGTTTTCCGTTCCTCTGTGTATTATTCTTGTCGATGACTTGTATGTATGAGCTGTTAAACTGATTGTGCGATAATTCTGCACTTGTCAGTTTTTGCAATCATCGGAATTGCGTGGTAATACTTTTCCGGAAGTCAGTATATCACCAGACACACATGAATCGTTGACATGGGAAGCGAGTAAGTCACGAGATGTGAATTTTACAGGAGGAGCAAAATATTGCTTGGACACTACGAAATAAGAAGTTATATTTACAAAATGCTTGAAGAAACTCCAAATTAACTTTACAAATATATTTACAGCACGCTATCACATTTGTATAAGAAATATAATTATAGTGTACAAAGACTGCGGTAAAATGCATAATATTTGATGTCCATATAATACAACATCGCCAGGAGGTCTTTTTTCAGCTTCACTAACGATGGACCTGCATCCACCTGGTGGCAGAGAACGAAAGGCAAAGATGTTCTTGATATTCGAAATGTTGTGCTCCTAATACATTTTCATTTGATTGAACGAATCTTTTATTTTGTAAGTAGGCTGTTTATGTTTTGGCAACGTTACGTAGCGCTCAATATGAAAATCACTGGCTGTGCTGTGTGCAGTCTGTGGCTGCTTTGCATTGTTGTAATACTCGCCATTGTAGTGTTAGGCAGCTGGATGTGAACAGCGCATAGCGTTGCGCAGTTGGAGGTGAGCCGCCAGCAGTGGTGGATGTGGGGAGAGAGATGGCGGAGGTTTGTAATTTGTCATGAACTGATATATATATATTATGACTTGTGAAAAAAAAAAAAGTATTTTAGGTAGGATTTTCTTGGAAATAAATGATGAGGTAAGATAATGGAAAATAAAAATGAGGTAAGAGATGTGTGAACATATAAATACAGAAAGCATGCTTAGATAGAATTTTTTTGGTGGAAACAAAGGATGAAATAAGAGGAAAGATATATGAAGTTTTGGGTTGGACTGCAGTACCAAATGTTACACTGAAAACGAACCCTGTCCTTTCCTATTGGTGTTATCCCACTATGTGTGTGTGTACCCTTGTGTATTTGTTTTCTTCCTGTCTCTGTGTAGTTTCATAGAATTTTTTCTTCTTTTAATATTAAGCTACATTCACTATGATGAGGAATACTGTTATCCTCGAATATAATTGGCATTAATAATGTGTTATTTACTTTGTAAAGATGTTTAGACATTATTTACTCTGTTTTGTGTTAATGCTCATGTGTGAAGTTGATGTTTCGAAAGTTATTCTGATCTTTTATCTATGTACTCATGTCATAATTCCACTGATGTATATGTTATTTCGATTCTTTTGTAAAGCCCCTATTACTACAAATGTTATCTATATTGTTATGTTCTTTAATGATGTATTTTGTACCTTTGTAATTGTATTTTCATGTTGTAAATTTATAAAATTGTAATTGACACCAGTTCATCTTATTATTAACTTGTAAGTTACATTTCACTGCACACGTTTCTGTTGGTCATAGTATATGGATAATATGTGAGAAGTTGGGACTATTAGTGTTTGCACGTGTGTTAATAATTCAGCAAGGGACTGGATAACAGCATTGCTGGTTCTAAGGACAATTCCAGAAACTTTGTGAGTGCACAAGTGGTGGTTTATGGACTTGCTATATTATCCGCAAGACTCTTCAATGGTGATTGTGCACCTGCACAGTCACAACAGATGGCTGCTGGCTATCTCTACAAGGACTACAGTGGGTCTGCACCTCTGGTGGCCCACCAATACCACAATCTCTACCAGGACTCCAGTGGGTCTGCTCTGTGATGACCTACCTACCAATATTCTTCAAAACGTCGACTGACTCTGCTGTGGGTTTACTCTGTTGTGGCCCATTACCTGTCTGCATGTCGAGTCAGCACTGTCTTTCCGTTGGAAGGACAACACTCCTTCTTCAAGACTGCATGGAAATCCACTACTTCCGTGTGCATTTTCTTCTACTGCTCAGACTTTGAGAAAAACACTATATTTTACCGTAATGAATGATCAGGACTGTCTTTATGGACTGTGAGAAAATTTTAGCTTTTGACCAACATTGTATCAATAAGTGTGTGCATTTGATTTCTTTGTTATTGTAATTATGAAAAATTTTATCAAATCATTATTGGCCACTGCCCAAAAAAAAAAATTTGTAAAATTTTTGTGGGGAGCATGGGGGCTATGTAAGTAGGCTGTTTATGTTTTGGCAACGTTACGTAGCGCTCAATATGAAAATCACTGGCTGTGCTGTGTGCAGTCTGTGGCTGCTTTGCATTGTTGTAATACTCGCCATTGTAGTGTTAGGCAGCTGGATGTGAACAGCGCATAGCGTTGCGCAGTTGGAGGTGAGCCGCCAGCAGTGGTGGATGTGGGGAGAGAGATGGCGGAGGTTTGTAATTTGTCATGAACTGATATATATATTATGATTTGTGATGATATTAAGGTAAATACATTGTTTGTTCTCTATTAATATCTTTCATTTGCTAACTATCCCTATCAGTAGTTAGTGCCTTCCATAGTTTGAATCTTTTATTTAGCTGGCAGTAGTGGCGCTTGCTGTATTGCAGTAGCTTGAATCTTTTATTTAGCTGGCAGTAGTGGCGCTCGCTGTATTGCAGTAGCTTGAGCAGCGAAGATTTTTGTGAGGTAAGTGATTTGTGAAAGGTATAGTTTAATGTTAGTCAGGGCCATTCTTTTGCAGGGATCTTTGATAGTCAGATTGCGTTGCGCTAAAAATATTTTGTGTCAGTTTAAGGACAGTCGTGTATAATTGTTCAAAGGGGACGTTTCAATTTCTATGATGGGCAGATTATCCCCCACAATTCTAATCCAAGAAACAGAACTTACCTTCTCTGGTGCTGTATGCAATAATATATCGCATACCGTGGCAAAACCATAGGATGAATATACATTCTTTGCTTCTCTAATCATATCAGCTATTTCTTCAGGAGTCACTGGTTGTGAAACTTTCTTTCTTTTCTCTATTATGCCGAAATCTCGGTCACAAGGCATATACGAATGCCTCGATGCTAGAAATTTCAAATTGACAATATCAGCCATTCTGTTTACCACTGCACAGAATAACGCCGTTAAAACCACCTGGTTTTTATTTTGGCCCGTGTGTCATATCATACGTGAGCGCACTTACAAGCCAAGAGGCTACATCGTTTCCTTTCGCGACCAGCAACGTCCTCACGCTTCAGGCACATGAGACTGTTGCTAGTATCTATAGTGTGAATCCAAAGATTAAAGTTCAACAGCTAACGACTGTAAAACATGTTGGAGTGTGTGAGCGTGGACATAAAGAACAACTGCTGCTTGTCCATGATGATGGCGCATGTGTTACTTGAGGGCATCCCTGACAAAAAGTTTCATAGCTTTCTCAGGCTTCCTGAGATGTATACTTTTTTTTAAGGAATGAGACGTAGTTCTTCTAGTCCCACTACTCATTTTGTTTTTGTCTTCAGAAGGTCGCATTTCGAACAAGTGTCAGTTCGAGGCGGTTGAAGAAGAGTTTGCGAAACAATATTCTGAAAACTCTTCTGTAGAATCGCTGGTTGATGTTGTACCGAACTGAGAATTCTTCTCTTCTGTCGGACCTGAAATGACGAGTAGATGATTAATGAGATTGCCCTACGTTGGGCGCAAAAAATGTAGTGCACTGAGAATTCTTCTCTGCTATCGGACATGAAATGACGAGCAGATGACTAATGAGATTGCCCCACGTTAGAAGCCAACACTTAATTGATATCAATTATTAATCAAACTCAAAGGACACGAAATTAAGGGGTTGATGTTTGAAGATAATAGGACTGCTTAGATGATTAAATCATGAGAAAAATGTATTTATTTCAGTGCTGTTAACACAAACCAAAACAAAATTACAATTCTCAGGGCCGAGTTGTCTGGGCGTGGACACGACTCAGTTATTAAGAGGAAGGATGGAGGAGGGGGGGGGGGGAGACAATTCATCTCACCAGTATTTAATGTCATTCGTCGTGTACTGCTGTCGGCGGCAGGAGTCGGCTCTCATCAGCAATCGCGGCTCTGCGACAAGGCCCTGGTACGATCTTTGCTTTGTCTGCCCGTTGTCAGCTGCGAGGCCGAGGCTGTGATATCACCGTGTCGGAAGGCGGATATTAGCGGTGGATGGAAGAGTTTCCGCGCCGTCTCGCCGACTCCCCTTTCCAGTCCTCAACCCTCTCTCAACTCAACTCTTCGAAATTTTCTTCCTATCGCCGTTGTCATTGACAGACAAAATTTTCAGTGCAATCCAATGACAGATCGCTGTTTCACAGCCACGCCTCTCCGTGCAGGTTGGAAACATCCTATCTGGGATGAGCTGGTGTGTCCCTCGTGAATCGACATCTTCCTCACGATTTCACATTCTTACGATGTTTTCCTGCATTCCTAAGTAGCAGCTATACATCACTTCTTAGCAACCGCTATATCTGCGTGAGGCAAACAATACGTGACAGATGTTTGTTTTCTGCTAAAAGCAGCCTTCTTTGTTTTATTTGCACTCTGTTGTTTAAAGAAAAAAGAAAACTACCTCGACTTACGCAATTTTGGTTGCAAAACTCTGTGTGCAGCTTCCGTACATCATTCTCTTCAAAATATACGGCCATTATATTTGCATTTACATGTAGCTTGGAGAAAGAAAGTATACAAATCGATTAAGTCATAATAAAACACAAAACACACTTAAGTCTTCCAAAGCTCTTGTAATACTAGATCCCCTATCTGTTCTATATCGACTCCTGTTTCCTCATCTATCACGTCATCAGTCAAGTCATCCTCCTCGTAGAGGCCTTCAACGTACTCTTTCCGCCTATTAACTTCCTCGTCTGCATTTAACAGAGGAATTTCCACTGCACTCATAATGTAACAACTAATGTAACAACCTTTGCTTTTAATTTCACCGAAGTTTGTTTTGTCTTTTCTAGTTGTTGAATCACTCTTTCCGACAATTATTTCTTTTTCGATTTCCTCACATTTCTACGGCAGCATTTCTGCCTTAGCTTCGCTGCACTTCCTGACTTTCTATTTATTTCATTCTTACGTGACTTGTATGGTTGTATTCCTGGAGCCGGCCGAAGTGGCCGTGCGGTTAAAGGCACTGCAGTCTGGAACCGCAAGACCGCTACGGTCGCAGGTTCGAATCCTGCCTCGGGCATGGATGTTTGTGCTGTCCTTAGGTTAGTTAGGTTTACCTAGTTCTAAGTTCTAGGGGACTAATGACCTCAGCAGTTGAGTCCCATAGTGCTCAGAGCCATTTGAACCCTTTTTTGTATTCCTGAATTTCCCTAAACATTTTTTTTGCTTCCTGCTTTCATCGATCAACTAAAGAATTTCTTCTGTTACTCGTGGTTTCTTCGGAGTTACGTTCTGTGTACCTACGTTTTTATTTTCAACTTCTGTTATTGTCCTTTTTAGAGACATCCATCCTCTTCAACTGAACTGCCTATTGAGCTATTCCTTATTGCAGTATCTACAGCCTCAGAGAACTTCAAGCGTATCTTTTCATTCCCTAGTACTTCCGTTTCCCACTTCTTTGCGCTTTGATTCTTCCTGACTAGTCTCTTAAACTTCAGCCTGCTCTTCATCAATACTAAATTGCGATTACAGTCCAGTGTCTGATTTCGGAATCTCTGTCGGACCATGATGTAATCTAACTGAAACCTTCCCCTATCTCCTGGCCTCTTCCAAGTTTTCCTTCTCACCGTGTCATTCATGAACGGCGTATTCCCTACTACTGGCTTGAATTTATTGCAGAATTCAATTAGTCTTTCTCCTCTCTCATTTCTAGTACCTAGCCCTTATTCTCTAGCGGCCGATTCTTCTGCTACTTCCCCTACAGCCGCATTCCAGTCCCCCGTGGCTATTAGATTTTCATCTACCTTTAAGATCTCTTCATCTTTGGATTATGACGTCGGCATGTATACATGAACTATCGTTGTCGATGCTGGTTTGCTGTTGATTCTGATGAGAAAAACCCTATCACTGAACCAACCACAGCAACTCATTCTCAACCCTACCTTCCTATTCATAACGAATCCTTCCCCCGTTATTCTGTATTCTGCTGCTGTTAATGTTACGCTGTACTCCTCTGACCAGAAATCCTTATATTCTTTCCATTTCACTTCACTAACCCCCACTATATCTAGATTGAGCCTTAGCATTTCCGTTTTCAGTTTTTCTAGCTTCCCTACCACATTCAGACTCCTGTAATTTCACGTCCCCGACTACTAGACGTTATCTTCCATTGCACATTCCGAATGGGGAACTATTCTGAAATCTTGTGCCGACGGGGAGAGATATAAAGAACATCAATGGTTTATTTGTTTATTCATTTTCTTTATTTTTAAAATTATTATTAATATCACCGAGAATACCAGGAAACCAGCGTCACAAGGAGGAGGGAGCGGCAAATCGCCGGACTCGGTGAGATTATCGATGGATAGTTTTTCAGAGAACAACATTCCAATGACCAGAAAAAACGGTTCTAAGAGTGGAAAAGGCGTGGATCAACTCCTCATTGAAGTAACACCCCAACTCTCGGGTGGGTGACGAAAGACACTACCAAGGAAACTGGAGAAAAATCGTCCGTATTTGGGATTGTGGACGGCTATACAGTATCGTTCATTAAAGAAGTGCCAAAAATCAAGGAAATTTTTCTCGCCATCAGCAAAATAGAAGTGAACTGCATGTCCACAAAACCACTTCACGGAATTTTAAACATTGTTATTGGCTGATGTCCAGCAACCGTGCGTGAACTTAATTACAAAATGTATGTATAGCCACCTCGACATTTTATGCACCCGAGGTGGCTATACATACATTTTGTAATTAAGTTCACTTTACAGAGTTTGTCTTCGTTTCTGGCAAGTATCCCGAGTCCAGAAAGAGGCGTAGTTGAGGAGGTATCTGATGAGAATTCGTACAGGTAATTAGAGCCAGTAATTGTCGCACCAAGAACGAGACATCTATCGCCGATTCACACACCAGGCGGTGCTCGTCCGTGGCCAAAAAATCACTTGCGACACATAATGGGGCGTCTTCAAAATGAATGCCGTGAAGGCGCGATCGGCAAACTTGTTTCCCTTTAACCGTAAGGTACCATGCAGACTGGACATCAGTGGCAAGACAAGGAGCATACACTGATCGCTAGACGGTAAACCAGGCAATGTGCGGGTGCTTATCCTCTACAACATTCAGTGGCCTGTGCTGTTGTAGAAAGCCATAGATCGCCTCCTGGATGTCAGCTGCGTTGGCAGCATCACAGTGCAGACATATCTCAGTTCGAGGAAAAATCGTAGAAGTAAAAATAGGGCGGCGCGACGTCCGTAAGCTGGATAGGGGCTGAGAGATATTCTGGTACAAGGGCCTCCAGCAATAGGTTGGTCAGGACAACAGCAGCACAGCACCATTTGAGAGCTAACGAAAAAGGCTATCGCTCTGTCAGGGACATGAAACAGGCCTAAACTGCTCACGCACCAAGGAGGGTGAGTGTTTCGTACTTTATCTTAAACAGCAAGCCGTGGAAAACATATGAACCCAATGCCGCTAGAGTGTGGTAGGCGACGGACGGTGGAATGGGAAGTGTCTGTGCCACTTGAGGAATACATTTAAATATTGTGTCTGTTGCAGAAATTCGAGGGCTCGTAAATGATGAACTAGGAGACAAGCTCGTATTTAGTGCAGTCAATGCCAGTAGTTGAGGGCAATCGTGCGCTGCACATCACTCGCGAAATCGAGTCTTAAGCATCGGGTAGCCCTGTCCACAGGAAGCCCCGCACCTATAGCCATGGCACTCGATTTTCGAACGTTAAGGCAGCTATAGAAGCTTCAGTATAGGCGGTAACCCTTGCCACTGATTCCCTGACCTCAGCGCCTCTACGAAGAATCGTCTACATAAGCAGTGCAGCTGAATGCATGGCCACCGAGAGACACCCCAGACAGAGACGTTGGCGGAGGCTTCAGAGAATGGTTCCATGGCGAAAGCATACAAAATTGTAGAGAGTGAGCAGCCTTGATGCACTGAACAACATGAAGATGGGAGGAGTGAGATGGCCATTGTAGAGTAGATGGGACGTAGCTCCACAAAAGGAGGCAGTATAAGGGTATCCTATAACTTGGAGTACCCCATGCAGGTTGTGGTGATCGACCCGATCGAAAGTGTTGATGAAATCAAGAGCTGACAAATATTAAAGCACACGACGAGTGTGGGCAAGAGCGATTATGCTCCAAAAGCAATAGAGGGCAGTGCGTATGTAATGCCAGGAGAGGGTAACTCATATCCGTGAAATACGCCGCGTCTTGTGGATGGAAATGAGGAGGCTGTCGAATAAGTCGTCTGGTATCAGCACGAGAGAGAAGGTCCCGACAAATTTCCGCGCACGCCGGTGACATTAGGGAACGAAATGTCCGATAAAACTTCAGTGGGAGGCCATCAGGGCCAGGCGACATGTTCGTAGAATGGTTCAAATGGCTCTCAGCACTATGAGACTCAACATCTGAGGTCATCAGTCCCCTAGAACTTAGAACTACTTAAACCTAACTAACCTAAGGACATCACACACATCCATGCCCGAGGCAGGATTCGAACCTGCGACCGTAGCGGTCGCGCGGTTCCAGACTGAAGCGCCTAGAACCGCTCGGCCACACCGGCAGGCCATGTTCGTAGAACCCGCTGAATATCATCACGGGGATTGTCCTCAGTGTTAACGGCAAGCAGATTCATCATTGCGTCCCCAGGAACCGAGACAAAGGAGAACCGGGAGACTGCCGTAATGTTAGCAGGGTGCCGACATTGTGCAGAGTACAGTATAACATAATTTGCATGGGGGGCCACCCATCATCAGTCGTAAGAATATGAATCAAAGTCCTTCGGTGGTGCCATCATTCTGCTATCACATGATGTACTGTATAGACTGACGCTCTTGTGGTAATCCATTGTGTGTGCGTGCCCTTACCTTAGCACCTTCAGTGTGATGGCGACAAAGGGATGTGAGATGTGCCTTGGCATGATCCATCATCGCCTAACGCTCTAGCTAATACAGCATTGTAGTACATTCCCGGAGAACGGTGAAGTAGAAATCCTGGTTCTTTGCCGCCAAACCATGACCTCCCTACCATAACCATTTAAGGTTTTATGAAGGATAGGCTTTGCGCAGAGTACCCACCATGAGAGGCAGACTGATATGTATCACGGCGTCGACGACAAGCTATACATGTAGTTTCGATGAGCTGCCGGCAGTCGAGTGGATTAACATGGATTGTATTCATTTTCCATGTTGCCCTTTAGTGGCAGAAGCTGATGTCACAGATATACGCAGAGAATGCAGTAGGCTAAAAAATGGTTCAAATGGCTCTGAGCACTATGGGACTTATCTTCTAAGGTCATCAGTCCCCTAGAACTTATAACTACTTAAACCTAACTAACCTAAGGACATCACACACATCCATGCCCGAGGCAGGATTCGAACTTGCGACCGTAGCAGTCGCGCGGTTCCGAACTGAGCGCCTAGAACCGCGAGACCACCGTGGCCGGCGCAGTAGGCTAAACTTCAGCAGCCTGCACCCTACTGATAGAACTGTGGGAGACATAAACAAGACTGATTTGGCTAGAAGAATGGCCAGTGAAATGTGTAAACCCCAGACAAGCATTATGAACACGCTCCCAAGGTTGAAGTGCAGGAGAATTGCCTCTAGCGCCGCGCACGGAGAGTGGAGTGGCAATTGGTCGTTGGGCCGTTGGGTGGAGTTGAAAACGCTTCCTATGATCAGAGTATCCCGCCGATCCAACGAGAGAGGGCTGACTGCCTCGGAGAAGAAAGTGGAACGTTCCAGTGGCAACTTGAACCAGGTAATGCCTAGATATTGATGATCCTGACGCCACTAAACGTGAGAACCATACCTCTGGCATCAGGGAGATAGACAACTGTATCAGCGAGGATACCGTCACGTCGGAAGATGGCCACCCCGCTACCAATAGAAGCATGGGAAACATGTGCTGTAAGGCCAGGGGACCACAAAAGGTAACATGCACCTCTGGGAGAAGGACAACGTCAATGTCCGCAGCATACAGCATTTCATGGAGTAAAGCAAGACTGTGGCGTGCGCAAATGGTACTGGCATAGACTGTAGCTCTGCAATAAGTTTGAAAAGCTTCCATCGCCAGGAAGATAGGTGATTCAAACATTGGGAAGCACAGGGTACCGGCTGTTAGGCTCCCGTGGAAGAGCCTGTGACCAGGAGATAACTGACCCCACTGAGGTGTTACTCTTCCAAGAGGTCCATCCTCAGCATCGACGTCGTCAGCCCAGGAGACAGTCGTCTCACCCGCCAGTTCAGTGGAACACTACCAGATGTGCGTCACTGGTAACTTCAGACGCAGAAACGGAGGCAGCCGCATCAAAAGTAGCTGGGGGAAGGTCGTTGTCGAAGGTGAGAATGCTGACTGGAGGCGAAGGCGGGGAAAGACACATCGCGTCGTCCGTTGCCACGGAGTCATCTGTAGGAGGCCCGTCATCCTCTGCAGTCATTCAGAAGGGGTACGGCATTGTCTCTTCCGTTTGATTTCAAACATATTGTTTTGTGTCGGGTGTCGGGCGGCTGTCGTCTCAAATGTGGCCAGACGACAGAAAAGCGGACTTCGATACAACTCCATGGTCAACAACCAAGGGGTCGGGACAGAGGGCTTGCATCTACCGACCGTCATCGTCCATTGGTATTGCCTCCTGTGGCAGTGTAGGAGAGACAGGCAAAATGTCCATCGCGTCGTCGAGAGGAGTCGACGCCGGTGCCGACTGACTCATTGTCAGGGTGGACGCGGACGCGTAAGATAAAGGTAACGTGGCAGACGCCACAGAAAGAGCGACGCCTCCGAACCACCCTACGTCGGAGACATTCAGAAGGGATACGGCCTTCTTGCCCACAATCTGAACATCTGCGCCGCTGCCCATCGTAAGCGACAAGAGCCCTGCAGCCGGAAATTATATAGCAGAATGGCGTGTGTCTCCTCAATTCAATTTGGCGTAACCCATCATGAACAGCTTGGCGTAAATTCGTAAGCATTCTGTATTTCGATGTATCTCGATGTTTTCATCTGTGATTGCAGTTTTGGGGTGTCTTTCACATGGATCAATTTGAGAAAAGTATAGCTGCAGACCAGAAAGAATCAATAATATTGAGATCTAGTGGACAAAATCATTGTACCATAGGATCAACCAAAATGTTCACATAATAATTGGTAGTAATGCGGCCTTGCAGAATAATCATGGGGCCCATCGAATACCACGATAGCCGGCCGGGGTGGCCGAGCGGTTGTAGGCGCTACAGTCTGGAACCGCGCGACCGCTACGGTCGCAGGTTCGAATCCTGCCTCGGGCATGGGTGTGTGTGATGTCCTTAGGTTAGTTAGGTTTAAGTAGTTGTAAGTTCTAGGGAACTGATGACCTCAGAAGTTAAGTCCCATAGTGCTCAGAGCCATTTTAACCATTTTTTGAATACCACGATATGCCTGCCAAATCATCACTGAACCTCCACCATGTTTCACTCTGGGGACGCAAATTCGGCCAGAAGTTGGAAACAGTGTGAAACAGGACGCAGCCGACCAAATGACTTTCTTCCACTGCTCCATAGTCCAGGTTTTACGACCTCGGTGCCGCGTTTTTGTGTTAGGACATTTGCGTCACCGACGAATGGAGTTGGAATTCCAGCTTAGCTTGTGATTCCAAGAGTACAGAGCTCCGCCCTTGTTGTTTTCGTGCTTACAGGATTCGCGAGTGTGACATTCAGGTCTGCGGCGACTTTTGCTGCTGTTGTCCCCTTATTTTTCAACAGAATCCTATTCAGTGAACGTCTGTTACGATCACTCAAAACACACTTTCGTCTGCGATGTGACTAAGCGAATTTTCTTCCGCTTTCCCTACATGCGGTGTAAATCTCCAGTTAAGCTGTCTCTTCAAACACCAACAAACACAAAATATATGGGCTACCTTGGTTACGGAAGAACCCACCACACGAGCACCAACAATTTACCTTCGTTCGAATACAGTTAGCACCAACACAATGCAATCACAACCACACAGAACACTGTTCTGACTGGGGCTTGCAACTTGTTGAGGACATCGCACAGGTGCCGTTTGTGGTCAAATACAACATTCCAACTTGCAGGCTTGGCTAGCTTCTGCATTTATGTTCAAGCAAGCATTTCTTCTGGTGTTTTCACATTTTTGTCTTTCCCGACATGGAATCGAAAACAAGTAAACGGGTGCAATAAATTTTCAGTGTTTTTTAGTGAGTAAGTTGTTAGTCTCTGGCGAGTAACTCAAGAATAATGGAGAGGGCATTCAATTGTGATATGTAGCATGTTATGTGAATAAAATAAATATCAGTTTCTGGTCAAAATAAGTATACGGGATGATTGAGCTGCCCTTACCTCTGGTTTTGTGCAACCCACAACGCCTTCAAAAATCACAAGCAATATCTTCATATTCTCTCGATTGCCGAGTGCAGACTGGTGGTTCTGCAGAAAAAAATGAAGGAGATATTTTTAGGAAATTTAATGCAGTTAAGTTTTGTACTGAGGTATCTTTTCGCAGGAGGCCACAGTTTTCGAGTTATTCAAGAAAAACGCATTTGGTGCTGAAACGTAACAGGTTCAAAATGTTCAAATGTGTGTGAAATCTTATGGGACTTAACTGCTAAGGTCATCAGTCCCTATGCTTACACACTACTTAACCTAAATTATCCTAAGGACAAACACACACACCCATGCCCGAGGGAGGACTCGAACCTCCGCCGGGACCAGCCACACAGTCCGTGACTGTCTTCATATGGTTCCAAGAACTAATTTAGCTTGTCTTTCACAAAACACTAACACTTATTCAGGTTACTTAATTAACTGTTATATCATTAGGCAGGGCTCATGTAATATCAGCTTTTGAACACCTAAATATAATTTCAATAACAGCATGTCAAAGTACTTGTTAGTATTACATCCATCCTTTGCTAGGAACATGATTAATTAATTCGTTAATTAAAATCAGAACCGTTCAGATGCAAACAATCAGATAAAGAGACACCAAAAATACCATTTTTATAATGTCTGAAACGTGTAGCAACTCTGATTAACATATTGGCAGCTTACTATGAAACTACTAACCGTAATGACATCTTATTACCGAAACTCATAAAACGAAATCTTATTGACGATTTAAACAAAGCGATACTGTAATATTTACTGAAATTCTGTTCACACCAAAAAAAAAAAAAAAAAATGTACGAGTGTTTGAAACCAGAAATGTGTCAGCGAGATTTGGGATGGGATAGATACAGAGCCATTACCAAAAATGTAATTTACAATATTTATTTGAATCGTTTCATTTATTTTGCATGAAAACGACAGATATGAATTTGACCTCGTATCCTATTTCACATATTTCGTTTTTAACCGCTGAATGACAACGTTTTCTGTAGTTTTAAACAGCTTGTGATTGTGGTCAGTGAAATTACTATATGGAACAATGTTCCGACTATCAGCGAATGTATATAAGACCTGTGAGAAACCGCACGAGGCGGCGAATGAGATGCAAAATTTCAACGAGGGCTCTTGACGTAATAAGTAGTACACCTGAAACAACAATTGTCTATACACGATTATTGACAGCCATGCAGTTCTCTGGCCCATTTTCACTTAGCAAACTACCAGGAAACAGCATATGTAGCGGAGCATCAAGAGCAACGTAAGTTGTCGACATTAATTATTACCCTGAAGATACTGAGTTACACTCACCAGATTGTTGTTGTTGTGGTCTTCAGTCCTGAGACTGCTTTGATGCAGCTCTCCATGCTACTCTATCGTGTGCAAGCTTCTTCATCTTTCAGTACCTACTGCAACCTTCATCCTTCTGAATCTGCTTGGTGTATTTATCTCTTGGTCTCCCTCTACGATTTTTACCCTCCACGCTGCCCTCCATGGCTAAATTGGTGATCCCTTGATGCCTCAGAACATGTCCTGCCAATCGATCCCTTCTTCTAGTCTAGTTGTGCAACAAATTTCTCTTCTCTCCAGTTCTATTCAGTGCCTCCTCATTATTTATTTGATCTACCCATCTAATCTTCAGCATTCTTCTGTAGCACCACATTTCGAAAGCTTCTATTCTCTTCTTGTCTAAACTATTTATCGTCCACGTTTCACTTTCATACATGGCTACACTCCATACAAATACTTTCAGAAACGACTTCCTGACACTTAAATCTATACTCCATGTTAACAAATTTCTCTTCTTCAGAAACGCTTTCCTTGCCATTGCCAGTCTGCATTTTATGTCCTCTGTACTTCGACCAGATTACAAGATATTTATTTAGAGGTACCACCAACATTACGAAAAGACTATTAACTTTCAGTTTATTTTCTTTTTGGGACAAAAAAATGGTTCAAATGGCTCTAAGCACTATGGGACTTAACTTAAACCCAACTAACCTAAGGACATCACACACATCCATGTGCGAGGCAGGATTCGAACCTGCGACCGTAGCGGTCGCACGGTTCCAAACTGTAGAGCCTAGAACCGCTCGGCCAACTCGGCCGGATTTTGGGACAACATTCTTTTATCCCCAGTGTTCCAGTTACTCCACAAAGGTCAGTTTCTTGAATTATTCGAAAACTAGGGCCTATAGCGAAAACATATCCTAGTACAAAATTTAACTGCATTAATTTTCCTCCAGAAAGACCGTGATCATATTTTTCTGCAGGACTAATGGTTTGCACGTAGCAAGCGAGAGAATATGAAAATCTTGCACCTGTTATTTGAAGGCACTGCGGGTTGCATAAAACCTATTGGCTGGGTCAGCTGAATCACCCTGCATTTTGGATTATCGTGTTTATCTGGTTATCCTACATCATCGGTTTCATATTAACACGAGAAATCGAGAAGTTTAAATCAACACATCCCACAGACGTGGAAACACTGGCACACCAGTTTGGTATCGTTCGGCAAAAATGTTTTGGTAAAATGGAAATGAACGTTTGGCGTCATTGGCCGGGAGGCCCCTTGCGGGGCAGGTCCGGCCGCCTTGGTGCAGACCTTATTACATTCGACGCCACATTGGGCGACCTGCACGCCGGATGGCGATGAAATGAGGATGAAGACAACACGACACCCAGTCCCTGAGCTGAGAAAATCTCCAACCCAGCCGGCAATCGAACCCGGGCCCGTAGGACGGCAATCCGTCACGCTGCCCGCTTAGCTATCGGAACGGACAGTTGTTTTGGTGATGATGTAACAGTTTCCAGTTCCGACAGTGAATGTGTTCTAGAATTTGGCACACTGAAGTCAGATTTTGTGTCGTATGTTGACAAATGGAGCAAAGGCTTAGAGTGTAGGGAAAGCTCGGGCAACCCCTGACACGAAGGAGAGCGCTGAGAGGGGCGTGACTGGACAGCGTTGCTCAAGCCTACGGATCGATGCTGAATCGGATATGGTGTAGTTCGTCCTGAGCGCCGTGGCGGATGCTGGCAGCGGCAGCGGCGGCAACGGTGGCTGCGGTGCCGGCTGCCACAGCGCCGGCGACAACGTGGATCTGCCAGCCGCTGAACGTCCTCTGTTTATCCCGCTCTGTCTTCCAGCCGCTATCTTGTACGAGGGACAACCGGAGTCATAAGTAGACTTCTGGAGCAATAGTCGCTTTGCTGATTTTGTAAATAATTTATTTAACGACCGATTTTGTAGCCTAGAAGCTACATCATCAGGTTAAATGTGATGAATCACGACATTAAAGTTGCGACATGGACCGTACGAATCATTCCTTGTCTATGAATAATTTTGCGACTTATTCACAGACAACGACTTTCCGGTCCCGTCCATGTTGCAACTTTAATGTCACGATTCACCATATTTAACCTGATGAAGCGCCTTCTAGGCGACTAACCTGGTGGTTAAATAAATTATTTACATGAGAAGTCAAGCGATTATTATTAAGAATGCCTAATGGTTGGGGATTACTAAATCTTCAAATGTTTGTCAATGCCTAGGGGACCAAACTGCTGAGGTCATCGGTCCCTAGACTTACACACTACTTAAACTAACTTATGTTAAGAACAACACACACCCCCATGCCCGAGGGAGGACTCGAACCTCCGGCGGGCGTGGCTGCGCAGTACGTCACATGACGCCTCAAAACGCGCGGCCACTCCGCGCGATTTGGGAATTACCACGCAGAAGAAATGGCTACATTTGCTGAAGACCTTATACCTCCTATTATGAGCCAATTCGGGAAGCTAGCTAATGGCCAAGATATTAGAGATGAAAAACGGAACGAGTACTACGTAATATTGTTGGTCGCCTGTTTTGTAAGTCAACACACCGCAGTTACATCAGTGCTAACGGGCTTGCTTCTTTCCCGCTGAAGTTCCGCAAGTGTGACGAGTGTGAGAACTGTGGCGCTTTGATTGCTTCATACTCGTCGACATGTTCTCTCTCTCTGAAGTAAGACTAGTCATGACTTATTGTTAGTACGGGAAGAGGAATACACGATCTTGCTGCTGTAAAGTAGCACTGACAAGGAGGAATGAAAAACTGTCATAATCACATCTTTTAACGAAGCTGTGTTTTGTGTGACTGTGGAGGGTGTGAGACGAAAATTAACTGACGCAAAGTAGGCAATTGCAAATGTGTTCCATTAGAGGAGACATCGGACTTCATTCCATGTCATTTTCCTGGTACTGTCGTTACAGACCCGATACCGTCTGGTAAGTGTGTATGTTTAATTGTAATTCTTAGGCGTTTCCTGAATAGATATTAAGAACTGAAATCAGTTAACAGCAGTCTTCGGGAAAGTTGTATAGACACGCACGCACACACACACACACACACACACACACACACACACACACACACACACACACCTGTATGTGTGTGTTTGCACGCTTGTGCGTTTGTTATGTACACTGAAGCGCCAAAGAAAATGGTATAGGTATTCAAATACAGAGATATGTAAACAGGCAGGATACGGACCTGCGAACGCGTGTTTAAGACAACGAGCGACGGTGCCGTAGTTAGATCGGTTACTGCTGCTACAACGGCAGGTTATCAAGATTAAAGTGAGTTTGAACGTGGTATTATAGTCGGCGCACGAGCGATGGGACACAGCATCTCCGAGGTAACTATGAAGTGGCTATTTTCCCGTACGACCATCTCACGAGTATACCGTGAATATCAGGAATCCGGTAAAACATCACATCTCCGACATCGCTGCGGCCGGAAAAAGATCCTGCAAGAAAAGGGCAAACGACGACTGACGACAATCATTCAATATGACAGAAATGTAACCCTTCCACAAATTGCTGCAGATTTCAGTGCTGGGCCATCAACAAGTGTCAGAATGCGAACCATTCACGAAACATCATCGATATGGGCTTTAGAAGCCGAAGGCTTACGTCTCGCCTGGGTCCGTCAGCACCGACATTGGACTGTTGATAACTGGAAAATGTTGCCTGCTCGGACGAGTATCGTTATGGATCCTGAATGTGTCAGCAGTGGACTGGTTAATCTGGTGGAGGCTCTGTAATGTTGTGGGGCGTGTTCAATTGGAGTGATATGGGACCTCTGACACGTCTAGATACGACTCTGATAGGTGACACGTACGTAAGCACCCTGTCTGATCACCAGTATCCAGTCATGTCCATTGTGCTTTCCGAAGGAGTTGGGCAATTTCAGCGGGACAATTGACACTCCATACGTCCAGAATTGCTGCAGAGTGGTCCCAGGAACACGCTTCTGAATTTAAACACTTCCGCTGGCCACCAAACTCCCCAGACATGAACATTATTGAGCATATCTGGGATGCTTTGAAACGTGCTGTTCGGAAGAGATCTCCGCTCCATCGTACTCTTAAGGATTTATGGACGGCCCTGCAGAATTCATGGTGTCAGTTGCCGTCATGTTGCGGCTCTTCTGCGTGCTCGCGGGGCCCCTATACGACATTAGACAGGTGTACCAGTTTCTTTGGCTCTTCAATGTATGTGTTAACGGCATTGTCTGAAATCCAGCATTCTATAGAATGCCGAGGTAGTGTATAGATTGCCTCAAATCGAACGTCAAAGTATGAAAAGATTGATATTTCGTACACTGCCTGGGCATTATATGCGTTGCGGATTGTCTGCTGCGAAGTATATAATAGCCTAATCCCGCCTTTTTGCGGTGGAGTTCGGATCCTTGCTTAGTGGTTGTGAAGGCAGCCTATTATTGTACAACGTTCAACTCACACGACGGATGTCACCATAACAGTTCTCTCGTGAACAGCATCCGGCTTAAGTTCCACAGATGCTCTTCCGTCATCATTTCTCGCTGTTCTTGTATCAGCATGTCGAAAGGGCGTACAGTGGCAAGAGAGGAATCTCGCCATGCTGACATGCAGGTACGGTTCTGTGATGAATTATCTCAAAAGAGCCAATGCTGCTAAAACTGTTTTTTCCTAACCGAAACCAGTTACCAGAAGTTAGTTAACTATGTGAAAAAGGTAAGATGACCACGAAGAAGGAACCACAGGACTATTGGCTCCTCAAACATTGTGACGTAATGATGGTCGAGAATAAGACTAAGTTGATCTATCCTGCTAAAGAAGGTACGAGTGCAATTCAATTTTACGTCGCGGGCTCCATGAGGATCATTCGGCTGTTGGTCACGGGGGACGGGACAGGAAGTTGGAAGAATTTTCACCCAAGTAGAAGAACATTACCCGTCATAGTTCTGAGTTATTATTTCACGTTTGTGAGCATTGCCAGAAGAAGCAAAAAGGTGCTGTTGTTAAGCCAACGGTTTTTTCGAAATTCAGTTGCCGTTGTTAGGTCGATCTCATCGATTTTCAGCCGCATCCTGGTAGAGTGTACAAGCTTATAATGGTCTCCCAAGATCATCTCACTGGGTTTGTAGTTCTCAGGGCTCTGAAATCAAATACAGTGGAAGAAGTAGCCTACAGCATCATCGACATATTTACATTGCTTGGTGCTCCAACGAATCTACTGTCCGATAACCGCAGCGAATGCAAACAATGCGATAAGCAGCTTAAAGGAATATTGGCTAGTTTGAAGATCGTCCATGGTAAGCCGCACCACGCACAAAGTCAGGGGAGTGTCGAAAGAGCAAATCAGTATATTGAAAACACACTGTGTGATTGGATGCAAGATGACAGTACTAGTTGCTAGAGTGACGGACTGCGGTTCGTCCAACTTATGAAAAACAGAGCTTTTCATTCCGGGATTAATAGGTCACCATAAGAAGCACCGTTCGGCTGCAAAGCTAGAGTAGGTCTTTCGACGTCATCCCTGCCTGCCAGCCGCTGTGACCGAGCGGTTCTAGGCACTTCAGTCCGGAACCGAGCTGCTGCTATGGTCGCAGGTTCGAATCCTGCCTCGGGCATGGATGTGAGTGATGTCCTTAGGTTAGTTGGGTTTAAGTAGTTCTAAGTCTAGGGGACTGATGACCTCAGATGTTAAGTCCCATAGTGCTTAGAGCCATTTGAACCATTTGACCCATCCCTGCCTGACGACGTTCTACAAGACGTAGAGATTCAGGAAGATCCGGAAAAAATAGAGAGCGTACAAACAACACAACAGCAGAAAGAAAGATGAAATAAATCAATGCAAGAGGCATAGCTCCCTGCAGAAGACATACTGTTTGCCCACGATAAGTTGACGATTGGCGCGGTGGCTGGCGGGCACAGCCGTGTCCCCGCATTAGGCTGTCAAGATGGAGGAGCGGCGATGGGAAGGCAGCGTTTTGTGCTTAACACGAAATCGGAGGCGGCATTCGCAGAAATATTGCTCGCTTAAGTGTCGCTTCTGTCAGATCGCTAATCAACTAACTGAAATTACAATTAAATAAATACTATTAGCTGCTGACGGGTGTCGATATACATCAACGAGGACAGTTTAAAATGTGTGCTCCGACCGGGACTCGAACCCAGGATCTCCTGCTTACACGGCAGACGCTCTATCCACCTGAGCTACAGAGGGCACGGAGGATAGCGCGACTGAAGGGATTTATCCCCAGCACGCTCCCCATAAGACCCACATTCTCAACTTATAGTCCACACACTACGTTCGTAGTGCCCCTTACATTATACCCATTACTCGCGGCAGACATTCCACATGTCGGAAAGAACAGATGCCATCTTCATATCGTTTAAGGCTAACCGGCTGATGACCTTCTTCAGTGCGGATGCATACGATTTGCCTGAACTCTTACGGGACTCGGTGGATTGTCCGCCGCGAGTTTTGGGTATAATGGCAGGGGCAATACGAACGTAGTGTGTGGACTTTAAGTTGAGAATGTGGGTCTCACGGGGAGCGTGCCGGCGATAAATCCCTTCAGTCGCGCTATCCTCCGTGCCCTCGGTGGCTTAGATGGATAGAGCGTCTGCCATGTAAGCAGGAGATCCGGGGTTCGAGTCCCAGTCGGAGCACACATTTTAAACTGTCACCGTTGATGCACATCAACGCCCGTCAGCAGTTAAGGGTATTGATTTAATTGTAAATTCATTCTAGAGAGCTGCACGGTCAGCAATGGCATCTGTTCTTTCGGACATGTCTGAAAGAACAGTTGCCATCTTCAAATCAACTAATTTTTTCACGTGGCCATGCTCGAGAGTTTGACCTACAAGTTGCGTATTATTTATTTATCTAAAATAATGAACAACGAAAGTAGACAAATGTACAATTTATGACACTATGAATCGAAAGTCAAGTTCTGATTTTTGGAATCGGTGCACATTGCAGTTATTAAACACAGAACAACAGTAGCACTGTGCCTGAAAAAATTGTCAGAATGATGTTCGCTAAGATCACTGTCATAATCATCATCATCATCGCTTGAGGGCGTGGTACTGATGATAACTTCTTCGATGGCCATTTCCATTATTCCATCTTGTGTTCAGTATTCTTGCTCCAGCTCGTACACTTTCCTGCAGTAGCCTTGCCAGTCTTGTGCAGTAACTGAAATGATAGAAGTGTGAGAAATCATAGAAAAGCAATTCAGATCCTAAGACAAAAAAAAAAAAAAAAAAAAAACGGAGGTTGAATTCCAAGCGAAGGAAATGGTACAATTACTCAAAAAACATAAGGAAGCGGCTGACAATGATACAGTTTCACACAGTCGTTTAGTAAACGAAATAGTGTTACCATTATGTGACTGGATTTTAATTGGATGCAGGACTTCCTTGCAGATAGAACTCAGTACGCCGAAAGCTGGATGTTCACATCTTTCTTTTGGAAATACATCTATCAATTCTGCCGTTGCGTACACACACATACGCTGAGCCGGAGATACTAATACCGCGAGTGAACAGTTCTTGAGACTAGTCGGACGCAGCCTGGCCTGGAGAGAAGCTGCGCGTCAGGAGAGGTCGCAGCCTGAGCCGACCGTGCTAGTGGCGGCAGAGGAGATTTTTGTGTTAATCGAGGACTTTTTGCTGTGCGTAGTTGTTGCTTGCTTGCGCACTGGAGGGATTTTGTCAGCTTTGTCTTTGCATACACTGAAAGTAATATTCGTATCTTTGTTCTGACGTGATTGTTGGTTAAAGACATTGTGGAATAATTATAGTTTTTACTGATCGAACTGTCCAAAAAAGGAAGGTCTGAGTAAAGTTTGTCAGTGTGTGAATCGTCAGTTTCCAGAATACAGTTATGTAAAAGTTTTTTATTGATTCAGTTTGTTTTTTACGCCACTTAAGGCTTGTTGACTAAACCCCTCCTGATCATTTAATTTCTATAAAAAGGAAAAAAGGGGAGTAGTTGCATCAGTAATTGTCACCTTGCATTGCGCGCTGCATGTATATCAGTAGTTGTTCTGAATTATTTTAGAATGTTGCTGGATGCAGGATATTCGTGCAGTTGCAGCGGCAAGACGATGTAAATTGTCTGTAGCGTGCAGGACCATTAGACTATAATTATCAGGAGATGTTAGAGAATATTTTAAAAATCGTAGTCAGAACAGAATTGATTTTTCATGATTTATAGGACGAGTAATTAATTTCTGTTTTTTGTTCTCGATCAGTATAGTGACATGTCCGATAATAGGACGTTCCAGTTAAAGTTTGCATACTGGCGTGTCTGAACGAGGGATTTCATAATAAAGGTTGTACTGCTACATATCAGATCTTATGATAATGATAATAAAGTTCCACTAGATAGCCTAACAGTTTTTAGAGAAAAAGTATAGGAAACAATAATATTGTCAGAGATGGACCTTTACACTTTTCCGTACATCTGTTGCTGTAATGATACTTTTTGATACTAAAACTTTCACCTGGATAATAATAATAATAATAATAATAATAATAATAATAATAATAATAATAATAATAATAATGTGCAATCAGAAGAAGAAGAAAATACAGTAATGGACTCAAACATCCCAGAGCAAACAAACAAAGAACAACACGCATCAATTAAACAATCAGAGGAAAACTAAATCATAAGACAGCCACCAGAACAAGCACAAATAGAACACGAAGTGACACACATGTTAGATATAGAAGAAAAATTTCAGCTGACATATATAGAATACAAAGACACAAATACAGACATTAGACCATTCTTGCATAGACTACCAACCAACCCACAAGTCAAAACAACAATAACAACTACCAACACAATCATACACAACAAAATAAACGAAAATACAACCATGGAAGAGTTAAAACTACTGGTTTATATAGGCGCACTCACTACACTAAATATACACACTAGGTAGAGATCAGAACCAACCAACACACAGAAGAAACCCATAAAACCAGCATGGCAACACAGGCTAGAGATCAGAATAGAAAAACTGAGAAAAGACATTGGACAGCTAACACAATTTATAAGAAATGAAATGTCAGAAAAAAAACGAAAAAGGTTAGGTATAATCTCACAACAAGAAGCGATAGAGCAATTAGATGAAAAGAAGCAGAAATTACAAGCATTGGCCAAACGACTTAGAAGATACAAAAAAAGTGAAAATAGAAGGAAACAAAACCAAACATTCAACACAAACCAAAAGAAATTTTACCAGACAATAGATAACACACACATTAAAATAGACAATCCACCACACATAACAGACATGGAACACTTCTGGAGCAACATATGGTCAAACCCGGTACAACATAACAGGCATCCACGGTGGATACAAGGAGAAACAGACACATACAAGATAATACCACAAATGCCTGAAGTGATAATTTTGCAACATGAAGTCACCCAAGCAATTAATTGTACTCATAATTGGAAAGCCCCTGGAATAGATAAAGCAGCAATTTTCTGGCTAAAGAAGTTCACCTCAACACATTCACATCTAACAAAATTATTTAACAGCTACATTGCAGACCCATACACATTCCCTGATACACTTACACATTGAATAACTTACCTGAAACCTAAAGATCAAGCAGACACAGCAAACCCAGCTAAATATCGCCCCATAACATGCCTACCAACAGTATACAAAATATTAACATCAGTCATTACACAGAAATTAATGACACGTACAACACAGAACAAAATTATAAATGAAGAACAAAACCGCTGTTGCAAAGGAGCACAAGGATGTAAAGAGCAACTGATAATAGATGCATAGGTGACATATCAAGCTAAAACTAAACAAAGGTCGCTACACTAGGCATACATTGATTACCAAAAAGCTTTTGATAGTGTACCCCACTCATGGTTACTACAAATATTGGAAATATACAAAGTAGATCCTAAATTGATACAGTTCCTAAACATAGTAATGAAAAATTGGAAAACCACACTTAATATCCAAAAAAATTCAAATAATATCATATCACAGCCAATACAGATTAAGCGTGGAATATACCAAGGAGACTCATTAAGTCCTTTCTGGTTCTGCCTTGCTCTGAATCCACTATCCACTATCCAAGATGCTAAATAATACAAATTATGGATACAATATTACTGGAACATACCCACACAAAATCACACATTTGCTATACATGGATGATCTAAAAATACGGGCAGCAACAAATCAGCAACTCAACCAATTACTGAAGATAACAGAAGTGTTCACCAATGATATAAATATGGCTTTTGAAACAGACAAATGTAAGAAAAATAGCATAGTCAAGGGAAAACACAGTAAACAAGAAGATTACATATTGGATAACCACAGCGACTGCATAGAAGCGATGGAAAAACAGTTGCCTATAAATATCTAGGATACAGACAAAAAATAGGAATAGATAATACAAATATTAAAGCAGATTAAAAGAAAAATATAGACAAAGACTAACAAAAATACTGAAAACAGAATTGACAGCAAGAAACAAGACAAAAGCTATAAATACTTACGCTATACCAATATTGACCTAATCATATGGAGTAGTGAAATGGAGTAACATAGACCTAGAAGCACTCAATATACTTACACGATCACAATGCCACAAATATAGAATACTACACATACATTCAGCAACAGAAAGATTCACGTTAAGCAGAAAGGAAGGAGGAAGGGGATTTATCGACATAAAAAACCTACATTATGGACAGGTAGACAATTTAAGAAAATTCTTTCTAGAACGAGCAGAAACTAACAAAATACACAAAGCAATCACTCATATAAATACATCGGCTACACCACTGCAATTTCATAACCACTTCTACAACCCTTTAGATCACATAACATCAAGAGATACAAAGAAAGTAAATTGGAAAAAGAAAATACTACATGGCAAGCACCCATATCATCTAACACAGCCACACATCGATCAAGACGCATCCAACACATGGCTAAGAAAAGGCAATACATACAGTGAGATGGAAGGATTCATGATTGCAATACAGGATCAAACAATAAACACCAGATATTACAGCAAGCATATTATTAAAGATCCCAATACCACAACAGATAAATGCAGACTTTGCAAACAACAAATAGAAACAGTAGATCACATCACAAGCGGATGTACAATACTAGCAAATACATAATACCCCAGAAGATATGACAATGTAGCAAAAATAATACATCATCAGCTTGCCTTACAACATAAACTTATAAAACAACACGTTCCCACATACAAGTACGCACCACAAAATGTACTGGAAAATGATGAATACAAATTATACTGGAACAGAACCATCATAACAGATAAAACAACACCACATAACAAACCTGACATCATACTCACCAATAAAAAGAAGAAATTAACACAACTAATCGAAATATCCATACCCAATACAACAAATGTACAAAAGAAAACAGGACAAAAAATTGGAAAATACATCCAGCTGGCTGAGGAAGTCAAGGACATGTGGCATCAGGATAAAGTTGATATTATACCAATTATACTATCAACTACAGGAGTCATACCACACAATATCCACCAGTACATCAACGCAATACAGCTACATCCAAACTTATATATACAACTACAGAAATCTGTAATTATTGATACATGTTCAATTACCCGAAAGTTCCTAAATGCAATGTAACATATACCGTACAGTTAAAAGGAAGTCACGCTTGATCAAGGTCCACGTCACTTTCCATTTTTGACCAGACATAACGTCTGAGAAAAGAAAGAGTAATAATAATAATTTTAGATAATAAAACTTTCAGTGTCATTCTTAACGGAACAAAATAGAAACAGTTTACATGATACGTATACATGCTTAGCGTGGTTAGTGTTAACGTTAATGAACACATTGTTTTTTATCCTACTCACGCAACCAAAAGGCAGTCTCTCAGTTTTTTGTTTTGTTTTTACGGACTATCAATTCTGAAACAAAAATTAGTCCACGGGACAGAAGGAGTTGTTCTCTAGAAGTGATTTTAGGTTAGATTTAAAACTTGCTCTTCTACCTGGACAAACGATTAAAAATTTTTGTTGTTACATATTGAAGATCTTTCTCAGCAAATGACTGTTTTAATAATCGGCAGTTGTAGTATTTCTGGCCTTAGGACCCACAATATTCAACCCCGAGTTTCATTTCATAGTTAAGACTGTATTAGCTGATGCGTGGCGTAAGAAGTGAAGTGAACTGCAAACGAGAGTTGGTCCATTAGTTACCCAGCCCGCGATAAACTGCGCCAGTTCAGTAATCCGATACCCTAACTGGCTGCCAGAACAGGAGGCGTGGGGATTACCGTGGGCCTAGCGCGCCACATCTCTTATTTCCATTCATTAATATTTTGAAAGTATAGCTCAGGTTTAATTGACAATCATACCAGCTGTCCTCTCAGTAGTAAGCTATCATCCCATCACTTCAGATTAAATTTTAACTACCAGTTTTGACAAAATGCTTCGTGCATCATCGGATCCCGCTAAAAGAAAGAACACAGAGTGAAGTGATTCATGCTCACCAGACCATTCGGCAAGGAAGAACCATACGATCGGTTTAGATGCCGCACGATTAACATGTGAGTTGTGGCGTGTGCGCTGTACGGAATGATCTTAAGTAAACGTGACTTAGCGAGCGATATGTAGGAGGTCAGAGTATAGAAAATGTGTACTGATTTGTGAATGTCATTCCTATAATGTATTTAATGTAACAAAGTTATAAGCGTTATATACTTGAACTGTGAGACGTGTGATTTTATAGGTGTACGTTTGGAAATATCTTGTTAGCAGTTTATGACATTAGATGCTCCGCATGTGATAAGGGAAAAAAAAGCCATTGGCATCCCAGAAAACTTTGGATACTCATTTAGTACCGGAGTCCTGGTCACCTTATTAGTAAGTTTCTCAGCCTCATGTCAAGAGCAATAGACTCGCGACCTGTGTGCTACAAGGACGTCTTTACAAGGTATCAGGTGGATGGACAATTACGGAATGTCCTTGTTATGCCTTGATGTGGCGGAATACTAACAGACCTCTCAGATGTCCTACGTTTCCAATGCAAATGCGAACATTTACATATTATCTGTGGTAAAACAAAGGAAGGAATGAAAACGCAGAACACGTTAGACTGGGCATTAATTGTCACAAAGACCTTGTAAAAAATAACTAGACTCACTGATGGCGCTGCAGTCGTGGGATACTTTGAACCTTCGGCTGGACGCCATTATAGTGGTGGTAGTCTGATGTGTTGCGTAGTGCTGCTGTTTACGAAGACCCTGATTCAACGTTGTATATTTGTTGGGACGTACATACAGTATTTGTTACTCGTAGTTCTACTGTCTGTACGTTCCAATCAAAAGAAGTACAATGGTGAAGAGTTTTGCAGCGATTAATTGTACAAATAAATTCGAGAAAGGAACGAATATTACATTTCACAGGTATGTGGATATTTTAAGTTGTTTTGTATGTCAGTGCACTTGTTTAGTAAATGTTTTTGTAACACGATATTAGCATAATGTCTGTGCATATATTTGCATGTTTCCTTTCTCAAAACCACAGCTGTTACAAAAATGGTTACACGCTGTCAGGAGGCAAGATTTCCGACCGACAGAATACCATTTTATATGTTCCGATCATTTTGAAGAAAGTTGTTTCCTTGAAAATTACGTAAATCGCAGAAAGCTGAAAGATGATGCTGTTCCATCCATCTTTCGTTTTCCAGACTATATACAGCAGAAGATAAATTTTTCTTTGTGAACCACATTTTATTTTAACTATAAAAGTTGAGTTGCAAGCAACACGAAATTTGAGGTAGCAGGCTTTTTATCGTTATAAAATGCAACTGAATGTGTGTAATTGTAATCTGATTTCACAAATTCTCTCGATGGAACAGTTGTTGAGTTTTATTTACAAGGTCCGGCAGAAAAACCTCCCCTTTAAGGAAAGCTAATAAAAACAAAACCAAATAAGGTAGAACAATTTTATTTATACTAAATAAAAGTACATATTATGCCATTTTAGAAAATACTCTTATGGTCTTACTTTTTAAATAAAACATCCCTTAAATGGCTTCCTGCACTGTCGACACACTGTTTGAGTCTTTCCCTGAAGTTATTCATTACTCTTTGAGTCATTTCAGGTGGAATAGCTTCAACCTCTTGTGTAATTGCTTCTTTCAGGGCTCGTAAAGATTGTGGACGTTGTTCATAAACTTTTGCTTTTAAATAGCCCCAAAGAAAGAAATCACAGGGCGTTAAGTCCGGCGATCGTGGGGGCCAGCCAATGTCTCCACGCAACAAGATCACATGTCCAGGAAACATTTCCTTCACCAATGCCAGTGACTGCCGCGCTGTGTGGGCTGTAGCACCATCTTGCTGGAACCACACGTTCTCTATTTCACCAAAAAGCTCCCTTAGTTGCGGTTGGAGAAAGTCGCGGAGCATGGCACAATAGCGTTCACCGTTGACGGTTAAATTCCTGTCATTTTCTTCGAAAAAGTAAGGACCGATCACTCCGGAATTGTAAACAGCACACCATACTGTTACTTTAGGGCTATGAAGTGGTCGTTGATGAAGTTCTTGGGGATTGTGTTCACACCAGTACCTGCAATTTTGGCTGTTCACTGTTCCGGCAAGGTGAAAGTGTGCTTCATCAGAAAAAATCACAATATCGTTGGGACGAATGTTCCGAAGAAGGTCTTGGCACAAACTTACACGGACACCACAGTCTCGTTCACTCAGTTCCTGCGTAGTTACAATTTTGTAAGGATGCATTTTAAGATCTCGATGCAAGATTCTTCTCACACTTCGATCAGATATCCGTAATGCTGCCGCATGCTTTTTAGCGGATCGTCGAGGAGATTGTTGAACTGAAGCTCTAACTGCATCAACATTTCCGGGGCCTGTTGCAGTCCGTGGTCGTCCAGGTGGTTTCCTTTTTAATGCGGAACCTGTCTCACGAAAGTTAGCAACCCACGAATAAATTGTTTTCTTATCGGGAACAGGGTCCCGTCGTCCGAGCGCAAAGCGAACGCGAAAAGCACGTTGAGTATTAATAGGCGATTCGCCATTTTGAATAAAATCTTCCACTACGAAGGCACGATGTTCACCAGACCACGCCATGGCGTACACTGAAAACGGCACGTAGGCAGCTACTTAACGACGCGCCCCCCACCACTCTGCTCCTTCTACTGTCCGCTGCACGTTACTTTGTAATCGGGGAGTTTTTTATGCCGGACCCTGTATTATATGAAGAAACCACACATATAAACTGAAGTGTACATCTTCGAAAGTAAATATTGTGACTAATGCGATACTGGATGCCTGCCTGAAGTCTTGTTTGTTGTAGCTGGCTGATCAGTAGTGTTTTCATGGTGTAGGTTGGGTTGAAACTCGATAATTTGGCCGGCCGCGGTGGCCGAGCGGTTCTAGGGGCTTCAGTCCGGAACCGCGCTACTACTACGGTCGCAGGTTCGAATCCTGCCTCGGGCATGGATGTGTGTGATGTCCTTAGGTTAGTTAGGTTTAAGTAGTTCTAAGTTCTAGGGGACTGATGACCTCAGCTGTTAAGTCCCATAGTACTCAGAGCCATTTGAACCATTTTTTTTCGATAATTTGGTCGTGAGTTGCCAAAGCACTACGCCATATATAACGCACTTTTCGTCATAAAATCTAAAGCAAGATAGAGTCAGAAAATATCTTTTAACATAGTGGGCAAATCTTCGAGTATTTTGATGCATTTTGCGTACATCTATCGTAAATGAACTACAAAAAATGCTAGGGGTCCAGTACATAACTATTAGCTACGGCAGATTCCATGTACTATGTAACATAAATTAATAAACAGTGACTAATTGCTGTTTGTTCATAAATTAAAAACTATATTGTAGTAACGTATTTAAATGAGGCATTATGTTTGTGACCTAACTCTAGGGAAGGCATTTTATAACCAAAAGCGATGTATAAACATTCGAAATCCGCGCGTCAGTTTACCACTCTAATGGCCGCCGGCCAGCTATTCAATTTGTCCGCTCTTCACAGTCGACCACTCGTGCGGTTGTGGGGGCCTGAACTGTCATCACATTCGGTTGCTATAAGCATTCGTTATGGCGCGTATTTAATTTTATCGCCTTGTAATAAATGTAATTTTTTCCTCTAGTGTTGTAATTATGGTCATAACTATTATTCTCAAATTGTAATGGATTATTTACGACGTAGGTGGAGACCATATTTTACTCTTACTGTTCACAACAAGAAAGAAGTATCATATACTATCAAGAAATAAACACGCATTTTTAAAACATTGTATCATAACAGAATCGTCTGGTAGAAATCCGTCTGTGGCTTTGATGGCAACCCCCTTATGAAATGAGTGCACAGCATCTCTGATGATACTGTTTATTCTCTGACACAGCCTTTTCAGCAACACGGCTCTTGCAGCAACACACCTCCCGCACCACTCCCAGGCACACACACACACACACACACACACACACACACACACACACACACACACACACAACAGAAACCCGAGTTGCGTACGTCTGCGAAGCTTGTATTATCAAAACGTAATGAAAGGGACTATCGCACGTGTTACAGTCACGTGCAGTTCTTTGTGTCGTCTAAATTAATGGAAGCCATGTTAACGAAATTAAGCAAAGCTATCATTTAATCAACATTACTAGCTAGACTGTCGAGCTCCGCATCTGGGTGGAATCGAAAATGTAATTACGCAAGCGAATGCAATGTGACGCGCAAAGGATAACAAACATGCTGCGTGTTTCGATTGGAGCATTGAAACCGTGATGTTTGCCTGATGACGCGTTCTGATTCTTTTTGTGGAATTACACATGTTTAGTTAAGAAATTCTTTATACATGAAAAATAATTCTAATAAACGTCTTGTGGCGACGAGAATAAAGCAACAATCTCTGCCTACATCACTACGCTTTTAATTCACATCCAAGTGCGTGGCATACGGTTCAGAGGAATACTTTCAGGCTATTTCTCGATCGTTCTACTCTAATAGTACTTGGGAAAAATTAAAACCTAAATCTCCAGTGCGAGCTCTGATCTCCCCTATCTTACGACGGTCATTTCTCGCTATGTAGAAGGGAGTAAACGGAATATTTTTACATTCGGACTAAAATGTTCTGAAAGCAAGGTAAAACTCCAATGTTTTAACTATTGCCATCTCAGCTCACTTATTATGTCGTGACACCCTCTCCCCTACTTCGCGATAATATAAAACAAGCTGCCCTTATTTGAACTTATTCGACGTCCCCCGTAAACCCTATCTGATAAGGATTGGCTCTGAGCACTATGGGACTTAACAGCTATGGTCATCAGTCCCCTAGAACTTAGAACTACTTAAACCTAACTAACCTAAGGACATCACACAACACCCAGGCATCACGAGGCAGAGAAAATCCCTGACCCCCCCGGGAATCGATCCGGGAACCCGGGCGCGGGAAACGAGAACGCTACCGCACGACCACGAGCTGCGACCTAAGGATTCCATACCGCGCAGCAGTACTGTAGCAGAGGACAGATGAGCGTTGTGTAGGGCAGTCTCTTTAGTATATATTCCGTTATGCCAATAAAACGGAAATTCTGGTTCACTCTCTCCACATTTTCTTTGTGATGGTTCCAATTTAAGATGTTCGTAATTGTAAACCCTGGGTACTTACTTGACTTGACAACCTTTAAGTTTATATTATTTGTCATGTAACAGAAGTTTGACGGGTTCCATTTAGTACCCACGAGGATGACTTCACACTGTTTATTGTTCAGGGTCAACTTCCGCTATCGCACGATACAGATATCTTGCATAACCATTTTTTAATTCGTGTTGAGCCGGCCGCTGTGACCAAGCGTTTCTGCGCTTCAGTCCGGAACCGCGGTGCTGCTACAGTCGCAGGTTCGAATCCTGCCTCGGGCATGGATGTGTGTGATGTTCCTAGGTTAGTTAGGTTTACGTAGTTCTAAGTCTAGGGGACTGATGATCTCAGATGTTAAGTCCCATAGTGCTTAGAGCCAAATTCGTGTTGATCTTATGATGACTTACCAAAACGGTTAATGACAGCATCGCCTGCAAACGATCTAAGAGGCCAAGCGGTTAAAGGCGCTACAGTCTGGAACCGCGTGGCCGCTGCGGTCGCAGGTTCGAATCCTGCCTCGGGCATGGATGTGTGTGATGTCCTTAGGTTAGTTAGGTTTAAGTAGTTCTAAGTTCTAGGGGACTGATGACCTTAGAAGTTAAGTCCCATAGTGCTCAGAGCCATTTGAACCATCGATCTAAGAGGGCTGCCAAGCCGCTTTTGTAGATTAAAAGCAGCAGAAGGCTTATAACGCTTCCTTGGGGATCGCCATGTATCTCTTCTGTTTCACTCGATGGCTTTCCATCAGTTACTACGATCTGTCTCCTTTCTGACAGTAAACCATTAACAAGTCGCACAATTCAAACGATACCCACAGGCACGCAAGTTGATTCCAAGTCTCTTGTGAGAAACGGTGTTAAGAGCCTAGGAATACAGAAGCAAACACATCCCATGTCGATAGCACTCATTACTTCGTATGAATAAAAGGTCAGTTGTGTTTCGCAATAACGATATTTTCTGAATCCACGCAGACTGTATGGCAAAAGACAGCGTTGTTCGATGTATCTGATAATGTTCGAACACAGTATATGCTCAAAAATGGTAGTGCAACGTGATGTCGACGATATGGGCCTATAATTCAACGGATTTCCTTTCGTGTGTATTTATGTGACCTGTCAATTTTGCAGTTCTTAAGTACAGTTTTTTCATCGAGTGAGCGGTTGTACATGATTGTCAAATATTGAGCTATTACTTTAGCATAGTCCGAAAGGTCATAATTGATATACACCCTGGACCAGAGACCTTTCCTCTGTTAAGTGACTTCAGTTGCTTCGCTACGCTGAGACTATTTCTGCGTTACGTCAGCAGCCGTTCTTGATTTGAAGTCAGGAACACTTATTGCATCTTCTTTCGTGAAGGAAACCGTGTTTAGCAACTCCGCTTTAGTAGCGCTGCTATCGGTAACATTACCATCGGTAGATTGTTGCTGCTGTTGTACCTTAAATACGAGCAGATGCTCTTTGGATTTTCTGAAAGACTTAGTGAAAGAGTTTCGTTGCGGAAACATCGCGCATTGAATTCCGCGATAGATTTCGAGAGTCTGTCAAACACAACCAATCTTGGAGATTCTGAGTTCTTTTAAACCTGTCATGTTGTTTTCGTTGCTTCTGCAACAGTATCCTGACCTTTTGTTTATACCACGCCAGATTTGTTCCGTCTCTTATTAATGTACTTGGTACGAACGTCTCAGTTACCGCCAATACAACGCTACCTGGCAGAAAAATCGAAGTATGTAGAAGACATGGTCATATATTAATGTAAATTTCTAGTTACGGACCACTGGTGGGTCTATAAATGTTCAGAATAGCAATTCTCTGTGACAGGTAGAACGGTCAGCATAGAAGGGTCACCAGAGTGCTTTAGCGTTGTTAGTGCTTAGCGTTGTCGCCAGACCGATAGGGTATACCGGGTATCTCTCGAAGATCGTGTGAAACCCAGCTCGCGCTATTCGTCCACGAGACTCACAGGGCCATAGACAAGGGTTCCTAGACAGATGCCGTGTTTCTTGACTTCCGCAAGGCGTTTGATACAGCTCCCCACAGTCGTTTAATGAAGAAAGTAAGAGCATATGGACTATCAGACCAATTGTGTGATTGGATTGAAGAGTTCCTAGATAACAGAACGCAGCATGTCATTCCCAATGGAGAGAAGTCTTCAGAAGAAAGAGGGATTTCAGGTGCGCCGCAGGGGAGTGTCGTAGGCCCGGGCTTTTTGCAGATGAGGCTGTAATACATCGAGAGGTTGTAACAGTGGAAAATTGTACTGAAATGCAGGAGGATCTGCAACGAATTGACGCATGGTGCAGGGAATGGCAGTTGAATCTCAATGTAGACAAGTGTAATGTGCTGAGAATACATACAAAGAAAGATCCTTTATCATTTAGCTACAATATAGCAGGTCAGCAACTGGAAGCAGTTAATTCCATAAATTATATGGGAGTAGGCATTAGGAGTTATTAAAAATGGAATGATCATATAAAGTTGATCGTCGGTAAAGCAGATGTCAGACCGAGATTCAATGTAAGAATCGTAAGGAAATGCAATCCGAAAACAAAGGAAATAGGTTACAGTACACTTGTTCGCCCACTGCTTGAATATTGCTCAGCGGTTTGGGAACGGTACCAGATAGGGCTGATAGAAGAGAGAGCAGCGCGTTTCGTTACAGGATCATTTAGTAATCGCGAAAGCGTTACGGAGATGATAGATAAACTCCAGTGGAAGACTCTGCAGGAGAGACGCTAAGTAGCTCGGTACGGGCTTTTGTTGAAGTTTCGAGAACATACCTTCACCGAGAAGTCAAGCAGTATATTGCTCCCTCCTACGTATATCTCGCGAAGAGACCATGAGGATAAAATCAGGTAGATTTGATCCCACACAGAGGCATACCGACAATCCTTCTTTCCACGAAAAATACGAGACTGGAATAGAAGGGAGAACCGAAGAGGTACTCAAAGTATCCTCCGCCACACACCGTCCGGTGGCTTGTGGAGTATGGCTGTAGATGTAGATGTAGGTCGTCAGATGCATTTTCTCTAGTGTTTCGGTAGATATTTGCAATTCGGTTTTTCCAGCACGTAGCTAGAGTCAACCCAAACAAATCGCGCTCATCGCGTCTTTCATACAACGCCCAGCGTCGACGCAAACGGCCTGTTTGATTTCTATCACAAATAAAATGATTTTTAAGTTCGATATTTACGCACCCAGTTGACAGAGCAAATTACTATAGAGCTTCATTCGCTTTGTCGATACGTATTAACAGGAACAATGAATCACGAAGAATAACCAGTACTCCAGCAGCGACTGAGCAGCTTTTCTGAATGACGGTAGCAGTCAGTGCTGGCCAGGGCGGTGCTGTAGCTGCTGCAGTCCTCGTCATTCTTAGTATCTTACTGTTGCTGTTAATACACATCGATTAAAGAATGTCGTACTAGACTGATTTTGGACCGCTGGTTTCCATTGACGCTGGGCGCCGCATGACAGACGTGATGAGCTGTACCGTGTTTGTTGGGGCTGACTCCACCTACACGTTGCAAAAACGAAGTTGCCAATTTCTACGGTAACAACAGAGAAAATGATCCTGGCGACTCTTAGGAGAGACACATTATATATGAGGCGTGAACAGCGTCATTTATTGAGTGATCACTGTGAAGGATACGAAAATTCCACGTACGAGTGTGAGAAGGCGTAATCAGCACCCTATAGAATTGGAAAGGGGTCTCATTGCGGCTCTCCGTTTTGACCGGCTTTTCTAATCGTGCAGTAACTAGATGGGCCGTTGATGGGCTACATGGGTATGTGAGAGCAGGAAAAATCCTCGTGAAGGCTCCGGTCGACCATGTCTGACTACCGCAAGGTAGGATCGCTTTACAACACACCCAGCACATCATAACCTTTTCATATATGCGCCTGCCACCGTTCTACGTAGACAGCTGTTAAAAATGCAGCACCAACGGCTGTGTCTGAGGTGGTGCCGTGTCCGGGAAGCATACACAACTAATAAATGACGTCATATTGTTTTCAGCAATGAATATCGGTTCTGAATAGCCCCGTATGACCACCGTCGCCGAGTATGGCGAAAAACTGGGTAGAGATTGTTAAGAAACAGCGGTGTTACTCCTGGTGTCATGGCGTGCCAGGCCATCGAGTACGAATTCAGGTCACAGCTGGCTGTGATGGAGGGATCTCTGTCGACAGAACAGTGCGTCACGGACATCCTGTGTACTCACGTGTTACCTTACACTCCTGAGACAGTATTGTGGTGCCTTTTTTCAACAGAGCGGTGCTCGTCCACTCACCCCACGTGTGTCTGTGAGCTGTCTGCGCGGTGCTGAAGTACTGCTGGATCCAGCAAGTTCCCCACAACTGTCCCATGTATAACAAACACTACTGGCCATTAAAATTGCTACAATACGAAGATGACGTGCTACAGACGCGAAATTTAACCGACAGGAAGAAGATGCTGTGATATGCAAATGATTAGCTTTTCAGAGCATTCACACAAGGTTGGAGCCGGTGGCGACACCTACAACGTGCTGACATGAGGAAAGTTTCCAACCGATTTCTCATACACAAACAGCAGTTGACTGGCGTTGCCTGGTGAAACGTTGTTGTGATGCCTCGTGTAAGGAGGAGAAATGTGTACCATAACGTTTCCGACTTTGATAAAGGTCGGATTGTAGCCTATCGCGATTGCGGTTTATCGTATCGCGACATTGCTGTTCGCGTTGGTCGAGATCCAATGACTGTTAGCAGAATATGGAATCGGTGGGTTCAGGAGGGTAATACTGAACGCCGTACTGGATCCCAACAGCCTCGTATCACTAGCAGTCGAGATGACAGGCATCTTATCCGCATGGCTGTAACGGATCGTGCAGCTACGTCTCGATCCCTGAGTCAACAGATGGGGACGTTCGCAAGACAACAATCATCTGCACGAACAGTTCGACGACGTTTGCAGCAGCATGGACTATAAGCTCGTAGACCATGGCTGCGGCTACCCTTGACGCTGCATCACAGACAGGAGCGCCTGCAATGGCGTACTCAACGACGAACCTGGGTGCACGAATGGCAAAACGTCATTTTTTCGGATGAATCCAGGTTCTGTTTACAGCACCATGATGGTCGCATCCGTGTTTGGCGACATCGCGGTGGACGCACATTGGAAGCGTGTATTCGTTATCGCCATACTGGCGTATCACCCAGCATGATGGTATGGGGTGCCATTGGTTACACGTCTCGGTCACCTCTTGTTCGCATTGGCGGCACTTTGAACAGTGGACGTTACATTTCAGATGTGTTACGACCCGTGTCTCTACCCTTCGTTCGATCCCTGCGAAACCTTACATTTCAGCAGGATAATGTACGACCGCATGTTGCAGGTCCTCTACGGGCCTTTCTGGATACAGAAAATGTTCGACTGCTCCCCTGGCCAGCACATTCTCCAGATCTCTCACCAACTGAAAACGTCTGGTCAATGGTGGCCAAGCAACTGGCTCGTCACAATACGCCACTCACTACTCTTGATGAACTGTGGTATCGTGTTGAAGCCGAGACTCGAACTCGGTCCGGCACATAGTTTTAATCTTCCACGAAGTTTCATAACAGCGCACACTCCGCTGCAGAGTGAAAATCTCATTCTGGAAACATCCCCCAGGCTGTGGCTAAGCCATGTCTCCGCAGTATCCTTTCTTTCAGGAGTGCTAGTTCTGCAAGGTTCGCAGGAGAGCTTCTGTAAAGTTTGGAAGGTAGGAGACGAGATACTGGCAGAAGTAAAGCTGTGAGTACCGGGCGTGAGTCGTGCTTCGGTAGCTCAGATGGTAGAGCACTTGCCCGTGATGGGCAAAGGTCCCGAGTTCGAGTCTCGGCCCGGCATACAGTTTTAATCTGCCAGGAAGTTTCATCGTATCGGAATGTTTGTTGATCCAGCTGCAGATTCGGCAAGAATATTGCTCACTGATTTTGTAACGGACCAGCGTTACGTTTACTTTTTCGTAATGTACTCTCAGTAACGTAGATAACTTATTAACGATTATTTGAGTACGTTTCACACTGGGAGAGATATGTCATGAGGTGACTGTGTTAGTATTTTGTAATTATCAATTGATCACTTTATTGCATTGCTATGCACGTATGTATTTGCATTGAAAACAGTTGTGAACGTCTGATACCTTTAGGTGCAAGTAATAATTTACTATGAATAAAAGAGTGGTATTCAACTGCCGAAATAGGAAAGCCATTGCGTGGTTTAATTGCCGAAATTCTTCAATTGTTTCCTTGGCGAGAAATGTTCAGTAGGATGGCCCAGCGTCGTTATAGTGTTAGCAGGTGGCCTGGTCTTTTCCGTTTGTTCGTAACCCACTTCTCTGGAAGAAGTGTCACGGAATGCAGTGGAGAGAATAACCAGCGAGCAGTGCTCGAGTATGGTTCACGTTACAGTGCGTACTGCAAGATTTTGATATTTAGTGCTAAATGTGCTGTAATTTACGAAATAAATCGATAATGATCACTTTTGCGGTAATACGTGATCGCAGTTAAATCGCGGCTGTAGATGTAAGACATTTCGAGATAAAATATGCAGCTGCAAGAATTGCACATTCATCAGATAAAAATTGTTCCAAAAGGTAGATAGAATGGCCTGTTTGACCTCTCTAAATAATATGAGGTGTGAAGATACTGTGAAACTATATTTGCATTATATTTTGAACTACACTGTACCTGAAAAGGCGAGTTGCTGACAATTTATTTCGTACTTAGTATTGTAACAGGAGAAACAGACCTTGATTTGAAAGAAAGTGCACTGATCGTTCTTTTTGACAGCAAGACAGTAATAATTTATTGTCAGAACGGTTACATCCTTTTACAAGTACCTTATAATTTCTTTCACTTGTTGTTGGTTCATTGCCGGCCGAAGTGGCCGAGCGGTTCTAGGCGTTACAGTCTGGAACCGCGCGACCGCTACGGTCGCAGGTTCGAATCCTGCCTCGGGCATGGATGTGTGTGATGTCCTTAGCTTATTCAGGTTTAAGTAGTTCTAAGTTCTAGGGGACTGATGACCTCAGCAGTTAAGTCCCATAGTGCTCAGAGCCATTTTTTTTGTCGGTTCATTGATAAGAGAGTGTAGTTAACGTCAAATTTGTTGGTTAATTTACACAGGGAATTGGAGAAATGCATATTTGAAGGGTTGCGTTGTAACAGTGCTTGATGAAATGATTTGTTTTGGTTTCTCAAGATGAAAGTAAATTCAGTCTCATAATACCAACTAACTTCGTTTTCATATGTAAACATCCATAAAGTTGATTGCTAAAAAATAGGCTTTAAGTATCTTGTGAGTTTCATTCTGATAGCAAAACTAAAGGGGTATTTAATCAAAGATAAATTAACGGTTTCAAGTTCTATAAGCAGAGGTATCTCCAAAATTTGTCCTTTCAGAATTGGTGGCCGAATTTAGAAGGGAGAATTATTATTCTCAGGAAAATACTTAATTGTGATTTGGTACTAATTCCTAACTCAGTTTTAAATACTGACAATATGTTTTAGTGGGAATGAGTATAAGAGTGAAGTGTTAAATATTGTTTCAAGAAAGAACGTACCCGCTAAATTTCCACTACATTCTCCGCAATAATTACGTTAGCTCTATCACTAATCAAACAGATTTAGAGGTGGCTAATTTTAAAGCTCAGATTAAGTAAAAATGGGTGTCAAAGTGTAATTTTGTTAATCCTTGCGAGTTAGCAGTTGACTGTGCGACAGCCACTCAAGCTGTAGTAAGAACATGCAGTTTAGCAGTCGCAGCCATTCACTCGCAATAAGAGACAATCAAATTACACAATATTTCAGATTAGATTTGTAACGTCGTTACAACTCCTACACATCGCCTCATATATTGTTGGCATCAAACGAAAAAAACACATAGAAATTAAGACTTTTATACAACATTCATGAAATTTGGAGGCTCTTAATATAGACTATTTTTGTTTTATAACAAATAAGCGTAGCTTACTTTCATTTGTTTCAAATTTACAAATCCGTGTTTTTATAAGTTTGATTCGACTAACTATGTTGTTATGGCAGCGCCTTCCGGTGTCTTACATTTCATATGCAATATAATATTACGTGATTCTAAATTTGATAACCTGTTGCTGGAAAACAAATTAACATACGAAAAAATAACAGTATTTTCGTGCAGCTTCGTAATATACGGTTGTACATACTTCATGTAAGAGATATACGCTCATTGTATAATTACATTTGAAAACGTACAATTGAATAGAGGAGAATTATGTTAAGGGCCTTGTACACAACCTTATATTTCACAGCACCGTGTGATCTATTTGATCCGAACACCTCTTTGTGGGTGTGTCCGCCCTTCACCTTTAAGAACTCTTGAGCTCTCCTGAAGACAGTTTCAATGATGTTTCTGAATTTGTGGATGTATGACAGCTCATTGTTCCTCATGAGCCAAAGCCATGGAAGGTTGTGATTTTGGACGATGGGAGCTTAACTGAAGTCGGCGTTCTAACTCATCCCAGTAGTGTTGTATTGGGTTCATGTCAGGACTCTGGTGAGGCTAGTCAATTTCAGCAACGTTACCGTCCACAAAGATGCTGCTTTATAACAGGGTGCTCTGTCACGCTGATACAAACGAACACCCTCTCCGAACTGTTCCTCTACTGTAAGCAGTGGACACTGCTGCAAAATGTGTTCATATCCGTCTGCATTTAGTGTTTCTTTCGAAGCGCAATAAGGGAACTACAACCTAACCACAAAAAACACCCCATACTATAGCACAAACTCCTCTGTACTTCACTGTTCACTTCCCCAGCTAATAATGTTCTGCATATCTGAAACCAAAGGACATTATTTACTACAAAGAGATTAAAACAGACACGTGGAACATTATAACTGTTACATCGTGACAAATGACAGAAAATGATTGCTAATGTAGGAATAAACAACATCTGAAAATTTTAAACATGGCTGACGGAAGCTACCGTAAATACACTTTCAATAAATGAAGTATACACATTGCTTGATATTAAGCAAGAATTTCACTTAATTTGGTAATAATCCCATTCCTTTACAACACCTATTGAAAGAGATAGCCATACCTGTGTTAAGTATTTTTCTTATGACAGCTTTATATTTTGTAACAGTCTTGAATAGTTTGGCAAGTAGAAATCTTACAGTTTTAAACATAATCGATACCAGCAACCGCAAATAAATTTTCAATAAATGATGTATACAGCCAATCGGTTGCATGCCCCATAACCCAAAAAGAATAGACGAAATGAAGATTCTACGTAGAGAGAAGAAAGGGTCGAACCTTAGATCTTTAGACATATAATCAGTAAAAATAGTCTCGTTTTAAATGAAAACAAATGTTTGTTTAACGCTTTTAAACGTTGTCCGCAACTACATGATGTTTTGGATTATGTTTCTTTACACTTCCAGTCCGGAAATGTTGGTTTCCCCATTACTTATCGGACTCGGATTTTACTTGTCGATAGCACGCCAGATGGCACTGTTTTCTGTGTAGGTTTACATAAAGAATACCTTTCTTCTTTTTTCATATTGTAGTATCTTATTGATTCGTTTTTCAGTAGATTATTTATTATTATTCACAAGAACATAGGAATTTATTCATTTTGTGCTACGTACTGTCGTAGTCATCTTATTAATAAATATTTTTTCCCTTTTTATTCTCTTTTATGCACTGATGTGACAAACTCGTGTCGGACGTCCTTTTGCCTGCCATAGTGCAGTGGAAGTCACCTGCAGAAGTATTGAGCCTTGCTGCCTCTACATCCGTTCATAACTGCGGAAGTGCTGAGGGTGGAGGATTTTGTACACGAACTGACGCCTCAATTGTGTCTCATAAATGTTCGATGGGATTCATGTCGGGCGATCTGGGTGGCCAAATGATAAGCTCGAAGTGTCCAGAATGTTCTTCGAACCGTTGGCATGCCGCATTGTCATTCATACAAATTTCATCGTTGTCTGAGAAAATGAAATCTACGAATGGCTGAAAATAGTCTCGAAGTAGCCGAACAGACCATTTCCCGTCAATGATCGCTTCAGTTGGACCAGACGACCCATTTCATTCCATGGAAACACAGTGCACACCATTATGAATCCACCAGCAGCTTGCACGGTGTCTTGTTGACAACTTGGGTCCATGGCTTCGTGGGATCTGCGTCACAATCGAAGCCTACCGTCAGCTCTTACCAACTAAAATCGGAGCTCATCTGACCAGACCACGGTTTTCCAGTCGTCTAAGGTCCAACCTATATGGTCACAAGGCCAGGCGATGTCGTGCTGTTCGCAAAGGCACTAGCGTCGGTCGTCTGCTGCCGTAGCCCATTAATGCCAAATTTCGCCGCACTGTATTAAGGTATATTTGACGTAGTATTGCTTGTCTGGTATCACTAACAAATGGCTCTGAGCACTATGCGACTTAATTTCTGAGGTCATCAGTCGCCTAGAACTTAGAACTAATTAAACCTACCTAAGCTAAGGACATCACACACATCCATGCCCGGGGCAGGATTCGAACCTGCGACCGTAGCGGTCGCTCGGCTCCAGACTGTAGCGCCTAGAACCACACGGCCACTCCGGCCGGCTATCACTAACAACTCCCCGGAAACGCCACTGCTCTCGGCCGTTAAGTGAAGGCCGTCGGCCACTGCATTGTCTGTGGTGAGAGGTAATCCTGAAATTTGGTATTCCCGGTAATCTCTTGAGGCTGTGTATCTCGGAATATGGAGTTCACTAAAGATTTCCAAAATGGAATGTCCCACGTGACTAGCTCCAGCTACAATTTCGCGTTCAGAGTCTGTTAATTCCCTTCGTGTGGCCATGATCACATCGGAAACCTTTTCACATGAATCACCTGAGTACAAATGACAGCTGCGCCCATGCACTGCCTTTTTATACCTTGTGCATGCGATACTACCGCCATCTGTATACCTGCATATCGCTGTCTCATGACTTTTGTCACCCCAGTGTAATGTCCTTGCTGTTACGCCATGTACAGTCTCTTCTGTTTAAAACACTTAACAGTACATCATACTAATGTATTACTGCTACAATTACGTATTACATACGGTAGAGCGTTTACCATGCTACTAGCACCCTGCAGGTTGCGTAGTCTGTGCTACTTTTACACGGCATCGCAACTAGTTGCCACACTTTAGTGTTTTACAACATGCTGTGCGTGTGGAGAATTCTAACTTTTTAAATGGGGGATTTAATCTATGATTTCTGCCATTTAACTTGAGCATTTCAGCTTCTAATGTATGCTTAGAAATTTACCGTACTGCTTTACTCCATATACTTCAATTAATTTTTATAAAGTATTGGTTATTTGAAATGATTATTTTATAATATGTTTAAAATGTAGGAAAGCTTATTCCTTATGAAGAAGATACCCCTAGTGATACTCAGACCTGGTTCAAATGGCTCTGAGCACTATGCGACTTAACATTTGAGGTCATCAGTCCCCTAGGACTTAGAACTACTTAAACCTAACTAACCTAAGAACCCATCAGTAAACACTTCCGGGCTAAGTTGCCGTGGTCGATCTGTAGAACTTCTCCCTGACGTTTCGTTCTCAACTACGGAGAACATCTTCCGAGGTGAGTCAACGCCTGGCTGCTAGGAGCTGGGGCCGCCGCTTGTATGGATATCGTAGGGGGCGCCACCGAACCGCCATATCTTATCCAATTTTAATCCTTCTTCTTTACGATTAAAATTGTATTGATGTTTGTGGATTTCAATTGCCTCTCTATACATACGTGTATAATAGTGCGACGTCCTCGCTAGCACGCTTGTTTCACCAAATTTTGTTTCGTGATCTCCATCCTTAAAAACATGTTCCGTTACTGCCGATTTGTCGATATGTCCCAAACGACAGTGTAGTTGTGGCGGGGTTTACATAGGAACTACAAAAAGAAGCATCAATACACTGTCGTTTGGGACATATCGACAAATCGGCAGTAGCGGAACATGTTTTTAAGGATGGAGATCACGAAATAAAATTTGGTGAAACAAGCGTGCTAGCGAGGACGTCGCACTGTTATACACGTATGTATAGTGAGGCAATTGAAATCCACAAACATCAATACAATTTTAATAGTAAAGAAGAAGGATTAAAATTAGATAATATATGGTGGTCGACGTTGCATCAATCACGTGACAATCGATTGCCTGCAATCGAGAGAACAGACGATAGCCAGAGATAGCTGCACATCGACGCCACGTGACGTGCGGTGGCGCCCCCTAGATATCCATATAAGCGGCGGCCCCAGCTCCTAGCAGCCAGGCGTTGACTCACCTCGGAAGATGTTCTCCGTAGTTGAGAACGAAACGTCAGGGAGAAGTTCTACAGATCGACCACGGCAACTTAGCCCGGAAGTGTTTACTGATGAAGACGCCGGCCGTGAAAGCCTACATGGAATAACCTAAGAACATCACATACATTCGCGCCCGAGGCAGGATTCGAACCTGCGACCGTAGCGGTAGCGCGGTTCCAGACTGTAGCGCCTATAGCCGCTCGGCCACCGCGGCCGGCATACTCAGACCTGATCAGTCCTTACTACAATAAACTTTACACAAGCGATTGGTTGTACACATCCTTCATAGAATATTTAAAAGGCTATATACTTGGGTAGTATAATCTAAAGGTAATATACAAATAAACCTGGGTCTGGAACAATTTCAAGAAATAATAAAATTTAAAATTTTCAGTCAGAATCGAGTGTAACTAAGTTTCTATACTTAATCAGACATGCTAAAATATTATTTGACATTTCATTGAAACTGATACACATTAGTATGGTTCTTTGTGTTACTGAAATATTCCTGCACATACAAAAGTTTATTATATAAATAGAGTACTGAGTGATAAAAATTATAAATATTCACTTCAACATATCCCTCCAGTTATATAAGTATTTTAAAATAATGAAACAGCCAAATGTAACGGATACCTTTTTGTTGGATCTACATTCAACACTTATTCAGTGAAAGGTTTACTTGGACCATTCTGTTGATAATCATAGTGATAACAGTCTTTCAAGTGGTTTAAAATCCACGAGATTTCGACCGCGTGCTCCTATCAAATGGTGAATGCCGTGCGATTGCTGCTAACGTCGTTTATATCCGCGAGCTTTCGGTGACGTCACTGGTGTTCGCTCCTGTACCGTATATGGTAATGTTTTCATTGCGCAAACACAACGCCGTCTTCAAGCATCCAATGGCCAGATCCAAACTGAACTTATTTGCAAGCCACCGTCTTTGTTGTGAAGTTGTCACTAATTTTTAATTCGGTCGCTTCTATTATGATGCCATTCTAGAAGCCGTTAACATGTTTAACAACACATGTCTCGTCAAAGGCAATTACGAATCCATTTTTCAGAGCATATTCTATATCACACAGATTTTTTTCAGGGTACCGATGGAAAAACCTTTTGTGTTCTACAGGGCGCTGTTCAATAGGACGCAGTCTGTTCAACACAGAACTGTCCATACCCGCACGTTATTTTACATACTAACGGTGCTCTGAGGCTTATATTGTCTTTCACAGGCCCCATAAGTTGTCGAAGTTTTTCTGAAGGCCTGAAGACAGAATCGATTTTATGCCTCTTCAGGAGACAGCTGCTTATTCTCAGAGAGATGGCTTGCGATATTTGTCGGTTGCTGTGGCCCTTTTCCTTGAATAAATTCCGTAAATAGCCAATTCCTTCAGGAGGTTTCCACATCTGAAACGGCTTTCGCTCTATGCACCACGGATCTCAGAATAGAACGGTTCTGGGATGGTTGGTTTTAGCTGGTAGCGTGCAGGTACCAGTCCGTGTGCGCGGGTTTCCTGTAAGCACTCTAGATGAGACATGCATTTGCTTTTCGCCGGACGCGGGCGGACATTAAGAAACGGCGAGGCACTATCCATCTTTATTTACATCGTGAACTTCATGCTGTCGTGGACGTTTTTCACACGGTCCGAGAATTCTCCCAGCTTTTCCAATCCATGAGACGTAACGGTGAAAGCAACCATGCTTTGCAAGAGCCGTCTGCAGGACGTTGTCTTCAAAGTACTGCATAAAAAAGTTGGCTACACATGGAGTGAATGGCCTTCCCGTCGCGACGCCGTCTGCCTTGGTGAAATATATTCTCCACGGTACTAAAAATACCATCAACCCAGAGTGTGCTTAAATAAATCCATAACGGCGTCGTCGAGTAACCAGGAGGTCAGATCTTTGATGTGAACTTGTGTGACTAATAGGACCACATCGAAGCTGACCATCAAATTCATTCCTCAAGTCACAAAGATTCAATTTAGCTAATGAAGTCGGTCATATTCTTGATATGGGGCACGCAGTAACCTATCTGCGGAGTAAGAAGCCTTGACAGATGTTTTGCGCGTCTGTAAGGCGGTGAACCAATGGTGCTCTTGTGAACTTTTGGTAGGCCATAAAATGTGGGTGATCGAGACGCGCGAGGGAGAAGATTTTTGATGTCACTCTCTTCTAGTGAAGACCACTGGAGAAGATTCGACGTCTTCTCATTACTCTGGATGTTGGGTCTGGTGTTAATTTTTGGTACGTCTCCTCTTCTAGCATCAACCGAATCTTCGCCTCACTATCGGCTTGCTTCATGATGACGGCTGCATGGCTCTTGTGAGCTGGTAAGACTACAATGAAAGGATCGTTGCGAGCTCGCGAACTATTTTATGCTCAGCTATTGGATGAAGTCTTCTCGGATTATCAGCTGAGTCAAGGCGTCGTTCTGCGGCAACGTTTCAATAAATTTTCTACTAGTCATCTTCAGGCGAAGTGACAATTATTGAACTGTATGAAATAAAATCGTAATAACGTCTGAACGGTTTGCTTTAGGACTTTTAAACTGCACGGTCGGCAGCGGGGCACGATCGAAATTAGTGTACTCATATATGATTTGGTCTAGCGATGAAGCCCACTTTCACTTGGAGGGATTGGTCATTGGCGCATTTGAGAGACTGAGAATCCGCATTTCGCTATCGAGAAGTCTCTTCACCCTCAACGGCTGACTGTCTGGTGTGCGATGTCCAGTCAAGGAATTATGAGTGCGGTATTCCTTGATGGTACAGTGACTAACGAATGGTATCCAAAGTGCCCTGACTTCGACAAGATGTGGTTTATGCAAGACGGCGCTCGGTTTCATCGAAGCGATAGTGTGTTTGATTTCCTAGCGGAGCACTTTGGAGACCGCATTCTGGCTCTAGGGTACTCAGAGGCCACTGGCATGGGCTTCGATTGGCCTCCATATTCTCCGGATCTGAACACGTGCGACTCCTTTCTGTGGAACTAAAGTAAAGACAAGGTGTACAGCAATAACCCCAAAACCATTGCTGAGCTGAAAACGGCCATTCAGGAGGTTATTGACAGTATCGATGTTCCGAAACGTCGGCGGGTCATGCAGAATTTCGCTATTCGTCTGTGCCACACATCGCCAATGGTGGTAGGCATATCGAACATGTCTTAACCTAAATTCGAATCTGTAGTGACGTTTACGTGTTGAATAAAGTGTGTGCTCGTCGTCGTTTGTAACTAATTTACGTTTCTTCAAATAGTTCAATAATTAACACCCTGTACGTGTAAACAAACAAAAATATTTAAAATTTACGATAAAGAGATTAGAAAAAGAAAAGTTATGTGTGAAAATGGGACAGCTGAAAATATAAATATGTACGACAATGTGAAAGAATGTTAACATACGTTACAGAAAATAAGACAAACTGGAAGTAATATGTATATTGGACTTTGTTAGTAAAATTCTATAATTTATTAACAGTCGATGACGTAGCTTATAGAATCACTAATGGACTAGTGACACATTTCAAAAGTAAATCATTTAAAAAGACTCAGGAAATAACACAAAAGTTTAGCTGTACAAAGTTAAAAAATTTGTTACTGTATATTTAAAATGAGAATTTTAATCCTCTGTGAGGGGGAGCACTGCAATAGTGTCGTTTTAATGGTGTATAAATAATTATTTTATTTTACAATATGACACAGCTCCATTTCCAGATAATTACTCTATCTGATGAAGCCTATGTAATTACATCTGCGTTTACGGTTCAAAGATATGAAAGCCACATGAAAATCAAAAGCTTTCGCGGAAAGTATACGGTCCATTTCTATTTTAATAACTCCGATAAGTTAATTGTTTCTATTAAGTCAATGTGCTCTCGACTTTGTGTGCATCTGTACAGTATAGCATTTCCGTTGAATCAGGCGTGTGTCCACTGAACAATATTTATCTTCATTTGTCCCTATTGCAGGATCCACAGCTGACTTTCTGACACCAGTGAGTTCGGAGCAACTCCAGAAATTTGTTTAAATTTGAGGACATTTAAAGAATCAGAACTGTGACTCACTGTATTTTACTTCTCACTGTCAGCCATTCTCATTGGTTCAGACTCCTCTAAATCTAATGACAACAGTTTTATATTCAGTGCTGCTGCCTTTTATACATCTACATCTACGTGGTTACTCTGCTATTCACAATAAAGTGCTTGGCAGAAGGTTCAATGAACCACCTTCAAGCTGTCTCTCTACCGTTCCACTCTCGAACGGCACGCGGGAAAAACGAGCACTTAAATTTTTCTGAGCGAGCCCTGATTTCTCTTATTTTATCGTGTTGATCATTTCTCCCTACGTAGGTGGGTGCCAACCTAATTCTATCACTAACCAGAAAGGATTCCTTGCCTTCTGAATACCATTAGCCTAACTATGAAACTCCAGCCCATAAATCTGCCGTCAATGGTGGTAATTTCAGCTGTTATGTGGGCTGGATGTTCACTCCTACATTCATGATTACGGCGGTCACCTGTTACCGAATTAAAGCAAATAAAATCGCTCTGTGGAATGAAACCTGGATAGAAGTTATTACTTCTGCGGTGAAGTTATTACTTCTCCGAAAAATCATCGCTACCGGCTTGGAAGATCTGCGTTGTTCACCCTCATTTGTAATTATTCACTTCGTGTATGAACAAAAAAAAAATGTTGAAGATCACGATTACATTAAAGTAAAGAGCCTAGGGGGCGAAAAAGAGTATTTCGCGCAAGGGCAGATCACTTACAAACTGATTTCCAGCGGAGATGTGCTGGCCGGCAGCTTGATTAATGTGACGAGGTGAGGGCAATAAATTCTTTACGAAGACTAGGAGCACCTGAAGGCAATAAATTCTCGTCTCCTGTCCGCAAGAGAGAAAGCCACCGAGTCCGACCGTGAGCTATTGCTGCCGGAAAGTCATATCGCCTTCTTGCGGAGGTCAGCAGAGATTAGTAGAGTCAGCTCTTTTTACAGAAGAGGAAATTAGTTCGCTTTCTGCGGTGAAGTTAAAGCATAATTTCACACTAGCATCTCTTCAACCGTCAGGTTTCCCGAAACCAATTATTCTTCTCTGATTACCATATCACTTTTTCATTGCGTCCTTGTGCAAGTACACTATCCGGTTACACATTTAGAGTAAGAAGCATATGCAGCACACAAACCACGTAGAGGCTGAAACGTCTCCATAACTGCAGTGCTTCCGACAGCTGTAGAGGCACTTTCTTGTTTCGTAGGGTTGCCAGAATGCTAACGATTTCATCACGTTTATATACACATGAAGACAGTTTTACCTGAAGAGGATGAAATATTTCAGCAAGATAAGCGCCTTGCCGCTTGGCTAATAGTGACCATCACCACGACCAAGATTTCAAAATACTTCCTTTCTGGGTGTAAACTGTCGAGATCTTATCCTAATTGAGCGTGTGTGATACTGTCTGGGTCTTCACGTTCACCTTCGCCGAAAGCTGTGAGAACCAATGAAGTATCACGTCTCAAAAAATGTTGGAGATTTATGACTTGCTTACTGAGCGCTGATTAAACCTCTACAACATTACAAAATAGGCTAAAATGTACTGCTGAAAAACATTTACTGATCACTAGTAGTAGGGCAAGGGAAATGCTGGTGCCATTTTGATATCAAGTTGATATGCAAATTAATTAAACTGAGGCCGGCCGGAGTGGCCGAGCGGTTCTAGGCGCTACAGTCTGGAACCGCGCTACCGCTACGGTCGCAGGCTCGAATCCTGCCTCGGGCATGGATGTGTGTGATGTCCTTAGGTTAGTTAGGTTTAAGTAGTTCTAAGTTCTAGGGGACTGATGACCTCAGAAGTTAAGTCCCATAGTGCTCAGAGCCATTTGAGCCAATTAAACTGGTCAATTAATTACCGTCGGCCACGCTCATCCCCATTCCCACTACCAGATTATGTTATGTGTTTTCCTCAGCCTGCACTTTGAACCCAGCTCCCACCCCACTCCCTACCTCTCCTCCTCCCCAAATTACGCTATTGGCGGGAATTTCGAATTTTGTCTGGAATTTCATTGTGCCAGGCTGTGATGATGTCCCATCCCTCCCCCAATCCTGGAATCGGCGGGAAATTAACAATGGCAGTGCCATTTCTCGGACTCAAACCCTTGTACTTCTGGACAGAAGGCCCAAGTGCACCCCCAACACATGGAAACTGCCTAGATGCAGGAGAGGAAGGTTAGGTTAATGTACTTCATTCATTTTGGTTGGAAAACTATAGATCGGTCTTAATTACTTAATTAATCGTGGATCGTTCCTAATTACACAACTATATGCATAGTGCTACACAAGGACTGCCTAAACTTGAAATACAGCTCAAAAATTGACGATGCGATGGGACAAAATTTCACAATACCACTCAAAACTAGTGGCAGATGAACTCAAACTCTACCCTTCACCTACGAGCTGGTGGGAAATAGGCTGGAGTGTAAGGTGCTATCTTTATTTTTTTGGTGGGAAATACATTCGATAGACAAGAGCCGAACAGAGAGGAATTTAATAAGTGTATTACCAGCAAGTATATAGCTGAGAACTGTACCTGTCTCTGTTTGACAGAGTTCGCTGTAGTTGACTGCTCGACAGTCACCTTGCAGCTCAGGTAATCGAAGCCAATACACGATACCACTACTAGTGGAAAAAATGCTTTACTCTTCTAATTACACATCGAGATTGTCATGAAAAAAAAATAAGCACACATAATGAAAAGGTCATAATGCAACACATGTACGGGAAAAATTGTCATCCCAAAGGAGTGCAGAGGGGGCGGTAGTTGAACGTGCGTTCTCCTCGATGTGTGATTACAAATTGGGGAAAATTAGAGTCCCTCTTACCTCTCCTTGTACCTCACACTCCCTCTCTCTCTCTCTCCCTCTCTCTCTCCCTCCGGGAGTACACAGTCTTTTTCAAATGGCTAGCTGCTATTGCCAAGCGCCACGCAGCTTTTCTGTGGCCTAGCACAATTCTGCCAGCGGATAAGCAACACCTGGTCCCATCCGTGAGGCGATGGTCCCCCTTTAACACAAAAGGGAAATTACCGCCCCATACTACATGCGGCCCGCCTAGTCGGGGGTACTTGCATCGGTGACCTCACACACATTGGACTGTCTTCCACACTGCCCCTTTGCAAGCGACCGCCGTTTTGTGATGGGCAACACTTTTATTTAACCTCAACACAACTCTTTCAATCAAACATCTTTTAAAAAGGAAAACATGATCACGATGGTAATAAATGACCTCTTTGCACAAAAACAGACGCAGTCTATCAGTTCTTTTAGTTTATGAACAAGTCGGTATACTTTTTATGTTCGACTGCATATTTTGCGACATCCAACCAAGTGTACGACCGCCGATTAAAAATGATTACAAGATGTTATGCCCTTTATCAGAATGAATTTAAATGTACTTACAACTCTTACAGATTCGCTTTACAAAGAAACTTTCACTATTTGCGGGGTTGTAGTACTGTCTAAAACAATGTACTAGCTGTTGAAACCGAAACTTCATGATTGGTAATGTGCATGCATAGTCTCTACGTGTATCTTGGTAGGACTGTCAGCCATGGACGGTTGCTGTTTGGATGCATAACTTACTGACTGTTCATCTATAAATTACGTTGCCTGGGGTGCACACTCCTTAGGTATGGGGAGGGGAAACTCTCATGGTCCAGGATGCTAAGTGCAGTCGACACACTGTCAACTAACGAATAACTTATTACTAGGATTAAAAAAATACCCAAAATCTACGGTTTGTAGATGTCCTGACATGGCTGTGGGGCCGTATCAGAGTTGGAAGGTGAAAACAAAAGTAGCAGAGCTCATCTGGTAAGGAATAAGAGCAGATCGGGGGAAAAAACATCAGAGCAGCAGCAGAAATCAACTCTGTACACATATCAACTGCTTGTTGCAGATCCCTACATGTTAGAGTGAAAGTATGAACGTGTATAACTGTGCCAGACTGAGTTTCCATCAAGTGGGTCACTACATCAGTCTGCAGACAAGCTTTCCGATGTGCCGTAGCAGTACATCGATTTGTTTCCACACTATGAGTTTCCAATCTGCACCACTCGTTGAGTCTCATATAGGTATACTTTTCATGATTTTCCTATCCAAAATGCATCCATGTAAATCATTCTGAAAAGCGAAGCTCTTAGGATTTTTTTAGTAAGCTCGTGTATAGGACACGCAAATATCCTTGTATAAAATCAAACAACGCATGAATATGCTAGCAATATGACCATATACATACGAAATATGTCAAAAAAATATGAAAAATACATAAAATCGGTAAAAATTAAGGAAAACTGGTATAATTACGAAAAATTGACGGGAAATAAGTAAAATTGAGGGAAATACGGCGAAATATGTAAAATCGCGAAAAAACTTGCAGAACTACTTAAATTACCTGAAAATACATAAAATTAGAGAAAAACTGCCACGAAATGCGGGGAATTGAGATAGGTTGGGGGTACCCAGACACTCAAGACCGAGAAAAGCTTAAAAATTATTGTCTGGCTGCATTCACTTTTAACGCTCTCTGTTTCCCTTTAAACTAAGTGGGTTTTTCATAACACATACTCCAACAAAGGCGACAAAAAAATTACACAGAGGCGCCATATTAAACAGGCAAAGCGTACGTGTCCCAATCCATAACTGTGCTCTCACACATGCAGTACAATATGGTTGGTTATCACTAACAATGTTATTCCTTAAGTATTACGCATAATAATCAATGCGTTTATCAGACTTAAGCCATTATGTAGGATAGGAGACCAACGTCGCATATATCAGCTTTAGTAGTGTGAGTGGGGGGCGGGGGTGTACTCTAGAGATGTGGTGTTAGGAAAAAATAAATTGCTATATTATCCTAGACATGAGCAAAACTACCTAACAGCTGACCAGAAATTCTTTGTGCAAGAGGAATGCTACCAGAGGTGTGGTGATACTACTGTAAACAGCAATGAGACTGTTACATCTCCTTTGGCTACTGATTGTGCTTCTTACTCCCTCAAAAGAAGTTGCTGCTTGTTCGTGTGTATTTTCATGCAGCAGGGTGAGGATGGTACCTCAATATATAAGCTACCGAAAATATTCATGTCGGTTTTTCTTCTCTTTATTTCCTAGTGAGACATAGCTGCAGCCATCAAAACTGATACTGCTACAATGTATGATAACCACGATTGATATGCGAAGTGTGATTGAGGGCACATGCGTTTCCAACTTAAAGAGACATATAAAATCCATCAATTTTCTAAGAGACAGAACAGCAGGCTTCACACTTCGTTCTAGTTGGTTTATAAGCAGCTTGAGCAGTGGTTATACACTTACAATGCTTTCCCAGGACACCAGAATGGTGTAGAAGGAAGCAGTTTTATCATTTTAAAGTTCTTCACCATAGTGATTGGGGTAGGAAACTTGTGGTTGTATGTCTGATGTTGGACGAATATATCCTGCATTAGAGTATTAAGAGCGTTGCAATCTGTGCGACTAATACTTTGGAAACCATATGGGTTTAACAATATAGCATTTTTAGCTGCAGAACCGTGTAACCATTGGAATTTGTGTTTATGGTCTAAAATCATTTCTTTCATGCCGCTACCTTCCTGGTACTGACTCCATTGATAGCACGGTTGACCTACGTGAAATGTTTCAAACTCCATTCGTCTAGAACTCCATCATCTATAAACCACATGTTTCTTGTTAACTACCTGTTGTATCACCACAACACTACTATACAACGATGAGAAGTGCTACCCTCCTTGATACGCATGCATCTGGAGAGATCTTGTGCTGTTGGATGGGCGCCGTGGGTAAGATTGGTATTGCAGGGAGGATTGGTCATGGACAATGTGGAAGGGATATGTCAATCTCAAACTTCGTCCTATGAATGTGAAATAGTCTTTGATGCCCATCTGCAGAGGGAAAGATGACCAGTCGTAAGCGTAAATTCTGCCAGAAATATGATGATTCAGAAATTGGGAAGCCTTTTACCATGTCACTGGCTAGCGATGAAATTACGGATGTGGCCGAGCTGTTCTAGGCGCTTCAGTCTGGAACCGCGCGACCGCTACGGTCGCAGGTTCGAATTCTGCCTCGGTCATGGATGTGTGTGATGTCCTTAGGTTAGTTAGGTTTAAGTAGTTCTAAGCTCTAGGGGACTGATGACCTCAGAGCCATTTGAACCATTTTTTGAAATTACGGAACAGCCTATTACTTTGATATGCATGACCAAACAGACGTACTGCACAGCTATCTATCTGTATTTGCAATCTAGTATATGGTACTTCCAGAGTAGTGGAGGGGTGACTTAGCGATGATGCAGAAATTGGGAAGCATTCTGCCATGTTGAAGGATGGAGTTGAAATTACAGAACAACTAGCAAAACTACTAAAATTGATAGCGCTATCAGCTGAGGTGTGTGTTGCCGTACATCGCCACATATCCTGCCCGTCTACTGGTATGTTGTTGATTGCTGCATAATGATTGACAGACACCACTTGGTTGAGATGGTGGGTGCCTTGGTGGAAAATCGGATTGTTGTCACTGTGGAGCATGGGATTAAATGTAGAGGCCTTCACCTTCAGGCAGTTCTTTCCAAGTGTTTCTCAATGCTGCAGACTCGTTCTATTTCCATGGGCTGCGATGCTCTCCAAATGTTTTAATTTTTTAATTTTTTTCACCAATAAGATAATAGTACTTCTTTTTATTTCTACTATCTCACACATAATGTGATTGGCACCTACCGGTGATGGTCAGCTTTGGAACAGTAACCACTTACATGACTGCAAATGAGGAAACAATGCTCTTCGAAAAGCCGGCCGGTGTGGCCGAGAGATTCTAGGCGCTTCAGTCTGGAACCGCGCGACCGGTACGATCGCAGGTTCGAATCCTGCCTCGGGCATGGATGTGTGTGATGTCCTTAGGTTAGTTAGGTTTAAGTAGTTCTAAGTCTACGGGACTGATGACCTCAGATCCCATAGTGCTCAGAGCCATTTGAACCATTTTGCTCTTCGAAACAGAACACCGAGACATCCGCTACGCTGTCGCTGTGGAAGATAATGTTAACTGTATAGATCATCACCTTTGGATAGCTGTTGGAAACGCTCAACGATGTCGCAAACTTTTCCATTTTCCATATGTTCTGATATATTCCACATTTTTGCTAATGATAAACATCGCCTCTGTGTTTTATTTCTAACAACCTGTGTGTGTGGGAGCTACATAGTTTACACCATGTGCTGTTCAGATTTCTGTGAGGCCCAAATGATCGACACGTGTTAATGTCAGTTTAGCAGCTGAGACAGACCTCGAAGTTATAGTAGAAAAACAAAGTGTATGGCGGTTACACTGCTCGGAATTGTTATAGCCGAAGGAGTGGAATAGCTGGTTAAAGTTTGGATGCAGATAGTTCTCTCAAAACTACATCCATTTTGCTCATAAAACAAATAGAAATCGGCTGTATCTATTCTCATGGAATCGTGAATGTTTTTATCGTTAATGTCCCAATTGTGTGATTTATGAATAGGTGTTACCACAAGTCCTATACTTCATAGCCTCTAATTATAAAGTAGACACCACTTGAATTATAGCTCGTTGTGGAACCTAGAAATGGTAGTGTTTTTTTCCGGCATGTGAATGGACTGCATGAAACAGACTGTTACAAAACTAGAACACTGATGTATGACAGAAACTTTCCAGACATGTCGGCAGAGGTGCGTTATGGACCAAAAATGCCAAATATAAGAACGCAGATGGTAATTGGTTTCGATGCAGCAAAAGAGAGAGATGCGGTAAAATATTATAGGAGGTTCTATTACAAGACAGGCTGTCACGATTTGTTTCATAAATGGAGATGTGATATAACATCACATTTATAAAATGGGTCTTGCGATAGTGTGCAAAACAGCAACATCTCCTTGAATTAAGCATTCAGAGTAGTGACTGATTTAGAATCACATGAAAGAATGCGCACTAGTGACTGCCATAGGCAGTTTATACCAATTTTTAATAGTTTTTATTGTTGTTAAACATGAGATTATGCTTTGCACAGCATTTGTAAGTGTTTCGCGTTTTACACATTTAAGTGTTGTGCAACGTAAAAAAGCTATTTGAAATATACTGATATTTCTTCAGGTACAGAATTTTATGTAAATACTATATATTTTTAGAACTATTTATATATCTTGGGGACCGTTAATGGAAATGGGTTCAAAAAATGGTTCAAATGGCTCTAAGCACTATGGGACTTAACTGCTGAGGTCATCAGTCCCCTGGAATTTAGAACTACTTAAACCTAACTAACTTAAGGAGATCACACACATCCATGCCCAAGGCAGGATTCGAACCTGCGTCCGTAGCAGCAGCGCGTTTCCGGACTGAATGGAAGTTGGTAGAATACATGTTGACATAGCATTTTGAGATTTTACCGTCAGCAAATTCTCCATTATTTTCTGTGATAGATAATATCCACTTTACTGTGTCTGTTTTCATAACTAATACCACCGAAAGAAATAATTTAAGTACGTTGGCGTCCGTTTAACTCACCGATTAAGCCACTGCCCTTTCTTTAAGATGGGCTACATCCGCCAATTTTTAAGATAAATTCGTGGAGGAAATTTTGTTTTACATGTTAGACGTATGGCTAACCTCTTATGTATCATAATGTTCACTTGTTCAGTACGGTGTCTGTGCCTTCTTTCTGAGCTTGTAAACGTTAGTTTGTTGTATTTTAAATGGTGCTGTGGGCTACGTTTTAGATGTGAGTATATTTTGTCGTTAATAATGACATGGATTACGAAAGTGTTACCTAAACGGAAATTCCGAGACAATATATACATGTGGGCAAAAGAACACGCAGCAATTAGTCAAGAAAATGAAAATATTGTGTGACAAGAAGCAGTTCGAGGTGATCTTGCTTCTCCACCAAGAACATCAAGAAAGAAGCTTTGTTATATGAATAACTTAACTTCTCCCGAACATACCATGAAGGCCAAACGGTAACAGGCGTCACTGGATGCGAATATGGAGGGGCGTGTGGTCAGCACACCGCTCTCCCGGCCGTATGTCAGTTTCCGATCCCGGAGCCGCTATTTCTCAATCAAGTAGCTCCTCAGTTTGCCTCACAAGGGCTGAGTGCACCCTCGCTTGCCAACAGCGCTCGGTAGACCGGATGATTGCCCAAGTGCTAGCCCAGCCCGACAGCGCTTAACTTCTGTGATCTAACGGAAATCTGTGTTACCACTGCGGCAAGGCCGTTGGATTGTAATATGAATGACAATGTGAATAGGCCTAGTGTCGAGTTGCAGTCTTTTAATAGTTCTAATGTTATTATTCGTAGATATATTCTTTCTATGTGTAAAAAACAATACTTGTTGTAAATATTGTTCTGCTGCAGGTTCCTCGTACATAGTAGGCGATAAAATTTTTGGATTGCGTAGCAAGCTGGTGATTACATGTAAAGTTTACAATGGATCTAATTCAATAAGAACTTCAGAGTCTGCAAGACACAAATGAGATGCATAGCCAAAGGGCAGCATAGTGCAAAATATTGTTGTGCGGAATGCTGAATTCGCCATCATCACCAACCTAGTTTTCCAGTAACTATGGCCTAATTTTAATAAACTTGACAGATGTAAGTGAAGGGAGTATAAGAATTGCTGCACAAGTAGCTGTGTCAACAAATGACGGAGTGAAAGACATTTGTGTAGCTGTCGATGGGACCTTGCAGAAAAAGGCCACCTCTCGTCATGGTGCTGTTGCTGCCATACCGGTAAAGTTATTCATGTAGAGGTTGTAAGAAACTACTTCCGAGGATGAAGCAATGACGTGCCACTCAAAAATGTGACAAAAACGACATTGGGTCTTGTGGAGGTATTGAGTTCTAGGGTGCCGTAGAAATGTCCAAACGATCGGTATATGAACGTAGTGTGCGTTGTTTACAATACCTCGGTGTTGGCGACTGTAAGGTTTACACCAAGGTCAATGAGTCAAAATCCTATGCTGATGAAGTTTAAATTGTAAATTTGGAACATGTAGGACACGTTCAAAAAAGGATGGGAACAAGCCTACGAAAATTAAAGTCACACATAAGTGGGCAAAACTTGGGCCGACTTACAAAGACTGGTAACGCCATCAGAAGTAATGTAAATGATATAGAACATATGAAAGTCGCAGTATGGGCTTCCTTGTCGCATAAACCTTCAACAGATGCCAAACCTCAACATATGCTGTGCCCTAAAAGAAGTAAAGCAGTACAGTTTTCAACGGGCTGCTGTTAGTGAAGTGCACAAGTATAATCACTCAAATCCTTATGTCGTCATTCAGACAATAAAACCTCTGTATAAGGAACTGAGAGACGAGAAGTTGCTGAAAAAATGTCTGCATGTTCGAACACGGAACTTGAACGAAAGCTCAACACTTGTAAATGGGAGCGTCCCCCAAACTAACTAAAGCAGTCTCCCAAACTAAGTAAACCAGTTGAACTAAAAGCGATACAGACTAATGTATATGATGCAGATTTGTGCGCCTTTAATGGTGCCATAAACAGGACAAAAGTTCGCGATGAACTTGGAATGAAGTCAGGAATTAAACTACCGATGCTCTTCGCCAGATTGATGGACAATGAGTCTTTATTGCGGATAAAGCTACAGAGGCTTCTTCATGGATGGAAAAGGGAACAAAGACTTCAGAGAAGACAAAAAAATCAGGGTGCAGATCAAAATGATTATGGAGCTGGAATGTTCTGAGGTAACAATAAGAATATTATTTTAAAAAGAGTTTCGCTAAAACATTTTTTCAAAAAAATAAGAGATACAACATTGAGATTTGGCACAATTATATAAGACAATCCACACAATATATTTGACCCAACTTTTACTTTTTAAATTTCGCACTTCAACTAATATAGGTATTACATGGTGATCTACGAAAGGAAAACAAATCAATTGACAATTAATTTCTTAATCAGACAAAAAGTATTGCAATAGATGGACTATGTATACTAAGGAAATAATACTTCCAACAGTTCTCAAGAAAATATCATACAAACCACATGGAAAGTTTCACAAAAATAGCATGTATATTCTTCAAGAAATGGTACCTAAAAAGGACTACGTATTTATACTTAAAAATGAATATTTAGTAACTAATAAATTTTTATACTTTGAATTTGACAACTTAGAGCAATTGTTGCTTAAGATACCCTACGTGTAGTAGCATATTCGTTAAAATGCATTGAGAACTTTAAGAGGATTTATGTTTGGAACTGCAAGTGCAAGCTTGTGTACCCTACACGGTTCCCTTATGTACTTCGTCGATAGTGCACCATCTTGTACCTTGAAACAGAAGAAGGTCTTTGCCTTGGAAAAGATGATACTTGCAAATGATCTGAGTTTATTTAATGCCTTAATAATTTTACTTGTATTAACAATGGAGATTCACGGATGACCAATGCATCAGACTATATGGCGAATGCAGCACAAATTAGGGCCATCAGCAACAATTGCCAGAGGCTGTGCTGCTAGACTTCCGCTCACTTCATCTCGTCATTTGGTGTGATGAAAGGTGTACATGATCGGTGAACGGCGAAAATTGTGATCAGCGATGAGAGTGATAGTCAACTGCAAGTACAGAATGTACTGGAAGAGACAAACAGAAACAACTACGGCTTGATGGGGAACTGTAGTCTATGATGCTACCTATTCAGGAAACTACGAGCAATGCCAGAGTGTAATCCAGTTCAAGCTGTTTCAGTACGAGCAAACATTCGCATTTGTTACCTTATAGAACGCGCTGCCGTTGTCAGATTCTTTCGGTGGACTTTTTGCATCTATCTTTCCTAAAAACTACAAATTGTAATAAGTGATATCTTTACCTCTCAAAACACTGTATGGCCCAATAATGGTCTCCTCCTTTTTTTTGTACTAGATAGCAATTCTTTTTGATTTTTCATCCGATGAAAGACCTCGACATTTGATATTTTCATTATCCCGGGTGTACGCTGACTATGCAAGTGAATTCCACAGTCCTCAATTCTTTGTTCGATACTGGTCTTCAAGAGCCAACTTTTCCACCCATAAAGGAGAAGAGAGAATGTGTAGTACTGAATGATCTCGGTTCCGAGCTGCAAACTGAAATCTGATCTCTTGAACAATTATCTCGTGTTAGTGGCTTCCCGACCTGTTCATCTCAGGATTTAACTTCAACTATATTGTCATTTATTGTGAGATTGTTTGAAATTTTATTTTTAGAAACTACGACGAATTTGGTCTCAGAAGAGTTAAGAGAATGGCAGAACTCTTCACTGCGCTGAAAGAGGCGGTCTGTCCTATATTGTACGGCAGGTGGCTCCCCCGCTGTAATGACAATGTCGTCCGCATATCCGATGCAATTAATAACTTTCCATATAATTATACTTTATCATATATGTGAGGAAAATTCTGCCTTTTGCAACAGAATTTATTTGTGTGACATAAAAATGTTTCACCTCTTCATGCTAGGTATTTTGAGTGCTCTACAACACAAATAAAACTATTTAATTTATAAAGTTTTCAATAGTGTTGCGCTGCAGTCACGCAATACTTTTTGAAAGAGTAAACCGCCATTTGACTGTGTAAAACTATATTTATCTCCTGTACCGTCTAGATTTCGGCTTTTAGCATTGTACTTGATGATGGCATAAAAGCCGAAATCTATATACTACAGAAGATAAATATAATAACACACAGTGAAATGGTAGTATACTCTTTAAAAAAGTATTTAATTATACGTATTTCGATATGAGCTCTGTAATGATTGGCAGCTCATCTAAGTGTAACTATTTCTGTTCACTTTATTTCTATTTATAACTACACCGTTGAGTTTTTCTTTCTTTGATACACAAAAATAAATTCAGTTGAAAAATACGGAATTTTTCCTTATCTCTCTGATAAATCATAATTGAGGTAGAATCTGAGGAGAAATTGCCTCAAACATCAACAAACTTGCCGACATTTTGTGGTACCTGCAAAATCTTCCGTCAGTGCTTCCCTGAAAACTGCTTCAGATTAAATACTGAACAGAAGAGAAGATAATTCACAGCCTAGACAAACATCTTTCTCGACTGATGTTCCTGAAGTTCCTTGATCGGTTTTGAGATGTGCAATGTGCTTCCATTACGGCGCCGAGATTGTGTGGAAACTACTGCAAAAACAGCAGTTTGCAGAAGAATCCCTATTACCCTTTCATACCTGACACAGTAAAACTTCTCATTTGATCCATCCTCACTGTGAGGGTTGACAGGACGACAACCAATATAGATATAAGCAGCAAGAAGTAAACCAACAGCTGTATTTTCATCTCTGATTTGTTCTAGAGGCACCGGTTTTGGTATTGCATTAAGTCATCATCAGCCCCAATGAACAACGTAGTAACAGCAATCAAATACCTTGGGGCGCATGACACTATGGGCAACAAACTTCATATGAATTTTACATTATCATTATACATAATTACATTACGAAGCCTATAATTAAATGTAACAACCTGAAAAAGTAAATTTTAAATGTATTACTACATTACAATAGCAATCCGCGTAGGTTCCAAAAGAAATAAACTAAGATATGAGTAAATAAATCTATCACCCTAAAATCAGCGCCAATAAATTCAGCGAATCACATAAGATATCTGCGTGAGGAACCATTAAGAGATACAGTTACACAATTCCATAAAGTCGTCGCCGAAATAAAACAGAATACGCAGTATCTAGCAGACAAAGTTACATGTCAAATGTAGTGTGGTGTCAAAGCAAAGATAATCCTGCTCTGATACAAACTCTACATGAGTGCAAGAACATACTGGCGTTTTAACACCCGGTCGAGAAAACGAAAGGCACAAAAACAAATAGCGTGACTTCTCAGTTCCGTCAAAATTTGGTTATGTGTAGGACGCAACTTCGATATCGAACAGTCAGCTACACTGCTGAACATCACAAAGTAGCAGACAGCCGTGGTACAGGATGGAAAGTCCCCTATCAAAACACCTCAGAAGTAATAGAAACACCAGATATATCTTGAGGAGTCAAGGGATCGAGGATTAATCTTTCGATAACACAATGTACCCGTAACGGAAATATTGATCTAGATTTTAGGATTATAGTTTTATTTTATTCATACCTTATACTTAGTTTATTCTTTTAGTAAGTAGTTTATTTGTAATCTAGGAGTATTGCCCTATAGTGATGTAGTACTACTTTTAAATTTTACTATGCCACATTGTCACATTTATTTATAGACTCCTTAATGTAATGAAGTATAATGATAATGTGAAGTTTCCAGGATGAGATTTTCGCTCTGCAGTGGAGTGTGCGCTGATATGAAACTTCCTGGCAGATTAAAACTGTGTGCCGGACCGAGACTAGAACTCGGGACCTTTGCCTTACGCGGGCAAGTGCTCTACCAACTGAGCTACCCAAGCACGACTCACGCCTCGTCCTCGCAGCTTTACTTCCGCCAGTACCTCATCTCCGACCTTCCAAACTTTACAGAAGCTCTCCTGCGAACCTTGCAGCACTAGCACTCCTGGAAGGAGGAAGTTTCATATCAGCACACACTCCGCTGCAGAGTGAAAATCTCATTCTGGAAACATCCCCCAGGCTGTGGCTAAGCCATGTCTCCGCAATATCCTTTCTTTCAGGAGTGCTAGTTCTGCAAGGTGCGCAGGAGAGCTTCAGTAAAGTTTGGAAGGTAGGAGACGACGTACTGGCTGAAGTAAAGCTGCGAGGACGGGGCGTGAGTCGTGCTTGGGTAGCTCAGTTGGTAGAGCACTTGCCCGCGAAAGGCAAAGGTCCCGAGTTCGAGTCTCGGTCCGGCACACAGTTTTAATCTGCCAGGAAGTTTCAATGTGAAGTTTGTTACCCATAATTTTATGCAGCCTGAGGTATTCCGCTGCTGTCAACATGTTGTTCATAGAGCCTTATGATGCCGTAACGGAATGCCGAAACCGATTGCCTCTACAATAAATCAGCCATGAAAATACAGCTGTCGGTTTAGTTATTGGTGCCTGTACAGTCAAAGACCGTTCTGCAATCGCTGGTAAATGTAGTGCACGATAAATTTTCCCTCGGGGCAATCCTTTCAGAAGTTTTTCGCAGCGGAAGATGCGAGGCAGTCGCCTGCAAGCGGCCCCGGGGGATGACGTTTTGGAACGGGGAGCTGCTAGTTGCTTCTCTCCCGGGTCCCGCAGAGCTCCTCATCCTCATGAATTACTGATGCCGAGCCGTGTTAGGTGGCTGGCCAAAGCCCTGCACTCTGCGGGTACACAACTGCGCCCCCGCGCCCTGGGAGCGGTAATTTGCCGACGCACGGCTGCCGGTGGACTAGAGGAAGCTCTTAGCTGCACGCTGCCTGCCATCGGCCATTACTCTACGTTGTTTTTCCCATTCGGAAGTTGCAGCGGCGATGAGAAAGCTAGACCAGAATATTTTCACCAGCACTTGAGCTAAAGCTCTAACACTGGTGAAAAAGAGCATTAACGCGAAGCATGCATATCAAAGTATTTTCTGCAGCATATTAGGCAAGCTCATCCGACAAAATGGTAGTCACCCTCATAAAAGAGCACAGTAGTAGCTTTGGAGCGCTGTAGCTCGTACAGAACTAGCACCAAGCCTTAAGCAATTGCGTGATAGTTGTCACGTAACATAAAATTGGCGGGAAACCCATTCCTATCTCTCCCAGCCAATGGGAGCACAAAGAAGTAGCGGGAAACCCAATGGATCAGTAGCAATCAAATCTCCCTCCTCTCCCTCCGTGTTTTCAACTTGAGCAGACGTGGGTACTGTCGAGCTGGACAGCATAGGTAGACATTGTAGGCTTTGTCAGTTTATTAATAACAAATCACGTTAAGAGATGTCACTTGTGTTATATTTGTTGTTGTTGTTGTGGTCTTCAGTCCTGAGACTGGTTTGATGCAGCTCTCCACGCTACTCTATCCTGTGCAAGCTTCTTCATCTCCCAGTACCTACTACAACCTACATCCTTCTGAATCTGCTTGGTGTATTTATCTCTTGGTCTCTTGGTCATCTCTTACCCTCCACGCTGCCCTCCAATGCTAAATTGGTGATCCCTTGGTGCCTCAGAACATGTCCTGCCAATCGATCCCTTCTTCCAGTCAAGTTGTGCCACAAACTTCTCCCCAATCCTATTCAATACATCCTCATTAGTTATGTGATCTACCCATCTAGTCTTCAGCATTCTTCTGTAGCATCACATTTCGAAAGCTTCTATTCTCTTCTTGTCCAGACTATTTATCGTCCATGTTTCACTTCCATACATGGCTACACTCCATACAAATACTTTCAGAAATGACTTCCAGACACTTAAATCTATACTCCATGTTAACAAATTTCTCTTCTTCATAAACGCTTTCCTTGCCATTGCCAGTCTACATTTTATATCCTCTCTACTTCGACTATCATCAGTTATTTTTCTCCCAAAATAGCAAAACTCCTTTACTACTTTAAGTGTCTCATTTCCTAATCTAATTCCCTCAGCATCACCCGACTTAATTCGCCTACATTCTATTATCCTCGTTTTGCTTTTGTTGATGTCCATCTTATATCCTCCTTTCAAGACGCTATCCATTCCGTTCAACTGCTCTTCCAAGTCCTTTGCTGTCTCTGACAGAATTACAATGTCATCGGCGAACCTCAAGGTTTTTATTTCTTCTCCACGGATTTTAATACCTACTCTGAATTTTTCTTTTGTTTCCTTTACTGCTTGCTCAATATACAGATTGAATAACATCGGGGATAGGCTACAACCCTGTCTCACTCCCTTCCCAACCACTGCTTCCCTTTCATGCCCCTCAACTCTTATAACGGCCATTTGGTTTCTGTACAAATTATAAATAGCCTTTCGTTCCCTGTATTTTACCCCTGCCACCTTCAGAATCGGAAAGAGAGTATTCCAATCAACATTGTCAATAGCTTTCTCTAAGTCTACAAATGCTAGAAACGTAGGATTGCCTTTCCTTAATACAGCTTCCAATATAATTCGTAGGGTCAGTATTGCCTCACATGTTCCAATATTTCTACGGAATCCAAACTGATCTTCCCGGAGGTCGGCTTCTACTAGTTTTTCCATTCGTCTGTAAAGAATTCGCGTTAGTATTTTGCAGCCGTGACTTATTAAACTGATAGTTCGGTAATTTTCACATCTGTCAACACTTGCTTTCTTTGGGATTGGAATTATTATATTCTTCTTGAAGTCTGAGGGTATTTCGCCTGTCTCATACATCTTGCTCACCAGATGGTAGAGTTTTGTCAGGACTGGCTCTCCCAAGGCTGTCAGTAGTTCTAATGGAATGTTATCTACTCCCGGGGCCTTGTTTCGACTCAGGTCTTTCAGTGATCTGTCAAACTCTTGACGTAGTATCATATCTCCCATTTCATCTTCATCTACATCCTCTTCCATTTCCATAATATTGTCCTCAAGTACATCGCCCTTGTATAGACCCTCTATATACTCCTTCCACCTTTCTGCTTTCCCTTCTTTGCTTAGAACTGGGTTTCCATCTGAGCTCTTGATATTCATACAAGTGGTTCTCTTTTCTCCAAAGGTCTCTTTAATTTTCATGTAGGCAGTATCTGTCTTACCCCTAGTGAGATAAGCCTCTACATCCTTACATTTGTCCTCTAGCCATCCCTGCTTAGCCATTTTGCACTTCCTGTCGATCTCATTTTTGAGACGTTTGTATTCTATTTTGCCTGCTTCTTTTACTGCATTTTTATATTTTCTCCTTTCATCTATTAAATTCAATATTTCTTCTGTTACCCAAGGATTTCTACTAACCCTCGTCTTTTTACCTACTTGATCCTTTGCTGCCTTCATTACTTCATCCCTCAAAGCTATCCATTCTTCTTCTAATGTATTTCTTTCCCCCATTCCTGTCAATTGTTTCCTTATGCTCTCCCTGAAACTCTGTTCAACCTCTGGTTTAGTCAGTTTATCCAGGTCCCATCTCCTTAAATTCCCACCTTTTTGCAGTTTCTTCAGTTATATTTGTTAATACCAATTTAATAGTTCGTCATTGCATGCACCAGTAGAGACCACACCCCGGCAGATATGTAAGTACTCTCAATCTTCCACATTTTTACGTAGTTTTCCATATTTTCCATCTTCCTTCATATTTTCCTCCAATTTTACGTATTTTCCAAACATGTTCATATTTTTTTCATTTTCCTCTTTTATAACTGGGCATTCTGGAGATGGACAGCATAGGGAGAGGCTGAATGTGTGTCCATTTGTTAATAAGAGACTACGTTCACATCACTTGATTTGTGTTTGCTACTAAAAATTTAATATTTCGTCATTCAAGGCACCGGCAGACGCAATGTGAATATTGTACACTGAAAAGTCAAAGAAAATGATACACCTGCCTAATATCGTGTAGGGCCCCAGCGAGCATGTAGAAGTGCCGCAGTACGACGTGGCATGGACTCGACTAATGTCTGAAGTGCTGGAGGGAACTGATATTATGAATCCTACAGGGCTGTCCATAAATCCATAAGAGTGTGACTCGGTGGAGATCTCTTCGGAACAGCTCGTTGCAAGGCATGCCAAAAATGTTTCAAATGGCTCTGAGCATTATGGGACTCAACATCTATGGTCATCAGTCCCCTAGAACTTAGAACTACTTAAACCTAACTAACCTAAGGACAGCACACAACACCCAGTCATCACGAGGCAGAGAAAATCCCTGACCCCACCGGGAATCGAACCCGGGAACCCGGGCGTGGGAAGCGAGAACGCTATCGCACGACCACGAGCTGCGGACAGGCATGCCAGATATGTTCAACAATGTTCATGTCTGGGGAGTTCGGTGGACAGCGAAAGTGTTTAAAGTCAAAAGAGAGTTCCTGGAGCCACTCTGTAGCAATTCCGGACGTATGGGGTGTCACATTGTCCTGCTAGAAGAGATCAAGCCCGTAGGAATGCACAATGGACATGAATGGATACTGGCAGTCAGACAGGATGCTTACGTACATATCACCTGTCAGAGTCATATCTAGACCTATCAGGGGTCTCATATCATTCTAACTGTACACGCCCCACGCTATTACAGACTCCACCAGCTTGAACAGTCCCCTGCTGACATGAAGGGTTCATGGATAGATGAGGTTGCCTCCATACCCGTACACGTCCATCCACATGATAGAATCTGAAGTGAGGCTCATCCGACCAGGCAACATGTTTCCAGTCATTAACAGCCCAATGTCGGTGTTGATGGGCCCAGGCGACCCATAAAGTCATCAAGGGTACACGAGTAGGCCATCGGCTCCGAAAGCCCAATCGATGGTGTTTCATTGAATGGTTCGCACGCTGACACTCGTTCATCGCCGAGCATTGAAATCTACAGCAATTTGCGCAAGGGTTGCACTTTGTCTCGTAGAACGATTCTCTTAAGTCGTCGTTGGTCCCGTTCTTGCACGATCTTTTTCTATACCATCACGTTCAAACTCACTTAAATCTTGATAACCTGCCATTGTAGCAGCAGTAATCGATCTAACAACTGCGCCTGGCACTTGTTGTCTTATATAGGCGTTGCCGACCGCAGCGCCGTATTCTGCTTGTTTACATATCTCTCTATTTGAATAGGCATGCTTATACCAGTTTCTTTGGCACTTCAGTGTAATTATTCCACGTTTCCAAAGTTTGTTGTATTTTCCACAGTTTTAAGTACTTTACCCAGCTACGCAATTTCTGACCCACTACTTTCGAAGTCACGTCGACGTCATGATGTTCTCAGCCGATCACAATCCAGCTTGATTCTGACCTATTTATCATTACTATTGAAGTACCCTCCTCCCCAGCTTCATCTTTTATAACTGGGACATCTGAGTGAGCACCAAGGGGAAAGATTGTAGAGTGTATATTTGTTAATACCAGTTTAATATGACGTCATGCGAGGCACCAGCAGAGGTCACACCCAGACAGATATGGAAGTACTCCAATTCTTCCCAAATTTTTCAGCCATTTTCTTATTTACCACAATATTCTCATTTCATCCGCTTATTCAGAATGCAACATGATCCTGATTTATGTGTCATCGCTAAGCCACCATTGCATTACTAATGTGTTTGTGTGTACATTTGACATCATGGCGTATGTGTTATAAACGGAAACATTGGTAGGTATAATGAACTCACATCATATAAATGTCATAGCAAATTCTGTAAGCACTAAAAATCTCCAACCAAAGGTACTCTATGTATAAGAAATACCACACCGCAATAGATAAACCTCCCGTAAACCACCATAACATGACTAGATTGTGTGATACCATAGCAAAATGCTGATGACGCCAACCTAAAATACTGTGTGTAGCACTACAACAAATACTCACCAAGAGGTAGAGTTGACCAGTAACTGCAACCAGCGCAGTGAAAAGCATGTCACCTGCAGGACAGTCCATGGTAGAGAAAGCTACATAATTGCAGGTGTAGTCGCCGGCCGGAGTGGCCGTGCGGTTCTAGGCGCTACAGTCTGGAACCGAGTGACCGCTACCGTTCCAGGCTCGAATCCTGCCTCGGGCATGGATGTGTGTGATGTCCTTAGGTTAGTTAGGTTTAATTAGTTCTAAGTTCTAGGCGACTGATGCCCTTAGAAGTTAAGTCGAATAGTGCTAAGAGCCATTTTTGATCAGGTGTAGTCACCTCCAATACGGTGGCGACAAAAAAAGACACTTCTGCTGTATCAGTTCTAGCTGACACATCTCCTGTCCAGCCGAGCGGTTCTAGGCGCTTCAGTCTGGAACTGCGCTACCGCAACGGTCGCAGCTTCGAATCCTGCCTCTGGATGTGTGTGATGTCCTTAGGTTAGTGAGGTTTAAGTAGTTCTAAGTTCTAGCGGACTGATGACCTCAGATGTTAAGTCCCATAGTGCTCAGAGCCAATTGAACCATCTCTCGTCCATGATAATAATGACAAACAGATCCAAACACATCAGTGGAAATATCGAAGACTGTAAGAGTTACACACCTGGATTACCAAAAAATCTGAACACGTCTGGCCGACACTAGGCCATATCACCTTCTCTGCTATACAATTATTATAGAAAAGGCACTGCTTCGAAAATCTGCAGGGAGAGAGCTTCCAGCCTCAGTAAACTAATCATGACTTCTTGACACCCGTACACTCACCAGAGGAAATCTGTGAACGCCTTTGCGGATAAACATTGTTAACAATTTGAGCACCAAGTACTTCTTACCTCTTTTTCTGTGGGCCAGTGTCCCCACCTTCCCCAGTGCAGCAAAAATAAATTATTCCGAAATGTTCAAATGTGTGTGAATTCCTGAGGGACCAAACCGCTGAGGTCATCGGTCCCTTGACTTACACACTACTTAACCTATCTAACTTATGCTAAGAACAACACACACATCCATGCCCGAGGGAGGACTCGAACCTCCGGCTGGAGGGGCCGTGACATGCATTGCGCCTCAAACCGCGCGGCCACTCCTCGCGGAAAATTATTCCTCCATACAAAGGCAACGAGTCGCAGAGATCACGACATTTCTCTCTCTCTCACTATAAGTCAAAATGAGACCTTAGCTACAGAGTTCGCGTATCATCTGCCGGTAAGCGTCTCCTCCAAAGACCAATTATTACAATTAACCTACCAGCGACGATATTCAAACAGCGATCAACACACTATGGAAAAACGGACATACTTGGCAACAGTAAAATCACAACAGTTTCTTCTCGATTGCTATGATCACCGCAAGACTCCAGGCCGCTGACGCCCTACACACTTCTGCAATTGTGTCCCTCTCGTAAATGAAACGACTATTCCCACGGCCCACAGCCTAAAAGTACGAACATTGGGTGACGGCAACCGCGGGAAAGCGGCCTACGCAAAGCTGATAAATGGGGGGAAACAGCGGCCTATACGTCTCGCTCCCAGAAACAGACAAGAAATTCCTGCCCCCTCCCCATGATCAGAGCGTTTAGAAGACGGAACCTGCGCCGTGACTGTTAAACGAAACAGAACCTGAGGGCTGACCACGCACTAGCGACGGCGTCTCTAATCGCAAGAAGCCGGTGATTGATTTGCCACCTGACGAGAATGCGAAGCAGTCTCAGAGGACTTCATATATATATTGCACAGGTCATGTATGTCGTCGAAAGCGTCTGTGAGCTGATGGATTTACCCACACATTCTTACTAACAATAACGCATTATTTAGTAAGAAAAATACACCCTACTTATTATACTCGTTACAATAATAGGCGTAAAATGTTGGACATTATTTTACATCACCCGCATTCTCTTGAAGTGGCAGCCTGTGGTTTCTTTCTCCTTCCTCGGATGATGAAACCGATGTGAGCATATTTACAGAATGACGGCAAGGTGAATTTTGAGCTGGAACAGCTCAGAATACCGGTATCAAGTCATCCGTCGTTGGGAAAATGTGTCGCATTGAAGGGCGAATATGTAGAGAAGCTCTGGCACCATATAAAAGTCTACGACTGCCAGCTGTGATACGTGTGCTGCAGCAGTTTCCAAAACTCGTATTGTTTTAGAAATTTTATCGTAAGTATTTTATGCGTAATGAAAATTACTCTTTAAGACAGATAATGGTGTTTCATTTGTATCTTCTTGTATACTTTTTATACAAAGTATTTGCAAAACCAATGCAATATTCCCCGTCGTGTTAGACACTGAATCTGCAGTTTTTATCTCAAATGTGAAACGCAAAGCGGGTAGTGGGCGCAACTTGGCTCGGAGAACTAGTGGGCTGTTTCATCTTCTGCAGAATCTGCTTCTGCGGTCGCACGTTGAGAGGTGCGGGCTGCGAACACTGTCCTGAATTATGTGTTCCGCGGCTGCGTGACAGTGAGCAATGTAATTACTGAAAGCACTCAGGCCCGCAGGGGCTCTCCAGATTGCGCAGTTGCGCGCCAGCGCTCCCAGAGACCCGCCCACCCCAGACGCCCACGTCGACGCGCGGCGTAACAGGGGACGTCCTCTGGGCACGTGCCAGACACTGCGACTGTCAGGTTGTTTGCTCTACATCCGCAGCGCGCAAGCGCAAATATACGCCAAGCGACGTCGAAAGAATAAGCTCGCCGGACAAAATCTTAGTAGCAGATATTAAAAAAAGAACAGTTCGCTTTGGAGCACTCTATACGGTACAGAACTGGTACTGCGAAGTTGTGTGACCACTCACGTGAGTCAGGGCAATGATGTGGTTTGTGTGTTTGCCAGTCGGTTGTGTGGAATCAACGCAGTAAGATGGGTCGACGTGGAGCCCTGCAGAATGACGGAAAGAGTCTATCGTGTATGGCAGCGCTCACGACAACACTGTGAATTAAGTTGCGCGATTTGTTGGTATATCAACGCGATCTGTCAAGCGTGTCCAGAAGGAATGGTGTACCAAAAATGGTTCAAATGGCTCTGAGCATTATGGGACTTAACATCTGAGGTCATCAGTCCCCTAGAACTTAGAACTACTTAAACCTAACTAACCTAAGGACATCACACACAGCCATGCCCGAGGCAGGATTCGAACCTGCAACCGTAGCGGTCGTGCGATTCCTGACTGAAGCGCCTAGAACCGCTCGGCCACTCTGGCCGGCAATGGTATACCACTCGCAGCCACGATACACGGCGTAAGCACAGTGGCCGCACACTGACGGGAAAAGATCGCAACAGTAAGAAATAACATAGGCCAACAACAATTTTTTTAAAATTTTTTTTTACTTTGACACCTGATCTTTATAGATTTTTATGCGCTGAATCCAAATCTAGCCTTAGATCTTTTGTATCACCCACAATTTTAGAGCAATATGATTTGTACTATATAGTATAAAAATCCTATGCTATACGGTAAATGAGGAAATTAATGAAAGCCTTTGTAGCAACATAAGCATGGTTTGTATTTACAGTAAGCTACTTAAAACAATGATATGTGTAAATAGAGGTTTCACTTGTCAGCTGGAATTGGTTTGTATTTTCTTTCTCTTTTTTCTTTGAAGCTTCTTGTGTAGCTTTTTCTGCGATGAGTCGCTTGCTGAACTTCTCGGTGAACAACAGTAGTCCCCCATCATGTTGGTGTTCCAGCGGCCTTGGTAGCGTTTTTCCATCACCTGGTGAAAACGCTCTCCTTGCTCCTCATTAACATCTCCCCCATTGTCTGGAAAGTAATCAGGGTGATTTAAAACTTCTTTAACATTGTAGCTATAGTAGAAACATACTCTGGGTCTGTTTCATGTCATAAGAACTTTGTAACGACTTGCTTGAATGATACCCTTGCTTCTTTCTCATTTAAGGTCATTGTGGATTCAAAGTTAACATCAAACATCAATTTTCTAATGTCAGGTCCGACAAAGACGCCTTCTTTTAGTTTATCTTCTGAAAGGTGTCGAAACTTTCAGTAGAGATACTTAAAACATGGCCCATCTTTAAGCAAAGCCTTTAGAAACTGTTTCATTAGGTCTAACTTTACATGTAGAGGTGGTAGGGCTACGTTTTTGGATCTACAAGGTTTTGCGTAGAATGTTCTTCTCACCAGGTTTTAATGACTCCCTCACAGGCCAGTTCTTTTTGCACTAGCATTGATCCATAGCCTACTGTCCCGTTCACACAAGAAACATGGAAATTTGGTAAAGCCACCTTGCTGACCAAGGAGCATGCATGTTACTTTTAGATCGCCTCATACCACCCAACCATGAGCAGAATAGCCTATTTTATTTAGCACTATTTCTAGGTTTTCAAAGCTTTCTTTCGTATGTACAGAATGTCCAACAGGTACAGATGCATACATGTTACCATCGTGTAAAAAAAACAGCCTTTAAACTAGTTTCGGATGAATCAATAAACAGCCTCCAGGCTTCCTTTTTGTATTGAATACCAAACTCATTCATCAGACTGGGAATCTCTGATCAGTACACTAAATCACCTTCTTGCTGAAAAAACTTGGAAAATTGCTGCCTTCTCTTACTATACATGTATATGCTGGTTCCAACTGCCAACTTTTCTTTTAATATAGAGCCCAAATCCCTAGCCAAATCGTTAAGCTCGGTCTGCATAAACAATTTGGGCTCCAGACTTCCTGTATTACAACGGAATTCATCATCATCTGGTTCATCTAAATCACATTGTACATCAGAAAATACTTCTGTTGGAATAGAATTTAAATTATCTGGTGGTTCAGGAACCGGCAAATCCACACCATGGCCTACTGGTCAGATGGCGGATGGAAGATTGGGGTAGCTCATTACCTTCTTGTTTTTCGAATAATGACCAGTAACACTGAAAAAGTAGCAATCATCGGAATGATTTCTTGGCTCCCTCCATATCATAGTAACAGCAAATCTAAAGGCTTTTTTTCTGTTTTTTGGTCCATTTTCTCAGATCTTCAACACACACACACACACACACACACACACACACACACACACACACATAACATACCTTATGCGGAGCCCAAGATTTGTCTTGATCACCAAGTTTAGATCCAAAGTATGATAGACAAACCTATTTCACAAAGTCTGTAATGTTTATTTGGTGTTTTTTAATCAGCACGTGTACAGGAAACGGGAAAGTGAGGTTAGGCTGACAGTAAACAAAACACCGTCTGTTAACGCAAAAATAGAATCGTCCTTTTTTGCCGGCAGATATTCTTCAGCAGTGCTACCAACGTCATCTACATTCATTAGACCTCCTTTTTGAATTATTTTAACTACATAAAAGCTGTTAAATTCTTTTAAAAAATCGCTTAATTTAATAAATTTAATCGTAAAATGTGAAGAAATTGTAGGTGATACAGTTTTTTAAGTATCATATTTGGATTTCCCACCATAAAAAATATAAGAATAAGCATAAGAATAAGATATTTTCAGCAAAAAAGTTTTTCCATCGTTGGCCTGTGTAATTAACGTGAAGTAGTCAAAAATAGGGAATACATTTGACTATATGCAAGCGCGAAAAAATCAATTGCAAATGTGCAATGATGGTACATTACAAACCGGTGTAACCACGAGAATGTTGAATGTAAGCATCAAATCGTTGATACATTGTGGGATGTCAGTTTGTGGGATGGAATTCCATGCCTGTAGCAGTTGGTCAGTCAATACAGGAACGGTTAATGCTAGTTGTGGATGGCGCTAGAGTATGTGCTTAATTAGAGACAGATCTGGTGACTGAGCAGGGCAACGCAATATGTCGACGCTCTGTAGAGCATGTTGGGTTACAGTAGCGGTATGTGACTGTTATCCTATTGAAAAACACTTCCTGGAATGCTGTTCACGAATGACAGCAGAACATGTTGAACCGCCGAACTGTCATTCAAATTTGCATCGAGCGTACATGGGATAACCACGAGCGTTATCGTGTTGGAAATATTTTCTGGAACGCTGTTTATGAATGGCAACACAACAAGCTCGAATTACCAGACTGACGTACAAATTTTCAATCAGGATGCGTAGGGTAACCACGGTAGTGCTCCTGCAGTCATATGAAATCGCACCCCAGACTATACCTCCAGGTGTAGGTCCAATTCGTCAATACGCCATTGACAGGTTGGCTGCAGGTGCTCACCTGGCCTCTTTCCGACAGGGCCGTCGCTGGCACCGAGGCATCATAAAACACAAGAGACCTCACTCTGTCCTCCGATGAGCCCTCCCTTGGCACCGCTGAAGTCCCGAAAGGCCGTCAGTGGAATGCACGCTACAGGGCCTCTCGCTCGGAGCTGTCCTTGAAGTAACCGATTTATGACAATTCATTGCCTCACTGTGGTGCAGACCGCTGCTCGAATAGCGGCTGAAGAAGCAGTGCGATGCACGACAGTCACACGCCGAATACCACGCTTCCCTCTCGGTAGTGCCACGCGGCCGTCCGAGGACAGGTCTTCTTGTGACTGTACCTTTCTGTGTTTCTTACAGCCAGCAGTTGGGTACAGTGGCCACAATCCTGCCTACTGTTTCTGCAATATCGCGGAAGGAACACCCAGCTTCTGATAGTCCTATTACGCGACCACGTTCAAACTCAGCGAGCTGATGATAATGGCGCCTTTGTCGCCTTAAAGGCGTTCTTGACCAACACCACCTCACTACGACTACTCTCATAGGTAGCTAACGCTCACGACCGCTACATTGTGTGGTTAAAACAAACCTGATTTGCATCCTACTGCCGGCCGAAGTGGCCGAGCGGTTCTAGGTGCTACAGTCTGGAACCGCGCGACCGCTACGGTCGCAGGTTCGAATCCTGCCTCGGGCATGGATGTGTGTGATGTGCTTAGGTTAGTTAGGTTTAACTAGTTCTAAGTTCTAGGCGACTGATGACCTCAGATGTTAAGTCCCATAGTGCTCAGAACCATTTGAACTATTTTTTTGCATCCTACTGGCGCAGAATTCCGACTCGATGTTGCCTCTTTTTACGTCAGTGTACAAAGATACTAAAGGACGGGGATTGTCACTGACAGAAAGTGCAGATCCATCTCAGCCGAGCGAATATTGCGAAGCAAACTGTGTGGCATAGACTCGGGTACCACACGGAAGGCCATTGCCTACAGCAGCACAAAAAGCAGCAGGTCTTCAGTGACTAACACAGAAGCTGGAGAGTAACTGACTGGAGGCGTGTATTGTGGCCAGACGAGTCGTGATTCCAACTCTGTCCAAGCGACGCGAGGCATCGAGGGCACCGACAGCCTGCTGAGGCGTCAAACCCGCAGAGTCTGAAGTGTGTAGCTCAGACCGGAAGGTGATACTATAACGTTTTTTGTGTGTGTGTGTGGGGGGGGGGGGGGGGAGGGAGGGCGTATATGGTGCTTCGTATCGTGAATTAGGCCCACTCACTCAAGTTAACGTAAATGTTAATCAGTATCTTTTTGGTGTTTGCTTCTCGAAATGACATGAGATGATGTGACTAATCGAACGGATGACAGCAGTGATTAAATTGGCTGTCAGTTTGCCTTGTTCCTCTAGTGACCTGGCGATGCTAAAGATCGACGGCATTCCTGCTGTTGTCCCGACCACAGTCGCCATCAGACTTCATCACGTCTAACTAGGGTTTCAGTATTCAATTGATATTGAAAAGGAACGACAGTGGTAAACCACAGACCAAGAAAAAACTGACAGGTCTGGTAATACGTCGCATATATTGTTTCAGAAGAATACATTAAATGAGAGTAGCCTGTAACAAGTGAACAACGGCAACTGCCCACAAATTAAGCTAAGAAACTATCGAGGACTAGTCTTGCTGCAGGACAAGACACAATAACAATTAAAAAGGGAACAAACTACAGACACTGCGATGAATGATCCAACCCCCGAATTAAGAGAGAGTGCACAGAGAAATACTTGAAATGCTAATACTTATGAGAGTGGAGGGGACGGGCCCAGGCAGGAGCGGTTTAGATTGCTATTCCAGAAACATGATACGATCACCGCGCCCACTGTTCCGTGCACTCACTGCTGCATCGCGTCGAAATTATAACCGATTAGCATGCGGAAACTGATTACTGATCGCATTATACTGGGTCGCGCAATCAATGGCCACTATTGACATAACAAGCCTGCCTACCCGTGTACAGTGGCGGCAGTTCACTCACTAACGATGGCCACAAACTGGCTTCAAGTGGAGCGTCGATGGCGTCTCTTGTCGCCTTGGTCTAGAACCAGGATTCCAAAAGTTAACGATATCTACCCCTTGGGGTCGATATCGGTTTCCTAGGGGTCGACATAAACGAAAACTGATTTTGGGGGTCGACGAGGTCTAAAAATCGACCCCTATTAAATTAACACAAGTTCTTATTTAAAACTTTCAAGATAGGTAGGTACTGTATTGTTTATGTTGTGTAACGTGTACTAAGAATAATTAATATTTTTGTAGGAAATAGCATTGTTGCAGTAATGTAAAAGTCTCAAGTTCGTACAAGATGAAAAACTCGGCAAGTCTGTGTGGACAAGTTTGTGCAAGATAATGAGTTCGAGTGTACGTCTTTCAGGCGCGTTTTGACTTGCTCTCTGTTTGACACCTACGCGATTTAACACGAACGAATTCATGATCAAGTCCAAACATGTTCCTGATTTTTTACTATTTAACGAACTTGCACTTAGGTTGAAAGTTCATTTGCGTTTTGAAATTCGTTGGAGCTTGAACGATAATAACTCATTTAAGTACTCATTTATTTCAAGAGATTACAATGTTATTACATAGCTAAATTAAGTGAAGAAAAGTGACTGAAAAAGTGGTAAACACAACATACAACATATTTTAAATAGGTAGGTATAAAACTATTTGTAAAAATTACTTACACTTAATTGGTAAGTAGGTAGGTACCTAAACTTTGAAGTGTTCAGTTTGCTTTGGTTTTCGATCTTATGCTGATAGGTACCTACTTACCTAATACGAATTTTCTATACCTAATTACCTACTATAGTTACTTACCTAATATAGGTATCCAAGTTTATCAATGAGTAAGTCAGTAATACCTAACAAGAATCCATTACCTGTGTGTGAAAAAAATAAGATAGTGTGCAAATTTAACAGTTTATTATTGTTTTTTTTATTTAGGTAGCATTTTATTTGCAGGATTACTGAGAGTTTTATGATGGCGGACACGAAAAAAAATGCAGACAATACAGTTTGGACTACTTGAAGTTCGGATTTATTGCATCTCCATCAAATCAACACTTGCCGATGTGTCTCATATGTGAAAAAGTATTCAGTAACGATGCCATGAAGCCTTCAAAAATGAATGACCATTTATCAAGAGTACATGCTGACAAAAAAAGTAAGCCCTTGTCATTTTTTCAAGCACTTAAAGAAAAACTAGCCAAAAGGCCATCCATAAGATCGATGTTTGCGTCATCATCTATTAAAGACGATGATGGTTTACGAGCGTTATATAATATATCTTTACTAGTAGCGAAGTCGTGGAAACCCCACACAATTGGAGAGCAGCTTATCTTACCAGCCATTGCTGAGGTCCTTAACAATGTATTGCACAAACCCGCACATGATATTTTAAAGAGAATATCTTTGAGCAATAACACCGTTCAGAGACGCATAGATGAGATGGGACGCGATGTGGAAAACATTTTATGCAAGTTCTTACAGACCAATAGATTCTCTCTCCAGCTGGACGAGTCTACATTACCCGGCAATGAAGCTCTGTTGTTAGGATATGTTCGATTTATCAAAGATGAAAATATGTGCCAAGAACTGCTTTTTGCTACATATTTAGAGACTGATACCAGAGGAGAATTGATTCTTCAGGCCGTGGAACATTTTTTTACTGACAAAGCTATTCCATGGAAGAACATTGTTTCTGTTGCGACTGGTGGTGCACCGTCTATGGTTGGTCGTCATCGTGGTTTTATATCTCACTTAAAGCGACAACTGCCTGATGTGCTGGTCATTCACTGCGTGATTCACATGCAGCATTTAGTAGCAAAAAAGCTGAGTCCTAGATTGCATAAGTCTTTACAATATGTCATAAATGCTATCAACAAGATTCGAAGCAATTCTTTGAACTCTCGCTTATTTGCTCAGCAATGTGAGGAAAACGACGAAGTCTTTACTCGATTACTTCTGCACACTGAAGTTCGCTGGCTATCAAGAGGCTTTTGCTTAGAAAGATTTTCAGCCATTTTTGAATCTGTGTTGGAGTTTTTACAAGAAAAAGATCCGAATTTGAAACAAAATCTGAACAATTATAAAACAGATATTTATTACTTGACTGATATCTTTGGAATGTTCAACAAAGTTAATTTGCAGCTGCAGGGTGACGATCTTAACTTGATTAAAACAAAATCAATAATATCGGCATTCGTGGGTAAACTAATCCTTTATAAACAAAATTTAGGCAGAAAAGAATATTCGCAGTTTCCGAATTTGTTAAAATTACCAGAAATGCTTCAGGATGATGACATTTTAATATATGTCACTCACTTGGACGCATTACACAAGGATTTTAAGGAGAGGTTTGAGGATCTTTTAAATTTACAAATTCCTCAATGGATAATAAATCGGTACAATACCACAGCCATAGAAGAATCCAATGTGATAATGCAAGAAGAGTTGATTACCATTAGCACAGACGAAGAGCTTAAGCAGAAGTTCAACCAAGGCTATCAGAAGTTCTGGTTGCAACGCAACATTGAAACACAGTATCCTACATTGTGGAACAGTGCTGAAAAATACCTTATCGCTTTTCCTTCATCATACCTAGTTGAAAAAAGCTTCAGTGTGGTAACAAACAATTTGACGAAACAAAGAAACAGTTTGAAAATCAACGAACGTGGAGATTTAAGGCTGCAACTCACCAATATTGAAACGGATGTAGCTAGATTGGTACATAGTCACCAGGTTCATCCATCACACTGAATGTTTTATTTTCTCTTTGCGAATTAATACTTTTTTAAATATAATTTCCTACCTACTTAAGATTCTTTAAGTACTTAATTTATAATAATCATTATAAATTAAACTTGATATTTACTGAATTGTATGTCTTTTTATTTTGTTAAATTTTGATGAGAAAATGAAGTCAATTTTACTCAGTTAACCAAGTGCAAAGTTTTCCAATTGGTACCAAGGTATTTTGTATCAATAGGAAAAAACTAAATATAGGCCCCCTTATTCATAATAGTCTGCTAACTTAAAGCATTGCTAATTCTCACTCTGTCTTCTTCTATTGACCTACGTCAGAATGAAAAATAACACTCTGTAGCAGCTGTTTTAAGTTAGCGGACCATTATGAATCAGGGGGTTGATCTTAAAAGTAGGTAATTTGGCCATGGGGGTCTGAGGTAACAGTTCAATTTGGAAAGGGGTCACTTGTCCAAAATAGTTTGGGGATCCCTGGTCTAGAAAGACCCATCGACGCTGTGTACTGGCAGGAAGAGAAGCCTCGTGATCAACCTAACAGATACATCACTTGCGAATTGCTTCAGGCCTGTGAAGGTAGAGCTGTGGCCCATAGTTTGGAAGACATGGAATAGCTGATCTTCAAACGAAAGCGGAGGGCGGGGGTGTGTCCCTTGGCCACTGGTGAAGGACTGAAATTCAAACTAACGGCTATCTTGGCCTTTCGTGTGCCTGTACGCTAAATTTGAAATTAATCGTGGCTTTATGTTGCGCTGACGTTTAAAACTAGATCAAGCACATGATGGCGTTTATCATGCAAGAGGCAAATGAAATGGCTGAAGAAACTGATATAAAAGATGAAGAGAAGTTCAATAGCGAAAAAGGCCAGTTGGTGAAACAACAACTGTTGAAAATAATGGAATATTATGAAAGATAAGAAAAACAAGTGGAACTTCAAAAGAAAATTCTATCATCAAACATGTTAAACCTGGTACGCTAGAAAGCTTTGAAAGTTCCTGAGCTCGCGTGTGCAGCGTACTTGAAGAGGTGAGAAAGAGAAGACCACAAAGAATCAGTCACGATATAGCCACGTTCTTCATCAGTTAACAATGCAAGAACTACTGCAGCTTTCCAAGCTTTTCGAGACACATGCAGGTAATTAAAGCATTGTTGACAGCACCCTGTCATCGATTACACAGAAGTTCAAAGAAGTTATTTGTGGGAAGGATATAGCAATAAAAGTGGACACTGGATCCTTGTTGAATCCAGAAGTTTCTGGTGTAAAAAACGCTGAACACAGTATCCAGCGCTACGGTAAAAACGGCTCCGCTCACATTTAGACCAAACGACATTACTCGAAACTGACAGCTTCTACTAGAGAAGATGAAGGCTGTGTATTCCCTAGATTATTTATCTAGGTTCACCTGTCAGTATATGGATTTTAAGTCCACAGAGGTTAAGAATTTCACTCCGTGGAATTTCTGTAATAGATACCTGAGTTTTCCCGTCGCATCCGGTCAGGTACACGTAATTGGTTAACGTTCTGCCGGACCAAAACCAAGCGAACACTCCCATCTCACTTGGTCATGGCGAGTAACGGACTGCTGTACCAAGAGTTTGATGGCTCAATGATCTGCCACTCTAACATTTTAGGATCTGTTTGGTCACTGTTTCTTTTTTGGGTCAAGGTACAGGATAAGGAGATCGACAGAAGGTTGTAAGGGGATAAACTTCCGTATGGTACTTGTAACCTTTTTTAATTCCAGGCTTATCGTGAGATACCTTAATACAATTATTCAACAGATTACCAAGTTCCTTTTATTGTTCCTCGGTCAGATACTTGGATTCAATCACTTTAATACTTATAAGTTCTGAAATCTCTACCTACTTCCGATCATGGGCACCATACAAACTAAATTCAGCTTCAATGTTCAGTACCACTGGACTGATGCATCTTATGTAAGTTGGTTGGCAGCATTTATTGTGAGGTTCCGGCATTTTCAGAAGGACCGGCCTTATACAGTTACCTTTATTTTCTAAAACTAATATTCCTGCTTAGAGGTCTGTTATAGTTTTTCTCTTGCTTAGAAAATCCGATCCCCAAATACAAGAGACCGATAATTTCTTCAACGCCAAGAACGTGCTTTTCAGTACTTCCTTCTGGATTAGAACGTCGACCTGTATTTAAAACTTTTGAGTCTATGACTGCCCCCAAAAAGTTACAGTAATATTACATTTCTGAACGGGGAAAACCGGAATCTTACTTAGTAAACGTAGCCGCTTGTGCAAATTATAGTTCATTACGGAAGTAGTAGTTCCAGTATCTGTAACTATATCTACAGGCATATCATTGACAGATACCTTAAACGTTGCCTAATTTATACTTTCTGGGTTCTTTGCGAAGTTCATTCTGTAACTTTATGCCATTTCGTCGCGTCTACTATGCGTACACTGGGACAGGTTTGTGGCCACGTTTTTGAGGTACTTGGGTGACGTATTATTACTCTGGTATTGAATTATTGTATCTGTAAATGCTGTTGAGTAGCGACAGCAGCCTGCCAAGAACCTTGACTTCAGTTTGACGCCACTGATTGTTCATATTTTGGTTATCACGGTGATAATTCCCATTATAGTAGTTACCGTTATATTTTTTGTGACTATTATGGTTGAGTTGTTGATATTGGTTGGAATTTGTTATAGGACTGGAAGTTCTGATTAAAATTAGTGAGTGGAGCTGGCTGACGGATAAAGTTTCCATTTCCGTTCCCACTTCCATTTCCATGGCCATTTATATTCCGGTTATAATTATTATTGTCCCAATTCGGGTTGTGTCCATTATTTTGGTTTTCCCTAAAATTTCCACCAAAATTTTGATTACTCTCATTTCCGTTCATTTGTTTGAGATCCTCTTGAATCAGATCAAGGGAATCAACTAGTGACAAAAAGGATTCTAGGTCGGTATCTGGTACGTAAATCACATTTTCTCAAATATTGACAGATAAATTGGCTTTCAATACTCTCAGTATTTCGCGAGGTGACGTAGGTTCGTCCTAATGCAGTGTTTTATTAATGTAGCGCTCGAAATATTTCTGTAAGGTACCTTTCTTGGGATTGTAGTATTCAGGACTATAAACCTCTTTTCTCAACTTTCTTGTTTGCTAGCAGACCAAAATTTGAATCTGCATTTGAAACACTCATACGTGTCACAAAAATCCACCACTTCATTTGCCCACAAGGCAGCATCGTCGATTATGTGCACACAACAAACTGTACTTTATGACGTTCGTTCCATGATCGTGGAAAGATGGTCCTAAAACTTTTTATGAACACTGTGGGATGTGGGATATCCTTCTCTGATGAATAAGCCCATAACTATTAATTTAAAAAAATGCTCTTTTCAAGTTTTAATAATGACAGAGACGGACAGCAACTTTTTGGCTTATCAGTGCTTTCCGAATATGGTATCGGCTTAACATGCCGATTGCCGTATCTGTACTAAGGTCATTCATTTTCATTCAGCTTCGTCTTAGCTGGAAAAATGCCCTGCTCTTTACGGTTACTGAGATATCACTTTCCCGTTATTCAACCTTTCCGATAGCTTCGTCCTGCCATTTAGGAAGTTCAAGTACTGCTTCGTCTTTAATTTGCCGAAATTCGGCTTTGACATCTTCGATCACGGATTGTGATTATTGTCTGAACATTAGTTAACTATTTCGGAATTTACTTTTGTATTAATTTAATTCTACTTTTTTCTTGGATTCTACTTCAAGGAGCGAGAATTTATCAGCCACTGACTCGACAGTCTTCCCAATCTGAGTTTGTCTCTGTTGGAAACGTTCTACACCTGATTTTAACTGAGCAACTAAGGCTGGTAAATTCGTACGTCTTGTTTATTTCAGCCAACTCATTACGGACCTGATGCAAGTCGCTGAAGATCTTTTGATCCCTTTCCGCGAGTTTTATAGCTCGTACTGCTTCCCTTTCTCTGTCCTTTTCTTCCTGTCTCTTTTTCCTTTCTTTATCTTTCTCCGCTAATTCAGCGAGTATTCGCTTATCTTTTTCTTCCGGTCTCTTTTCCCTTTCTTTGTTTTTCTCTGCTGGTTTAGCGAGTAACCGCTTATCCCTTTTCTCCTGTTTTTTGTGTAATCTCATTAGAAGAGCCGTAAACGAATCAGAAGCCATCTGACAGATAGGTACTTCGTCTGATTTTGCATCTTACTCTGTGTGTTCCTTAACCTTATCGGATAAAACTGTTTCCGAATTAGGTTCACAATGTTTACTAATCGAGGCAGAGGGACCTGGGTTCGATGATTCAAGATTATTGACTCTGTTGACTGCTGGCATAGATATGCTTTCTGTTTTATTATCATCAAAATCTGCTAAATTTTCTCGTGATGTGAGTAAATTTCTCGGAATCCATCCTACCTCTTCTGGCCCTAACCATTGTCATATGGACATGACAGCCTTAGATAGTATTCTTGTAATTACAATGTACTACCACCAAAAATCCCAATAAACTCAACAAGACTACGCCCTATCGATGTTAACACACACCTAACTGGGGAAATTTACAGTGTTCTAAAAACTTAGCATTAGCTACAAAAATCTTGCATTGAATTAATTACTAGTTTAAATTACTGCGCTAGTACTCATCAAGATAAATATGCTACACAAAATGCAAGTTTTCAAATACCAGCGTTTTTTACCTTTTATAGTCGTGAGCAATGTAATCAGCAGTACTTCAGTATTCAGATAAACCTTCACTAATAAAATATGTTCTGAGTGAAATTATGCTGAAATCATGAATTAATACAAGACAGGTGCATGAAACAAAAAGAATCACAGAGTAGTTGTAATAAACTTAACAATACATACAATTAATATTACGCTTCACTAATTGGATGTGATTTTACAAGTAATAAAGTCTTCGAATATTACCAATTATGTGGTTTGTTGTTTTACTGTTGGTTGTTTTATATTAATTGTAAATCCCAGTCGTCCGAGCTGAACGAATTCTTCTCCGTCATATTGTTGAATTCTTTCTTCTCTCTGCAGTGGATCGAATTCCACTTCTTCTGTTTGGTAACATTAAGATCAAAATCTTCCCTGTCGTGTTATAGGATTTTCACAAAATTTTCTGTAGTGTCGAGCTGGACTCGAAATATTATCGGTGTCGAGCCCCACGTTGGGCACCAGGGTATAAAATCTGCTGCTCTAATGGCCATTTTTTATTGATAGTCGTGTTAAAAGTTCGATGTGCTTACGTGGCTTGTTTCCTGTTAAGTTCTAGCAGTAGATCCTATTATGAAGCACACATTGATGTATCTGAGGGACTTAGGAGAAGACAAAACTGTCCAGGATCTGGTTAAATACGGTTTACTTTTATCGTGAACTAAACGTCGTTGATTTACTTTTCTGATGCATATTAATCACGGATAAAAATGTCTTTCATTATCTAGTTTTATAGTTTTGACCATAGTAAACTGAAATTTACTTTGGTTCTATTTTTAAGCTATTTTTTCGTAGCAAAAATGAATTCTGTGCTTGCTTCCTACAACGATGAGACATGCTAGGCTAATAGTTAATAATGGCCGATTATTGAACAATATACTAACGCTTAGCGCAATGTTAGGTAAGTTATAATTTCAGGTAACGAATATCAAATATTGTAACTTCAGTGCCGTTCGCTGTCTATAGTCTTTGTTTTTAACTTCAGTCTCTTTAACTATTTCCGAAAACAGGGACTTCTGTTTTTTTTAACGGATTTATCACATTTGGAAAACTCCTGATTTTTTGAATCAATGCCGACCTTACAGCGAATTTAATGTTTGGAAAAAATCGCGTGAAACACAATTTCAATAATACTGACATATTGCTTCAACTTACAGTTCACAATTACATATCACATCGAAGCAGCTAGGACTAATGCACAATATTATTACAGAACAGATCTGAACACAAGTGAGAGCGAGACACTACTGTCTCTGTTAACTATAGATTAATACAAACAAACGAATTCTAATATATTCTTACTTCTTTGCTTTCTTAAGATTGTGTTGTTGTTGTTGTCGTCTTCAGTACTGAGACTGGTTTGATGCAGCTCCATGCTACTCTATCCTGTGCAAGCTACTTCATCTCCCAGTACGTACTGCAACCTACATCCTTCTGAGTCTGCTTAGTGTATTCATCTCTTGGTCTCCCTCTACGATTTTTACGCTCCACGCTGCCCTCCAATGTTAAATTAGTGAACCCTTGATGCCTCAGAACATGTCCTACCAACCGGTCCCTTCTTCTTGTCAAGTTGTGCCACAAATTTTTCTTCTCCCCGATTCTTTTCAGTACCTCCTCATTAGTTATGTGATCTACCCATCTAATCTTCAGCATTCTTCTGTAGCAACACATTTCGAAAGCTTCTATTCTCTTGTTGTCCAAACTATTTATCGTCCATGTTTCACTTCCATACATGGCTACATTCCATACAAATACTTTCAGAAACGACTTCCTGACACTTAAATCTATTCTCGATGTTAACAAATTTCTCTTCTTCAGATACGCTTTCCTTGCCATTGCCAGTCTACATTTTATAACTTCTCTACTTCGACCATCATCGGTTATTTTGGTCCCCAAATAGCACAACTCCTTTACTACTTTAATTGCCTCATTTCCTAATCTAATTCCCTCAGCATCACCCGACATAATTCGACTATATTCCATTATCCTCGTTTTGCTTTTGTTGATGTTCATCTTATATCCTCCTTTCAAGACACTGTCCATTCCGTTCAACTGCTCTTCCAAGTCCTTTGCTGTCTCTGACAGAATTACAACGTCATTGGCGAACCTCACAGTTTTTATTTCTTCTCCATGGATTTTAATACCTACTTCAAAATTTTCTTTTGTTTCCTTCACTGCTTGCTGAATATACAGATTGAATAACATCGGGGAGAGGCTACAACCCTGTCTCACTCCCTTCCCAACCACTGCTTCCCTTACATGCCCCTCGACTCTTATAACTGCCATCTGGTTTATGGACAAATTGTAAATAGCCTTTCGCTCCCTGTATTTTACCCCTGCCACCTTTAGAATTTGAAAGAGAATATCCCAGTCAACATTGTCAAAAGCTTTCTCTAAGTCTACAAATGCTAGAAACGTAGGTTTGCCTTTCCTTATCTTTCTTCTAAGATAAGTCGTAGCGTCAGTATTGCCTCACGTGTTCCAATATTTCTACGGAATCCAAACTGATCTTCCCCGAGGTCGGCTTCTACCAGTTTTTCCATACGTCTGTAAAGAATTTGTGTTCGTAATTTGCAGCTGTGACTTATTAAACTGATAGTTCGGTAATTTTCACATCTGTCAACACCTGCTTTCTTTGGGATTGGAATTATTATATTCTTCTTGAAGTCTGAGGGCATTTCGCCTGTCTCTACAGTTCATAACCAACAGATTGTCGTCAGAGTCCACATCTGCCCCTGGAAATGTCTTACAATTTAAAACCTGGCTCCTAAATCTCTGTATTACCATTATATAATGTATCTGATACCTTCTAGTATCTCCAGGATTCTTCATGTATACAACCTTCTTTTATGATTCTTGAACGAAAGTGTTAGCTATTATTAAGTTATGGTCTGTGCATAATTCTACCAGACAGCTTCCTCTTTCATTTCTTACCCCCAATCCATATTCACCTACTACGTTTCCTTCTCTTCCTTCTCCTACTCTCGAATTCCAGTCACCCATGACTATAAAATTTTCGTCTCCCTTCGCTACCTGAATAATTTCTTTTATCTCATCATACATTTCATCAATTTCTTGATCATCTGCAGAGCTAGTTGGCATATAAAGTTGTACTACTGTAGTAGGCGTGGGCTTCGTGTCTGTCTTGGCCACAATAATGCGTTCACTATGCTGTTTGTAGTAGCTTATCCGCACTCCTATTTTTTTATTCATTATTAAACCTACTCCTGCATTACCCCTATTTGATTTTGTATTCACCTGTATTCACCTGACCAAAAGTCTTGTTGCTCCTGCCACCGAACTTCACTAATTCCCACTAAATCTATCCATTTCCCTCTTTAAATTTTCTAACCTACCTGTCTGATTATGGATCTGACATTCCATGCTCCGATCCGTAGAACGTCAGTTTTTTTTTCTCCTGATAACGACGTCCACTTGAGTAGTCCCTGCCCGGAGATCCGAATGGGGGACTTTACCTCCGTAATGTTTTAGCCAAGAGGACGTCATCATCATTTAACCATATAGTAAAGCTGCATGCCCTCGGGAAAGATTACGGCTGTAGTTTCCCCTTACTTTTAGCCGTTCACAGTACCAGCACAGCAAGGCCGTTTTGGTTAGTGTTACAAGGCCAGATCAGTCAACCATCCAGACTGTTGCCCCTGCAACTACTGAAAAGGCTGGTGCCCCTCTTCAGGAACCACATGTCTGGCCTCTCAACACATAACACTCCGTTGTGGCTGCACCTACGGTACGGCCATTTGTATCGCTGAGGCACGCAAGCCTCCCCACCAACGGCGAGGTCCATGGTTCACGGGGGGCTGAAGATTATATTGTATTCATTTTTTAAACTGATACTTAAATATTTCAATTAAACTAATGAGATTTTGTTTTATTCTAATTATCGCTTAAGGCCGTCAAAGCTTTGCTACAAAAGAATAACAGTTTATCAAAAATCTCTGAACTGCTGCAACAAGATTTAAATTCACTAGAAGTAATGAATTAATTTACATGCTGTTAGTTTATCTATCATGGTGTAGAATAACATGCAGAATATTTAAGATATAGTAAAAGCCGAATGCTGCAAAGCAGAGCAAACATGTGAGCTGGTCATCATGTCATGAAAGTAAGTTCAAATGGTTCAAATTGTTCTGAGCATTGTGGGACTTAACAGCTGAGGTGATCAGTACCCTAGAACGTAGAACTACTTAAACCTAACTAAACTAAGGACATCATACACATCCATGCCCGAGGCAGGATTCGAAACTGAGACCGTAGCGGTCTCGCGGTTCCAGACTGACTCGCCTAGAACCACACGGCCACACCGGCCGGCATGGAAGTAAGTAATTATTAATTAGTAATCTCTATATGTATATACAAAATACGTAGAGAGATGGCTGTGGATGTTGACAGATTGCATGTTGACAGACTGAAGGAGTGCCAGTATAATATCAGTGGTTGTAAAAACTTTTTTCTGTTGGAGAGGTTATCATTATATTATATAGCTGTGTAAGATATTATTCTAATTACTATTTTTAAGTTTGCATGCTTAATAATGTATATTAATCATGTGTAGTATACCTGTGTAGAGTAATTAAAGAACAACATGCTGACAGGGCAAGTGCTTCTGAGTTCCTCAGCTTTTTAAGTGTAAGTATTTGGCAGGGCACAATTATTTATCCACACAATTGGATATCATTAAGCACTTAAACCATATTTGACATAAAACACCAGCACCTGTTTGATACCTTGTTCAGTAATGCTATACGTCGTGAAGAAATATGTGAAGTTTTACATTGACTTTCCATGTTCATGATGCAGTTTCAGGTTAAAAATAAATCAATATGACGAAAAAAAGTGGTCAAGGAGGCAGATCCTAATGTGGGTAACCCAAGTTCGATTCCAAGTACTACTAGGGATTTTTCCTTGGTGGGAGGACTGAACTGGGATGCACTCAGACTCGTGCTGCCAATTGAGAAGCTACCTAGTTTAGAGGTAATGCCTCCAAGATCAAGAACTTCGACAACGGTAGGGAGCGACCCCACGCCCCTCCATACCTCATCTGATGATGAATGACTGAGGATAACACGGCGGCTGGCCGATTATCGCGTAGTCTTCAGGGCCCAGTCGCGAGTTTCCTGTCCTTTCCTTTTTATTTCGTGGAACAGCGGCTGAAACGTAGCACTGAACTTCGCCGCAATTTAGTAGTCTACAGGATGTAATCGATGACTGGCTTCGGGTGGATATGGTATACTTGCAGGAACTCCTGGACTCTCTTCTCCTGAACTGGGCCCATTGTCAAGGCCAGAGTCTGTGTTAGACGATATCAATGTGATGTCGCTTGAAGTTAATGCACTTGTTAGAAAGTCACACAGGCATCTATTCTGTGAACACAAGAAGAGAAAATATCTGTATGTGTGGGGGAGGACTTCGTAATCTATTGTTCAGAAATGTGTGCATTACAGTGCAACATTTACGTATTTTCAACAGGGTTCACTAAAACTGAAAGGTGTTGGTTATGTATTTTGTAAGCAAAATGTGAAGGCGTTTGTGTTTGTAGATTCCCTGTATTCCTCGCAGGAATATCTAAGATAGCTATAATAGTCATTATTAACATGAATGGAATATAGGCAATATTGTTTTTGTAATGAGTGAATTCACATTACGAAGGTTTAAAGGAAGGATAACAGGTTCTCGCCACTGACGTACTACGTCTATGTCCGAGAAACGGAGAAGAAAATGTAATTTTCAAAACAGGAATAAAAATGTAGAGAGAACCGATGCCCGTTCCTGAGCTCATAGACGTAATCCGCCTGGCGGATAATAAAGAATACTCATCAAACTTGTTAAATTGCATGAATAGGATGCACGGTAGAAATATGCTTTAAGTATAAATACAGATGAAGGAAGAGTGATGAAGATTACTGGATAGAATGATAATGACTTGCTTAACGAAGATATTGGAAAATACTCGACCGCACATGTGATCAAATTCCGTTATCTACGAAGGAAGGTTAGATTTTATGGCAAACCATAGAAGTTACTGGTACACTGGCGCAAGTAAAGAAATCTTCATTCAAAACGAGAGCTCCAATAATATGACATATTCATAAGGAATTGAGGAAGAAGTTTCGGAAAGTGTACGCATGGAGCACATCACTGAATGAAGCGAAATGTATACCGTACGAAAAATTCTGAATGACAAATTGGAAACATTTTAAATTTGGTGGTTTAGAAGGAAACTTAAGAGGACAAGTGAACAACTAAAATAAAATTTACTAGAAAGCACGGTCAAAGAATGATCGCTATTGGAAGCTCTTACTGGTACATGGGACAATTTGACACGGCAATGACTGTGGCATTCACAAACATTTTATTTGGCATTGATAGATGCAATACAGAGCGGAAATAGTAGGGGAAGACAAAGATTAGAAAAGAGGCCATTGCGGATATTTAATTTAATAGGCATGCATATTGAATGTAATAGGACAGGATAGAAAGGCATGAAAAGGCAACCACAAAAATAGAAAAAAAACAAAAAACTGATGATTTAAAAGAATGATGACTCAAGTTTAGTATGTGATCCAGTCATCCTCGTTTAGGGTTTCCAAGTTTCTTTTCCAAAACACTAATATGAATCATTAAATGGCTCTAAATATGTTATGACCGTCATCTTACTTAGTGTTATCTGTTAGCAGTAACTTGAAATTAACATGCAAGCATGTTACTCTATTATTATCATTCATTCCATTTAATTATTATTCACTTTATGTAACATTTTATTTTGTTGTCTTATGACCAAATTACCATGGTTCTGCAGGATAGAAAATAAGATAATAATAAATAAATTCCATATATTCTCTGTGAGTGCAGAGGGTTCATGGTGCTGGAATAAATGACTTTTTGTAGTTGGCCTAAAAATAACACCTTAATGAAATGTGTCAGTCGGCACAACAAATTCACTTAGGACCGTTAAGTTGTAATGTACTTATTGAAGCATTAAGGCACCAAGTATGGTGACCAACGAGAATTTCACAGCTTGTATATCGCAGTAAAATACTGAAAGCTTCCATTCTCTCTCCTGTGTCATTCCCGACAAAATAAGGGCCATCTATTGTCGAAGCCTGTTCATGTGCCCACTAATTCGTCAGAAGGGGTAACAGGACTGTTTTGACAGCGTCTCTAAATATGAAAACGTGATAGGATGCATTCGAACTTTGCCAATGACCTGCTCAGAAATGGCCCCCAGGATACCCATCGTTTATGCAAGAAAGCATGAACGGATGCCTTACACAAACTTCCATGAATACGACCAACTATAGGTAAGCCTTCCTATAGAGGGACTGTTTCCCACAGGCAACCTATCACCAGCTTGTTCTTTGGTTACCAACATGTTAATCGCTTTTTGGAAAATATGACCGGTTGTATCACCGCCAAAATACGAATGTCAGTAGTTGCAATATTGTTATGTTCTCTTCTCGGAGACATCATTTATTGTAAGTCTTTTCCAGCAAAAGCTAAATGTAGGACTTTATCCATACAGCATCGTAGTTAATGTTCTCCCTGAAACTGTTTATAAAAAGTTCGCGATGTATGCCATAGATACAATAGTGTCTCTAGTGTTCCCATTAAACATCTAATTTGTCAAAGGGGAAGAAGCGACAGCCTTTCTACTACTCGAAACATGTGACGTTGGTGCAGCTGAGACTTTCACCATTTCGATGCTGCTCCTCCTCGACGGCGAGGCTGGGGCCTGGGTTTTAGAAAATGAGCCCTCTAATTTGTTGGCCAACTCACTGCAAGGCACAGCGCCATTACGTTCGGTTCTGAAGGAACAGTCAAACGGCGCTTCAGAATGAAATTAGGTAACGGCAGCCTTTTAAAGCAAATGAGTGTCGTCACTTAAATTTCTCCGCTAAAAGCTTTTACTGCTGCCCGCTGGGTCCACCGCTCTTTTTCCTCTTCCATAACCTTCCAGCAGACGCGTTTGCTTCCTCCAGGCTCAAAAGTCAGGCTCTTCCTTTTTGCCGCCCTATACCTGGAAAAATCCTATTTATAAACATGTATCAAATGCGACGTAAGTAAATTAAATATTGAATCATTTACTTATAAGTCGTTCGGGGAATATCGCGAACTGCAGAAGTACTGGATAGGGGAGTTAGGGGCATATTGCAACAAGATATTTTTATTATAAACTGTTTAAATTTGAAAATGGAAGTGGAAAACGTGGAAGGGCGTACCCATCAATACAACTTTCTTTTCACACAACCTATTTATTTAACAATATATAAACTGTGTTTTACAGATAATCGAAGCATTTAACCATAAATTTCCTTTAACAAAATGAAGAAATTTGCAGATTCTTTTGACCTTAAACCCCAAGTTAAATAAGCTTTTAATCTTTGCAAAAGAAATCTGTAGCGATATATTGCAAAACAGCAAACAATATAACATTGATTACAAGACGGCCGGACCTCGAGCCCGCCCGTTATCGGGTGAAACCTCGGTGTTTACTACCACGCTGGACGCAGTCTGTCTTATTAAATGCCCTTCCGCAACACATGAAAACTATATAAGCACCTTTGGTGACAAGAGTGATTAATTACTCAAAACAGATTAAAGTGTCCCTTTCCATATATTTGACGTGAACAATATAAATAACGACAAAAGAAATATACATGCTTAATGTTGTGTGAACTTTAATGCCTAATTGTGATACGGAAAAAGTGACGAAATAACTTTAAAGACAATTTATCGATTCTGATAATAAGAAAAAGACGTTATCCGTGATATAAGATCATATGTGTAAACTAAAGAACTGGGCACTATAATCTTTGTTATATTATAAAAGTACTGGAAGACAATGAACTTAGTCGTCTTCTGATGTTTCCTTGTGTCTTAGCTTTTGTTTGAGTGCAGAAGGTACGATTGTATTGCGATAACTTTTGTCTTGCTCTCGTTTAATTACTAGAACATAATTGATGTGTAAAAGAGTTACGAAAATATAATAAGCTAATCTGGAGTGCAGAGTAATCATTTAAGGAACCCACGCCACATTTGTTATAAAGCAAGAGTTTGTGTAGCAATTTTTGCAGCTGCTGCGGAGCTAGCTGCGATCATCTTTGACTGAGAAAGTTGGCCGCCATTACGAGGCGCATTAAACTTTTTATTTCCACAGGAAATACGACGAAGCCGGAGTAGAAGAACTTATTTAAAAATACTATCAAAATTAATTATCATCAAATCACAAGATTTATTTTATCATAAACTGACTACTTATAGTGGCACAATTTATTATAGATCAGGTGCCTCTTTGCATAAATTTTATTACGCTAAAGCATCTGATATTATTTGTAGGGAGCCTGGCGCTCGTTTTCAAGCAGAATTTAAGTTTGACAATCTGCAAATATAATATTGCTTATTTGTAATAGTTTCTTATGAGGTTTTATGAAAGATAGCTTTACGAAATTTAACTTCACGAACTTAATAAAATCCTCATATAACTTATAGTAGAAAGAGACATTACAAGATGACCTAACTTTTAATTTAAAAGCTTTATGTCGAAAGATTCGGGATTAAGTTTCACACCTGTGCTTAAGGTTAAACAGATTAGCAAGCAATATGACAATGATGAAGCTTATTTCAAAGCAATCAAGCTCTTAATTTCAATCGGCAACCAAGGTGCGATTGGATCCCAACCTGTCCCTTCTGACAATTTTATTTTGACTAAAGTCGTGATGACAGTTGTCTGTTAATATTTTCAAGGTTAAACTGATTGTCAGTAATTAAGACCGCTCTGAAGGAACGTCTAAAAATATTACTTGTGAACACTTATTACAAGAGAACTCACTCATCGGAACCACAAGATCCAGTTAAAATACACCAATAATGACTCGATCTTTCAAAGACAGAAACCAACAACTTAGTACAACAGGTTGTTCAGATTATAACTAATGACTGAGAAATGTAATTACAATCAATGAATTGAACCGGTTAACAGCCAGCTAAATCTTTTGTTTAATGGCAACCTGTGCCTTAGTACAATTGATCCTGCTGTATTTGCGACCAAGAACTGATTAATTAGAACATTAATGATCGGGTACAGACCAGAAAATAATAAGAAGGGCAGACAGACAATGAAACAAATTAGCACGAGGATTACAGAATGGTACTCCCCTTTATCAACAAGTAGTTTCATGGATCCACGGTGCACCGCAGCGGTTACTGAGCGGAGCCGATGAAAGCCAGGTAGAAGAGGGCAGCCAGGCTACGAGTGGTTACGACACGAATGTGCCAATCAACCGAAGGGATGTCGGTCTGCTGCTTGTAGTCGACACAGACCCGTGTGAAGTACTCCGGTATCTTCGCTCTGCGCAGGCCCTCCTTGCGCAGCTCTTGGCTGCAGCTGCTCGGGCCTCGTCACCTCTTGTCGCGACATACCACCAATCCCCAAACTTCGTGCTTTCCTCTTGGACCAGCGAACCTCATATTCATATAAGCAAGCAAAGATCTTCTAAGAAGACAACCCACAGATACCAACTCTTTCTCATGCATATTGGCAATGGGGACGCAAGAGGGATAGTCGATACTACACCTGAGCCAGTGGCGCCAGAAAGAACAGTCTACTAACTCAATGGTGCCAAGGCTCATTCACACATAGAAATCATAAATAAAATGTCCGATTAGGATATCAGAATGGCTACAATAAATTATATAGAAAAGGTTGACACATATTTCAATTTACCCCAACAATGGGGGCATGTTGCAATATAGCAAAATTTCGCTCAAAACAGCCCACTAAGTTTGAAGTATCTGACATGACAGAAGTGTCTTAATTGTTTGCACAGTCTGTACACATGTATCATGGATTATTATTCGCACATGACCAATGAGACCACAATTTGTATTTAGTATACTGTACCCATTTTTCTCTGGTTCTATAAATATCACCACAGATCAAACAATAATTTTCTTCTTCTTCTTCAGAAGATGGATGAAACTGCAATTTTCTTTTGCTGTTAGTCATTGCTTCCGTGTATCCTTTTTTTCTCTTTCCACTCTTCGGTGCCATCTTATGATTTCTCTCCTCCCTTTCTTTTTCTAGAGCTTGTTTTTGTGGTGTGTCTGTTAAGGTAGCAAACTTCCTCTACTTTCTTCCACGGTTGCTCTCTTTCCTTGGTCCAACTTTAGGAAAGGGTGAATGTGTTTAGGGGAAAAATGTTTCCCCTGAAGTACCTGGAACAGAATTAACACCTTTTGTACATTCTCGGAGTTAGCCAGAGGATCTGAAAGTTTTTCTTCTGGAACTGGCCTATCGGTCACAAAAGATGCAGAAATATCACTTTCTTGAAATTTGTCTGGGTCAAATGGGAATATGCCTGTTGCTGAGAATTCTGAACTGATGTTTGCTGGTGAGAAAAGATGAGAAGTCCTTGTTTATAATGGAAGGCAAACGATAACTTGTTAATGTCTTTCCTGGATTTGCTTTCAACCAGGCATCAATTCCCCTGGAGCACATCTTCTTCAAAGGACCATAAACGCTTACATCAAGGGACTGTAATTTGTGAGAACAGTGGGGAGGAAATGATAGAAGCACTACACTACTGTTCTTACGTTTATTAAGAGCTTCTGTACTGAGATAGGACGAATGGTTGCCCAGCAGTAGTAGGACAGGAGCTTCTTTTGTTGGTCTGGTGCCGGGCGGTGTGGACGTGCGCTTCTAGGCGCTTCAGTCTGGAACCGCGTGACCGCTACGGTCGCAGGTTCGAATACTGGCTCGAGCATGGATGTGTGTTATGTCCTTAGGTTAGTTAGGTTTAAGTAGTTCTAAGTTCTAGGGGACTGATGACCACAGATGTTAAGTCCCATAGTGCTCAGAGCCATTTGAACTATTTGTTGGTCTGGTTTGCCTAATAAAATGGTCGAGAAATTTTACAAAAGATTGCCCCACCATCCATCCACTGCGGCAGCACCGATGCAAGCTATGGGCCCGCCACAGATAAAATGATCCTTAAAATTTTTTCTTGGAAAAATAATCGTGGGTGGAATGAATGTCCCTTGTTGCACATACAACAGCTGCTGTTACCAATTGTCGCCATTCAGCAGTGCTCACAATTCCAACTTGTTTCACATCTTTGTGAGCAACTATCCTGTTGTCTTCAGCACTGTAGTTACACTCGTTTCATCCATATTTCGCCGGCCGCGGTGCCCGTGCGGTTCTAGGCGCTTCAGTCCGGAACCGCGTGACTGTTACGGTCGAGGGTTCGAATCCTGCCTCGGGCATGGATGTGTGTGATGTGCTTAGGTTAGTTAGGTTTACGTAGTTCTAAGTTATAGGGGACTGATGACCTCAGATGTTAGGTCCCATAGTGCTCAGAGCCATTTTTTTCATCCATAGTTCAAATTCTGGAAGGAGGAAGAGGGTGCCGAGAATAAACATCTCCTAACTTTTGGAAACACTCCCTAACATTTCTTTTTATTAAATGCTATCATTCTTCCCAGACTCGTGTTTTGAGGTTGTCTTATGGAAAGATCATTGTTTCTCTCCAAAAAATCCTGAAAGCGAATAGGCCCCAGCTATTTCCTTTTGTGCCCAAGATGATGCTATTTTCAAGTTAAAGTGTTTTATACAAAAATACCGCAGTTTTCGTACTTCCTCTTTGGTCAACCTGAACATAATTTCACCGGATCTCACCACATAATCTCTGAGTATTTTTTTCTGACTGTCTGAAAACATTTTCATCTGTTTAGAATACCCACAAGTAACGTTTCTGTCTGTTTCCTTTTTCTTTATGATGAATCGAGAAAGGGTACAGTGGCAAATATTAAATTCTCTTGCAGTTTTTGTAATAGAATAGTCGAACTTTCCTGCATTTTCCAGAACCAAAGTGGCTGCTCTCTTCATCACGTATAAAGGTATCAAACCATTTTCTCTGTTGCGTATAAAGTGATGCATTTTCTTCACTTGAAAGTAAAAATTTACACTGAATAAACGTAAAATACAAGAACAAGAAAAAAAAGCATTACTTTATCCAACAGTGATAAAAATTCGACCTATCCAAGAGCGGGGTAAGTTGTAACACCGTGTTGCAACAGGCCCCGCTTCGCACCGCCATATGAATCATAAGTGAACACTCCGACAATGACTTTAAACTAAAATCGGTTATTACATTGTTAAGCTACAAAAAGTAACTGTTTATCACTTATGAAATCTAAAGTTTGTCAGCGAACGTGCTATTATACATATATATCGTTTTTGAAACTTTAAACAGTTGCCAATGAAAGAAAGAGAACACAAAGGAAAAACGTCGTCTCACGCGGACTCTGACCCTCATAGTGAGGATACTACAAAGTTGAAAGTTCCTCCACACGCTTCCATCACCTCATGGGATACTTCTGGAAAAAATGCGGATGTTACAACAAGCCCCTCTCTCCCCATGTTAATATCAGTGGCGGATCCAGGATTTTGTTTTAGGACGGGATTGACCCAACTGAGCGTAGGCTTTCTGAAGGTAAACATTTATATTCAAAAAAGCACACATAATTATATTTTGATCATTTAACGCATAGCGAGAGTCCTCGGATAACGCTTTGCAAATTCTTCAATGGCTTCGATAGGCTGTAGACATGCTTGATCCAACCCTCAGATATATCTCGGTGAATTTTTCACAAAATACCGCCTTATTACATGTTTTATAGCTGCACTATATTTTGTTCTACGTATTTTCATTTTTCTGGTAATATTACTGTCTGTGAATTTTCTCTTGCACAGATCAGTTAAGTGATGACATGACATGATTGGGCAATGGATGGAAACAAATAACGCAAGGGAACTCTCAGCTTGATTCACTTCTGAATACTCTTTCACGGTTCTGAAAGATATTTTAGTTTGATGACAATGGTGCTGCCGCTACCCTGTCTTTTTTTACGTCACTATGGCTTATTATTGCACAGAACACGCTAACGAAATATTACGGCAAAATTTACAATATGATCTTGTGTCATCGCCATGAATTCTTTCTAGCGAGCCTGCAAGTTTACTATCGCGTAGCGATTCTGCATCGAATTTCTGGGTATATTGTCTATTTACTTTACATATGTTTCTCACTAAAACAACAGCAACTTATCTGAGAAACACCACATTACCATCGGCACTAAAGATACGTACTGTGCATGCAATTGCAGATTTATTAACGCTAGAGTGCATAACAAAACGGGTGCATAACAATACGGACACAAAACAACACGGAAACGAAGACAAAATACCGTGTATTATAAATGTTTAGGTGATATACACTACTGGCCATTAAAATTGCTACACCACGAAGATGACGTGCTTCAGACGCGAAATTTAACAGACAGGAAGAAGATGCTGTGATATGCAAATGATTAGCTTTTCACAGCATTCACACGAGGTTTGTGCCGATGGCGACACCTACAACGTGCTGACATGAGGGAAGTTTCCAACTGATTTCTCATACACAAACAGCAGTTGACCGGCGTTGCCTGGTGAAACGTTGTTGTGATGCCTCGTGTAAGGAGGAGAAATGCGTACCATCACGTTTCCGACTTTGATCAAGGTCGGATTGTAGCCTATTGCGATTGCGGTTTATCGTATCGCGACATTGCTGCTCGCGTTGGTCGAGATCCAATGACTGTTAGCAGAATATGGAATCGGTGGGTTCAGGAGGGTAATACCGAACGCCGTGCTGGATCCCAACGGCCTCGTATCACTAGCAGTCGAGATGACAGGCATCTTATCCGCATGCCTGTAAAGGGTCGTGCAGCCACGTCTCGGTCCCTGAGTCAACAGATGGGGACGTTTGCAACACAACAACCATCTGCACGAACAGTTCGACGACGTTTGCGGCAGCGTGGACTATCAGCTCGGAGACCATGGCTGCGATTACGCTTGACACTGCATCACAGACAGGAGTGCCTGCGATGGTGAACTCAACTACGAACCTTGGTGCACGAATGGCAAAACGCCATTTTTTCGGATGAATCCAGGTTCTGTTTACAGCATCATGATGGTCGCATCCGTGTTTGGCGACATCGCAGTGAACGCACATTGGAAGCGTGTATTCGTCATCGCCATACTGGCGTATCACCCGGCGTGATGGTATGAGGTGCCATTGGTTACACGTCTCGGTCACCTCTTGTTCGCATTGGCGGCACTTTGAACAGTGGACGTTACATTTCAGATGTGTTACGACCCGTGTCTCTACCCTTCGTTCGATCCCTGCGAAACCTTACATTTCAGCAGGATAATGTACGACCGCATGTTGCAGGTCCTCTACGGGCCTTTCTGGATACAGAAAATGTTCGACTGCTGCCTTGGCCAGCACATTCTCCAGATCTCTCACCAATTGAAAACGTCTGGTCAATGGTGGCCGAGCAAATGGCTCGTCACAATACGCCAGTCACTACTCTTGATGAACTGCGGTATCGTGTTGAAGCTGCACGGGCAGCTGTACCTGTACACGCCATCCAAACTCTGTTTGACTCAACGCCCAGGCGTATCAAGGCCATTATTATGGCCAGAGATGGTTGTTCTGGGTGCTGATTTCTCAGGATCTATGAACCCAAATTGTGTGATAATGTAATCACATGTCAGTTCTGGTATAATTCATTTGTCCAATGAATACCAGTTTATCATTTGCAGCTCTTCTTGGTGTAGCAATTTTAATGGCCAGTAGTGTAAATTTAAGAGCTACTAGGCTTTAACAAATTGAATAGTGCTGTTAGCTGTATGTAGAATAGATCAAGTGATTTTAAAAAAATAATTTTACCATAAACCAACCCAGTCTTTTTAAAGTCCACCATAAATCATACCAGCCAGTAGATGCGAAATCTGTACACTAGACAGGTACTCAAAACCACCAAATTTAGTGGGAAAAATCAATAACTTCCCAATTCTGATCCAGTGTCCAATCCACAGCCTCCCACATGGCACCTACCGGAAGATGAACCAACTCAACATAATAAAAAGTCACAAACTCGACTAATCGTGTTTGTATGAATCTCGTTAAGTACATAGAAAATAATCGGAAAGTGTGTCTGCTGAACGTTGAGTCAACAATGATAAGTCACCGATATTCTACCTCTTCTTTCTTCCTTTTCAGTAAAAAAATCCAACGAATATCTCCTTGCCTACGTTTCGATGTAATTTTTTTTCAAAATCTGACAAATACAAACAAAACCACTAGAACAGAGCATTCTATTGTGTCTGATTCGACAAACCATACAACAATGCCCTGTGTGTACAGCAGCGTGGCGCGCGCACTCGCAAACTGCACACTCGTATCGGGCGGCCGGGAGGCGGTGGCAGTGGTGTGTGTTTGTGTGTGTGTGTGTGTTCCGAACGGGTGGCGCGCGATTTAAAAACTAGTCACATAAGCACCTTCTTAGAGAAATGTGATATTTGGAAACCTAATACACCTACTTTAAATGGATTACGTGACAAGTAATGAAAATTCTACTGTAGGTAGTATAGTACTAAGATAGTAGGATAATATCAAGTGTAATTTGAGATTTGTCATGGGTGAACCCACATGATTTTTTGTGGCGGGGGGGGGGGGGGGCGGCTTGAGCCTTTTAGCCCCTCCCCCCCCCCCCTGAACCCTGAATTCGCTGTTGATTAATATGTTCATGTTGTCTGAACCACTTTCTTCGTCCTCAGTGTAGAAGAAAAGTGTAGGTACGAGTACAAACTGCAGTTCTGCACTGCAAGGACAGTAACTTCATTGCATTCATTACGCATGGGATCACAGTTATGTCAGTTCACTATTAGTTACACTTTTAAATGGTGAGGTTGCAACTGGTCAGTAGCGGTGAATATAGCGTCGAATTAAAATAAAATAAAGCCTCAGAAAACCCTATCTCTTTTAAACACATTGCATCAAGAAAATAATTGAAAGAGTGTCGTCTTCCGCCGGCCAGTGTGGTCGAGCGGTTCTAGGCGCTTCAGTCTGGAACCGCGCTACCGCTACGGTCGCAGGTTCGAATCCTGCCTCGGGCATGGATGTTTGTGATGTCCTTAGGTTAGTTAGGTTTAACTAGTTCTAAGTTCTAGGGGACTGATGACCTTCGATGTTAAGTCCCATAGCGCTCAGAGCCATTTGAACCATTTTGTCGTTTTCCGCCTTAGAGGAATCACTTGTAAATTAACTATTTCGCCTCCTATTATTCTGTCATACTTCGGGCACCGGCCGCGGTGGCCATGCGGTTCTAGGCGCTGCAGTCCGGAACCGCGGGACTGCTACGGTCGCAGGTTCGAATCCTGCCTCGGGCATGGATGTGTGTGATGTCCTTAGGTTAGTTAGGTTTAAGTAGTTCCAAGTTCTAGAGGACTGACGACCTAAGATATTAAGTCCCATAGTGCTCAGAGCCATTTGAACCATACTTCGGGCGTGCATCTAGGACAGTACTATTATTCCTCTTCTATTTCGCCTGATAATCTTACAGCTATCTTCAAAGTGAGTCGCTGGCAGAATTTTGACCACTTTACACAACGCTGTAGAATAAACGTGCACGCGTCGGGAATAAACGGGGCTAGTCCGACAAAGAAACTGTGATTGGTCGCTCTCGCGCGACGTCAGCAGGCAGACAACGAGGCCTACGAGAAAGACAGGTCGCGGCGCGTGCGTCACTAAGGTAGGCCTGAGCTCGCCCGCTCGATCAACTCGGCAGACAAACTGCGTTTCTGCAGCTGTTAATTCGTAACCACGTGCGTACGCACAGATGACAATTTCATCTCCTAGTGGAATCCGCTATTATGGGGTCTTACTGTAATTAGTCCTACAGTGATCGGAGTATAATTTCCTACGGCTGTACTGGGGTACCATAAAATTAAAATCGACGCGCAGGGTAGCCACGCGGTCTAGGGCGCCTTGTCACGGTCCGCGCGGCTCCCCCCGTCGGAGGTTCGAATCCTCCCTCAGGCGCGGGTGTGTGTTGTCCTTAGTGTAAGTTAGATTAAGTAGTGCGTAACCTTAGGGACCGATGACCTCAGCAGTTTGGCCCATAAGACCTTACGACAAATTTCCAAATTTTTTAAAATTAAAATCGCACCATTGCTAGTATGAAATGAGGACTGTTAAGCAGAAGAGAATAAATGCTATAAACAAGCCGTTATACAATTTATGTCGAGTACTGCTCTTGCATTAAATTTTGTTGTAGTACTGTTAATCAGCAAGACTTCATAATAGCTGATTCCAGCGGAAGATGTAATTCTCATTAGTACGCACGGCCAGCTGCGAATTAACAGGTTTAAAAATGCGTTTTGTCTCCTGAGCTGAGTGAGCGAGAGGGTCTTAATTTGATCACAGGGTGACTGGCTCGCTCATATTTTACGTAAGGGGCCAGCCAGTAACAATTTCCCGTGGCATCCTTGACGCTCATTTCTCGTTTTCCTTACGTTTTATTTTCTTATACAGCATTTTCCATCTTTTCCCGCTTTCTTTGTGTGTATGCTTCCATTTTACTAAGTTTGTCCACAGTCGTTTCTTTTAATGTGTGTCAGGGCGCTGATGAGCTCGACGTTGAGCGCCCGTAACCCCAACACAAACACAAACACACACACACACACACACACACACACACACACACACACACACACACACACAGCGAGCGTCTTCCGGCATACCTTAGTGTTGTACGCGCCGCGGCCTGTCTTTCTTGTGGACCTCGGCAGATAACGGTCGGCCGCGTCAGACAGCTGACTGTGTAAAAGCAAGGCTGCGGGAAGATTTTGAAATGTCCCCTTAGAAACAGTAATGACTTGCTGTGCTGGTAAACCTCTTACATTATTTACTTTTCAAACAGCTGAGCAAAACTGAACGTACTCAGACATTACTCTCTTTACTTATTCTGATCAACACTAAACTGACACACAATATTTTTAGCGCAACGCAATCTGACTTTCAGTAATCCCTACAAAAGAATGGCCCTGACTAACATTAACCTATACCTTTCACAAATCATTTACCTCACAAAGATCTTCGTTACTCAAGCTACTGCAATACAGCGAGCGCCACAACTGCCAGCTAAGTAAAAAATTCAAACTACTCAAGGCACTAACTATTGATAGGCATAGTTAGCAAATGAAAGATTTTGATAGAGAACAAACAATGTATTTACCTCAATAGTGTTCAAAAGTCATAATGTATATAGCAGTTCATGACATCCAGTCTTACAAATTTCAAAACTCCGCCGTCTCTCTCCCCACATCCACCACTGCTGGTGGCTCACCTCCAACTGCGCAACGCTACGCGCTGTTCACATCCAGCTGCCCAACACTACAATGGCAGACAACAATGCAACTAGCCACAGACTGCACACAACACAGCCAGCGATTTTCATACAGAACGCTACGTGGCGTTACTAATAAAAAAACCTATACAGCCTACTTACAGTTTATAAAGCATATTTCTTCCGTAAATGATTTAAACGCTTTTTAAAAAATGGTTCAAATGGCTCTGAGCACTATGGGACTTAACTTCTGAGTTCATCAGTCCACTAGAACTTAAAACTACTTAAACCTAACTAACCTAAGGACATCTCACACATCCATGCCTGAGGCAGGATTCGAACCTGCGACCGTAGCAGTCGCGCCTTCCAGACTGTAGCGCCTAGAGCCGCTCGGCCACCTCGGCTGGCACGCTTTTAAAGTGTGTTAAAAACAAAGATAAATAAATTGGCCCTAACAAATAGATAACTGGAAATGATTCCACACTAGAAGCAATAATTTAATTTGGTAAACGAACATACCCGCATCCTATACTTTTTAAGTGTATTAATCGCCTGTTGCGAGTGGGAAGCGTATTTTCAATTTTTGCTTGGTCGATGTGTTGTCCACATCAGATTCTTCTTTGCTGCGTTCCTCTTCCTTGCTTGCAACTGCTTCTCTTTATTCAAATGTCTAATGTGGATAAATGTTCCTGTCCTTGCATACAAACTAATTATATCATCGTGCACTAGAGGTAACTTTGCTTTGCTGATTCATATCAGAGTTTCAACTACTTTGTCACACTTAGAAATGTTGTGTCCATGAAACCCAAAAAATATAACTTCAAATTGTTTTACTGTCTTCACCCAGTCTGTTGTCGGCTTTAAAAGACCCCTCGAGAAACAGTAGATGTCCAGGAATCAGAACTTGTCCCAGGGAAGGAGCACATTTCAGTTCGTGATCCCAAGGATTTGTCAGTGGCTCGACACTTAAACGCGAGATAGCCTGCCATGTAGTGTGCAGAATCAGGCGAAACGTCCTCTGTATCAGAATTTTTTCCTTCTGTTTCGTGAATCGTTCTCACGAGTTCTTCTTCCTCATCCGTAATGTGTGGAATGTAACAGTTGCTTGAACACTGAGCATTCACTTGGTTTTCCTCTGTCACGTTAATACAGAGTTCATTGGTAATGAATTTCATGTATTCGTCATCAACCGTTTCGGTGTCTGCAACAGATGTAGTACTGATACTCTCATCAGCAACTGATGCACTGCCTGATAACGGTAGGTCGTCTGCATTTCCTGTTGAAACAAGAAGCCGAATTCTGTGCTCGACCTCGACTGCTGAAGGGTTGTTATAGAAAGCACCAAGATCTCGAATTCTCGAAAAATAATTTTGCAGACAGTCTTCATTTAGTTTAGATGTTAGGATAGATCTTCCTTTATCTTTTCTTGCTTCTTCAAACAGCCCTAGAAGTGATGTGATGGAGATGATAAACCCCTTTTGAAACGGGAACAAACCCTGTTTCCAAAACGCATATCGTGGCAAACACTTCGAAATCTTCTTAAAGTGTTCTCTTGGGCCGGCCTCTGTTGCCGAGCAGTTCTAGGCGCTTCAGCCTGGAACCGCGCGACCGCTACGGTCTCAGGTTCGAATCCTGCCTCGGGCATGGCTGTGTGTGATGTCCTTAGGTTAGTTAGGTTTAACTAGTTCTAAGTTCTAGGGGACTGATGACCTCAGATGTTAAGTCCCATAGTGCTCAGAGCCATTTGAACTATTTGTTCTCTTGGCTTGGAAGATTCAGGTCGAACCCACTACATAGAAGCGTACCATGCTCAAAGGGAACTTTAAAATTCAAGACCTCGAACACATCATTGACTAATTCAAAGAAAGTGCTTTCTCTTTTTTTTCCTAGCACATACAATAGAGCTTTAGTCGTGCGGTGTGAAAATAAACGAGCAGCCATCCTAACATTTTGTCTCATGTACCTGTGACACTGATGTGAGCTTCTGATAAGTGGTCTGTTATATTCAGATCACCTTTCTGACTGTCTAAAAGGCTCTCAATTAACTTCTTCGTTACTGAAGTTCCACTTGGTAGAACTACTCCTTCATCCAAAAAGGGGTTTCTAAGAAGCATCAGCAAGTGAGGCATTTCATAGAAAAACCAGATCGAAATAAGTGTCCAAGGAAGAGAAAAGCAACTGGAATCACTCAACAGAGGGTAGTCCACTAGACCTGACGGGATACCAATTCGATTCTACACAGAGTACGCGAAAGAACTTGCCCCCCTTCTAACAGCCGTGTACCGCAAGTCTCTAGAGGAACGGAAGGTTCCAAATGATTGGAAAAGACCACAGGTAGTCCTAGTCTTCACGAAGGGTCGTCGAGCAGATGCGCAAAACTATAGACCTATATCTCTGACGTCGATCTGTTGTAGAATTTTAGAACATGTTTTTTGCTCGCGTATCATGTCGTTTCTAAAAACCCAGAATCTACTCTGTAGGAATCAACATGGATTCCGGAAACAGAGATCGTGTGAGACCCAACTCGCTTTATTTGTTCATGAGACCCAGAAAATATTAGATACAGGCTCCCAGGTAGATGCTATTTTCCTTGACTTCCGGAAGGCGTTCGGTACAGTTCCGCAGTGTCGCCTGATAAACAAAGTAAGAGCCTACGGAATATCACACCAACTGTGTAGCTGGATTGAAGAGTTTTTAGCAAACAGAACACAGCATATTGTTCTCAATGGAGAGACGTCTACAGACGTTAAAGTAACCTCTGGCGTGCCCCAGGGGAGTGTTATGGGACCATTTCTATTCAAAATATATATAAATGACCTAGTAGATAGTGTCGGAAGTTCCATGGGCTTTTCGCGGATGATGCTGTAGTATACAGAGAAGTTGCAGCATTAGAAAATCGTAGCGAAATGCAGCACTTGGTGCAGGGAGTGGCAACTGACCCTTAACATAGACAAATGTAATGTATTGCGAATACATAGAAAGAAGGATCCTTTATTGTATGATTATATGATAGTGGAACGAACACTGGTAGCAGCTACTTCTGTAAAATGTCTGGGAGTATGCGTGCGGAACATTTGAAGTGGAATGATCATATAAAATTAATCGTTGGTAAGGCGGGAACCAGGTTGAGATTCATTGGGAGAGTCCTTCGAAAATATAGTCCATCAACAAAGGAGGTGGCTTACAAAACACTCGTTCGACCTATACTTGAGTATTGCTCATCAGTGTTGGATCGGTACCAGATCGGTTTGACGGAGGAGATAGAGAAGATCCAAAGAAGAGTGGCGCGTTTCGTCACAGGGTTATTTGGTAAGCGTGATAGCGTTACGGAAATGTTTAGCAAACTCAAGTGGCAGACTCTGCAAGAGAGGCGCTCTGCATCGCGGTGTAGCTTGCTGTCCAGGTTTCGAGAGGGTGAGTTTCTGGATGAGGTATCGAATATATTGCTTCCCTCTACTTATACCTCCCGAGAAGATCACGAATGTAAAATTAGAGAGATTTGAGCGCGCACGGAGGCTTTCCGGCAGTCGTTCCTCCCGCGAACCATACGCGACTGGAACAGAAAAGGGAGGTAATGACAGTGGCACGTAAAGTGCCCTCCGCCACACACCGTTGGGTGGCTTGCGGAGTATAAATGTAGATGTAGATCTTTCTTTCCTTGTCCGTTGGATTTGTGAAAAATGTTTTGGATGTGACGACGCAAAGCTCATTCCACACTCTAGAATTTTTTCCTCTCATATCACACGTTAGGGCCACAACATGCAGCCCTCGACGTTCAACTTTCATTATTATATCTTGGAGCACTTACTTTCATTGTCACATCCAAAATTTACAAAAACCACGAATCATCACAACTAGCACATTGCTGTCCTAAAATCTTGTCCTCCGTCGCATCGTAGCAGATACGGCCGTCAATGTTCATTCCGTCAAAACAGAGCACAGTTTTCTTTTCTAGTACGGTAAATGTATGAGTCTTTGCTCTCAAAATTCTCAAAATTTCTTCCGAAAGCTTGGATTACGCTTAAAATTTCTAGTGCAATTCTGAAGTGTTGCACGACAGGGAAAAGGAATATTGTGCTTTCTCAAATAGTGTAAGTTTTTCGAGAAAGGTCCTTTAAAGTTAGTGCATTGGCAATATCCTGGGAACTCCATTTAACCAGTCTGTTGCCTTGTAACAAACAGCGAATTTGTCCCGCAGTGAAACATTTCGAGAATACATTGTGTACCTTCTTTCTTGTTACACTTTCTTTGACAGTTGCACTTAATTTTCTCATTTTTAACAACACGCACCTGATAGCTTTGGCTCATTTCAGGACTGCATCACGTTCTTTTAGGGTCATTTCTAGCACTGCATTTTTCTTCTTGAAAACTTCTATTTCTTTATTCAGTCTTTTGATTTCTTCGCCCTTGAGTCTTAAATCACTTAGTTCACCGATCGGCACTGTATTTGTTACTTGGTCCACTTTTTTCTTCTTTGGGGGCACAGAATCCAAGGCTTCAACTGCTCTCTTCCGCACATCTCCACTTTCATAGCGCTGAGCTCGCTCACATTCAGCCTGCATGAATGACAAAAAATGTGGTTAATTGCTTATTTCATGTTGTCTGTTTTTTATGACACGAGAGAAATAATAACTATGTATTCATACATAAAATACATGCCATTTGAGAAGATTTAAATCAACACTGTAATTCAATTTAGTCAGATCAATATATTTAGCTTGCTTACCTCCTCGGTAGCTTCATTGTTGCTTTTAGTTGTGTGTACACCTCCATGCCAGTTTGGTAAATGCTGTGATGAAATTGTATTTGCTCTCACCTTCTTTTCTGACGACAAACCAAGGAGCTTGTACTTTAAATCACGTTTGTAAACTTCCGGAAGAAAATTAATTCAGCAGATTCGTGCATTGTTAATACTGATTTTATCTGCTCGTTTGCAACGAGCTACCCACTCCCTTTGAACTGCATTTTTAAGGAATCGATCATATGTTATATCACTAGTTTTACTGGCGTAATTGTTACAGTTTGCAACTGCGCAATTACTCGTGTTTTTACTCATCTATCTCGCTCCGCTATTAGAATAATTATTTAGCCTCACGTGCGGCTCTAGGCGCTTCAGTCTGGAGCCGAGCGACCGCTACGGTCGCAGGTTCGAATACTGCCTCGGGCATGGATGTGTGTGATGTCCTTAGGTTAGTTAGGTTTAATTAGTTCTAAGTTCTAGGCGATTGATGACCTTAGAAGTTAAGTCGCATAGTGCTCAGAGCCATTTGAACCATTCAGCCTCACGTTCCGTCTTGACCGTACACGCGCTATTCGTACATTGCCCGTTGTCAGCCGGATGACGTTACAGTGTGAAAGGCATTATGGGATACTTGGCCGCAGAGCCGCCCGGAATGGCCTTCCTTATAGCGTCTAGTTACCTTACACTCTCGGCAATAAGAGAGTCATAGACAAAACTTCACGGCTGTAAGAGTAATACAAAGCAAGCGTAGAGCCAGCAAATAGTGCTGACAAATTATGTGGTTAACTATTAAAATTGATATTATGTGTTGGAATGACAGGGAGCGGTGACTCAGAACAATAATTCCACCGAGAACACAACTGTAAAATAAATGGGTTCCTCATTTGTTGAGCTGGAAACCCGCGTCTCGGTTCAGTAGGTTCTCTGCTAAGTGTGCGGTATTTCCGCGGCTGCCTTGACTGATGAATCCCGGTAGGATGAGACTGTGCCCAGTATCATAACTACTCGAAATCCATGAAATCGCCATTGGAAATACAGCGTTCAGCCACTGTGGGTTTTTTTAAATGCAGAAGGGGGATGTGTCGCTTGTGTTCCGTCCACCATTTTAATGCAGTGCGTACTATTTGTCTTACGGACATTTTACAATACTGACAAAGAATTTCAGATACATAACAACCTTTCGTAAAGGTAAATTATCTTTCGTAGATTCCAGAAGAGCCGGTGGGAGGAAGATCATATCTACTTTATTTTTCTTATTATTCTGGCAGTTTTTAAAGAGTCGTTTCTCACAGGGAGGGTATATATTTCACTTCTGTTTCTTTTTGCTCTTCCTTTGACTGATCCAACTTTTGCTTTTACAGTCCACTCAAAGGAGAACAAGAAGAAATAGACTGCCATTAGTTTTGCTGTCATTAATGTAGCTGTTTGCCGTAGTTTGTATAACGCGCACTTCACGTTTCTTGCTTCATGTGAACACATTCGGTGGCTTGATCAAATTTCGAGCGGTCGGTGTGTAGGCTAATAGTCGCATTTTTGTGTATCAAGTAGGAAGCTCATAATACTTTTTTAATCACAGAGGTCTGTGCGTTGCAACGATCATAATATATTTAAACTTCCGCAAGTTATCCGCAAATTCAGCCCGATAACAGTGCAAATTTAGAATAATGATTAAGCTATCGACAGAAGTTTAATTTCAATGTGTTATTGTGCAATTGATGTTCTTCACTCAGCAGCGGTTTGTTAGGAATTGTATAACATTTCCTGCACTGCTTCAGTGAATAAATTATTTTTATTTGCAGTCAGTGAGCACAAAGCTTAGGCAGACGATTAGTTATACTCCATGACGACCACTTCAGATTTGAGGACAGAGATGAACACTACCACATTTCAATTTATATACCTGTGCATGCTGCAGACCAAATATGTTCAAATGTGTGTGAAATCTTATAAGACTTAACTGCTAAGGTCATCAGTCCCTAAGCTTACAAACTACTTAACCTAAATTATCCTAAGGACAAACACACACACCCATGCCCGAGGGAGGACTCGAACCTCCGCCGGGACCAGCCGCACAGTGCATGACTGCAGCGCCCTAGACCCCTCGGCTAAGCCCGCGCGGCGCAGACCAAATATGAAGGGCTTATTTCAATAGTGGTACAAGTACATTACCTCCACTTTTTTGATTATAGTGCTTCTGATATTAATGATCCAAACAAACACAAAGAAAGGTTCATCTGTAGAAAGAAGCCATATGCTTGAATATTTCTGGTATCTCAACTGCAGATTTTTCAGCGCTCATTTAACTTTAGAACTCTGTATCGTAAAATGAACAAAAATAGACTTGTACCAGTATTGAAATAAGCCCTTCATATAGAAATAAGCTCGAAATGCATGTCGTCGTCTGCAAAAAGTAAAGTAACTATTTTTCTGTGATGGGAACCCATTTCCGAACTAATCAAGTTCCTTAAACAATCGTGATGACATCAGTCTCTTTGCACAATTAAAATTTGGACCAACTAACGCTCGCATGTTCCTACGTGTAGACATCTGACAGAAATTCGTTTCTAGAGCAGCGACAGTGCGAAGCAGGTTAGTGTGCAAGATATAAGATTCTGTTATTCTGGAACTCATTAATTTTTGAGTCCAGTGAACCGCCATCGACTTGTTGACAATGTCGTTTAAGATTTAAAGGGAATTATACGTCAGAATGTCATAGTAGTATCATACTATTTGACACAAACTGAGTCAAAAGCTTACAATTTAATATACGAGCTTTCCACAATATAACAACATTCTGATGTCACTTTGACTGGTTCGCGAAATATTGCATTAGGGAAGAGTAGGGTTCTTCAATTCGCGGAACTTGAAAGTGTAATATAACTTTGACTACAGTTTTGATCGATTTCATCTAGAACCAGTCAGTTAATATAATTAGTTTCAGAAATCAGAGTTGAACACAGATGCTCATTTGTAAACAGAGATGAAGTCAGATTTTATTTATTGATGGAATTCTGAGAAGATATTATTTGTCTGCGAAAGAGATTGCTTACAAAAAAACTATACGGTCTATGCTGGTGTACTGCTGAAATATGTGGGGCCCATATGATTTTGATCAAATTGAGGAACATAGTGCGTTTTTGAGGTAGGCAGCTCGAATGGTCATTGCCTATCAGAAGCGTGTTCCATAAATGCTGACAAATTTAACTGAGAGTTACTCAAAGAAATAAACCTAAAAGATCTCGAAAACCTGCTTAGAGAACTTCAAAACTAAATTTTAAAGATGAATTTTCGAATATTAGTCATTGCATTTTCAGTGTCTTAATATGACACTAACTAGAAAGGTCACTGTCCCGAAGTCCTTATGCTCATGGAAACAAAAATCGACGCTTAGTCGATCGCCGAAAACGGTGTAGAGTGCGAATGTTATGACCACAGGTTATTGTACCCCAGATCAGCAGAGATGAACAAAACTAAAATCGTCTTACACCAAAAAAAAATGATCAAACACAGTTCCAAATTTTTTAAGTCCACGGCCAGAAAACGCAGGGTAACAGTGTATGCAGACTGTTTAGGTTTTCATGTTGGTAGCGCCACGTAGCGCTCTGTATGAAAATCACTAACTGTACTGTGTGCAATCTGTGGCTGGTTGGCATTGTTGGAATATTCGCTACTGTAGTGTTGGGCAGTTGGATGTGAACAGCGCGTAGCGTTGCGCAGTTGGAGGTGAGCCGCCAGCAGTGGTGGATGTGGGGAGGAGATGCCAGAGTTTTGAGGACGGACGATCTGGACGTGTGTCCGCCAGAAAAAGGAAATTTGTAAAGATGGATGTCATAAATTGATAGATATATATATGATGACTTTTGAACGTTATTAAGGTAAATACATTATTTATTCTCTATCAGAATCTTTCATTTGCTAACTATGCCTATCAGTAGTTAGTGCCTTCAGTAGTTAGAATCTTTTATTTAGCTGGCAGTATTGGCGCTCGCAGTATTGCAGTAGTTCGAGTAACAAAGAGTTTTTTGAGGTAAGCGATTCATGAAAGGTATAGGTTATTGTTAGTCAGGGCCACTCTTTTGTAGGGATTATTGAAGTCAGATTACGTTGCACTAAACATATTGTTTTTCAGTTTAGTGATGATCAGAATAAGTAAAGAGAAAACTGTCTGAGTACGTTGAGTTTTGCTCAGCTGTTTGAAAATCTAGTAACGTAAGAGTTTTTCCAGCACTGTCATTCTTTACATTCAAAGGGGAAGTTTCAACATTTGCATTTGAGAATCTGAACAACCAAAACTACATTGGCGTGATAAGATCGCCGATCAGTGTGCCGGACTGGGTACTCATTTCCCGTAATTAGAATTCAGCGTGAAGGGATGTGACACACAAACTCTTTTGAACCATCGGTCGTCAGCAAAAGGGACTGGCGAGGCAATCTTGATGTCGTAGGTGCTATCTTCACGGCATTTCGTATGTTCAAGATACTCGGAAACGATGTGTGTGGAAGGCTGTCTGGAGCCCCTGTGAACGTTTATTCTTCATTGTTATTGTGATATTCTCTTCAATTTAAGTTGCGGGAAGTTTAAATTGTGTCGGCATAATTTAAAATGCCTTTGTTACATATGTGAAGTTGAATAACAATTCTGTCAATACTCACTTCCCTGGCTAAATGGCTAACGCCAAAGGTCAATTAATGATTAAATAAATAAAAAATAATTCATTTGCTGCAGTTAACCAACGGCCAGTCCCAAGTGACTTGTTTACCACGTCCTTGCAGTAGCAGCTACCGAATGTGGAACGATTCCCACCGCACAAGTAATGTCGTTGACACTTCTCAAGCCTGTTTCCATTTTGCTGGACTGTCAGATTGTTAGATCTTTAAGTATGCTTCCTGTAAAGCCGGAGAACACAACATTGTATTAATTATTACATGCACAGTCACAGATAAGTAAATATTGTTGACATTAGCCACACGCTAATGGATCTGGACGAATCTATAATATACGGAAGAAAAATAATCCTTCTCGTGCACTTTTTATTGACTTCCAGAGCAGATATGCAGGTGAAAGACAAACATGAGGGTCGCGATTTGGAAACGAGAACTGAAGAGGGGTGTCATTAACAGCTCTGTTCCGTAATTACCAGCTAAGATGGCTTGTGATCATTGTGATATTAAATCGCGAATTTATTTTGATCATCAAGTTCCTTATGAAAAGTGCGCTAGTTTCTTAGGAGAAACTGACAGTCTGGCGACTTGCACACTACCTCGCACTTGGTGTCTAACAAGACAAGCTGGCTGCTGCATCTATATATGTGGAGACTATGAAGATGGCGGAAGAAATGCATTTTGGAACAATTCAAGGCAATACGGTAGAAAATTTAAATTAGTAAAGGACAATGAAGTTATGGCAGCGGCACTAATCGCAATCCTTTGAAGTTCCTCTTTCCGTTCAGTATACTGTCAAAAGAAATAACATATCAGATTCGAAATCAGCGTTCCTTTGTACGGGGAAAAATGAGTCACCCAATAGAATCGCAGACGTACTGAGAGAAACCCAAACGAAAAGCAGGAAGTCAAAATGTATTGGATCAAAGGTCACTGTCAGATAAAAGGAAACGAAATTGTAGATAGTCTGGCCAAGTAGGTAATATGTGATGGCGAAGAAAACATCTTAAAGTACCAGCAAACAACTTTCTACAGAAAAGAAGACTGACAAGAAATTAATGGAATAAAGAACGGACGAAATCCTCGAATTGAAGAGGCGAACATTATGGTAACATAGCATCAGTAATACCAAGTATACTGTTCGCGCAGGATAGGGTGGCCAGTGCGCAATGGCCAGTTTATGTCCAAGTCCAAAGCTCTGAAAGAGTTCATTCGTTCGTTCGGAAGGGGAGGCCGACAGTATTCGCCCCTTTCGACTGGTCGGCGTGACCGAATCGAGGTGCACGCCTCGCAGTCTTGCTCAAACGATTTCACAGAAACTATTCGGTAAAAAAAATCATTTTTGTATTACTTATAGGTTTATATATCAGGTTCATGATGATGTGACCATCTTTTCATTTCGTTAATGTTCACAGTTGTGATATTTACAAGGAAGTAAGACACTGCGCGAAATTCGAAAAATTTGCAATGAAAAGTAGATGTTGCTATGATTTTGCGTTTGGTGCACATTACATAATACGTTGCTGTGTATGAAATTCAGCTAACATAATGAATTTTTCTTTAGATATGGACCTACCACCAATCTCGAGAAAAGTGATCTGACGTAGAATGCTCATTAGCGATCGCGCCGAAGCAGCTATAAGTCAGGGCGAAATATTCCTCACATGTCATAAAGGGTTCGAGATATCAAAATGAGATTTTGGCAAATGATAGCACACAAAGAGGAGAATATTTTGCGACATTTTTATTATGCAAAACTCCTTTATCTGTTGCGTTATTCCACTAACTACAGACTTTTTCGATGAATGAATGTAATTTTTAAGGGCCATCAATAGCTGGTGAAACGAGAAATGCTATGGGTTTTGTAACAACATAAGCGAAGAAATCAGATTTTTTTTGTACCGAAAAATGTGCTTTTTCTTAAGCTACTGACCTTACTTTCCCGGAGTTACTCATTTAATAAACTTAATAAACAACTGTTTCAGAGTTCTCTCGCAATTGCACCTGCACAACATGTTAGTGAGGTGACGCTGTGTAAACTCCGCTGTGTTTTGGCAAAAGCAACAGATTTTAACGTGACAGCATGAGAAATGTGTAGGTTTTACTCAAAATTCGCCACTCATGACACTTCCCTGAAAGTGACAAATGGTTAACAAAGCAGGCGAAAATAAATCGCTGCATTTTCAGCGGAAATCTTTTTAGATATTAACCAAAGTAGAGGTGACCGATCTTTTTGAATGGTCACCATGCAAGTTCGGTGTGGAGAGGCTCCACTTAATATCTTCAAAAAATGTGACTGCGGGCCTCAGTTTAGAATGGTACCTCCCCTCGAACACTCGGCATTTCCCTTACAGCGTCTACCTCTATTGCTCTCCCATGCATGCATTGCCTACGGCGCATCAAATGGCCGCGGTATTCTGCATGAACTCTACATTGGTGCTTGAAGAGCTATAATGGCAGAAAGCATGTGGCCACTATAGCATTACTGAGCCTCAGTCATGCATACATCTACATCACGTTCACACTGTTGAGTTAGCGCTTTGGGAACATGGAATCACGGAGGATATGCACCCCTTGCTTTTTACAAGCAACAGTCAAAGATAACATTCCGCAACAATGGTTCAGCGTGCTGTGGCGTTAAAATATTCTCCTCCAACATCTGTGCTGACACTCCTAGCGACAAAAGACTGCGAGGTGCTCGAGGAATGAATTATGTTCTTTAGGTGTTACAACACCCCAAACATCTAGAGCCCCTAATGACATCCCTTTGGTAGCAAAATATGTAAAAAAATTAGTTATTCTGACCTTGACGGGAGCTGCTGACAACAAAATATAAACACTATTGAAAGTTTGACTGACAGAAATATTATGAAACTAACAACGTTTATTACAAGGAAAGAACTAAATGAAAGACTATCAAATGACACGAAGCATGAAACTCGAAATAAAGAATTCAAAATATATGCCTTACGAAGATTAACACCCAGACAAGATAAAGCGATGAGAGATAACGTTTATCCAAGAAGAGAGTTGTAGCCGCATCGAGCTATAAGTTCGTTGCGACTACAATGTAGAACTTCAATTGAGATGTAAATTCGCTCTCTTGTAGACGTTGCGATAATAGTACGCCTACTGACCGCTACTAGATTGTTTGAGACCGATATGGAGTTTTAAGGCTTTTCCAGTATCGTCTTGACGTACTAGTCAGAATTCTGAACAGATGTAAGATAACAGTTAGCGTTTAGGCAGACAATGGAACAGTTATTATACGTGAAGGAAAAGTAAATAGTGTGATACTTAATCAATTCTGGGACTTAATCGCCGTGATCTGTGATAGTCACGAACATTGAAGTATACAGCAACATACCAACCGCCGACATGAACTCTACAAATAGCCTTGAGTAGGAAACATCTACACGTGATAATGAAGAATTCACAGGTACGCCGTGTTGTCGGAAACTGTAGTCAATGTCAGAATTGCTGATGCAAATAGCTTCAATTCCCTGAATGACAGATCGGAGTGCTGTTCAGTGCAGTGGTTAAATAATTCAGAAGTTCAATAAACTCAGCTATAACTTTAATGCTTTGTGTCGGCTACATCATTTAATGGAACTTTATAACTGTGAAATAACTGATTCTTGAGATAAGGCCGAAGTTAAAGGTGATTTAGTGACATTAATAACAGGGAACCGTAAGTTTACATCGAAATACGACTCCTTCTGTACCTTGTTTAGAGAATACGTTACTTCTGGATTTACGACGTAGGAGTTGTTTAATTAGCACCGTAGCGACGCTTTAACGACGCTATAATACTACACAAATCAACGTCTTCGAAGACTATAATGTGGCATCGGCTTGAATGGTGGAACTTATAATTCGAGATATCATATTATCTACGTTTGAACATTCATTTGCAAACCGGGCATAAAGAACTACTGTTATCAAGTTTCGCGTAAGCTTATAATCCCGTCACGAACACGCGAAGGATATTGTTTTAGATACAGGGAGTTGTTGCGGTTCCGAGTGGTGCAGTCGCTGTGTGTGGCAGTAAAAAAGACAGACATCCTTCGAACACCACTGCTTCAATTTAAGCGAGGGCCGCTTATACATTCCGGAGTGCTGCTCCATCGATACGCGGATATCTGTTAAAAGGGAGATAGTATCTGAAACTAACCAAACAAAGCGAGGAGCTTGTTTCAACAGTTGCAGATCGGATTTGTCGCGATCGACGGACGCCGCCCAGTGTCCACCAGACTTGAACCACCATCCCCGTCGAGCTGACACACACACACACACACACACACACACACACACACACACACACATACACACACACGCCACCGTGTCCACCAGTGTATGCAAGGCAATTATCTTCAGGAACACGTACACTTGCCATGCGAAAGGCGTCTCTTGTTATGTGGCCCGTGCAGCTCTCCCCCCCCCCCCCCCCCCCCCCGTTAGATTAAGTTTATGGACCGATGGCCTTAGCGGTTTGGTCCCATAAGACCTTACCACAAATTTCCAAAATTTTCTTCGGCGTGAATGTTATTTTTCGGGTCAGCATATACTTTGGATTTCAGAAATCCGCACCGAAAATTTTTACAAGCTGATAAGTCGACGTACGGTATGGCCAGCTGACGTCAGCAAAGTGGGAACCAAGGTGCTGTGGAAACATTCCACGTCTAAGGTTGTCTTGGACGTTCTGTGTGTGTGTGAATGTGGTGAATGTGAAATGCCTGGGCTAGCAGAACAGAGCGGATTAGGTTGTGGAAAGGGGCCAAAATAAGTTGCTGTTAGTTGCACTCAACATATAAGCTTTATTTATCAACATACAATATTACAACAAGGGTGCAAAACACGCAAAACCTTGTGACTCTTAAAGTTTTCCCGGCGTATCGAATATTCCACAAGATTTCGGGATTGCAGCCGGATCTCATCGACTTCTTTCCACGATACCATCTTCAGGCGAGTGTTTGACACTGGAGATTGCTAGTGCAAGTCTCTCTATTTATACCTAAAAGTGCCGCAGGCGCGCATGCGCAAGTTACCGTAGCATGCGCGCCACCTGTCGATTCCAAGGCCCTCTACAATATTACTGCATCTATGGAGCGCAATCGAATGCGTGAAAAAAGTAAAACATGCACGCAAACGTGTGCAAAACAATAAAATTTCAATATTAAAATTACTTGTCGCTCGACGTGTCAGAAGCCATAAAAAGTTTTCTTTTGGTTGAAATTAAAGAAATCAACGGGTCCCAGGCCTTAATCAATAAAAAGCCGCCATCACGATTAATGAGATTATCCGCTAAACGTATTTCCACGGATTCCTTCACAACTGAATCCCAGAAGGATCTCGATGGGGCCAAGATTTTCGTGGCCGAATAATCCATAGTATGTCCTGTGGAAATACAATGTTCGGCTATAGCCGACTTACTTGGCTGTAAAAGGCGAGTGTGGCGCTCATGTTCAACGCAGCGGTCGTGTACTGTGCGTGTGGTTTGACCAATGTAGGCTTTCCCACACTCGCAAGGTATTTTATAAATTCCAGCCTTCCGTAATCCCAGGTCATCCTTAGCTGAGCCCAGAAGAGCACGAGTCTTTGTAGGTGGCCGGAAGATTGCTTTCACACGATGTTTCTTTAAAATTCTGCCTACTTTCGATGAAATGTTCCCGACATATGGGAGAAATGCTCTGGACTTAAACACCTCCTTATCCTCTTGATCTTGTTGGTGGTCACGTTTTTTCCTCCTTAAAGCAGTACTGACCTGATGTGCAGAATATCCATTACGTTGAAATACCGATTTCAAGTGCTCTAATTCGTCTGCAAGGCTGTCTTTATCAGACACGACATGTGCCCTATGCACCAACGTTCGAAGGACGCCCATAGTTTGTGACGGGTGATGACAGCTTGACGCCTGCAGGTACAGATCCGTATGCGTGGGTTTTCGATAGACCGAATGCCCCAATGACCCATCCACCCTGCGTTTAACCATGACGTCCAGAAATGGTAGGCAACCATCCTTTTCAACTTCCATCGTAAACTGAATGTTTGTGTGGATGGAATTCAGATGTTGTAAAAACCGTGAAAGCTCTTCTTCACCGTGAGGCCACACTACAAAGGTATCGTCCACGTACCGCCAGAAGACTGTTGGTTTCAACATCGCCGAATCGAGAGCCCTCTCCTCAAAGTCTTCCATATAAAAGTTTGCCACCAGTGGGGACAGAGGACTGCCCATGGCAACAGCGTCAAGTTGCTCGAAATATTCATTATTAAATAGAAAGTAAGTAGAGGACAGGGCATGGTGAAACAGCGCCGTTATATCGGCCGTAAACTTATTGCCGATAAGTGACAATGAATCCAAAAGAGGGACCCTCGTAAAGAGTGAAACGACATCGAAACTTACTAATAAGTCCGAATCCTTCAGCTGTAGTGTTCTCAGTCTATTGATAAAGTCCGCAGAGTTGCGAATATGGTGCGTACATTTGCCAACAAAAGGTCTCAGTAGCGAAGCCAAATGACTAGATAAATCATATGTTGGAGCACCGACATTGCTCATTATGGGGCGTAAGGGCACATTATCCTTATGGATCTTTGGAAGACCATATAACCTCGGTGGAACAGAACTGTGAGGTCTCAATTCGATTGCTCTCCATAGATGCAGTAATATTGTAGAGGGCCTTGGAATCGACAGGTGGCGCGCATGCTACGGTAACTTGCGCATGCGCGCCTGCTGCACTTTTACGTATAAATAGAGCGACTTGCACTAGCAATCTCCAGTGTCAAACACTCGCCTGAAGATGGCTGTAAGGTTGTCAGCCGAAATATCGTGGAAAGAAGTCGATGAGATCCGGCTGCAATCCCGAAATCTTGTGGAATACCCAAAATCTTAATCGACCTCCTTTGATTAACTCAAAATCCAAGATGCAAGGCCTAAGCAAGAAATTGAAATACAAGGTTCTTCAGGAGGTTTCGCCCAAAACTATTTCCTAAATTCTCAATCTAACAGCCTGAAGGTCTCAGCAATTTAGTTTTAATGGAACTTGGCTGGAGGCCGCATATTAAGCAATAAGAAGAGTTTAAAAAAAAAAGGCAGAAGGCCTTATCTTAAAACATTTCATGCAAAATTCGGCTGAAGGCCCCATATAAAAGAATAACAATCTCATGCCTTAAGGGTAAGACAAGAACATTAATTTCAGAGATATTGATACTCGGCTGAAGGCCACACATCAACCCAAACAGGGAAATTACAATGTAATACCTAAGAAACGGCGGTCAGAAGTTTCCAATGGTTGGCCTGAGATTGTAACACTTAAGCCGTCGGCACACGGACCGTGCTGTCGAGCGTTAACATTGAGCGTGCCAAGTTCAACGTGCTGCTGAACGCTCATTAACGATGCGGCTTGTGCGTACTGTACGTGGGCCCCAACGTGGTATACGCGATCGCAACGCACTCCAGCGGCAGTTGAGGGATGTTTCCAGTTCGTAAATCACCCTGTTTACTCAACGGACGCGAGTAAAATTCCCACTTTAGCTCTATTAAAACGCATATTTCCTCCATCGTCCACGAAAAGGAAAGTACCATGTCCAATCAATAAGGACACAGGCTTATAAAAGTTCCATTACAAACAGTGCTGTACAAATTTGGAATACTTCTCCTCATAAGATAAACATTATTTCATCATTCCTACATTTTAGTAAAACCCCAAGCTCAGTCTTACTTGATCACTGTTCCTACCCAGTAGCAGAATCTTTGCAACATGTGAATTACGAGGCGTAAAAGAAAAAGGAGCAAAATATCTTTATACAAGTAGCACAAGCTGTCCTGTAGATTAAGCCAATCGAAAAAAGTCACCCCTCAAAAAAAGTTGAACTTATATTTAGATAACATCAAATATTATAGTATATACTTATATTAAACTAATAATAATGTATGAGAACCTAATAAAAACGCGAATGTTAGGAAAAAAAAGTTGGAAGTGTCAATACGCGAACCACCGCCTCAACATACAACTCAAGTCAGGACAGTAACGCTACTCATTACGCTTAACCGACAACACTCCCTCTGCCTCTACTCATATTGTGTTACCCTTGCTGAAAACCTTAATCGTAGATATGTTACTAATTGAAATTTAATTGTAACAAATTGTACCAAGAACAATGCGTTTTCGGAAAGACTCCCGAACGTGCTATTCCACGCTATGACTTCAGAAACTCGGCACGCTCAACGCTAAACATTCGGATGCACGGTCCATGTGCCGACGGCTTAACGCCCGTTTAGGTGAGACAGGTGGCCTGTCCAACGACTTCTCAATCTGAAGGCAACCCAACCGACAGGCAGCCGACCGACCGATCAACAAAATCAGTTCCACTCCACGCAATCAGTAAAATGTCCACAAGATTTCGATACAACGACACACAGAATATTGGCGCCCACAGTGACCAACAACACCTCAGCTGTCGAACTACACGCCGCACTGGACTGCAAGAAGACGGCGAGGAAAATACACTCCCAGAATTACGTCAACGACCAGGGCAGGTAACCAGAACGTCAACGGCCACAAGGCAGAAGATACCGCTGGTCAACTTCAATAACAGGGAATAAATAAGTTAAGTTAAATTCCACAGGAAGACGGCTGGAATCTTAGCCGACTTGAATACACAAACGTTGTTGTTCGCGGGAATGTCCCAAAAGCGACAACCAGGATCAAACGAAAAAATGTAAACAGTTGAGGCTCGATAGTAGGTTAAGTGAAGACTCAATTTTCATGTCCAAGATCGGTGGGCGACGAACTTCTGTAGCACTCACGAGCAGCACCTCACACTCCAACCGCGCGTGCACACCTCCAGCGGCCCCAGCCAGAGAATGCGCGACGGAGACTTCGTTGCTGCTGCTCCATCCAACCGACCGACTGGTCACACACCGCCCAGCCAGAAACTGTATCCGCCACACGAAAGATAGATACACGCTGCTGCTGCTACTCAAGGAGAGGACAAAAACATTATCGCAATAAACTCGGGAGAAAAAAAGCCAGAGGACTGCAACCAAAGCTTAACCTAAGGCAAGCATGACTAGAGCCAACCACGGCTCAAAATGGTTGCGCCGTCCTGCTGGAACCACAAGTACTGTACATATCGATCTGATGTTACAGTGGCGGGGTCATCCGCATCATTCTCAAAAAAATACTGACTAATGACACCCTGGACAGACATGCCACACCAAGGAATAATTTTTACGCTAGAAAGTGGTCTTTTGTACATTTATTGAGTGATGGTCGGCGCTTAGTACCTAAAGTTTTGTTTGTTCACATAGCCTGATGAATGGAAATGTACCTCATCAGATATGTAATTGTTGAAAAAATCACGTTGGGTGTTGCTCTTATCCAGAAGCTTGAAGGTTACAACCAATGTAAAAATGTTGCCAAAACGAAAGCTGCGTTTGGTTGACACTATCACCGCATTTGAAAAAAAAAAAAAGTTTTAATTGCAAACAGACGATGTTCATTTAACCGAGATTGATACTGACTAATAATGTTCTGAATCGCACTACGCACTGGTATCAACACGAACAGGCGCAGCGGGGTGTTGTAGAATCTTATTTGTTTGCTCTTTCATAACAATCTAGAATGAAGTCTTCTCGATATCGCGGATAAAGGGGGATAATATCCTAACTTATTGTGTCGTCTAGGATAATACACGCTAAGATACTGGATGGGACGGCAATCAGATGATCTGATGTACATGCACAAGCAAGCAAATGATTACAATTTCAGAACAATTGGATGATTTATTCACTGGTCACCGGGTTTCACTTCGAAGCAGGATTCATCAGTGAAGACAATTCTGCTCCAGTCAATGAGATTCCAGGCCGAAGACGTTTACGGAGACGCCCCGGACAGTGGTGGGATACCAATGTGACTGTCCCAGCCTTAGGACCCGATAACCAGCAGTGATGGTCCAGGGTACCATTTCTTTTCATAGCAGGATCCCTTTGGTTGTCAACAGCGGCACCATTACCGCACAGCTGTGCGTCGAAGATATTCTACGCCCGTTGTTTTGCCCTTCATGGAAGTCTCCCGTTGAGGGTGAAGAGAGTTTTCGATCGGGAAATGCAGATTCTCAGTTCCCCAAACGCGCCAAATTTGCTTACTTGCCAACCCGTTCAAATGAAAGTGGGCTTCGTCACTAAACAAAACCGTACAGCACATACCAATTCCGATTATGCCCCACGGCCAACAGTGAAGTTTGAACGTCCTAACACAAACCGTACAGAAGTTATGACTACTTTATTTCATATGGTTCAATAATTGTTGCCCTGTATATGGCATCAATTAGCGTGCAAAGCCTAGAAAGTATTGCAGTTTGCGAACAAAATGAAAATTCGATTACATAAAAACAAAAAAACGAAAATATCTCTGCAAACCATACCGTCCACGCGAGCAAAGCAGCGGGCGCTAAGCTAGTCGTTACTATAAATTGAGGGTAGGCACTTTCTTACACCGGCTCCTTCAGTTACTAAGACTACCGTGAACTTTTGTACCGTAACAGTTTAACTCTGCCTCACACAACTGAAGTTTCAGTGCGGGTGTCAGAACACAACAAAACCTAATTTTACCTTTAAGGCCTATCCTATAACTTGTAGCTAATTTTTACATCGCTCTTTATATTTAAGATTTTAAGAGACATGTAGGAACGGCTAATTGAAATGCAAAAATTGAACTAAATTTAAATGTTAATATGAGTATGAGTGGAGCTTCAAATGGCTCTGAGCACTATGGGACTTAACATCTGTGGTCATCAGTCCCCTAGAACTTAGAACTACTTAAACTTAACCAACCGAAGGACTTCACACACATCCATGCCCGAGGCAGGATTCGAACCTGCGACCGGAGCAGTCGCGCGGTTCCGGACTGAGCGCCTAGAACCACGAGACCACCACGGCCGGCATGAGTGGAGCTAATCACTGTTAGCAAGTGCGTTATTAATTTACTTAATAAATTCAGTACCTTCCAAACCAATCTCTTCAGTTAAACTGAAGAACTGATGACTTTAATATTCGTAAAAAACAGCCATTTAGTCGTTTTATGAAATATAATCAGGTTTAGTGCGAAACGCGTTCTCCTTACCCTTGTCCGATAGTCGCAAAGAAAGCTTTTCCAGTTACGAGTCAGCGAAATACAGCGGGAGTCATGTCAGAAACTAGTGTTATAATTTTAACGTTCACGATATCGATGGGTAGTGGATTTTATCTTTACAGTTATTTTTCTGCAGTCTGGCTCGCAGTAGCTAGGTCGTGTCAGAAACAACGGGTTTCCAACTTTTCTGTGTCGTATGGAGAAAAAATGACCATGCAGCTACCAAAGACGTTTATTTTGCATTCCGGTTTATGCATATTAATATATTCGGTAGCTGTAGCGTGGAAAATTGTTTTCTCTCATACAACGAAGTGTGGAGTCGAGGCCACAGCGCATTTTACCACATTGTGGAAGAGCTTCTAGTTTTCTGTTATTGTTGCAGATTCTTTGCTTTGCACAAACATTTTTTTTAACAACAAATCTTACATTTAATGCTGGAGACATAATTGGCAATTACGCAAATGATATTTTCGTCATGAGGAAATTCGAAAGCAGTCAAATAAGTCGCGGAATTAAATGCGTACATATATAAGATATTAAGCGTATAGTTTCTACAAGGGCCGCACGAGGAAGCACTCCACACAGCCAGAAAAGCAGCTTTTGTTTTTCAGCTGCTTCCTGACGATTCCATTCCGGAAGTTGGTCGTTTGCTGACGACGGTAGCGATTCTGTCCCCTTACAACGGTGCAGTGGAAGAAACTACTGGAGAAAGAACGTCGCAGTGACAAGAAATATATTTTGCTGTAGAGAGGAACGTTCTGCTATCGCAAAATGGAATGAGGAGTAAACTGCTGGAGACAGTCCCCGGCGGACATCATGGTCAGTGTATTTCTGCACTCCAAGAACGCGCTCTGGACATCGCAGAGAGAATGCGAGGTCTGCTACTAGCGTAGTGTTAACAGCTGACTATAAAAACGAGTCTGTTATTGGCATGAGACGAGGATAGTCGTAAAGTAATTCCCATAAAGTTTAATAGAGGCACTATATACCGCACTTCATAAGAACATATGTCCGCCGATTTCCTGTTACCACTCGTGTATGTGATAGAATGGAACGTATAGCTAAATTCTTTGCCTCTGCGCTTGTCTGTTCCGTTCCAGAGAAGGTCTGTTGCTTTGTTACGTATCACAACTTCAGTAATGGGCACTGTAAAGTTCATGAACGAATAGCAAAAAGTATAAGGTATGGAACTTACAATAAAACACTGCCCATGTGCAAATACAGCAGTGTTTGTAATTTTCATCATGAGAGGTAAGGCATCACTCTGCCACCACCAAGTGAAGCTTCAGTGCGGGTATCAGAGCATAACAAAAGCTAATTTTACCTCTAAGGTTGGTTGGTTGGTTTTGGGGAAGGAGACCAGACAGCGAGGTCATCGGTCTCATCGGATTAGGGAAGGACTGGGAAGGAAGTCGGCCGTGCCCTTTGAAAGGAACCATCCCGGCATTTGCCTGGAGCGATTTAGGGAAATCACGGAAAACCTAAATCAGGATGGCCGGACGCGGGATTGAACCGTCGTCCTCCCGAATGCGAGTCCAGTGTCTAACCACTGCGCCACCTCGCTCGGTACCTCTAAGGCCTATCCTATAACTTGTAGCTTATTTTTACATCGCTCTTTACATTTAAGATTTTAAGAGGCTAATGACTGTAAGTTACATGCTCTATACGAGTATGTAGAACGACCATGTAGCAGATAAGCGTGATGCATCCGAATTTATTATGTGAAAACTCTTGAAGCTTTTTAACTAACAAGGGGAGGCCGCCAATTGTGAAATTCAGATTCGATTCATACTGCGCATAATAAAAGCTCATGGCCAGTGGTGTAATGTGGCAAAGCACCAAGATGCACTTCTCAGCCGTTGTCGAGAAAATCGACAGTTAAAAGAAACCGTTGCGGTGAAATACTCTCGATGATCAGCAATTTTCTACAGCGTCGTGGAGCAGCAGTAAGCGCTCGGGTTCGTAATCCGAAGGTCGCTGAATCGAATCTCGCGCCATGCAATTTTTTTTATTATTAGTTTTTTGTAATTCAAATATATATATATATATATATATTAATACTTTATATATATATATATATATATATATATATATATATAAAGTATTAATGAATTGCTTATGCATGTTGGTGAAGGCGGATCGCTCTCCAATTGTACCGCCTCCATTTTTCCGTTTTTTTTTAACAGGGTGTACCAAAGCTCTCCCGTCCGCACTGATTTTCGACAATGTTATAAGTTGCGCTAGGGACCGCATCGACCTTCTTTCGAAGTTAGCAGGCAACTACGCCGTTATGCGGCGGCACGTTTCGGCCCATTCAACATGTCATTCAAGTGTAACGAGCGAGTAACGGAGTTTATATTTCATACCTGCCACAGCAAATTTGTGTTCGTGGGGTCTCTATTCTAATTCGAACGTTTGACTTACGCTATACGTATTCGTTTCGGAATATCGTTTCTACGTCTTCCGTAAACTATGCGTGGTTAACATTATGAAGATAATTAATAACATTTGTGAAATACAACTTTGTTTGAGGAAAACATAATGATGTTCGAAGTCGCCAGTTTTTCCACGACAAACGACTTTCAACAACTTATTGTATGCATAATTGTTGCAACTGATTGCCGGGAATTATATATATATATATATATATATATATACTTGAATTATAAAAAACAAATACTAAAAAAAAAGGTTGCATAGCGTGAGATTCGATCCGGCGACTTTCGGATTACAAACCAGAGCGCTTACCGATGCGCCACGACGCTGTAGAGAATTATTAATCGTAGAGAGTATTTCACTGCAACGGTTTCTTTTAACTGTCGATTTTCTCGACAACGGCTGAGAAGTGCATCTTGGTGCTTTGCCACATTACACCTCTGGCCATGAGCTTTTATTATGCGCAGTATGAACCGAATCTGAATTTCGCAATTGGCGGCCTCCCCTTGTAAGTAAATAAATGTCATATGACTAGGGCATCCCGTCGGGTAGACCGTTCTCCGGGTGCAAGTCTTTCAATTTGACGCCACTTCGGCGACTTGCGCTTCGATGAGGATGAAACGATGATGATTGGGACAACACAACAATCAGTCCTTGAAATGGGAAAATCGCCGACCCAGTAGGGAATCGAACCCGGACCCTTAGGATTGACATTCTGTCTCGCTGACCACTCAGCTGCCGGGGACGGACCTTTTCAACTAGAGCAAACTTTACATTCTACATATTTATTGTTCATGTCTACACATTTGTTCCTAAATATCGACACCCTAGCGACGAAGACATTTCTCCCAATGAGAGTAACATGCATGACATATAACTCTCCAGCCGGTATAGACAACAGAATAAAGAATTCAGAGGCATTACTCTTTAGCATGCCCTCATAATAATGCTTCATTTTTGCAAGTTTCTTGAAATTAAGTAAACTTTTATTGTAACTTTCTCTTGGTAGTTTTTCGTTTGCGGTTCACTAGGAAGAAAACCTATTGTATCTGAAATCACTATATTGCGGTAATTTGGGATGAGCGATCACGCAGGTAACGATTAGAATCCCAGGGGTGAGAGTAACATCACCAGAATTCCAAATTACGCTTAAGTTAATGACAGATGACCGCGATTCGCCAATTGTAGTCACAATATTGTGCAACGGTGTACTCAGTTAAATTTATTTCTTATCGGCTGTCCGCTGCCGGAAGGAATATAATGGGAAACCGCTTTCCTTGAACAGTAATGCGGGATTTCCACAAAGTCCCTTATTTAAGAAGGAAAATGGCATTAACGGTTCATACACACAGAAGTGTATTGCTGATCTTTCTTCATTATACCATTTTCTCTGTACGTACCTGTTTACATATATTTAAAAAGGTTCGTATATGTTTCTAAAATTCACGCAATGAGAAGATTACTCATCACTCTAGAGAATTTATTTCTGCCTATAACTAGGTATGAGAAACGTTTAGACACTATGAGCTTCTCTATTCAGCGAATCGAGAACAGTGAAAGGCAGGCTCGTGTCAACATTCTTTTCTGCCTATTTCGTCTATGGAAATAAAATTTTTATACCGTTTTGTTTAGACACTGAGCTAAATAACTGGCAATAACAAAGGATGTCATAATTATTCTTCATGTCGCATTTTACTAAATTCGTCTCTAACGGTCCATCACTTGCTCGTTACTAACAAAGCATTTCTTACGTCTTTCTCTTGAAGCGAGTGCAGCACGGAGATACTTTGCTGAGCTATGCCAGGTTTACATCGTTGTGTCGGGCTGAGTATGTCCTACACTCCATATATGACATGTCTTTCGCCAAAAGTCTGCTTGAGTTTTTCATTGTACTCAGGGGCTACTCGTCGTATGTTAGAGCAGAACGCTCTGTTGCCGACAGCATGGTGGGTACGGCGCAGATTTTGTGCCATATACAAATGGATAAGCGTTTGTGCCACGATTATAAACGCGAAAATCGAAACACACAGATAAGAAAGCCAAATGCAGCATCCAAACTGCAGTCGATGTTTTAACGATGTACTAACCGAAGATTGAAATATGCATTACGCCAACTGAAGATGAATACCAGAGACGCCTATTGGCATAAATAAAAATACACTAAAATGTGTCTCGATGCTATATTTAAAAAAATAATATAATCCGCGGCTACGGAGTTAAACAACCAATAAAGTGTATCAATTAGTGAAGGAAATCTGCTGCTAGGTAGCTGCAATTTACACATACATGATACCACGCGTCATTCTGAAATGGCTCTGAGCACTATGGGACTTAACATCTATGGTCATCAGTCCCCTAGAACTTAGAACTACTTAAACCTAACTAATCTAAGGACATCACACAACACCCAGTCATCACGAGGAGCGTCATTCTGAGCGAAGACAGTTTCAGCATAATTTACAAATTTCTCTACACGGAATATTGAGCACAATGACTGTAACATATATTGGTAATGAAAATACTTGGAGCACGTAATCACTACTGAAGGTCGTGAAATTCACATTATTTCATCTTGAGTGTTTTCTGTTGTTGTTGACCCGTATTTCATGTAAGAAGAATAAACACAGGAGCTTTTCTGTTACTCAGATCGTAGTATATTGCATATTTCCTTGTTAAATTAGGCAATGAAGCTATACTACGATGAGCTGTATCATGACTCAGTTATTACTCTCATATACTTTATTCTCACATTTTAACAACAGTAAACTCCTTCTCTTTAATACGCAATTGATGCGGCAAGTAGAATGTGTGGGAAGCTTATCGGAGACTATGTTTATTGGCAAAAAACGTTCCGTCAATGTTAATCTGGTAGTAAAGAGTTTGGGAATAAGTAAAGGTAGACAGGTTCTTATCGTATCGGGGCGTGAGAACTAACTTTTAGCTTTGTTAAAAAAATTCTGCTTCAGGAACGGACGTTTTCTTCCAGTTACCTCATGATGAAATGTGCCAGTGTCGTGCAGCGAAGGTGCTGAGTGAAGCTGCAAGTTAGGCAATTCAAGAAGTTGGCTGGTTGGTTTGGGAGAGGGAACCAAACAGCGAGGTCATCGGCCCTACCTGATTAGAGAAGCGATTTATGAAAATGACGGAAAAGCTAAATCAGGATTGCCGGACGCGGGTCTGAACCGCCGTCCTCCTAAAAACGTGTCTAGTGTGCTAACCAGTGCGCCACCTCGCTCGGTGATTCAGGGAGTAAGTGGATGTGGAGAGCTGACTGAGTGAGTTTATGTTGCGCTGAGAAACGCTTATTTTGTTATTACAGAAATGTGTCAGCTTAGACAATCAGATAACTGTTTTCAGTGCATATACTTGTATGCAAACCATCTTCACTTTATTGCTGCAATATATAGTCCGATGAGAATCGGAACTAAATCCAAGCGAATCGTTGTAGACTCTCTTGGTTTTTCCCGATGATATTGTAATTCTGCCAAATGTAGTAGAAACTCTAGGATTCCAATCGAGCTGTTAAAGGAAACCACTGAACAACCTCGATTGCAGATATCATTTGAAAAATAGAAGTAATGATTGACATCAAAGATGCCCCCGCAAAATACCAAACGAAATACGGACACAGAAGCAGGCTAGAAAAAATTAAGTAACTGGGTGAGATCATTGTGAAAAACAGATTGATCAAGGAAACACGTAAGGAAAAAAATGGGTTAACCTGAAATAGCCTACCAAACGTTTCTCACGATCTACAACAAAAAATACCTTTCACAGAAAACTAAGATAAATCTCTATGAAACGGTTCTGAAACCAGTAGTAAAGGGTCATCGGAAATTTTATCCCCAAATAGAAATATAAGTAAATGCCATGATCGAAGAATTACAAGGAAAGCATCAAGCAAAAAGATCCAACATAGAAATTTATTGCAATATATAAAGAATAATAGTCCGCAAAAGACATGTGAGGTTTTACGGTAACATCAGACAAATGGACATAAACAGGTCTTCCACGTTTTTATTCAAAGCACAAAACCACAATGCCCTTGTTTAGAAAATTGGAAATTTGTGGTAAGGTCTTATGGGACCAAACTGCTGAGTTCATCGGTCCCTAATCCTACACATTACTTAATCTAACTTACAATGACTTACGCTATGGACGACACGAACATCCATGCCCGAGGAAGGACTCGAACTTCCGACGGGGGGAACTGCACGGATCATGACAAGGCCCCTTAGTCCCGTGCGGCCTGGTTTAGAAATACGAAAGAAGGCCTGAAACTGCTATAAATCAAACCCGAAAACGTCTGTGACAGAGATCTCTTCCGTAAGACGATAGCGACGAACAGGCTGCACCGAGACGAGCAACCAAAAGGAAGATGCGGTGCACCTTAGACAGAGGAGCATCAACAAGCCCACTAACATACAAAGAAGGAAATTTCACTACCAAGTATAATCAGCCTAAACGTGGTCCTAGATGGCCCTAGTGAAATAATAATAATATTGAATTAGTGTGTGTGTTTTTTATTAATCTGAACTAAATTTATCTTCAGCCATTTCCGCTAGCTACAACCTCATTCCTGACCCAGATTAATCCTTCCACAGCAAATTAAAACTTATCTAATTTGATTTCCTTTGATATGGTAGCTGAGACAACTAATAACGGAAATGGTAACTACAGTAAATATTAACTGCGTTTGTGGTATGCTCTCAGTACCATGCAGTAGTAGCCAAACTGGTAAAACATTACGGTTCCTTTAAGACGTCATTCGGGAGGACGACCGTTCAAATCCGCATCCGGATTTAGATTTTCCGGTTCAAAAAATGGTTCAAATGGCTCTGAGTACTATGGGACTTAACATCTGAGGTCATCAGTCCCCTAGAACTTAGAACTACTTAAACCTAACTAACCTAAGGACATCACACACATCCATGCCCGAGGCAGGATTCGAACCTGTGACCGTAGCGGTCACGCGGTTCCCCAGACTGAAGCGCCTAGAACCGCACGGCCACACCGGCCGGCAGATTTTCCGGGATGGCAGATTTTCCGGGATTTCCCCAAATCGCTCCAGGTAAATACCATGATGGTTCCTTTGAAAGGGCACGGCCGATTTCCTTGCCCATCCCAGACGCAATTCGAGGCTGTATTTCGTCTCTAATGACTTCGGTGTCGACGGGTCGTTACACCTAATCTTACTTTCTTCCTTTCTTCCTAAGTGCTGCACTTGCATGTCATACACTGATGAGCCAAAATGTCATGACCATCTACTTAATATCTTGTTTGTCCGTCTTTAGAACTAAATACATCACTGATACTGGGTATCAGAGACCCGACAGTTTGCTGGTACGTTTGTGGAGGCATGTGGCATTGTTTTCGCACAGCTCATGTAATTCGGGTAAATAACGAGCCGCTGATTTGCCTACGTGGGAATGGTGCCCGATAGCTTCTCATTTGGGTTCCATTGGATTTACATGAAGTGGATTTGATCAGCAAGACATCAACTTGAGTTGTACCACGTTTCTGGCTCCAGACACGGACAGTTATCCGGCTGAAAGATGACGTCGCCGTCGGGGAAGATAGCAAGCATGGAGGGATGCAGGTTATTCGCGGCTGTCAGAGTGTCTTCGATTGCTACCACAGGGCCCATTAAAGTGCAGGAGAATGTCTCCCACAGCATGATACTGCGCCCACCACCCTACGTACGTAGCGCGCTGCACGTTTCTAGCCGCCGTTCAACTCGACGACGGCGTTTGTGGAGACGATCAGTGACCTAGTATAGCAGAAATGTGATTCACTCGAAGAGCCGACACGTTTCGATTGATCGACCGTCAAATCTCGATGGTTCCGTGCGCACTGCACTCTTAACTTACGATGTCTTTGGTACTGTGTCGTCTCGTTGTCACTGTAGGCTTGTACCATGGGAAGCAAGGAGGGGATGTAGTTTGGTGGCCGGTATCCTCTTCTATAACACAAACTGCACGCATGTATTAACAGGTTTCTTTACTCATAAGAACAAGAAGTTACTTAAGATAGTCCGGGTGTTGTGGTACAAGCTCTTCCGTAATAGTCCACATTAGCCTCACTGCTGATGAAGTACAAGACCCTGTACATACACTACTCTGGTCGCTACGTACTGACTGACTGTGCTAGAGGCTGAGCTAACTGCGACTGCGACTCCCATTGGGCTCCGACTGATGACTCGACTCGTTGATTCACTGGATGCCTGACTGACTGGGACTGACTGGGCCCTCTGGTCCAGCGGCGGTCTAAATATTGGCGGCCGAGAGGGAGTTGCGGCGTGTTTCTTGCGAGTCTGTCTTTGGCCTCTATCAATCCTCACGCACCCTCTTTGCTCCTGATTTGATTTGCTGGTGCCAGGTTACGCCAGCACATTCCTCCCCCCCCGAAATCAATCACGGTTGTCATACAGTGAGGGTTTGAATGACAACCTGGAGGCAGGCAGTACGCTGGACGTAGAGATGACTCAGGAACCGTAGCTGTGGAGGACAGCGTACTCCTGAACGTACCTCGCCATCTGGTTTGCGAGGCAACAGGAACATCCTCCAGGAAACTGCTGCCAGGGCACACGTCCAGACCTGAGGGCGTGTCCTGGGGCGATGACGGCGATGGCGACGGCGTTGGCGACGGCGATTACGGATCTAGGTCCATGGGGTCGGCGAGCGGAGACGGCGGGGGCGAGGGCGTATAGTCCATCCGCTGCTCGTGGAGTGCCCTGGTGGCACCAGCTGGCAGTTGCGAAGGCCGCGCGGTTCCGTGAAGCCGTGAATCTGTGAGAAGGATCTTTAACGTAGTGCAGCGTTTCAGCAACTGTGAATTGTTCAGAAATTAAGAAACTCAGTCTTCAGTTGCAAGATAAAATTTTGTTAGTTTATCTAGGTTTCGATGCCAATAATGGTATCTTCTTCAGAACAAAAATAATACCATCATTGGCATCGAAACCTAGGTACACCAATAAAATTTTACCTTGCAACTGATGGCTGAATTTCTGTGAGAAGAAAACCATGCGAATCAAGGGGGAAAGGACATGCGCGAATTAAGGTTCTGGTGGCGGCGCAGCAAACCATCGGACGTGCAATCAAATGCATATAAGAGCCATTGCGTTTCTGGATCACGCCTCTTTTCCAGCGACCACGGTTGCCATAAACCCTGAGAAGAACAAAATCGAGTGGCGCAAAGCAACACTTGAGGACCATTGGCGGCCCCGGATGCTGCGGTGTAGCTCGTGGTCGTGCGGTAGCGTTCTCGCTTCCAACGCCCGGGTTCCCGGGTTCGATTCCCGGCGGGGTCGGGGATTTTCTCTGCCTCGTGATGACTGGGTGTTGTGTGATGTCCTTAGGTTAGTTAGGTTTAAGTAGTCTAAGTTCTAGGGGACTGATGACCATAGATGTTAAGTCCCATAGTGCTCAGAGCCGTTTGAACCATTTTGCTGCGGTGGGTGCAACAAGTGCAGGAGCGCCCGATAGCGGCGGCCATGCGGAAGTTCCGCCGGTGATGGCTCGTCTCGTGCGTGGGAGCGATAGGAGGCGAGAAAGAGTTGCATCGCCTGTTCCCCTGTGCGGGTGATACAAAGCTTAAGCTGGAAAGTACGTTCCAAGCTTTGTTTGTCCGTTGGTCTGCGGGTGAAACGGATTAGTTGTTAGATGACGAATGCCATTTCGTCCACAAAACTGTTCAAAATCTCCTGAAGTGAACTGTTGTCCGTTGTCCTACACATGTACTTCTGGCAAATCTTCTGTGCACAATATGGACAACGCTTGAATGGTGCTACATGATGTGGTAGAAGCCATAGGCGCCGCAAATGGAAACTTGCTAAAAGAGTCTAAGACTGTGAGTCAACGAGTGTTCTATAATGGTCCTGCAAAGTCAGTGTGCACTCGTTGCCATAGTGATTGAGTCTTAGGCCAAGCTGAGAATGTATGTGGCGGAGCGGATTTGTTGTCCGCACGTGCGCTACACTGTGACGTTATCTGTTCAATGTGGACGTTCATGCCCTGCCAAGTACAATGCCGTCGCGCTAATTGTTTTGTGCGAACAATCCCCCAATGTCCTTGTTGCAGCAATCGCAACACTTCCTTTTGCAACTCTTTGGAAATAAGCACATACGATTCTTCGCTGTCATTTGAAACTGAAATCACACCCTGTTGAAGTGTAAGGTTATGCAGAAGAGCCAAGTATCGGCACACATCTGAGTTCTGGATACTTTCAACGAACGAGGCCAAGACGTGCGAATGTAATGCAACAAAATCACGAGGTCTGGATCTCTTTCGTGGCTTGTGCAATTTGTCGGTAGTGCATGGGAAAATATTTCAGCAGTTCAGAGTCCTGCTCATCGATTTGGCAACAAGATGCAGCAGATGCATCAAAGTCAGAGTCTGGCTCAATCAGAAGGCGAGAGAGGGCGTCGGCATTGCCATGATTTGCTGTAGGTCTGTACACAGTTTCATACTGGTACTGCAAAAGCAACAAAGCCCAGAGTTGCAGTTTTTGAGAGGTGAGTGTAGGAACCGGCTTTGACTGCTGAAACAAGGACTGCAAAGGATTTGATGTGCGACGATACAAACAGTGATGGAATTTTGTCACACCATACACAATAGCGAGAGCCTCTTTTTCAATTTGTGATTAATTGCACTGAGTTTGAGTGAGCAACTTTCAGACAAAAGCAATAGGTCTGTCTTGTGCACCAATTCTGTGCGAAAACACAGTGCCGATTCCATAGGAAGAAGTGTCGACTTGTAAAACTACCGGCTTGGCAGCATCAAAATACACTAAACACCTATCACTAAGCAAAGTATTTTTGAGTTTCTGAAATGCATCTTGGCCTTCCTGGCAGGTACATTTTAGCGATTCGAGCGATGCAATGGAGCCTCGATCTGAGCGGCATTCGGTATGAACCGAATGTAGTATGTCAAAATGGTTCAAATGGCTCTGAGCACTATGGGACTTAACTGCTGTGGTCATCAGTCCCCTAGAACAGAACCACTTAAACCTAACTAACCCAAGGACATGACACACATCCATGCTCGAGGCAGGATTCAAACCTGCGACCGTAGCGGTCGCGCGGTTCCAGACTGTAGCGCCTAGAACTACTCGGCCACTCGGCCGGCTGTAGTATGTCATCTTGCCTAGTACTGACTGTAGTTCAGACACATTGCGAGGAACATTCGATCACGAACTGCAAGCAAATGAGACTGCTTATCACATGACTTAAGTACTGTAGCTCAGTTTGAAAAAAGCCACACTTTTCGAGGCGACACTCGTGTTCTGCTTCTGACAACACTCGAAAAAGAGTACGGAAATTGGTAAGTGTTCCTCTGGTGTACGACCTAAGAGGATAACATCTTCACGGTAGTTTGAACAAAATGGCACTTTTGCAGTCAGCTGTGCCAAGTAACGTTGAAAAATGGAGGGTGTGAAAGCACTGCCGAAGAGCAAACGCAAATAGTTGAACAGTTGAACACTTTCTGTGATTCTTCATGAAATGGAATTTGCAAGTAGGCATCGCACAAATCTATCTTAGAAAAGTAATGCCCTGCACCAAGCCTGTCCACGAGTTCCTCAGTGCGAATGACGGATAAGTGTGAACTACTGTCTGTAGGTTAACTGTAGACTTGAGGTTAACACAAATGCGAATGCGACCAGAAGGCGTAGTCAACAAAACGAAAGGGTTTGCCCATTGACTAGCTTGAATGGGAGCAATTACACCATAATCTTGCAGTTCTTTCTATTCACTGGGTACTCTGTCTCGTAAGCAATTGGAACGGTGCGAACCCGGAAAAACGCAAGCTGTGTATTGTATTTCTATGTAACATGCGCTACAAAGTTATTAGCTTTTCCCATTCCTTCTGAAAATAGTTCAGGAAATTCCTTATGAAAGCTAGCGACACTGTCTTTTGGTACAAATGCTGATACGGGAAGTACGTTCTCGTGGATACTACATCCAAACAAATCAAAGGCATGTATACCGAAAATGTTCTCATTACCTCCTGACTTCAGCACAGTAAAATTCACTGTCAAGCCTGGAATTTCCTGTCCGTTGTAAGTAGTGAGGTGCTTGCTAGATTAAGAAAGGCCTGGTGAGCCTAACAGTTCGTATGTGGCACGATTTAGCAAAGTTACTGAGGCACATGTGTATAACTGAAAGTTCATACGACGACCACCAATTCGTAATGAGACAAATACTTTATTAGAACACCGTTGCTCAGCACTAGGGCAACAAGGAGGCACAACCTTAATCTTAACTTTTGTCAGAACCTGTTGCGGGTTTGCAAGACTCAACGTTCATTGCACGTGAATGAGACTGTCTTTTCTGGGAACGGGCAAAATTGGCGTGGTTGTGCCGTTGCAAACAAACTGCTTTGACATGGCCTTGTTTCCCACACGTGTAACACTTGCGTTACGTAATGGACAATTCTGTTTTTTAGGGCGAGCAAAACATCTTGGACAAGCCTTCGTTAAGTTCACACGTCTGTTTACCTGTGTACGCGGCTGTCCGCGCGGCTGTGTAAGCGCTCATTGTTGTTTCTGCTTGGGGCGGTCGCGAGCAGAGGCAACTCCACCCGACAAATCTGTGCCTGGCTAAACTTATAAGCTATGGCACCCGAAGCATATTGCTCTAAGACTTGCAAAACTTGAGGAAGTGATGGATATGAAAAATGGTTCAAATGGCTCTAAGCTCTATGGGACTTAACATCTGAAGTCATCAGTCCCCTAGACTTAGAACTACTTACACCTAAGGACATCACACACGTCCATGCCCGAGGCAGGATTCGAACCTGCGACTGTAGTAGGCGCGCGGTTACGGACGGAAGCGCCTAGAACCGCTCGGCCACAACGGCCGGCCTCTGACCTAATTCCCGATATCTTGGATGAGAAGGACGAACTACAACAGTCGTGAGCCAACTTGCCCTAGGAGAAGGCAACTGCTTTATGACACCGTTCCCGAACGAATCAGTGCGTTTATCCAGGCAAGAGGCCATGCAACGTCATACTGATCAGTGAGCTCATACTGCCAAGTTCTTCATAAATGTGACTCGGTTTTGTAATCCCTGAAATAACAACACATACCCTCATAACCAGTAAAGTTTCATTTCGATTTTTTTTTGTCAGGCAGGATTTCCTGCTTTGTCAAGAGACGTTAGTTTCCCATTAGAGCTTACTCTTATGCTAGCAGATGACGAGACAGAAGTGTAGGGTGTTTACTTTTCAAAGCATTTTAGACGAGACCTTTCCTTTCTTGTTACGGTCATCTCATTGTTCTATCCAGTTTCAGTAACACTTTAGAATAATAACGATATTTATAATTTTTACTGTTCAGTGATAGGATGAATGGTAGTAAAATTTAGAGAGCATTTTATGTCAGTTTCTGTTTTGCCTTTTTTCAGGGTTTCACAAGTTTTAATCGCAGTCGACTTGAATTGTTTTAGTAACGAAGAGCATAACTACTAAGTTCAGCACCCTAAATCCACGCAAACATACATACTCTGTCGTTCTCTGTGTCTCTCTGTTTCTCTGTCTGTCTGTCTGTCTGTCTCTCTCTCTCTCTCTCTCTCTCTCACACACACACACACATACACACACACACACACACAATCACACAAACTTGCGTTCATAGATATTACTTACATATTCGAAGAATTAACAGCTGTCTCGCATTATTTCGTATTGAAAGGAAAGTGAAGCAGAAGTAAAGACGAAAACTTGAATTTTAGTCAGTGAGAGAGATGTTTAGCTCTAAAACACTGCTGACATGAGAGACTGAAGCGTACAGTAAATATAGGCCGTCAATTGTTATTAAAAATTTTCATCCGATCATTGATATATGCTATTAGTATAAGCTACTACTTTTACAACGCAGAAACAGCCGCCAGTCAGCAGCCTGTTTTCAACACAAATACACCGAGAGATTTGCGTAGTTATGAATGTGGTTAAGAAATGTATTAAACTTTGGAAAAGGGCAATAGTTTGATCACCGGTGTCAAGGAGGAACGAAATCTACTTTAAGCACGGGAAATGGCGTTTTTCTCTTGCCTTCGGTCGCCTGACGGGAGTGGTATTGCAGAGGTAATATATGTCTCTCAGGTTATGAAAGAAATATAGCCCGCCAGCAGCGCAGTGACATAGAGACTACCGGTTGACAGGGAAAAAGGAAGCGCAAAAGTGAGCGATCTGCCCCTGCAGACGACCCTGCCGATATTTGATGCGCGCAATGGAAAAGAGTGAGTGAGACATTCATAAAAGGGTGTCTTGTTCATTGGTTACGTACATTTAAGAAAAAAACGCTATGAGGCTGATGTAGGCATTTGTAGCGTGGCTCTACTTTTCAAGAAATGAATAGTTACAAAAATTACTTTGTCGTTTCAATATTGCTTCATTCTGCTCGAGACAGAAAAATATAGCCATAGGGAAACGAGCAGAAATTAATAACAGTGTGGCCGCTACATGGTGTTACGCAAGGTAATAAACTCTCTGCTCTTCCCTGTCTTATAACAGATACTGAACCGCCATTTTAGTTTATTAACATGTAATGTTCCTCACTAACGTATATATGCGTTAACTCCTGTTGAAAATTGCCATCATAAGAACATGTTTGACAGAAATGAACTTGATAAGACGAATTAGATACATTGATTTGATGAACAATTCGTTCCATAGAATCTCGATTACACTAAATGTATCTGATACAGTGAGCAAAAAACTAATACGTTAATGTTTTACAACATGGTGCCCAGGATGGCTTGGTGTGGGTGGTAATCCTCTAACAGACATGGATGTGACTGAAGCAGAAGAAACCTGTTCGTGGATACAATAATCTTTTTATTGTTGTCTATTTACATCATCAGTGTGCTAGTGTGAATTTCAAACTGACGCTCTCGAACGTACCAACAACATCCCGCACTGCGAGTTACGCCATTCACCGTTAGATGATAATGGATTCGTTTTGACTGCGGCAGTTGACTTTAATTCATCACAGTTCAGCCAAACTGCACGAAGTACGCATAAATTATATACACAAACGTTCCTCGTCAATTTGTCTACCTTTTAGTAAAAACTGCGAACGGCCTTGCCGTACTGGTAACACCGGTTCCCGTCAGATCAACGACGTTAAGCACTGCCGGGCTGGGCTAGCACTTGGATGGGTGATCATCCGGTCTGCCGAACGCTGTTGGCAAGCGGGGTGCACTCAGCCCTTGTGAGGCAATCTGAGGAGCTACTTGATTGAAGAGTAGCGGCTCCGGTCTCGTAAACTGTCGGGAGAGTGGTGAGGTGACCACATGCCCCTCCATATTCGCATCCAGTGACGCCTGTAGTCCGAGTATGACACGGCGGCCGGTCGGTACCGTTGGGACTTCCAAGGCCTGTTCGGACGGATTTTAGTTTTATTAGTAAAAACTGTATCAAAATCCCTAAAATAGTTCCTGAGATTAGCGGAAACAGACAGGCAGAAGCGGGTTACGGACTTCAATTTATATATGTATGAAGAAGAAGACGAAGAAGAAGATACAGAATATGTTAAACGCAAATCATTCTTCCTTGCTTACACCATTGAAAGTAGTCAGTGTGCAAAGATGTGTTAAACCAAGTTTCCAAGTCCTTACCATATTTTTTCCTCTTTCATTTCGGTCTCTCGTTCCCTTTTCCGCCACCATGTATTTCAGTCTCACGTTTTGTCTCATCCTCATGACACCCATCATCCACATCATTATTATTCCTACAATTGTCAACTCCCCACTAAATTGTGATGCGGCAGCAACGTTTTTCATCGAATTTCTCACATCAATGACTTAATAATTTGATTGTACTTGTAGCGCAGATTTGCATTTACAAGGGGTAGCCATGACGTTTTTACAGTCCACTCAAATGGAAAAAAAATTACGTGTATAATTTGTTTGCTTATTTACAGATATATACTAGGGATGGACAAAAGTGTGGAAACCACAAACAACATTACTACACCTAATACGGTATAGGAAAACCGTTAGTATTCACAACAGCTTCCAGTCGTTTCGGAATGGATAAATACAAGACAAATACAGGTCCTGTATGATTTTAAAGGTAGTCTTATACCCTTCTTCCTGTAAAATAGTGGCATGTTCAGGTTTAACTATGATAGTGGTCCATAGCTATCACGCATCCTTCTCTCCAAAGTAGACCAATAATATCGAGATCTGGTGAATATGGTGGCCAGAGGAGACGCGATAATTCATCCTCATGCTGACAAAACCGGTCCTGGTCCATGCAGACTATGTGAACAGGGGACCTGTCGTCTTGGAACGCTGCATCCCCAGTGGGGAACAAATGTTGTACCGTGGAATGCAGCTCAGCGATCTAAATGGTCACATAAGCCAGGGTATTAATGCGACCTTGCACATGGTGCCCATGGAATATCACGTTATGGCTGCCCATATCATCACTAAACCCCGCCATGTATCACTCTTGGGGCGTAAATTCGATCAGAGTTTGAAAATAATGTGGAACAAGACATTTTCAACCAAAGGACAACTTTCCATTGTTGCATAGTCCATCACGTTTTTCTGTTACTGTCATTTGCATCACTGGTGAGTGGTTTTGGAATTCCACTGCTTTTGGAGCTCCCTTCATGTTCACTTGATGTTGATATGGTTCACGAACGCAGCATTCTACTCTTCAGCGACTTTTGCAGCTGTCGCCCTCTTATTTTTCGTCGGAATCCTCTTCAGTGATTCCCCTTGAAACACCAAATGCTTCACCTACCTTGGTTGCGACCACCAACAATTTGCCTACGTTCAATTCACTTATTTCTAACTACTACACAGAACTACATAGAGCGTGTTCTGTTCAGGACTGAAACTCGCAAAGTATTGAGGATACTGCACCGGTGCCATACACGATGAAATAGAAGAACGCATCCTGCAGTCTTTGTTGGTATCTGCATTTATATTCAAACTTGCATTTCTCGTGGTGTTTCTGTGCTGGCGTAAGCTGTCGCCAGCACTCCGAAGGGCAAAGGAACTGCGAGAAAATCCATAGTAGGCACCTGAGCAAGCAAGCCTATCAGGAGAGAGGCCAGACTCGCCCTCTCGACCTCCAGTATTTAGATCGCCGCTGCGGACTGGAGGGCCCCGTCATCCAGTGAGTCACTGAGTCGAGTCCTCAATCACAGCCCAGTCACTTACAGTCTCTAGATGAGAGTCAGTCTCAGGCAGCACAGAGCGACCAGAGTGGTGTGCAAAGCAGAAGTGTACTTTAGCAGCAGTGAGGTAAACGTGGACTATTACCGAAGAGCTTGTACCACAGCACCTGCAGTGACTTAAGTTAAGTAGCTTTCGTTTACGTTAATAAAGAACCTGCCAGTACATGCGTGCAGTTGTAGGTAGGGGATACCGGATACCAGCGTCTCCCTGCTTCCCACGATAGAAACCTACAGGGACAACGGGACGACACAAAATTTGCCATATTTTTATCTAAATCTTGTACCTATGGTCCTGGCACAAACTGAAACTGCCATGCCGTAATACAGTATCTCGACTTTATCAGGGGGGAGCACGACAGGTTACTGTTGGATGGCGCAGGAATTCAATGTTCATCAGGACTACATGAATGTATCTGCAAACAAACAAAAAGTAATTAAGGGCCTTTAAAATTTTGTGACTAACCTTCACATAGGGACACAGAAAACAAAGCTTTTAATTTTTATTTTAGAAGTTTTGGTTCCCATGAGAATTTTAGTACAGCTGTGCTGATATAGTCTGTGACTCATTTTATCTCGTCTAACTTTAATCTATAAATTATACAAGTTGTTTCTGTAATAACATTACATGCATTGATGGACGATGGAAAAGGGCAAATGTTTCAATTTTTATAGGGAGTCCTTGACTAGGTCGAAGGTTATCAGCGAAAGTAGAAAAATTTCATAATTATCACTGATTTGCTGACGATAATGGTGCATTCACAGCAGTTGTTCTCCAGCTTCTATGTAAGTATGACACTGTCACATAGGCTACTGTCGTCCACATTCAGAGACATCCAGTATTATTCGAATTACGTTACAGGAGGGAGAGATTTCTTACCAGGAAATGCTCTTCAGTCTTTACAGTTGTCTTGTATGTAAGACTCCTCATACGGCATCATAAGAAGACTACAGATGTCTTCAGTCAATGCTCACAAATGTAAGTGAAAGAGCCAGCTATGAAGGAGGAGCGCCTCTTCCCATGCACTGCTCATAAAGCGCTACACGCTGGTGCCCACTAACAAGATGTGTACAGCGAGCTGTAATTAGTGACCGACACTGCACAGGTTACGACGACCACACATATATGTCAACGAGCTGGGCACAAAGCAGGAGCGCCTCTTGCCACTCACTTTTGAGGCAGTACCATACGTAAGTGCTCCTGACCAAAATGTTAGCTGTAACTAGTGATCAACATCGGTCGTGCCTTGAGCTCGCTTTGAGAGCGCTACTGAAATTTACGGTTGTGAACGCCAATCTTACAGTAAAGTAGAATTCAGTTGGTATGGAATGCGTATCTGATATCAGTTTTTTGTGGACAATTATTGGGAGTATTGCTTTCCAATAATTATGAACAGCTAAAACAACGTCAACAGGTGGAAGGCTAAATGCACAGAGTACGAGCGATTGTCATAAAGATATTGCTGTTAATTTAAAAACATAAAGCTGTGTCTATGAATTTAGTGAACGTGTCAGTTCTTTTCTACGTATTCGTTCTTCAATATGACATATTTCTCCGAGAGTTACATTACATGATGGAAACCTTGGGTGTAGCTGTCTGCGTTTTGGCTGCTCGGGAATCGCTCTATCTAGAACATCATTCATCATCGTTCTGAAAATACATGCCACCCAATGGTTTTTTCATCTGGGTAAAAGGAAAAGCAGTCCCTGGGTACTATGTCAGGTGAACATAGTGGTTCAGGTAAAGTTTGCCACCCCGAAGAAGCAGCAGATGTTACCGTGTCCTGTGCATAATGATGTGATTTGTAAAAACACCACCTAAGACAGCTTCCCACGACATGTCATATTGATGGCCTCCTGTAACCTCGAGTATTTGGTGGCTCCTGTGGTAGATTGATCCTTACTGGCATAAACTGTTAGCATCACACCATGGAAGTCTCAACAAACAGCAATACCTTGCCCGATTGTTGCTAGCTTTATCCATTTTTCGGCGTTGCTGAATCCATGTATCTGCAGTGCTGTCTTCTTTGTTTAGCGGTCGTAATGGTAGACCCAGCACTGTCCATGGTGATTCTATAGCTACAGAAGTTATCTGGAATGGCTTTAAACACCTGCAATATTTCTGCTGTTACCTCAGTTCATCGGGCTTCTTGAATGGATGTGAGCAGTCGCGATAGCGTTCGTCAAGTTGAAAACGACGTGCAAGATGTGGGAAGCTGACTGATTTTCTCTTTTTACAGTACAGCCTCGTTTGCGATAGGCTAGAGATAATTAAAACTTTATGGCTACACTTCGTATACCATTGTCTTGTGCTAACTGAAGCTCAAGGTTTGAAATTAAGTAATGTTTTTAGCTTTTTAATTACGTGATAGAGAATTTGTGGACAGCTGAGACCTATGTAAAACTTATCATAAAATAATGGTTAGTTCGTGAATGAAAGTTGATAATGCGATATAAAGTGTGAATGTGGGCTAAGGCACGTAAACTCGTTGATTAGAAATAAGACTTATAGTGTGAAAGTTGCCCGTTGTAATTGGAAACTTCCACACTACCGCGATTTCCGTCTGTTACTCACTCACAGTCTTTTTAACTGTGTTATCTGTACGCATTGGTCAATATCCGCGTAGTCACTCCCGGCTCAGCTACGTTGGTTTATCTTGACAAGGTTTTTGGAGCGAGCGGTGATTCAGTCAATGAGAAGTACAGGCTTCTTAGTAGAGAGCATGGACTGCAGCTTTGAACGCGAACAGAGATTCCCATTTCTGGTTTCTGTTATGTTCGATTCTTTTGTGGGGTACGAAAGCTGCACTGAGTACACTGGGTAGGACGGAGAGTGATGCATGACTGCAGCCTGGGTTTATCTGTATGTGTGTGATTATAATAAGAACTGCGAAGAGAATATCTCTGCAGACGAGCACTGGAATACAATGTAATACATGCTGCAGATGTGTACTTGGTGAGCCATACTGAGGCGAGGACTTCTTGTCTGTACTGACACATTACGAGTAAAAAAGTGGGACTTCCAGTTTAGATTACTGAGTGGCAGTTCTCCTTCTCTCTGTACAGGTTATCTGACTCTTAACTGGGCTGCGTAAATAGTTCTTCATTCACCTCTCTTCGCATCTGCGTTGGTTTCTCAGTTGTTGTTGTTGTGGTTTTCAGTCCTGAGACTGGTTTGATGCAGCTCTCCATGCTACTCTATCCTCTGCAAGCTTCTTCATCTCCCAGTACTTACTGCAACTTACATCCTTCTGAATCTGTTTAGTGTATTCATCTCTTGGTCTCCCTCTACGATTTTTACCCTCCACGCTGCCCTCCAATGCTAAATGTGTGATTCCTTGATGCCTCAGAACGTGCACTACCAACCGGTCCCTTCTTCTTGTCAAGTTGTGCCACAAACTCCTCTTCTCCCCTATTCTATTCAATACCCCCTCATTAGTTACGTGATCTACCCATCTAATCTTCAGCATTCTTCTGTAGCACCAGATTTCGAAAGCTTCTATTCTCTTGTTGTCCAAACTATTTATCGTCCATGTTTCAATTCCATACATGGCTACACTCCATACAAATACTTTCAGAAACGACTTCCTGACAAATCTATGCTTGATGTTAACAAATTCCTCTTCTTCAGAAACACTTTCCTTGACATTGCCAGTCTACATTTTATATCCTCTCTGCTTCGACCATCATCAGTTATTTTGCTCCCCAAATAGCAAAACTCCTTTGCTACTTTAAGTGTCTCATTTCCTAGTCTAATTCCCTCAGCATCACCCGACTTAATTCGACTACATTCCATTATCCTCGATTTGCTTTTGTTGATGTTCATCTTATATCCTCCTTTCAAGACACTGTCCATTCCGTTCAACTGCTCTTCCAAGTCTTTTGCTGTCTCTGACAGAATTACAATGTCATCGGCGAACCTCAAAGTTTTTATTTCTTCTCCATGGATTTTAATACCTACTCCGAATTTTTCTTTTGTTTCCTTTACTGCTTGCTCAATATACAGATTGAATAACATCGGGGAGAGGCTACAACCCTGTATAACTCCCTTCCAGACCACTGCTTCCCTTTCATGTCCCTCAACTCTTATAACTGGCATCTGGTTTCTGTACAAATTGTAAATAGTCTTTCGCTCCCTGTATTTTACCCCTGCCACTTTTAGAATTTGAAACAGAGTATTCCAGTCAACATTGTCAAAAGCTTTCTCTAAGTCTACAAATGCTAGAAATGTAGGTTTGCCTTTCCTTAATCTTTCTTCTAAGATAAGTCGTAGGGTCATTATTGCCTCACGTGTTCCAACATTTTTACGGAATCCAAACTGATCTTCCCCGAGGTCGACTTCTGTCAGTTTTTACATTCGTCTGTAAAGAATTCGCGATAGTATTTTGCAGCTGTGACTTATTAAACTGATAGTTCGGTAATTTTCACATCTGTCAACACCTGCCTTCTTTGGGAATGGAATTATTATATTCTTCTTGAAGTCTGAGGGTATTTCGCCTGTCTCATACATCTTGCTCACCAGATGGTAGAGTTTTCTCAGGACCGGCTCTCCCGAGGCCGTCAGTAGTTCTAATGGAATGTTGTCTATTCCCGGGCCCTTGTTTCGACTCAGGTCTTTAAGTGCTCTGTCAAACACTTCACGCAGTATCGTATCTCCCATTTCATCTTCATCTACATCCTCTTCAATTTCAATAATATTGTCCTCAAGTACATCGCCCTTGTATAGACCCTCTAAATACTCCTTCCACCTATCTGCTTTCCCTTCTTTGCTCAGAACTGGGTTTCCATCTGAGATCTTGATATTCATACAAGTGGTTCTCTTTTCTCCAAAGGTCTCTTTAATTTTCATGTAGGCAGCATCTATCTTACCCCTAGTGAGATAAGCCTCTACATCCTTAGATTTGCCCTCTAGCCATCCCTGCTTAGCAGTTTTGCACTTCCTGTCGACCTCTTTTTTGAGACGTTTGTATTCCTTTTTGCCTGCTTCATTTACTGCATTTTTATATTTTCTCCTTTCATCAAGTAAATTCAATATTTCTTCTGTTACCCAAGGATTTCTACCAGCCCTCGTCTTTTTACCTACTTGTTCGTCTACTGCCTTCACTACTTCATCCCTCAAAGGTACCCATTCTTCTTCTACTGTACTTCTTTCTCCCATTCCTGTCAATCGTTCTCTTATGCTCTCCCTGAAACTCTCTACAACCTCTGGTTTAGACAGTTTATCCAGGTCCCACCTCCTTAAATTCCCACCTTTTTGCAGTTTCTTCAGTTTTAATCCTCAGTTCATAACCAATAGATTGTGGTCAGAGTCCACATCTGCCCCTGGAAATGTCTTACAATTTAATACCTAGTTCCTAAGTCTCTGTCTTACCATTATATAATCTGTCTGATACCTTTTAGTATCTCCGGGGTTCTTCCATGTATACAACCTTCTTTTATGAGACCTGAACCAAGTGTTAGCTATGATTAGTTTATGCTCTGTGCAAAATTCTACCAGATGGCTTCCTCTTTAATTTCTTACCCCCAATCCATATTCACCTACTATGTTTCCTTCTCTCCCTTTTCCTACTCTCGAATTCCAGTCACCCAAGACTATTAAATTTTCGTCTCCCTTCACTACCTGAATAATTTCTTTTATCTCGTCATACATTTCATCAATTTCTTCATCATCTGCAGACCTAGTTGGCATATAAACTTGTACTACTGTTATAGGCGTGGGCTTCGTGTCTATCTTGGCCACAATAATGCGTTCACTATGCTGTTTGCAGTAGCTTACCCGCACTCCTATTTTTTTATTCATTATTAAACCTACTCCTGCATTACCCCTATTTGATTTTGTATTTATAACTCTGTATTCACCTGACCAAAAGTCTTGTTCCTCCTGCCACCGAACTTCACTAATTCCCACTATATATAACTTCAACCTATCCATTTCCCTTTTTAAATTTTCTAACCTACCTGCCTGGTTAAGGGATATGACATTCCACGCTCCGATCCGTAGAACGCCAGTTTTCTTTCTCCTGATAACGACATCCTCCAGAGTAGTCCCCGCCCGGAGATCCGAATGGGGGACTATTTTACCTCCGGAATATTTTACCCAAGAGGACGCATTCATCATTTAATCATACAGTAAAGCTGCATGCCCTCGGAAAAAAAATACGGCCTTAGTTTCCCCTTGCTTTCAGCCGTTCGCAGTACCAGCACAGCAAGGCCGTTTTGGTTAGTGTTACAAGGCCAGATCAGTCAATCATCAAGACTGTTGCCCCTGCAACTACTGAAAAGGCTGCTGCCCCTCTTCAGGAACCACACATTTGTCTGGCCTCTCAACAGATACCCCTCCGTTGTGGTTGCACCTACAGTACGGCCATCTGTATCGCTGAGGCACGCAAGCCTCCCCACCAACGGCAAGGTCCATGGTTCATGGTTCACAGACACATGTAAATTAAATCTTTGTCTTACCGTGGCATAGTTATCAGGTATCTTGTAACATTGATTATAGTATGTGATATAAACCAAATGTATCTTCTGGTTTCGAATAATTATTGAGTGGTTCAAAAAATCTCGCGTTTATTTACATACCTTTCCATCACTAAATTGAGAATACGTTCTTATAAGGGTTATGTTGCGAACCCATGTGGCCACTGACTCACAAATCATTAAATAACGTGATCTAAATGTGATCTTTTGCTATACCATGATTGTCTATTCAGTGAGAGTTTATTTTTAGGTGGTATGCGCATTTAGACAGAGCGAGATTACTAGCAGACGTTTAGCAGATTTCTCCCCAGTTCCAAGTTCTCGTCGAGATCTTTGAACCAGCATGACTATGCCATGTTCCATGCAACGTTCTAAGAATATTAGATATTACAGGTTCTCTGTGGAAAAGTGTTATGAATAAGAGTGTGAGCCAAGTATGCTCACTGCGTATGTGCTGCCTAGTAGGTAGGACAATTGAAATCATTTGCAGGATAAAGTGCTAGTTCTTTTGTGGGGAGACTTAACTATTACAGATAGTTAATCTGTCTAGATGCCCTATCTAGCCATTATGAGAAGTAAGTTAGTCTTCGTTAAATTATTCGTGAAATGAAGGCAGACAGCGTTATAATAGCATTTTTCATGGGTCAACGTTTATTGTGAAAAGGGAAATTTCTCTGATATTTCAATGTTCTTTAATTTTAGTTCCAAAACACAAACAGCTTACAAGTGTTAGGTGAAGGTGTTTGTTATCTAAGCGCATGTAGTCAGATTCATTAGTCACAAGTGGATCCTGAAGTAACATCCCTGCACTCAACGTGAGACTGCCGAGCATAAGTCAGAAGTGTAGTGAGAGAAGTTACAAGGTGAAACCTAGTGTTAACAAGTCGCTTGATCTATTAGATAAACGGAACATCATACCCTTGCTTAACGAAATGCTTGCAGAGACATTTAAATTATTACATCAAGATATTTATTGGTAAATAAAATCGTATGTCACCACCGATCCTGTGCATTCTCGGCTAGATATTCACCATAAAAATAGCATTTACCAGTAACCTTCGAACCGGGACTCTTAGGGTCAGGGACCACCGTATTAGCGTTCGTTAGTGTTTCATGACGCAAAAGTAGGTGTGAATTCATTCAGCAACTGTAAATTTAGATTATACCTTCTGCTATAGTTGACAAGATGGCCTACTGCTAGTTAATGAATAAAGAAAATAATAATACCAGCAGCTTCGTCAGGTGATGGCAGTACGATAATGAACGCCGCGGAGAGAGCGGTGCTACTGCTGCGCCTCGTTACCAGCTGCGACGCGGTGATCGACGCCAGACCTCGTTAATCCAAGCTCTAGAAGGTAAGCGAGGCGGTGTCCAATTACAGAAGCTGTCTTTATACTCAGGTCGATGCTGTATGTTAGTCAGAAGCTCAGGCAAAGGTTTTGATTGTTCAGCTGGAATCGGTTGATGTGCAGCACAGGGTTTAGACCCTACATTGGGTTCACTTGTTAGCTAACTCCTTATTCCAAAGAATAATTTCTTGACATTAATTAATTATATAGAAAGAACAATTTACAGATCGTTAATATAATTCATTTTTACACATCAGTACATGCTATCTAACAATAAATGAAAATGTTTTGGTGATAGAGAAAATAATCAACTATAGTACTATTAAGTACGAATACTATACTATTACACTAACAATGTTACAGCTCTCTAAATAACTTTTACTCTGTGGAATAAGCGGAGATTTGATAACAGAATTTTTATGTTTGTTCCTAAGTGTTACTTTGCTATCTCTCCAGGATTTTACAACTCGGAGCTAATGATGCAAGGAATATATACAAAAAGAATCAACAATCATCACAGCTTTATCTGCTTTTACATAGTGAAAACCTTTTCTGAAATGCAGTAGCCTGAAACATTACCTAAAATGTAAAAATAATTAAAAGGCTCGAAAATGTTGACTTACTGATTTATAACAACAAAACTGTAAGAGTCTGACGAATTTGTCTTTGGAATAAGCTCAACCTGAGATTTCTCACTTTTATAATTCTTATCGATATTTTCATATAAAATTTTAATGATTCTCAGTATCCTAGACGTCTAGACAGCACTTTTAATTTTTCGGTTCAATGTCATCATAATACACAACAAGAAAGCTGAAGCATAAAATGAAAATTCTGAAGGTGGCAGGGGTAAAATACAGGGAGCAAAAGGCTATTTACAATTTCTACAGAAACCAGATGGCAGTTATAAGAGTCAAGGGACATCAAAGGGAAGCAGTGGTTGGGAAGGGAGTGAGACAGGATTGCAGCCTCTCCCCGATGTTATTCAATCTGTATATTGAGCAAGCAGTAAAGGAAACAAAACAAAAATTCGGAGTAGGTATTAAAATCCATGAAGAAGAAATAAAAACTTTGAGGTTCGCCGACGACATTGTAATTCTGTCAGAGACAGCAAAGGACTTGGAAGAGCAGTTGAACGAAATGGACAGTGTCTTGAAAGGAGGATGTAAGATCAACATCAACTAAAGCAAAACGAGGATAATGGAATGTAGTCGAATTAAGTCGGGTGATGCTCAGGGAATTAGATTAGGAAATGAGACACTTAAAGTAGTAAAGGAGTTTTGCTATTTGGGGAGCAAAATAACTGATGATGGTCGAAGTAGAGAGGATGTAAAATGTAGACTGGCAATGGCAAGGAAAGCGTTTCTGAAGAAGAGAAATTTGTTAACATCGAGTATAGATTGTGAAACATGGACGATAAATAGTTTGGACAAAAAGAGAATAGAAGCTTTCGAAATATGGTGCTACAGAAGAATTCTGAATATTAGATGGGTAGATCACATAACTAATGAGGTAGTATTGCATAGAATTGGGGAGAAGAGAAGTTTGTGGCACAACTTGACTAGAAGAAGGGATCGGTTGGTAGGACATGTTCTGAGGCACCAAGAGATCACCAATTTAGTATTGGAGGGCAGCGTGGAGGGTAAAATTCATAGAGGGAGACCAAGAGATGAATACACTAAGCAGATTCAGAAGCATGTAGATTGCTGCAGGTACTGGGAGATGAAGAAGCTTGCACAGGATAGAGTAGCATGGACAGCTGCATCAAACCAGTCTCAAGACTGAAGACCACAACAACAACAAAATGAAAAGCAGTGGAACAGTTTAATAATATTAATTAATTAATTAACTTGGATAGTAAAAGGAGTAATGAGTACGAACTTGCTACTTTCTTCATTTGTCAAACGATTCTGCTATTCATTTCAACTCTCCCCTGTACATATATAAAAGAAAGTCAACCAGTAATTCAGTGCCAGTTGCAGGTTGAATATGCAACAGTTACTGATTTCTGGTATTTCACATAACTATTGATTGAATTTAAAAATTAAAAATTCTGTCATAATCTATTCATAAAGAAGTATAAGCTTATGGTAAAGGTTTACCACAATAAGTCAAGTATTCAAATTAGAATCTCTCTATATGTCCAGAGGCAGCGTAACTCACAGGGTGCAAATTGCACACATTATATTTCAGAAGGAGGACACTTAGCGACTGCCTCCAATCTGTACAATTTCGAAATTTTATCGCAGTCACCACCTTCCCCCCCTTTTCACGCACAAAATAGTGAAGGGAAAAACGTTTTTGTCTTACTATATCTTCGCTATTCATTTCTTCAGCATCAAGCATGGCGTTTTAATGTATTACTTTATTGCCTTTGCACTAAGAATTCTATACACAACACATAATGCAGAAAGTATTCACAGATACCTGTAAATACAGGGTGTTACAAAACGGTACGGCCAAACTTTCAGGAAACATTCCTCACACACAAACAAAGAAAAGATGTTATGTGGACATGTGTCTGGAAACGCTTAATTTCCATGTTTGAGCTCATTTTAGTTTCGTCCACCTACGCTCAATGGAGCACGTTATCATGATTTCATACGGGATACTCTACCTGTGCTGCTAGAACATGTGCCTTTACAAGTACGACACAACATGTGGTTCATGCACGATGGAGCTCCTGCTCATTTCAGTCGAAGTGTTCGTGCACTTCTCAACAACAGATTCGGTGACCGATGGATTGGTATATTGTTGTTGTTGTGGTCTTCAGTCCTGAGACTGGTTTGATGCAGCTCTCCATGCTACTCTATCCTGTGCAAGCTTTTTCATCTCCCAGTACCTACTGCAACCTACATCCTTCTGAATCTGCTTAGTGTATTCATCTCTTGGTCTCCCTCTACGATTTTTACCCTCCACGCTGCCCTCCAATACTAAATTGGTGATCCCTTGATGCCTCAGAACATGTTCTACCAACCGATCCCTTCTTCTGGTCAAGTTGTGCCACAAACTTCTCTTCTCCCCAATCCTATTCAATACTACCTCATTAGTTATGTGATCTACCCATCTAATCTTAGGCATTCTTCTGTAGCACCACATTTCGAAAGCTTCTATTCTCTTCTTATCCAAACTATTTATCGTCCATGTTTCACTTCCATACATGGCTACACTCCATACGAATACTTTCAGAAATGACTTCCTGACACTTAAATCAATACTGGATGTTAACAAATTTCTCTTCTTCAGAAACGCTTTCCTTGCCATTGCCAGCCTACATTTTATATCCTCTCTACTTCGACCATCATCTGTTATTTTGCTCCCCAAATAGCAAAACTCCTTTACTACTTTAAGTGCCTAATTTCCTAATCTAATTCCCTCAGCATCACCCGACTTAATTAGACTACATTCCATTATCCTTGTTTTGCTTTTGTTGATGTTCATCTTATATCCTCCTTTCAAGACACTGTCCATTCCATTCAACTGCTCTTCCAAGTCCTTTGCTGTCTCTGACAGAATTACAATGTCATCGGCGAACCTCAAAGTTTTTATTTCTTCTCCATGAATTTTAATACCTACTCCGAATTTTTCTTTTGTTTCCTTTACTGCTTGCTCAATATACAGATTGAACAACATCGAGGAGAGGCTACAACCCTGTCTTACTCCCTTCCCAACCACTGCTTCCCTTTCATGTCCCTCGACTCTTATAACTGCCATCTGGTTTCTGTACAAATTGTAAATAGCCTTTCGCTCCCTGTATTTTACCCCTGCCACCTTTAGAATTTGAAAGAGAGTATTCCAGTCAACATTGTCAAAAGCTTTCTCTAAGTCTACAAATGCTAGAAACGTAGGTTTGCGTTTCCTTAATCTTTCTTCTAAGATAAGTCGTAAGGTCAGTATTGCCTCACGTGTTCCAGTGTTTCTACGGAATCCAAACTGATCTTCCCCGAGGTTGGCTTCTACTAGTTTTTCCATTCGTCTGTAAAGAATTCGTGTTAGTATTTTGCAGCTGTGACTTATTAAGCTGATAGTTCGGTAATTTTCACATCTGTCAACTCCTGCTTTCTTTGGGATTGGAATTATTATATTCTTCTTGAAGTCTGAGGGTATTTCGCCTGTCTCATACATCATCCTCACCAGATGGTAGAGTTTTGTCAGGACTGGCTCTCCCACGGCCGTCAGTAGTTCCAATGGAATATTGTCTACTCCGGGGGCTTTGTTTCGACTCAGGTCTTTCAGTGCTCTGTCAAACTCTTGACGCAGTATCATATCTCCCATTTCATCTTCATCTACATCCTCTTCCATTTCCATAATATTGTCCTCAAGTACATCGCCCTTGTATAGACCCTCTATATATTCCTTCCACCTTTCTGCTTTCCCTTCTTTGCTTAGAACTGGGTTTCCATCTGAGCTCTTGATATTCATACAAGTCGTTCTCTTATCTCCAAAGGTCTCTTTAATTTTCCTGTAGGCCGTATCTATCTTACCCCTAGTGAGATAGGCCTCTACATCCTTACATTTGTCCTCTAGCCATCCCTGCTTAGCCATTTTGCACTTCCTGTCAATCTCATTTTTGAGACGTTTGTATTTCTTTTTGCCTGTTTCACTTACTGCATTTTTATATTTTCTCCTTTCATCAATTAAATTCAATATTTCTTCTGTTACCCAAGGATTTCTACTAGCCCTCGTCTTTTTACCTACTTGATCCTCTGCTGCCTTCACTACTTCATCCCTCAAAGCTACCCATTCTTCTTCTACTGTATTTATTTCCCCCATTCCTGTCAATTGCTCCCTTATGCTCTCCCTGAATCTCTGTAAAACCTCTGGTTCTTTTAGTTTATCCAGGTCCCATCGCCTTAAATTCCTACCTTTTTGCAGTTTCTTCAGTTTTAATCTACAGGTCATAACCAATAGATTGTGGTCAGAGTCCACATCTGCCCCTGGAAATGTCTTACAATTTAAAACCTGGTTCCTAAATCTCTGTCTTACCATTATATAATCTATCTGATACCTTTTAGTATCTCCAGGGTTCTTCCATGTATACAACCTTCTTTCATGATTCTTAAACCAAGTGTTAGTTATGATTATGTTGTGCTCTGTGCAAAATTCTACCAGGCGGCTTCCTCTTTCATTTCTGTCCCCCAATCCATATTCACCTACTATGTTTCCTTCTCTCCCTTTTCCTACACTCGAATTCCAGTCACCCATGACTATTAAATTTTCGTCTCCCTTCACAATCTGAATAATTTCTTTTATTTCATCATACATTTCTTCAATTTCTTCGTCATCTGCAGAGCTAGTCGGCATATAAACTTGTACTACTGTAGTAGGTGTGGGCTTCGTATCTATCTTGGCCACAATAATGCGTTCACTATTCTGTTTGTAGTAGCGTACCCGCATTCCTATTTTCCTATTCATTATTAAACCTACTCCTGCATTACCCCTATTTGATTTTGTGTTTATAACCCTGTAGTCACCTGACCAGAAGTCTTGTTCCTCCTGCCACCGAACTTCACTAATTCCCACTATATCTAACTTCAACCTATCCATTTCCCTTTTTAAATTTTCTAACCTACCTGCCCGATTAAGGGATCTGACATTCCACGCTCCGATCCGTAGAACGCCAGTTTTCTTTCTCCTGATAACGACATCCTCTTGAGTAGTCCCCGCCCGGAGATCCGAATGGGGGACTATTTTACCTCCGGAATATTTTACCCAAGAGGACGCCATCATCATGTAATCATACAGTAAGGCTGCATGCCCTCGGGAAAAATTACGGCTGTAGTTTCCCCTTGCTTTCAGCCGTTCGCAGCACCGGCACGGCAATGCCGTTTTGGTTATTGTTACAAGGATTGGTAGAGGCGGACCAATTCCATGGCCTCCACGCTCTCTTGACCTCAACCCACTTCACTTTCATTTATGGTGGCATTTGAAAGCTCTTGTCTACGCAACTCCGGTACCAAATGTAGAGACTCTTCGTGCTCGTATTGTGGAGGCTGTGATACAATACGCCATTCTCCAGGGCTGCATCAGCGCATCAGGGATTCCATGCGACGGAGGGTGGATGCATGTATCCTCGCTAACGGAGGACATTTTGAACATTTCCTGTAACAAAGTGTTTGAAGTCACGCTGGTACGTTCTGTTGCTGTGTGTTTCCAATCCATGATTAATGTGATTTGAAGAGATGTAATAAAATGAGCTCTAACATGGAAAGTAAGCGTTTCCGGACACATGTCCACAAAACATATTTTCTTTCTTTGTGAGTGAGGAATGTTTCCTGAAAGTTTGGCCGTAACTTTTTGTAACACCCTGTATACTTGCAAATTTATATCATTGTACGACTTATAGTTCAGGAGATATGATGTCATAAACATTGAGGCGCGATGAAAACGTGGTTTCGTTTCATGAAATGGAGCGTACATTACTCAGACTATACTAATCCAGCGTTTGCTAATAAGAGCACTTAGCGACTACGAGCAAAGTTAAGACGCAATTTAAAATATTTAATAAACTTTTCCTCCCTTACAGCCCTACATCTACATCTACATGGATACTCTGTAAATCACATTTAAGTGCCTGGCAGAGGGTTGATAGAACCACTTTCAGAATTCTCTACTATTACAATCTCGTATAGCGCGCGGAAAGAACGAATACCTATGTCTTTCCGTACGAGCTGTGATTTCCCTTGTTTTATCGTGGTGATTATTTCTCCCTATGTAGTTCGGTGTCAACAATACATTTTCGCATTCGGAGGAGAAAGTTTCCATTGTAACGAAAACCGCCTTTCTTTTAATGGTGTCCAGCCCAAATCCTGTATCATGTCAGTGACACTCTCTCCCATATTTCGCAATAATACGAAACGTGCTGCCCTTCTTTGAACTTTTTCGATGTTCTCTGTCAGTCGTACCTGGTAAGGATCCCACACCACGCAGCAGTGTCCTAATAGAGGACGGACAAGCGTAGTTTAGGCAATTTCCTCAGTAGATCCGTCACATTTTCTAAGTGTCCTCCAGTAAATCGCAGTCTTTGGTTACCCTTCCCCACAACATTTCCTTCCAATTTAAGTTGTCCGTTATTGTAATATCTAGGTATTTAGTTGAATTTACGGCGTTTAGGTTTGACTGATTTATCGTGTAACCGAAGTTTAACGAATTCCTTTTAGCACTCATGTGCATGATCTCACACTTTTCGTTATTTAGGATCAACTGCCAATTTTCGCACCACTTAGATATCTTTTCTAAATATTTGTTTTGATCTTCTGATGACTTAACTAGTCGATAAACGATAGTGTCATCTGCAAACAACCTAAGACGGCTGCTCAGATAGTCTCTCAAATCGTTTATATAGATAAGGAGCACCAAATGGCATATAACATTATCTTGGGGAACGGCAGAAATCACTTCTGTTTTACTCGATGACTTTCCTTCAGTTACTACGAACTGTGACCTTCCTGACAGGAAATCACAAACCCAGTCACATAATTGACACGGTATTCCGTAAGGACGCCATTTCACTTCAAGCCGCTTGTGTGGTACAGTGTCAAAAGCATTCCGGAAATCCATACATAAGGAATCGATGTGAAATCCCTTGTCAATAGCACTCAACACATGCGAATAAAGAGCTAGTTGTGCTTCACAAGAACGACGTTTTCTAAACCCAAGTTGACTGTGTGTCAATAGCCAGTTTTCTTCTAGCTAATTCATAGTGTTCGATCATGACATATGTTCCAAAATCCTGCCGCATATCGACGTTAATCATATGGACCTGTAATTAAGTGGATTACTCCTACTACCTTTCTTGAATATTGGTGTGACCTGTGCAACTTTCCAGTCTCTGGGTATGGGTCTTTCGTCGAGCGAACGGTTGTATATGATTGTTAAGTATGGAGCTAATGCATCAGCACACACTGAAACGTACCTAACTGGACCAGAGGACTTACTTTTATTAAGTAAACCGCATAAAATAACGAAAGGAAAAGGTATACAGCTTACCAAATGTTCATGATACATGTGGTAAATCTTTATCATAAAGTATGACGTTTTCATTTATTATTTGGTTCCGATTTTTTAGTTAAAGCATTAATATCATTATTACTGATGATGATGATGAAGTCCCATACTTCCTTACAGAGCGTAGGGGAACGACGCGGGAGACCCGCGCCGCCTTACTAGGCAAGGTCCTAGTGGAGGTGGTTTGCCATTGCTTTCCTCCGAGCGTAATGGGGATGAATGATGATGATGAAGATGACACAACGACACCCAGTCATCTCGAGGCAGAAAAAATCCCTGACCCCGCCGGGAATCGAACCCGGGACCCCGTGCTCGGGAAGCGAGAACGCTACCACGAGACCACGAGCTGAAGGAAAATACGTCCAGTTGGCTGTTGACACGTGCCAAATCTAATCACAAACACAGTTAAAGTTTTACTTTTTCCGTATGTGTTAGATTTTAATAATAAAATTATTATATTTTATGTGGTTTGAGCTCTAAATCGCCCATTTACTGCTATGGAGGAGGGACGGACCCAATGTAAGGCCTGAGCATGGAAGCTAGCAATTCTTGTTCTCGCAGTGCGATGAGACTCTTGTACCGGCAGTGCAAGGAGGTGCTTGGTTCACTCGTTATGTGTGACTCTTATGTTTGTGTGATAACCTGGGCGCCATGTTACCGCATGATACGATGCCAGAAAATTTTTCTGACATTTGGAAAAGTTTGTACAAGAGCTGTCGTAATACTTAGAAGCTTTTCCGAGGTGAGGGTTGATCTGTTATGATATTCTTAGAAAATGCAGACACGGTCGGGGCTTGTAGAATTCAGACAGCTGAAGTGCTGAACCTTTTTGGTTCCGGTCGTTCCCGAAAGAAGTTTAGAACTACTTAGAGATTCGTTGCGACTTGTATAGTCTCAGTTGGGCAGTTCATATATTAATTCGCCGGGTTTGTAGTGATAGACTCTGATTTTTCCGTCGATCGGTCCACTTGAACACTGAGTTTAGATACACTTCCACGCTTTCGGACTTTCATTATTATTGCGTTGCCAGCACAGCTACAGTTGATAACTTTAGTCTGCCTGAATACACTCAGCTATTCGTTTAGAGTGCAAACATTTGAGTGTCAGTTACAGTTACTGACAATCTCATGCCACTTTCCAAGTAATTGGTATTGAACATTATATATAACTGGAACACATTGCAGAGGTATGTTTTAATCACCCACGAGACAGAGACAAGAAGACTTCAACGAGATGAGACCCTACACTTGCTCCACGTCATACCCAGAGCGGTGGCAGTTCGCAGTTTCGAAGAGGAACTATCCACCAGCACTTGCCACGTGATGTTAGCTTGGACACATCTTATGTTAACGTGCGGAGAGTTGTCTACTATAAGGAGCTATGTCCATACCAGAAACTGCAGGCGACAGCCGGAGGAATTCGCATGATAAGTGCAGTTTGCCTCATGGTGTCTGCATTGCTGCACATTCCAGGCACAAAAAATCCATCTTAACCGTGAGTGCACATTCACACATGACTATGCCGTGAACGTGAACAACACTTACATCTGGGTAGCAAAAATCCACATGTGCAAGTGGCTAGAAGTCACCCACGCAGGCTCAATGTGAATGTAGGGGCCCGTTATCCAGCTGTATCCAATTTCATCCAGACTAACAGAACCTATCTATCTCATTTTATCCGAGGTGTTCTTCTTAACATTGTGGTAAGGTACCACTATGGTCACGTCAGTTAATGTGAGACTCAGCTCATTTTGACGCAAACGTGCGAAACCACTCATACAGTACTATATACAAAAATCGATGGACTGGTAGAGGGAAATCTCTTTTATGGCCACAAAGTTCACAAGATTTTATTTCTCTTGACTGTTTTCTGTGGGGTACTATGAAGACCATGGCGTATCCCATTCCTGTATCTTAACTGGAACTTATCGTATTAACCAACGATGCGACTGAATTACTGAACAACCAGCTGCTCCTATTTCACCAAAGGCATCAGTATTATAGCTAACTACTATCCATTACACTTTACGACGTCACATGCGCGGGTTGCCTGCATTCAGGAGGCAGACAAATGACAGCACAATCCAGGACGGCACGAACGAATGTGGCGGTGCTGGGAAATTAAACAATGCAGGATGGTGGAATTACCCCAATTAGTAGGAAATCAAAAAATATCCTGGTTGGTGGAACTACCCCATTTATGCTTCCAGTATGTTATTGCAGAGATGCCATCTTGAATATGTTCCAGTGATCCAAATGATCTGAACTGCATAATTTAGTGCCATGTTCAAACGAATCTGAATGAATTGGTGACATGTTCCAAAGTATCTGAATGATCTGAACTGCTTTAATTCTTGTGCATACAGTTTATCAAAATGTCTAAAGCATTTCTTCTATAACAGTAGACAACAGTCACTGCTCACTATTTGACATATGATCTAAAGATCTGCATTATTTATCAAAATATGTAAAACTGTTGACAGTAGTACTGTAACTGTATTATTTTTCAAAACCACTTAAGATTCATCAGAAACACACACATACACAGACATAGCGACGCACCCCCCCCACTCACCCACCCCCCCACCCCCCCACCCACCCACCCACCCACCCACCCACCCACCCACACACACACACACACACACACACACACACACACACACACACACCGTTAAATGCCACACCGTTGTTTCCATGACTAAAATATTTGTATTATTTATTAAAAATCAATAAATATATTTACAATACAATTATTTATCAAATGGCATGTGACACAAAAGATCTGACTTACAGGTTACGCCGGCCGGAGTGGCCGTGCGGTTCTAGGCGCTACAGTCTGGAGCCGAGCGACCGCTACGGTCGCAGGTTCGAATCCTGCCTCGGGCATGGACGTGTGTGATGTCCTCAGGTTAGTTAGGTTTAAGTAGTTCTAAGGTCTAGGGGACTGATGACCTCAGAAGTTAAGTCCCATAGTGCTCAGAGCCATTTGAACCATTTTTACAGGTTACGCTGCAGTTGTCAATGAGCAAAATTCAATCTTTGCACCACACTTGGCGCATGGGTATCAAATTAAATTTTTCCATATCTTCATTGACCGTGTTACTATTCTACAACTGTTCAAAAGATATGTTAACTAAAATAATACGCCAAACAGGCAAAACAGTGATCATTGATAGTTAATCTTAGGCCCAAAAGCGGGAATTTACTGGTGGCAGAAAAACGAAATTTCATCATCTGTCTACACACAGTTTTATTGAGCAAATAGTCTACAATAGAAAAATATAAATTACTGGCTAACAAAGCTTTTTTTTTTTACTTTTGAACTTGGGCCTGGTATGCAAAAACGAACTTTCCAAGAATGCTGTGTCATTTATCTATCGGAACTATGGTGCTAAGGCTCTTTAAAACATTTTATAGACTATATATACGTAATCGATTACGAAATAATATAAATATTTACGGCATGTTTATCCAACGATATAACATTTTCTGACACATTAGCACAATAAAGCATATAAAAATGACTTGTTTTAGGAAGATCTTTAATGTGGTGTATCACTTAATCTACTTATTTTTTCGTTATATGTAAGTAGCTTCGAAAAGTGTCTTAAGATACGTTAGCTTCATAAACACTTCGATAAATATGGCATCTGCTCAATTAGTTTACATCAAAGACAATGATGGACAAGATTCACACAGATCTCTGATAGTGAACGAAGTATTCAATCTTTGCACCAAAATCAAATAGCACTTAAAATTATCTGTATTTTTTAATCAGAATATGTAAAGATTTCTTCTATAACAGTAAAAAACACATGTAACAGTAATGGTGTAATTAATTGTTCTATAACCGTAAAAAATTACACGTGACTCAAATATTGGCACTACCGACCTAATTCACAGGTTTAGCTGTACTTGGAAATGAGCAAAGTTCGATCATTGTATAACGCTTTATTTTTTATTTGTTTATTTTTTGTCATCAGTCTTCTGACTGGTTTGATGCGGCCCGCCACGAATTACACTCCCCTCCTAAGCTCTTCATGTCACTTGCACACTTGCGACCTACGTCCTCAATTACTTGCTGGATGTATTCTGATCTCTGTCTTTCTCCACAGTTTTTGCCCTCTACAGCTCCCTCTAGTACCATGGAAGTCATTCCCTCACGCCCTAGCAGATGTCCTATCATCCTGTCCCTTCTCCTTATCAGTGTTTTCCACATTTTCTTTCCTCTCCGATTCTGCGCTGAACTTCTTCATTGCTGTCCTTATCAGTCCACCTAATTTTCAACATTGGTCTGTTGCATCACATCTCAAATGCTTCGATTCTGTTCTGTTCCTGTTTTCCCACAGTCCATATTTCACTACCACACAATGCTGTACTCCAGACGTACATTTTCAGAAATTTCTTCCAGCTAGTCTGCTTTTGATGTCCTCCTTGCTCCATCCGTCATTTGTTATTTTACTGCCTAGGCAGCAAAATTCCTTCACTTCATCGACTTCGTTAAGTTTCTCACTGTTCTCTATTCTGCTACTTCTCATTACCTTCGTATTTCTTACGATTTACTCTCAATCCATACTCTGTACTCATTAGACTGTTCATTCCGTTCAGCACATCATGTAATTCTTCTTCACTTTCACTCAAGTTAGGAACGTCATCAGCGAATCATATCATTGATATCCTTTCACCTTGAATTTTAATTCCACTCCCGAACCTTCTTTTTTTTCCATCATGGCTTCCTCGATGTACAGATTGAACAGTAAGAGCGAAAGGCTACGTATTTGTCTTACACTCCTTTTAATACGAGCACTTCGGTCTTGGTCGTCCACTTTTATTATTCTCTCTTGGCTGTTGTACATATTGTATACGACCCGTCTCTCCCTATAGCTTACTCCTAATTTTTTAAGAATTTTGAACATCTTGCACCATTTTGCATTGTCGATCGCTTTTTCCAGGTAGACAAATCCTATGAACGTATCTTGATTTTTTTTTTTAAATCTTGCTTCCATTATTAACCGCAACGTTAGAATTGCCTCTCTCGTACCTTTACTTTCCTAAAGCCTAACTGATTGTCATCTAGCGCATCCTCAATTTTCTTTTCCATTCTTCTGTATATTATTCTTGTAAGTAACTTCGATACATGAGCTGTAAGCTGATTGTGCGATAATTCTCGCACTTGTCAGGTCTTGCCGGCTTCGAAATTGTGTGGATGATGCTTTTCCGAAAGTCAGAAGGTATGTCGCCAGACTCATACGTTCTACACATCAACGTGAATAGTCGTTTTGTTGCTACTTCCCCCAATGATTTTAGAAATTCTGATGGAATGTTATCTATCCCTTCTGCCTTATTTGATCGTAAGTCCTCCAAAGATCTTTTAAATTCTGATTCTAATTCTGGATCCCCTATCTCTTCTAAATCGACTCCTGTCTCTTCTTCTATCACATCAGTCAAATCTTCCCCCTCTTAGACGCTTTCAATGTATTCTTTCCACCTATCCGCTCTCTCCTCTACATTTAACAGAGGAATTCCCGTTGCACTCTTAACGTTATCATCCTTGCTATTAATGTCACCGAAGGTTGTGTTGACTTTCCTGCATGCTGTGTCTGTCCTTCCGACAATCATTTCTTTTTCGATGTCTTCACAGTTTTCACGCAGCCATTTCGTCTTAGCTTCCCTGCACTTCTTCTTTATTTCATTCCTCAGCGACTTGTATTTCTCTATTCCGGAGTTTACCAGAACATTTTTGTACTTCTTCTTTTCATCGATCAATTGAAGAATTTCTTCTGTTACCAATGGTTTCTTCGAAGTTATCTTCTTTGTAACAATGTTTTTCTTTCCAACTTCTGTAATTGCTCTTTTTAGAACTACTCATTCCACTTCAACTCTACTGTCTACTGAGTTTATTCCTGTATGTATAGCCTTAGAGAACTTCAACCGTATCTCGTCATTCCTTAGTACTTCCGGATCCCACTTCTTTCCGTATTGATTCTTCCTAACTGATCGCTTAAACTTCAGCCTACTCTTCATTACTACTACATTGCGTTCTGAGTTTGTGTCTGCTTCTCATTTCGAAATCTCTGTCTGACCATGACGTACTCCAACTGAAATCTTCCCGTATCACCCGGCCTTTTTCAAATATACCTCCTCACTTTATGATTCTTGAATAGAGTATTCGCTATTACTAGCTGAAATTTTTTACAGACCTCAATTAATCTTTCTCCTCTCTCATTCTTTGTCCCAAGCCCATAATCTCCTGTAAGCTTTTCTTCTACTCCTTCCCATACATTTGCTTTCCAGTCTCTCATGGGTATTAGATTTTCATCTCCCTTCACGTACTGCATTACCCGTTCAATATCTTTATATACCTTCTCTATCTCTTCATCTTCGGTTTGTGACGTCGGCATGCATACCTAATCTATCGTTATCGGTGTTGGTTTGTTGACGGTTCTGATAGAACACTATCACTGAACTGTTTACAACAACACACTCTCTGCCCTGCCTCCCTATTCATAACGAATCCTACTCCCCTTATACCATTTGCTGCTGCTGTTGATATTACCCTGTACTCATCTGACCAGAAATCCTTGTCTTCTTTCCATTTCACTACACTGACTCGTACTATATCTAGATTCAGCCTTTGCATTTCCATTTTCAGATTTTCTAGATTCCCTACCACGTCCAAGCTCCTGACATTTCACTCCCCGACTAGTAGAATGTTTTCCTTTCGTTGGTTATTCGATCTTTTCCTAATGATCACCTGTCCCTTGACAGTCCTCCCGCAGATATTTGAATGGGGGACTATTCCGGAATCTTTTTCCAATGGAGAGATCATCTTGACATTTTTTTAATTACATGCCACATGTCCTGTGGGTATATGTTATTTGTCTTTGAAACAGTGCTTTCCATTGCCCCCTGCACCATCACGCCGTTGATCATTGCTGATACTTCCGCCTTGAGGGCCAGTTTCCTACTCCAAGGACAAGTGTTTGCCCTGAACCTCCGTCTGCTCCTCTGCCCTCTTTGACAAGGTCGTTGGTGGATTGTGGGTGAAATTTTATGCCGGAAGTCTGAGTTGCCATTTCTGATTATTAACCGAAATTTAAGCGGGATCGTGGAAGTTGTGATTACTGATCAAAGATGCTACCGCTAGACCATTTATCCGTCACGATGTCACCAACATTCAGGGATGATCAGTCAGGGGTCCAGGGTTTGCTTATGGCGAGAGGGTTGGGGGGAGGGGGAGCGGTCAGAGCTTGTTACTGTCTCTACTTATCTGTCCCTCCTTGCTGTCTGTCACTTTTAATGTGGCACAGATGTCTACGATTTTAATGATAATCAAAAATATATAACGCTTTCACATAATATTAATAAATTGTTTCAGTACAATATGTGTAAACCGTTTTAAATGACGGCAATGGCCTTGTAGTAGTGGTAGCACTTGTTTCCGTCAGATAAGTACTATAGATCTCGGGCAGCACTTGGATGAGTGACCATCCTGGTCTTCCGAGCGCTTTTGGCAAGCGGGTTGCATTCAGCCTTTGTGGGACCGACTGAGTAGCTACTTGACTGAGAAATAGAGGCTCCAGTCACGGCAACTGAGAACAGCCGGGAGAGCAGTATGCTGACCAAGTGCCGCTCCATACCCGCATTCCCTGGTGCCTGTCGTTTGAAAACGACACGGTGGTCGGTCCGAGGACTGTTCGGACAGTGTTTAGTTTTTAGAGTTAAGTTTTAATGTGATAACAATAATGCTTTACTTGTGTGCTTAGCGCATCGATGTAGCTTAACTTCGAAAAAAGTACGTTTCTCAGAAATTCAATATTTTAAAAGCTAATCGTTCGAATCCTTGGAAAGTGCATGTGTCATGCAACTTTTTTGAGAAGTACAACAAACGCTCATAACTTTAATTAGTAAATTACATAACGTAAAATCGATATGTGGACTCAGTATTATCAGAGTCCCGGTTAACACTACGATTCTAATCACAGGTCTGCAGACTGTGGCTAAGTCGGCATGTACATGAGGGGAACGCAGTCGTTCCTACCTACAATGTAGAAGCTTAGTATTTTGTCCAACTTCAGCAACTATATTTGTAGTCACCGCAATAATCAGCATCGAAATTTTATTTCCCTAACCTGTTCTAGTCATCTAGTGCCCTTCTTCAGAATGTTGTACAGAAAATATACCTCAAATAAGTAGAAGCTAGATAAGAATACTAAAATTTAAGAACTAAAAATTTTAGTAATTTAGAGATAAAGAATTGCACGTGTCATGTGTCATAAAAAAACAAGAACAATGTGTAATGCAATAATGAATCCAGTAATAGAAGATGATCTCGTAAATCCTTACATGTGGTTCGTAGTTCAAATGGCGCTGAGCACTATGGGACTTAACTTCTGAGGGCGTCAGTCCCCTAGAACTTAGAACTACTTAAACGTAACTAACCTAAGGACATCACACACATCCATACCAGAGGTCCAGACTGTAGCGCCTAGAACCGCTCGGTCACTCCGACCGGCTGTGGTTCGTAGTGCCTGTACGAAAACTGTATAAGGAAACCAAATGAAAGTGTGGACATCACGCCAGAACTGGAGATAATCAGGTAGCGTCTTGCATATCTTGAGGTTGCTCTTGGGGTAAAAGTACAATACAATAGTAAAAGTGATCATAAGCAGCATAACAAGTAATATTTAAAAAACCTAATGATAAATAAAATAAGTTAATACCAACGACAAGTGTTGCTATCGATGGGAAATTTAAGAACTGTTCTCCTAACATCTGTAGTGAGGTCAGTAGCATTCTAGCAGGGAACCTGTCAGTGCGAAAGTGCGAAGCGCATTATGGGGCTGGAAACTGTAATTGGAGTAAGTGGAGAGATAATTCTCAAGCATCTGCCATTATTATTATGTCAATAAATTCTAGACGTTAATTTTTTGTTAATTTTTTCATAGTATAGGAGTTTTCCTTTCCATTCAGGCCTCCCCAACTTCCTGGGGTTTGCGGGTCCCATTTATCGAAGAAAAAACAGTTTATCTGCTAACTTACACAACGTGACACATTCACAACACTTGCCTAAAGTAGATGCACCCAGCTTGTCTGCAACATGACATCCTCGTACAAAATTCTGTCGTATTCATTTGAACAACATCAGAGTTCATCGAGCAACGTCACAGGCACTAGATCTTCAGCCTCGAAAAGTGTCCCATACACAGGTTTCCCTCGTGACCCCACAAGGCGAAACAGAATGTAATCATGTCGGATGAACCAACTGGCCACTAAATGGGACTGCTTTCTCCTACCGACTTTTCAGAATATTTCCGACGCAAGTATTCACAAGCCAGATGTGTAAAGTGATTTGGTACTTTAAAATGATCGAAACTAATAGGTGGGCGAAGATCAAGTGGGATATTGTCCAATAACATGAGACGTGCATCTCGCATAAACACAACGTTCATTACTAACCCGCGTTGACAGCTCTTCACAGCCGTATTATGGGGAATCTTATACGACTACTGCGGCTACTGCACATTCTGTCTGTGGTGTAACAGGCTTCATCCGAGAATCGTACTTACACGCAGAAAAGTGAGTGAGAATCAGCCACAAATGCTGCTGCTCACAAGGGCTTAACACACTGTGAGGTTTGTAATTAGCAATTAAAGTTTGAACTTAACCTACGATGTGGATGATCTCCCACCGCGCATATAAGGTAGTTAGAGTTGGAACATATTGTAGGTGGCACGAGCTTTGTAAATACGCTCCATTTTGAACACCATTTCATCCACCCGCCCACATATACACAGTATATTCAGTTTTCTCCTAGAAAAAGCATAACACCATCGATAAATGTAGCACATAATCATGTCAGCAAGTAGAACAGATAGTTCCAAATTTGTGCTTAATATATTAATAACTTTTTGAACAAAAATAAATTTTATTCAGATTCTCAAGTATCTGAGTTCAAAGGAAAAAATCTAACATATTTTGCGTATTTCAACTTATAAATGTCTAATGGCATAATTCTCTGAGGTAGCTCAACAGTTAGAAAGTACTGATCGCAAAACCGAACATAGTTTGTAGTGTTCGGTCAGATCTCAGCTTGTCGTAGTTTTATCCATTTTGTTACTCTAGCCTCATTTTCACAACTTAAGTATTCGGCAAGGAAATTCGGCAGGAATAATTCACTAGAGTTAGAAAACGATAGTAACGAGAACAACTATAACACTAAAGAATAAAGGACATCCATCACTCGTCCAAAGCCGACAATGGCTGAGGAACCAAAAGACAAAAATATTTCGTAATTTTTACAATACTCCCAGAGTGCTAAATTCAAAAGTTTAAGTTTAAATCTAAATCGTTTCTTATAGACAACTCAGTCTACTCTGTATATAGATTTTCAGTGGAAACTAATTGCATACGTAGTCTAGAAGAGAAAGACGTTGTTAGTTTTTTTGGTTTCGCTTGTAATATTAGTGCTGGTAAATATTAATGTGTTTATTTTTATGAAAGTGAGGCCACTGTAGTAGAGAGTAATGAATAACTGGCCTGCATGTTTGCATCCACACAAAATTATTTTGTATACGTAATTTGTAAGGGTACTCTTTCCAGATCATTTATAAAGGAATCGAGTAGCTAATGTGTGGAACTTGGAATTTACTTACTACTCTGAGACCCAAGGCATAGCTGAGTTACCCATTTGGCCCTAATAACCAAGTGAAACAGTGAGCGCAGGGGTGCAAGACATAATCGATTCTGAGCCAAATGCCATACCACAGAACACTTCATAGAAGCTGGCGTTGTTAAAGCGCAAGACTATTCACTATTAGGGAGGTGATGACTGACAACAGAAGACGCAATTTTTTTCATCGTCTTTCTGATTGGATTGATGCAGCCTGTCACGAATTTCTCTTCTCTTTACCAGTCTCTTTATGTTAGATTAGTACTCGCGCCCAATGTCTTCAGTTATTTCCTGGATGTATTCCAATCTCTGTCTTACTCTACAGTTTTTACCTTCCGCAGCTCCATGGAAGTTATTCCTTGCTGTCTTAATTCTTGCCCTTCAGATTGTCAATATTTTCCACATATGCCGCTTCTCACCAATTCGGCGGAGAACCTCCTTTCTTATCAATCCACCGAAATTTCAATATTGACACTCAGTGAGTGTAAGACTATTATCAGTCTAGTTGAGGGCCAAAAGTTTTTTTCACCCTCAACGCTTATGAAGAGGAGCGTGTCAGGACTGAGTAGCTAATGATTTGATCGTTACACTACTGTCGGTTTTTTCACAGTGCCTCACGCAATCGTCCTAACACTTGATGGTAGTAATATTAGTCACGTTTGGTACTTCGTAGTACAAATTAATGATGGATTATCAGCATCGACATCAAAGTCTGTTCTGTGCGAATCACTGTGGAGTACATGCCAAGGCCTATTTTTCATTACACCATCTGTTAAGAATTTCCGCTTCGTTGATACATAGAGCGTTGGAGCAATGACTGCCTGTAGTCCTCAATGCAAGACGGTATTTACCTAATGTATCACGCGCGATGTATATGGGATACATAAAGTAGAGCGCTGAAGAAAATTCCTAGTTAATTGCCATAAAAGACGCTTCTTAAACTTTTGTTGCACTGCAGCTACTTTATTGGGGAGCACTGAGAAGAAGATAAGAGGATAATGCAAGAGCCTCAGGAAAGCGGGCCAGGCCGCTGCCGAGGTTCTCACGAGATGTAATCCGACTTCCTTCGAGCGTCAAGCGTTAAGATGTTACAACATTTCTGTGACTGTCTCTCTCTCTCTCTCTCGCCATTTTAACAAGTCTATGATCATTAGCATTGCCCCTCTTAGTACGCGCTCGACACGTACAGCTAGTATGCCCTGATATGGGTCCCCTATACTGCAGCAGTAACCACGTAGAATGGTTTTGTATGCAATCTGCTTTGTAGAGAAACTACTGTTTTCCAGTATCCTACCAATGCTGTGCTCCCATTTGTTTCACCCACAACTGAACGTTTGTGGTCGTTTCACATTATGTCTCTATGCACTGTTACCCTGAAATAATTGCATCACGTGACTGTCTCTGGTTGTGATTTATTAATAATGTAGCCATGGGATGTCACTCTTCTACGTTTCGTGAAATTCATAGTTTCGTGTTTCTCTTAAGCCTGACCGGTCTTACATACATTATCGTAATCTAACTGGAGTTTAATGCAAGTTTCATTCGATCGAATTTCCTCATACATAACTTCTTCACCTAAAAAAGACCGAATACTGCAACTGACACCTTTCAATAACTCATTAATGTATAACATGGACAAGAATCCTCCTATAACACATGCCTGGAGCACACCAGGTATTACTCCAGTGGCTGCTGCTGACAAGGGAACCTCCCCATCGCACCCCCCTCAGATTTAGTTATAAGTTGGCACAGTGGATAGGCCTTGAAAAACTGAACAAAGATCAATCGAGAAAACAGGAAGAAGTTGTGTGGAACTATGAAAAAATGAGCAAAATATATAAACTGATTAGTCTATGTGGAAGGTAAGCAACATCAAGGACAATCTAATGACAGGAGCGTCGTGGTCCCGTGGTTAGTGTAAGCAGCTGCGGAACGAGGGGTCCTTGGTTCAAGTCTTCCCTCGAGCGAAAAGTTTAATCTTTTATTTTCAGTTTATGTGACAAACTATCATGTTTTCATCAGTTTTTTGGGAGTGATTATCACATCCACAAGAAAACCTAAATGGGGCAAGGTAGAAGAATCTTTTTACCCATTCGCCAAGTGTACAAGTTAGGTGGGTCGACAACAAATTCCTGTCATCTGACGCACATGCCGTCACCAGTGTCGTATAGAATATATCAGACGTGTTTTTCTGTGGAGGAATCGTTTGACCTTTGTTTTCGGTTCCCATTGGAGAGGCACGTCCTTTCGTCTACTAATCGCACGGTTTTGCGGTGCGGTCGCAAAACACAGACACTAAACTTATTACAGTGAACAGTGACGTCAATAAACGAACGGACAGATCATAACTTTGCGAAAATAAACAAAGAAAATTTTTCAGTCTTGAACCTAGGACCTCTCGCTTCGTAGCAGCTCACGCTAACCACGTGACCACAGCGCTACTGCGCTTCCGCTCTTCTTGATGTTGCTGATGTTGCACATGGACTACTTAGTTTATATATTTTGTTTATTTTTTCATAGTTCCACACAACTTCTTCTTGTTTTCTCGATTGATCTTTGTTCAGTTTTTCAAGGCCTATCCACTGTGCCATCTTATAACTAAATCTGAGGGGGGTGCGATGGGGAGGTTCCCTTGTGAGTGATTATCTAGGATAAATGCGGGATTCTATCTGCGATGAAATATCTGTCCCGTTGGAAAAAAAAAAAAAAGAGTGTGGTGATGGGGAGGTCTTCGAGTGACTTAACTGATGCTTGGTTTCTGTATTTATAACAAGGCCTCGGGAGTAGACAACATTCTATTGGAGGTACTGATAGCCTTGGGAGAGCCAGTCCTGACAAAACTCTACCATCTGGTGAGCAAGATGTATGAGACAGGCGAATTACCCTCGGATTTCAAGAAGAATATAATAATTCCTATCCCAAACAAAGCAGCTGTTGACAGATGTGAAAATTACCGAACTATCAGTTTAATAAGTCAAGGTTGCAAAATACTAACACGAAGTCTTTACAAACGAATGGAAAAACTGGTAGAAGCCGATCTTCAGTTTGGATTCCGTAGAAATGTTGGAACACGTGAGGCAATACTGACCCTACGACTTATCTTAGAAGCTAGATTCAAGAAAGGAAAATATATGTCACTAGCATCTGTAGACTTAGAGAAAGCTTTTGACAATGTTGACTGGAATACTCTCTTTCAAATTCTGAAGGTGTCAGTGGTCAAATGCAGGGAGTGAAAGGCTATTTACAATTTGTAATGAAACCAGATGGCAGCTGTAAGAATCGAGGGGCATGAAAGGGAAGCAATGGTCTGGAAGGGAGTGAGACAGGGTTGTAGCCTGTCTCCGACGTTATTCAATCTGTATACAGAGCAAGCACTAAAGGAAACAAAAGAAAAATTTGGAGTAGGAATTAAAATCCATGGAGAAGAAATAAAAACTTTGAGGTTTGCCTATGACATTGTATTTTTGTCAGACACAGCAAAGGACATGGAAAAGCAGTTGAGCGCAATGGACAGTGTCTTGAAAGGAGGATATAAGATGAACATCAACAAAAGCAAAACGAGGATAATGAAATGTAGTCGAATTAAATCGGGTGATGCTGAGGGAATTAGATTAGGAAACGAGACACTTAAAGTAGTAGATAAGTTTTGCTATTTCGGCAGCAAAATAACTGATGATAGTCGAAGTAGAGAGGATATAAAATGTCGACTGGCAATGGCAAGGAAAGCGTTTCTGAAGAAGAGAAATTTGTTAACATCGAGTATAGATTTAAGTGTCAGGAAGTCTTTTCTGAAAGTATTTGTATGGAGTATAGCCATGTATGGAAGTGAAACATGGACGATCAATAGTTTAGACAAGAAGAGAAGAGAATAGAAACTTTCGAAATGTGGTGTTAGAGAAGAATGCTTAAGATTAGATGGGTAGATCACATAACTAATGAGGAGATACTAAATAGAACTGGGGAGAAGAGATTTTTGTGGTACAACTTGACTAGGAGGAGGGATCGGTTGGTAGGACATGTTTTGAGGCATCAAGGGATCACTATTTTAGTATTGGAGGGCAGTGTGGAGGGTAAAAATCGTAGAGGAAGACGAAGAGATGAATACACTGAGCAGATTCAGAAGGATGTAGGTTGCATTAGGTACTGGGCGATGAAGAAGCTTGCACAGGATAAAGTAGCATAGAGAGCAGCATCAAACCAGTCTCTGGACTAAAGGCCTCAACAAAGACAACACTTACAACACAACATTTCGTCAGCGCGTATGGTTTACGACAATAACCATGATGTTGACACATTGTTCTGTCATGCCAACAGCTGAAGTACACCATGTGGTCAAAAGTATCCGGACACCCCCAAAAACATTCGTTTTTCATATTAGGTGCATTGTGCTGCCACCTACTGCCAGGTACTCCATATCAGTGACCGCAGTTGTCATTAGACATCGTGAGAGAGCAGAATGGGGCACTCTTTGGAACTTACGGACTTCGAACATGGTCAGGTGATTGGTTGTCACTTGTGTCATACGTCTGTACGCAAGAGTTCCACACTCCGAAGCATCCCTAGGTCCACTGTTTCCGATGTGATAGTGAAGGGACACTTTCAGCACAAACGCGTACAGGCCGACCTCGTCTGTTGACTGTCAGAGAACTTCGACACTTTAAGACTGTTGTAATGTGTAATAGGCAGACATCTATCCAGACCATCACACAGGTATTACAAACTGCGTCAGGAGCCACCGCAAGTACTACGACAGTTGAGCTGGGGGTGAGAAAACTTGGATTTCAAGGTCGAGCGGCTGCTCATAAGCCACGCCGGTAAATGTCGAACGACGCCTCGCTTCGTGTAAGGAGCGTAAACATTGGACGATTGAATAGTGGAAAAACGTTGTGTGGAGTGACGAATCACTGTACACAATGTAGCGATCCGATGGCAGGGCGAGGGTACGGCGAATGCCAGGTGAACGTCATCTGTCAGCGTGTGTAGTGCCAACAGTAAAATTCGGAGGCGATGGTGTTATGGTATGATTATATTTTTCAAGGGGTGGCTTGCACTCTTGGTTGTTTTGCGTGGCTCTATCACAGCAAAGACCTACATTGATGTTTTAAGCACATTCTTGCTTCCCACTGTTGAAGAGCAATTCGGGGTGGCGACTGAACCTTTCAACACGATCGAGCACCTGTTCATAATGCACGGCCTTGGGCGGAGTAGTTACACGAAAATAACATCCCTGTAATGGACTGGCCTGCACAGAGTCCTGACCTGAATCCTATAGAACACATTTGGGATGTTTTGGAACGCCGACTTCGTGCCAGGCCTCACCGATTGACACCGATACATCTCCTCAGTGCTGCAATCCGTGAAGAATGCTCTGCCATTCCCCAAGAAATCTTCCAGCACCTGATTGAACGTATGCCTGCGAGAGAGGAAGCAGTCGTCAAGGCTAAGGGTGGGCCAACACCATATTGAATTCCAGCATTACCGATGGAGGGCCCCACGAACTTGTAAGTCATTTTCAGCCAGGTGTCAGGGTACTTTTGATCATAGTGTATCTCCGAACACATAAAATTGTGGTTATGAAATGAAGCACTCACGTGAAACTTTACAGTATGAAGTAGTAAAGTGATTAAAAACAGCGTGTAATCGTGATAGTTCGGCTGAAGTCTTCACTTCTACGAATGTAGTGTACACAGGGAGGAATTCTTGTGACCTTTGTGGCACTCCTCTTGTCTCCACTCATGCACGGGAAATATTATGAACAAGATATTGGTTGTCATATCAAATGCATTATTGTAGTATATGCTTCGGCTGTTGGGATTCTGGATAAAAAGGTGCAGCCACTAACATTTTTAACCGTTGCATCAAATATACAACTTGCAAAAGTTTGGAGATAAAAGAATTAATAGCGCAGAATTTGTTAGTTACCTGTTATTTCATCAACAGATTTTAAAACGATGTTAGTGTTGTTATATTAATACAAACATAAGACATATTTGTTAGCAAAAAAAAATCAGAACTATAATTTATTACAGGTGCATTTGCACCAGTTTCAGAAAATGAGTATTGTCTTCAAAAGCCATAACGTAACTCTAAAAACAAAAATCGGACTTTTTCACTGCTATGTATATTATTTACTCCTGTACGTGAGCGCTGTCTTCAAAAGCCATACCCTAACTCTAAGAACAGAAATTAAGACTTTTGCTTTGCTCTGCGTATTCTGTCCTTCTGTAATGGGTAGAGACATAGATAGACCTTGCATAAAAACACGGAGGAGAAGTTGGAGGCCTTCGAATTATAAGGGGTACATGAGAATACTTTGGACACAGACAGTGACAAACGCATAAGTTTTCAGAAGAATGAACACAATACATAAATTAATGAAGATAGTGAAATGCCAAAAGTTCCAAAATCTAGGGCATTTCTTGCGTAATACAACCAGATACGAATTGCTACAGAAAATATTTCAAGGGAAAATCAGTAGCAAAAGAGGTCCTCTATGATGAGGAATGTCTTGGTTTGACAACCATAGATGTCTGTTCGATATGTCTTCAACAGGACTATTCCATGTTGCTACCAACCAGAGAAGAATACCCATCATGATAGCTAACATCCGAGCCGGATAGGCACTGAAAGAAGACAGTTACTCCAAAATTAATGTTACACTGTTTATTCACGTTCTAGCACGAGTCGCAAAGTACAAACAAACAAACACGCATACACACACACACACACACACATACGTATGCTTACACGCATATCATTTCGGCTGAGATAAAGACCGTGGGGATACCGTCAATGAAATTCTTTGTGTTCGTGCTTTTCCATTTTCCTGTCTGAAATACGGAAAAGGCATCCGTCCATAACGTAGATGTTTAGCTCAGGAATATGAAAGGAGCTTAGCATTTTTTGTCGCAAATCTTAGTCGTACAGTTTTCAAGTAACGTGCCTTATACTGTGTAAGCCAGAAATAAAATGATAGAGCAGCCACGAGTCGCATAAATTTCTTTTAATACGAGGATCTTTCAATAAGTAGAGCAACACATTTTTTTCTCGGCCAGTTTCTGTCGAAAAAGTGCGTGATTTTTTGTGGAACATCGTGGAATATTCCTGTTTCAGCCTCTATAATTTCCTGAAGTTGCTATGGGTGGCGGCACTGTACGTAGTTTAATGCGATTCTGTCTGTTTTAATTATTCGAGAGTTGACCGTCTGGTTTTAAACTTTCTTTGCTTCTTGCGTTTAATTTGACTGGGAAACCGTTGAGATTGAACTTAACATATACATGGATGGACATGAGAAATGAAAGGTTGCAATAAATTTTTCATCCGTGATTATTACTTTACGTATGAAATATTCTGTTGCAGATTAATAAAAATGATTTTCTTTGAACATTCCAAAATAATTATTCAAGTTTTACTTTTATTCAAGTACTAAAGCTGTTTGTGCAAGAATGAAAATATTATTGTCCATCGAACTTAGCAAACGTTTTCACGTTGCAGTCGATTTTTGTTTACTGGATATATCCCGACTAGCTTTGAAGCATAAGACTGTCTTTACCATATGAAAACGTTTTCTTTTTTATAGTGCTAAACTCTCATGAAAATTATCTAGTTTTAAATACACTTTACGTAATGTTCAGAATTTATCACTTTTTGAATAAAATTTACAAAAGCTGCAGCTTGTATCCACCTGTGAATGCAGAAGATAAAATCTACTACCTCCTTTTATTCTGCGTCTGGGATGCTGTGAAAAAAAACACTTTATTATTTTCGTTCGCCTCTACCTGTACCCTTTTTAGGATGTGGTCGTTATTGCGATCGTATATTTAAATCTGCCGCTGCTGCACGCAGCTCGCTCGCGGCGCAGCTCCGCACCGCCAGTGATATCCAATAACATGCTGAAATTTCTTAAATAAAATGGGTAATGCCCGGTGAGAACTTTGCAGCAATTATGACAAACAGATTTTACTGGATAAATATATTTTAACAGAAATAATTAAAATCATTACACATATTTTACAATCCCAGTTACAAATGGCGTCGATCATCGACTTATGACAAATGAAGACTACAAAGAGCCTAATGCAACGTCACGGGTTCATCTTCCGTTCAGTCCGTGCGGAAGACAAGCGATTCTATTACAATATATTACCTATTTATATCTTAACTAATTCTTCTACAGTCTTTGTCATTTCTCATTACATATCGCTTCTTCTGTGGCGGTTTTTACATCCTCCACCACAGATAGTATTTCACACTCTTTGGATAATCATTTATAATAGCAAAATTCGTAATTATACTTTTCCTCACAAAATTAAGTGTCCTTTTGAAATCCAATTAACAGAAATACATATAAATTATTTGTTACAGTGAGCATTATACATCGAAATGTTCTTTTAACTTTCACTTTGGATGCGTGCTGCCAAAGAACGTTACAGTAGCCTCCAAAATGGCGTCAGTAACAGAGGTGCGTTCGAAGCAGAGAGCTATTGGAGATGTTCACAGGCGCTTGCAGAATGTCTTCGTAGACGCAGTAGTGAACAAAAGCACGCTGAGTCGTTGTACGAGTCGTCTGTCTTCATCACAACAATGTCGCACAATCCTGTCCGATTTCTCGCTGGAAGCCTAAAGCTGTGATTTCCACGATGTTGGAACGTGCAGACACTCTCATTCGAGGCGATCGGCGGATCAGAATCAAGCACCCTACAGCCCGTATCTCACATCTTCTATCTGTTCGGCCCAGTGAAAGATTCTCTCAGCGGGAAGATGAGGAGTTTACTGATGCAGGACCGGCCGGAGTGGCCGAGCGATTCTAGGCGCTACAGTCTGGAACCGCGCGACCGCTACGGTCGCAGGTTCGAATCCTGCCTCGGGCATGGATGTGTGTGATGTCCTTAGGTTAGTTAGGTTTAAGTAGTTCTAAGTTCTAGGGGACTGATGATCTCAGAAGTTAAGTCCCATAGTGCTCAGAGCCAGTTGAACCAGTTTACTGATGCAGAAAGACGTTGGCGCTAATGTTGACCAGTGGAATGGTACCATGCGGGGATACAGGCCCTCCATGCTAAGTGGCCTAAGGCCGTCGCGTTGAAAGGAGATTCTGTTGAAAAATAGTGTTTTGTAGCCAAAGGAGTGGGGTATAATACGTGTGTTGGAATCCTGAATGAAACTAACATGCTTTCAGAAAAAACAAATGTGTTGCATTACTCATTGAGCGCACCTTGTATTAAGTTGTTACTTATGTTTGTATCCATCTCTTATTTCTCCCGAGCGATCTAAGTCGGACTGTGCGGCTGATCCAGGCGGAGGTTCGAGTCCTCCCTCGGGCATGGGCGTGTGTGTTTGTCCTTAGGATAATTTAGGTTACCTAGTGTGTAAGGTTAGGGACTGATGACCTTAGCAGTTAGGTCCCATAAGATTTCACACATTTTTTTCTTATTTCTCCTTTCACGCAGTTTACCTCCTCTGCACGTGCGTTGAGCGATGCGAGATGTTTTATTATCTGCATCCTTACATTTCTTGCGATGATGTCAAGTTGCAGGAAATCTCGATTAAATTTGATATTCACGATGGCCCACATCAACTTCCGCCTGATTATACCTTCACCTCAATGCACCGCACGTGCAGCGGAGGTGTAACGGAGAAAAAACTGGGAGAAACATTCAAACATGAACAACGAAAGTAAGTTGTATGCGACTTGTGGCTGAGACAGAATTTTCTTTCTTACGGTCGCTGTTTTCCCGCAGACGAAACCAGCTCTCGGTACTTTATTGCAATGTATTATTTAAGACGTACGCTTTAACTATATTTTAGATTGTCGGTTTTAGTTGCGTCTTTATTTCCTTCGGCTATTTATTGTACAATTTCATTCCCTGGTAGAAAACAATGTCGCGAGTGTTATTGGCAGGAGGTACCGAATTCCAGCCGCGTGTCGTCAAACAATTCGCGTTCCTCGCTCGCCCTGCAGCATTTTTCAGCCCCGTTGGTAACAGGCCGACCGTGATTTTAGACTCGGTCAGCCGGCAGGGCTCGCGAGGGTCTCTCCGGGGCGCGGCGGCCAAATTGGATTTGGTGGACCCGTGACAGCACTTGCTGGATGGCCGCGCCGCTTTTCACGGCCGATAAAAGCCGGAGGGAGGCGGCAGCCGTTGGCCACTGTCTTCCAGCGGACAGCCGCCCAAACAAAGGCGCGCGACGCCAGCCTGTCAGCTCAGCGCCCAGAGACTGCCGGCGCAGCGCAGCGTTTCTCTCTTTGCGAGCGTCTGTTCTTATATAAATAAATATATGATCGTAACAGCAGTTAGGTGGTCGTCAGATGCAAGACAGGCAGCAGCTTTCCCCGTTGAAACAGCAGGCCGCGTTCTGTTCGAGAGGTACTCACTCGAAAAATTCAATCTGCAACGGTGAAACTCGAGGTTGATTTTAGGCCTTTTCCATGTACTGACCAAGAAATGCAACACTGTTTTGAATGACTCGACAGAGGTCCCATTTTGGATGTACAGGATACGTTCCACCTCGAAAATTATCTCGTCGTCATTCTGGAAACACTTGCCACTGTAATAACACATCCGTATGCTGAGAATGAGAAGTGCAACTGTCATGAAATATTATTGTGTCAGTTTCATTAAATATTCCTTGCAAGAAACGTAGATAACCAAATTAAATGCTGAACCCATGGACAACACGATATTAGCGCAACAGCTAGACAAGCATTATCATCTGTGTGATAGAAGCTCTGTTGAATGTTAGTATTACGAGACGTTGTTGGGAGGAAAATAATAGTTGTAATGGAGATTGTAGCTTTGGTCTTCAGCCGACGTCGACAATAGACATCGAGTAAGTTGCGGAAATTTTCTTATTGTTAAAGAGCTGCCACTGCGACATTTTTTAAAGATAGAAGTTTATCTAAATGCTAAGGCGTATAAAAGTCAGCTTAAATGTAACGATATGTTGGTAGAAGTTGCAAGAAAATTAAATAAATAGTTATGAAAAGGTGAGCTATTTTTCATTCGCAGACGAATTTTACTGGAATGTGTAAGTCTTCACATGTATGAAACGCTCTTTAATGAAATGATAATTAAATCAAGACCCTACGCTGTCGACAGGCGTTGATATACATCAACGGGGACAGTTGAAAAGCCGGCCGCGGTGGTCTCGCGGTTCTAGGCGCGCAGTCCAGAACCGCGCGACTGCTACGGTCGCAGGTTCGAATCCTGCCTCGGGCATGGATGTGTGTGATGTCCTTAGGTTAGTTAGGTTTAAGTAGTTCTAAGTTCTAGGGGACTGATGACCACAGCTGTTAAGTCCCATAGTGCTCAGAGCCATTTGAACCATTTTGAACAGTTGAAAATGTGTGCCCCGACCGGGAATGTGGGTCTCACGGGGAGCGTGCAAGAAGTCTCTGCAGTCGCACTGTCCTCTGTGCCCTCGGTGGCTCAGATGGACAGAGCGTCTGCACTGTAAACAGAAGATCTCGTTTTCTATAATGATTTCCTGCGATTGGTTTCGTAGGTTTCAGTAACTTCTCTTCCATCGTCATGCAGGTCTTCGACGTGAGAATCACCATTCTTGAAGCGCTGAAACCATTCTCTGCACGTCTTTCGCTAACAGCTGCCTCATCATAGGTCTTACCCAGAATTTTATGAGTCGCAGCCGCAGATTTCTTCTTGTCAATGCACAATCAAACAGTGGAGTACCGATTTTGTACGTCATTGTCTGAGACGAGACAGTTGGTACATCTGAAAATTTAATGTGTCCATATGGAAGTAGACATTTAACGAACAACAAAAGAGTTTTTAACTACCAATTGTCTCCGGCTAGGCAGTTTATGCAAGGGCGTGCTGAAAAGTAATGCCTGCGGATTTTGCATTCTGTTCTCAATAACGAGTGAGGCATTACGTGCCATGCATATTACTCGGTCGCCATTGCCGCTTCTCTGACGCAAGTTTCAACACTCTGCCGCAAGAGGGCTGTTTAAGATGGCAGTGTGTAACGTAACTATGTCGGTGCGTGCTGTAATCGAGTTTCTGAAAGCACGAATTCGAAGAGTTCATCCACACATGAAGCGCCCTCTCTTTCAGTATGACAACACCAGTTCGTACACCAGGGCTGTGACGTTTGCAACTGTCCGATGCCTTGGATTCACTCTCATCTATCATCCCCCACACCGTTCAGACTTGGCCCCATCTGATTTTCATTTTTTTAAAAAAGGTAAAGAATACCTCTGAACACTGCAGTTTGGTAGTGATGGAGCGGTTCAAACAGAGGTGAGGTTGTGGCTCCGTCAACAAACTCAAACATTCTAAGGTGCGGGTATTGCATGCATTTTTGCAGCGGTTTTTTTTAATGCAGAAAACGAACTCTCCCACGATTATTAGTGGAGCGTGCCATATTGATTTTGCTTCTGTAGCAGTGTGCTACTGAACTGCGACACAAGAATTTCTCTGTATAAGAACAACAGACATACGCGTGAAAACAAACAAAAATCTAACTATATCACTTTACCAGAGGTTGAAAATACCGCTACAGTTGTAAGGTTCTTTTATTTAACACACCACCGGTTACGCCCATCTTCAGGTGCCGTAACTTGGTCCTGCGACACCTGAAGATGGGCGTATAAGAACCCGAAACCGGTCGTGTGTGAAATAAAAGAACCTTACAACTGTAGCGGTATTTTCAAACTCTGATATAATGCTCAGTTGCGGATGTTCGTCCAAAAGGACTGTTTATATATCACTTCAACTTTTCGAAGTTATAACAAATGACCAGAGGTTGAAAATACCGCTTCAATTTTAAAGTTCTTTTATTATCACACGACCATCTTCAGATGTCGTAACTTGGTGCTGTGGCCCCCGAGCGCCGCGGTGGACGTGTACTAGACGCGGTAGCGCTCATAGGTAGTACACCGCGTCGGGTACACGTCCACCGCGGCGCTCGGCGGCCACAGCACCAAGTTACAACACCTGAAGATGGTCGTGTGATAATAAAAGAACTTTACAACTGAAGCGGTATTTTCAACCACTGGTACAATGCTCAGTTGCGGATGATCATCCAACAGATTTGTTTGTATAATAAACGAAATTTACGACAAAACTTAGTAGAGCAAAGGACGCTATCCAGTGATCTGTAAAGAGGGCGTGTCATTCTTATCCTCAGGAAGAGTCCTTGGACAGATGCATATAATTATAGCCCTACAGCGCTGACGTCATTATGCAGTAGAATTAGTAGAATTATGGATCGTTTTTTTATGCCCATGCGTTGTGAAGTTTCTGGAGAACGAAAATCTCTTGTATAAAAATCGTCGTAGATTCTGCAGACATCTTGCGAGGCTCATTTCATCTTTCGTCGATGAGATCCACGCGGTCATAGGCAACGCCACCCAGCTTCACGGCATATTCCTCGACTGCCGGAAAGCATTCAGTACAATTCGGCATTGGCGTTTCGTGAACAAAACACGAGCTTATCGAATATCTAATCAGATTTGTGGCTGCAGTCAGAAGTCCGTTGTAGACACAACTCAACATATCGTTTTTAACGGATGAAATCGACGGGTATCAGTGTAGTTTCTTGGGTACCCAAAGGGAGTGTTGTGGAACCTTTACTCGTTACAATATAGTAATTTAATCAATAACGTTATAGCTCCTTGAAACTATTCGCATAGGATGCTGTTGTCTATAGGGAAGTTGCCCGTGCAGAAGCCTACAGTGGAATCTAGGAAGAGCTGCAGAGGATCAAGGATTAGTGCAGCGACTCTTACGTGATCCTCGATGTAAATAATTGCAGCATATTGTCTTCGGAGTATTTTGCGGTGGCATGCTTCAACAAAATGTTCTCGGTTTACAAGCCACGTCACTTCGAATTATGTGTACTACCTTGTACACAATGGTAGGGAGATGTGTGCTACATAGTGGTGCAACACCTGTCGTCGTAGGAAATCTGGACAGGAGCAGATACGATTAGCGAACAACAAAATGCATTAAACAGAAGCTCTGCTTAACTTGTAGCTTCCTCCAAGCACACTAAGACTCTTTATAAATGAACATGCATTAGTATAGTCCAGCTAATGCAATAGCAAGAAGAGCATCGCTGGAAGAGGCTCTCTTAACTAATGTACAGGCGATACTCAGGGCCGCGGCTAGGCTGCATCTCGGTGGCGACTCCATTGCGACTGAACCGCTGCTTGTAGCTGCCACAGAAGGTGCTCGTCGTACTGCGCCACTGGAGGCATGGCTCAGTGGGGGTGCTCCACTGGACCTGCCGAATCCTCCACGACTGCTGTAGGCGTCTGACGGAAACTTGCGTTGCGTTACCAACTGTGGGACGCCAGTGGATTTTCGGTCTATGATATGACATCCCTTCCCCCGCCCCCCCCCGCCCCCCTCCACGTCCCCCAAACCTCCTCACCGTCGTCGTGTAGGGTAGATGAGCAAATGACGACGAAGGCAGTGCTGCGTGCAGGTGACAATGAGGAGACGAGAGCTGAAGATAAGGCTGGTGCCGGACTCCTGCCCACATGCCCTGAGCCCTCCTGTGAACACCAGCCAAAAAAAACCAGGCATTGGGCGCTCACCCATATCCAGAGGTGAAGCAGTAAACGAAGACGGCAGCGTCTCAGTGGCTGCCGAGGGACCCGAGGCGCCATGTGGGACAGCCGCTCGGAAGAGGGACTCATCCTCAGACGACGGCGTCTGTAAAGACGGCGTCGGGCGTGAAAGGGCGTCGACTGTCATTGACTCCGAGAGCTATGTGCAGTGAGGGCTGCTGCGACCAGTCAGGTACGGAAACTGAAAGCACAAAGCCGCCAGCAAGATAGAGCAATTCCCATGGACTCATTTGATTGTGGTGGTGTCTCAGAAATCCCCTCCGTCCCTGCACGAGAAACATAGAATCTCCAATATATCGTAGAACCGTGTCTCGCTCCCAGCGCCTCCGTCCACCATACAATCTGTAAACGACCGAATCGTTAGTAGTATACTTTGCTCGTCTGGGTGGAGCGGGCGTCGTCCGCCGCGGCAGGTGCAGCAACTGAACCAAGGTGTGGCGGTGCCGTCCATGTAAGACTCCACACGCCGCGATGTTCCGTCTCATGGCTGGGAGCGGTGGGAAGACAAGAATAGTAATCGAGTTTGTGATACGCCCAGCTTAGCCCACAGGACAGAACAGGTAGTTTAAATAGCGGAAACGGGCCAAAATAAGGGGCTGTCAGTTATACTCGAACATACATATTTATTATTTGATCAAACCTGACAAGAGCCTCAATTTTTTTTTAAACGCACAGCTTTAATCTTTGGGACTTAATTACCGGCTGAAAGCCACTTTACTTTAAAACCGATGAAGGCCAATAACTTAAAACGCAAGCATAATTAGAAATTTAAAAGGCAGGCCTTATCTTACAACAGTTCTTTATTTAGGCTGAAGGCCCAAAGAATCAGACACTTCAATAGCAAACAAGTTAAATTCAAATCGGCTGAAGGCCTAACACTTAAAGGTCCATAAGATAAATCTTTTTTAAATACCAAAGGCCTTACGTGAAACAGTTTTTTAATTTTGGCTGAAGGTCTTAAGAGCAAAACAACTGAAACTCAAAATCGGCTGAAGGCCCAACACTTAAAATTCAACAACATTAACATTTTAAAAATACCAAAGGTCTCACGTGAAACAGTTCCTTGAACTAGGCCGAAGGCCTTAAGGGCAAAAGAACCTTAATTTAAAAAAATCGGCTAGAAGCCATACAATTATAAACAACAAGAACAAATCAGAAAAAGGCATTACACCCAAGGGCGCTCAGATGTTCGAGGGTCGCCTGGAATTCAAACACTAAGACAGGCAGTCGGTCCAACCATTCACGATCTGACGACAACCCAAACGACAGACAGTCAACGGACCAAGCGACTGGATAACTTAACTTTCGTGTCCGGTATCGGTGAGCCACGGACCTCGTAGCAATAGGAACAGCCCCTCACACTCCGACCGCGCGTGGACGCCGCCACCGGCCCCAGCCAAACCACGCGCCGCGGAGATTTCCTCGCTGCTCCACGCCAACCGACCAACTGCCCAGGCCTGGAAACGGTGCAGGACCAAATTACGTCGGCCGATGAGAGACCAACCGAACCACCAAGCAACGGCCGTCCCGCTCCAATCTCCCTCCGTCGGACAGTTCATGTGTGTCGCCAGCGGTCGGCGAGCACTGGCTGTCGGCGCCTCACCGGCGCTCCGTCCCTGACTTCACTGCTGCTGCGTCCTGACTGCACTGCTGGTCCATCCCGAACTGACTACCAGACACACGACAACCCGGAAATACTATCGGTGGCTCCATAGATGGTACGACAGTGCACTTATCGATATGCGCTGCTGGGGCCGCTCACGGGCAAGTAAGGCAGGAAGTTAGTGACGTCAGTAAATGAAATAAGAAAACGAGGCGGCAGTACCATAATAGAAGATGACAAACAATAAGCAGCAAGAACACGAGCCGTGCACGGCTCAGATTGATACTGTATGTGAGAGGCACGAAGCTTATCCCCTGTTGCTTAAATGTGCGCACAAAGCGTTCAGCATGTAAACTGAGAAGATTTCGTTGAATAGCGTCAATAAATGGGAGAAGAGAGGGACTGCTGTTTGATTACACCACTGTTAACAAAGCGCATAACAGTGGCTACCGTAAAACACTTAGGAGTAACCATACGGACTAACTCCCATGCCGGCAAGAATATTGCGGAGAAGTGGCTAAAACCACCGAAAAGTGTGCGGGGAAAGTTCTGCAAAATTTGGAAGATACGAGACAAGTACTGGTGAAAGAATGAAAGAAACACTGTGCTAGGATAGCTCAGTGGGTGGAGCAGTACCATGCGAAAGACAGAAGTTTCAGTTCAGACCACACTACACTAGAAGTGAAAATTCATTCTGAAAGCACATCTGCTTCATCGTTTTTTAAAGCCTCACCGGTGTTAACAACTATAAGTTCCACTCACATAACTGCTATGAAAGAAAAGATTAATTACTTCGGTAGGACACTGCAACTGGCTGCTTTCCAGATTGCATTAATTTCTGTAGTAATATGTTAGCTATGCAGCATCACACGGAAATTGGTCGGCAGTACGATGTGTGGTACTGTATACAATTAGTACAACGAGTTTATTATAATGCTGTTTTTGTTAATGTAAACGACAAAGGGTTCTGTTGTTTGTACTCTTACATGTAGGTCACGGAGATCTGGCGAGCACTGATAACTGTGTTGCGTGCAGCACGAGTTTGTCATGTGTAGAGTCGTAAAACTACCATGGACCATTGTTAGTAAGCGTAGTTTTCGTTAGTTTTTCCTAGTAGACTTGGTCAGAGAAGATCGTAACCGCATTATCGTTACGTTAGCTGTGTTGCATATCTTTCAGGAATTACGTCATTTCGATTGCTTTGTTTGCATATGCGATCAGTGGCTTGCTAGATTGCCCTATAAACCGGAAGCGGTGGATTGTCTAGAAGCCGAGCGAGGATATATAACGTACAGAACGTTTTCTTTGTATATATTTATCATTTTATCTGTTACTTAAAAGTAAACAGTATTTGCAAGAAAATTTAAAATGACTGTTTATTTTACGTTTTATACAAAAATTGTCGATTCGTAACGTGAAACAGAGGGGTGTTGTAAAAAATTACAGATTTATTTATCATATAGTAGTAGAAAACGCAATTTCTTAAAAAAAAGGTAAAATCGCAAAATCGAAATATATAAAACACCATTTCAATACTTTGTCGAACATGTTACAGATATCCATAAACAACTGTCGCACTTATCAGTAATAACTGCAAACTCTCGCCTTTGATCACAGTGAAGAACGTTGTACTGGCCACAAAACAACAACAATGATTACACAGATTTTTTATGTTTTTGGATGTAAACTGTATTTGCATTAAAAGTAACAGGTTTGGTTACATAAAAGCGTAGAGGTTAACCAGTGAACAAAATTTTTATTACTTATAAAATACGATTTATATTTTTTGAGGATATAAAATATGGACTAACACTGAACGACGTGCTTTTGTTATTAAGTGTAAAACAAACAAACAAAAGTAGTCGGCTCCAAATTTCTCTCTCCCACATTCATTTACGTTTCTTTCCCTATCAATATTACCAATACTACAGGTAATCCTATCATTTAATGGGACGTTTATGAACTGTATCAAAACTAACGAACCATAGCTTTGGTAAAGCGCAACTCTAGTCACGTCGCGTCGCCAGCTAATAGCCAAGTGATCGGCGACTGCCCGGAGCAACAGAAATCCTGCCATATCTCCTGACCCTTTTATGATCTTGTAATGAAAGAGCACGTTTCTTTTCAGGAGCAGTCCAGAGATACGTTATACTGCTCCACCCGTCACGTAGTGTTGTTGGCTGACGAGCCACAAGAGTCATAGAAGTTGCTTACGTCTTCCAGAACACGTTCACTTTCACGGACAGTGTGGATCGAACATTGTCCTGTTGGAACAACACATTACATTCCTGTTGCAAGAGTGGCAAAAGAACTAGTCTAACGACACTCTGCACGTCTCCTTCAGAAACGCCAAAGGTAAACGAGAGTTGTAGCTTATTGCATCCCAGAGCATAAGGCCTGGGGCAGGGCCAACGAGTCTTTGACGAATGCACTCTAAGAGACAGTGTTCAACATGGCTAAGACGTACTCGCAAATAGCGTTACATGGGCTACAGAAGAGCTCAGAATTTGTTTCTTGTGCTAGTTCAGATTGTTGACAGACGGGATTTTGTTGACTCACACCACGTGGTAATCTACGGGGACTATCCGGGGTTCCGTCAACACGATAGTAACAAAGTTTCCGAGTTTCCACTTGAAAGTAGAGATTTATTTTGTGCGAAAACTTGAGACGTTTCTAAACTAAGGCACGAGTAAGACATTTCCACCTACTAAGGAGTGTTCTCCAGAAATGCTCGGACAGAGGAAGTATCGGTGAAGAGCTTGGTTCCTAATCGACGAAATAAAAGAAGGAAATAATTTATCGCTGAGCAATTGTCGTAGCAGCGGCTCCTGCCACAGAAAGTACCACAATGTGTGACAGACGATCGTCACTCGAAAGAACATTATTTCATCTTTTTAATTTGTGCCACAATTTGTTAATGACTTTGCGCAAGTCTCATTGCAATGCTGGGGAGCTGATTCAGAAATCTGTAACTACTTTAAAATGTGTTATTTGTCAGTGGCTCAAAAATGGCTCTGAGCACTATGGGACTCAACTGCTGTGGTCATAAGTCCCCTAGAACTTAGAACTACTTAAACCTAACTAACCTAAGGACAGCACACAACACCCAGCCATCACGATGCAGAGAAAATCCCTGACCCCGCCGGGAATCGAACCCGGGAACCCGGGCGTGGGAAGCGAGAACGCTACCGCACGACCACGAGATGCGGGCATTTGTCAGTGATTATTGTTTTACACCTCTATTAGTAGAATTAATTGCGTCTGGTCTCCACTTTTATAAATCAGTATATTCCAGTTTGAATAATAAGTCATATTATGGTTTTTTTGAAAATGATTGCCTTTGCTGTTGAAGACTTCAATCCCAAGACTGGTTTGATGCAGCTGTCCTTGCTACTGCATCCTGTGCAAACCTCTACATATCCGAATAACTACTGAAACCTGCATCCTTCTGCATCAGTATACTGCATGCATCTCTTGGTCTCCCTCTACGATTTTTGTCGCCCACAATTCCTTCCTGTACTAAAGTGATGATCCCTTGATGTCTCAGAATGTGTGCTATCAACTTGTCCCTTCTTCTTGTCAGGTTGCGCCACAACCTTTTTTTCTCTCCAATTCTATTCAGTCCCTTCTCATTAGGTACTTGATCGATCCCTCTAATCATCAGCATTCTTCTTTAGCACCAGAATCATCTGTTGCCTCTATTACATTCTTAACTAAACTGTGGGTCACTCGATACAAATACTTTGAGAAAAGATTTCATCACACTTAAATACATATTTGAAGAATACTCAGTGTTGTAGAACACTCAGTATAATATCGTTTATTGAAACTGAGCTACGCTTCTCGAACAATCACTACATACATACAAAAACAAATAACTTTTATATGACCATTCATCAAGAGCGTCGGTGAGATCCGTCGGAGCTGGTCCTACCTCGGCGAGGAACTGGCTGTACTGCTGCTGCGCTGGCCTTATAAAGCCGGTGGAGGCTGACGGAGTACTCCAACTTTCCCTGAATCTGTGAGGCGACCTCTGCAGAAAAAGGTTCGCATTAGCCTCTAGCAAGTTCTGTTTGTTTTGAAGAATTGTTTTCCTCTTGGTTGCGCCTGCAAGTGCTTGTGTATGTTATATGGTACATAGGGGTGTCTTGAGTGTAGTCTGCCTGGCAGAGGCCGTCTGTGGCAGACGTAACAATATTCGATATTAACAAATTTCTCTTCTATAGAAACGCTTTTTTGCCCTTACCAGTCTCTATTTTATACCGTTTCTACTTCGGCCATCATTAGTTATTTTGCTACCCATGTAGGAAAAAGTCGTCCATTACTTTCCGTGTTTGCTTCCTAATGCAATTCCCTCAGGATCACCTGATTTAATTCGACTACATTCCACTATCCTTGTTTTGCTTTCGTTTATGTTCATCTTATATCTTATATATTGTAAATAGCCTATTGCTTCCTGTTTTCACCCCTACCACCTCTAGAATTTGAAAGAGAGTATTCCAGTCAACATTGTCGAACCTTTCTCTAAGTTTACAAATGCTATAAACCTAGGTTTGTCTTTCCTTAATCTGTGAGAAGCCATAGGGTTAGTATTGCCTGCGTGTTCCTACATTTCTCCAGCATGCAAAAAGATCCTCCCGAGGTCGGCCTCTACCAGTTTCTCCAATCTCCTGTAAAGTATTTTGTAGGCGTGAGTTATTAAACTGATAGTTCGGTAATTTTCACACTGGTCAGTATCTACTTTCTTTGGAATTGGAATTATTATATTCTTCTTGAGGTCTTAAGGTATTTCGCCTGTCTCATACAACTTGCTCACCATGTGGAAGAATTTTGCATGGCTGGCTCTTCCAAGGCTAACAGCAGCTCTAACGGAGTGATGTCTAGTCCCGGAGCCTTTTTTCGACAAAAGTCTTTCAGTGCTTTGTCAAATTCTTCATGCAGTACCATATCTCCCTTCTCATCTTCCTCTATGTCATCTTCCCTTTCCATAATATTGCCCACAAGTACATCTCACTTGTACAGACTCTGTACATACTCCTTCCACCTTTCTGTTTTCCCTTCTTTGCTTAGGACTGGTTTTTCATCTGATATTCATACAGGTGGTTCTCTTTTCTCCAAACGTCTCTTTAATTTTCCTATAGGCAGTGATACCCCTAGTGATATATGCTTCTACATCTTTTAAAGGCACATTTGCAGGATAGGCTTGGATATATTGCAAAAACGTAGATAGAAGTTCCGCAGCTCGTGGTTGTGCGGTAGCGTTCTCGCTTCCCGCGCCCGGGTTCCCGGGTTCGATTCTCGGCGGGGTTAGGGATTTCCTCTGCCTCGTGATGACTGGGTGTTGTGTGATGTCCTTAGGTTAGTTAGGTTTAAGTAGTTCTAAGTTCTAGGGGACTGATGACCATAGATGTTAAGTCCCATAGTGCTCAGAGCCATTTGAACCATTTTTTTAGAAGTTCAGAATATAAATAAAGAATTACTTAATATATTAATTAGTATAAGCGGTTGTATCGATTGTGGCGTGCAGCCGCTGTCACACTAGCTTTATTACGCAGTACTGTTGTCTTGCCGAGAAGACGGCACCTTTTTTGTTCTTGAAGAGGATCAGATCGGACGCATATCTGTCATCGTTGCAGATAATTGTTTGGCACACCGCCATTCTATTTCACTGAGACGCAATCTCTCTAGGCGGACTCATAGTTACACACAGCAACAGAATTAGTGGAAGTGTCTATGTAATTTAATTTAGTATAATATTTTGTGAATACAGTGGTATTACTTAATGTTGTGTTTCAATTACGTTGCAAGCTATTGTTCCAATTAAACGGCGTCTTGGCATGGCTAAATGTTCCGTGTTACAAATATTATTAATGGTCTATGACGAACCAAAACTTCTCAATTTTTCAATCTTCGAAGTCCGATAAAGAAATATTTTCAGAAAAATCACTCACTGTCAAACTTACAATGAACGGACCTTACGCAAGACGCGATTGACAAGCTCTCAAAGTTTCTATAAACTGATCACATACTACTATAATTATCTGTTATAATTTTTCTGTAGGCTGATATTCACAAACCAGACCGGAAACGCCGATAAATCAAACTGGCGACTTCGTGTCTAGACATTTTGTATTTGCTATATTGTTTTCTTTGTTGCATGGATAATGGGATCATATCTGACGAGCCATTACAATTGAATATTTGTAAAGACCAAATAAAAAGACGAACCATTGAAATAGTTGATGAAACCTGGAATCTACACTGCATACTTGGATCCAACATAATACATCGCATTTTTACATTAGCACGCTAGTCCAAGCGCTTTCAGTAATTGCAGTTTCCTTCCTAGCTTTGACAAAATTTTACGTAACCGTAGCAGTAATTTTTGCGCAAGATCGCGTATTCCGAATTATTTTTATCATACAGCTTATTACAACAAATCTTGCAATATACGTTACGTTTAGCATTGTGGTAACACGTTAACAGTTAGCAAAAATGGACACGATAGACAACAGACGCAAACCGAATCCAACTTGGGTATTGAATAAAACATTGAAAATTACTCAGAGTTGACTCCAATAGTAACGAAGAATCAGCAGTTAACATGGCTAGTGACGGAAATTTCGTAAATATGCCGATCATTAGACAAAATAGCTAAATCCAGCTCAAAGCCCATTCTTGTCGGTGACGTCACGTCAAACGACGTTGCGGGGGCAGAGCAGTTTCAGCTAACAAATATCGCCAGTATGTTTGATGCTACTATCAAGCAAATGACTGAAAACAAAAAAGACATTGACGAACCGATGACAGTTTTAAAAATGCGACATGACGAGATTAAGGCTGAATTAAGAGCACTAAAAACTTGTGATGATACTTTGTGTGAAAGAGTAGACGAGATTAACACGAGACTGAGCGGACAAGTGTCCGAACTTGACACAATATTTTCCGAATTGAACTTACAGCAGGAAAAAACCACAGAAGACGAAAAAGATATTCAGACTGAAGTCAAACATTTAAACGCTACATGCGAAGCTGTTACCACTAAAGTCAAATTTTATCCGTCTTCATAACGCAATAAATACACGCATTACTGTAACTGAAGGCAAAGTTAGCTGGCCGCGGTGGCCGTGTGGTTCTAGGCGCTGCTGTCCGGAACCGCGGGACTGCTACGGTCGCAGGTTCGAATCTGCCTCGGGCATGGATGTCTGTGATGTCCTTAGGTTAGTTAGGTTTAAGTAGTTCTAAGTTCTAGGGGACTGATGACCCAGGATGTTAAGTCCCATAGTGCTCAGAGCTATTTGAACCATTTTTTTGAAGGCACAGTTAACACTATGGATAAACAACTTACAGACAAACTGCAACAGAAAAACGTACTGTACGTCCTGTAATTTTCCTGAAAGCTTTTAGATATGAGCGTGGAGTGACTGAAAAAGAATTTCTTACGTTTTAGGTTACATCCATGGTGACCCAGCTGTCTGGGCATATAATGAAGCCGGCAGATGCGTGACATATGAGTAATTTGAAAGAGCTTTTTTGGCCAAATTTTGGTCGCAGTTGGTACAAAAACGTCTTAGGAAAGAGTTTGTGGAACCCAAACCTTTCAATGCTAAATATGGCAATTTGCGCCGATATTTGGAGAAATATTTGAATATGGGTCGCTTTCTTGATGAACCTGTAGCTACTCGCTGTATATTCCGCGCACTGAAAGCCAGATTGCCTTTTTGACATTTAAGAGAAGTTACTGCACATTGCAGACAACGATGCAGAATATTTTCTGACTGTGCTTGATTCTGTTAGTATGTTATATGAGGATCAACGTTCCGAGCGGCAAAACAACTGCCACAACGTTTACGTCAGTGGTATGCAAAACGCGCAGGCTAACCCAGTTAATCATGGCGCGCCGGCCGCTGTAGGTTACGCAGTGCAGCAGAACCAATAGCGTCCTCCAGCAAACCAATACACGTAACAAAATCAGCAGACACACCCCAATATGAACAATAATCATAACATATCAGACACAACAGACGACAAGTCACACAAGAGGGGCCGCAACAACAATAATGGAAATAACAGAAACGGAAACAAAAAGAACTGGAACAAAAACAGAAACAATTATCAGCCTGTGCAAAATAAACAGCGAAACTAGAACGATAACTACGATAATACGTACCAAAATACTGGTCCAACACCTAAGTACAACATCAACACAAGTATGTGACAAATGCCGTCACAGCCTGTACAAAATCAAAATTGGACTTTATCCAGCAATCAGCAGGTAAGTCAAGGTGCTCAACCACAATAACCACAACACATTGGAGAGTGGAATACACAATACCTTAATGTAAACATAGTAGAAGTGTCAAGTGAAACTCCATCTCCACCTTTATCATCATCTGCACCAATTACGGCATCAAACTAAAGATAGTCACTACAGTGCCTCACGTCGTGACTGAAGAAGGTTTGGGGGGGGACTTCAATATCAAATCATTGTTTTATACACCCATTGATGAACAACACAATGACTATGTAGGAAATACACTCCTGGAAATGGAAAAAAGAACACATTGACACCGGTGTGTCAGACCCACCATACTTGCTCCGGACACTGCGAGAGCGCTGTACAAGCAATGATCACACGCACGGCACAGCGGACACACCAGGAACCGCGGTGTTGGCCGTCGAATGGCGCTAGCTGCACAGCATTTGTACACCGCCGCCGTCAGTGTCAGCCAGTTTGCCGTGGCATACGGAGCTCCATCGCAGTCTTAAACACTGGTAGCATTGCGCGACAGCGTGGACGTGAACCGTATGTGCAGTTGACGGACTTTGAGCGAGGGCGTATAGTGGGCGTGCGGGAGGCCGGGTGGACGTACCGCCGAATTGCTCAACACGTGGGGCTTGAGGTCTCCACAGTACATCAATGTTGTCGCTAGTGGTCGGCGGAAGGTGCACGTGCCCGTCGACCTGGGACCGGACCGCAGCGACGCACGGATGCACGCCAAGACCGTAGGATCCTACGCAGTGCCGTAGGGGACCGCACCGCCACTTCCCAGCAAATTAGGGACACTGTTGCTCCTGGGGTATCGGCGAGGACCATTCGCAACCGTCTCCATGAAGCTGGGCTACGGTCCCGCACACCGTTAGGCCGTCTTCCGCTCACGCCCCGACATCGTTCAGCCCGCCTCCAGTGGTGTCGCGACAGGCGTGAATGGAGGGACGAATGGAGACGTGTCGTCTTCAGCGATGAGAGTCGCTTCTGCCTTGGTGCCAATGATGGTCGTATGCGTGTTTGGCGCCGTGCAGGTGAGCGCCACAATCAGGACTGCATACGACCGAGGCACACAGGGCCAACACCCGGCATCATGGTGTGGGGAGCAGTCTCCTACACTGGCCGTACAACACTGGTGATCGTCGAGGGGACACTGAATAGTGCACGGTACATCCAAACCGTCATCGAACCCATCGTTCTACCATTCCTAGACCGGCAAGGGAACTTGCTGTTCCAACAGGACAGTGCACGTCCGCATGTATCCCGTGCCACCCAACGTGCTCTAGAAGGTGTAAGTCAACTACCCTGGCCAGCAAGATCTCCGGATCTGTCCCTCATTGAGCATGTTTGGGACTGGATGAAGCGTCGTCTCACGCGGTCTGCACGTCCAGCACGAACGCTGGTCCAACTGAGGCGCCAGGTGGAAATGGCATGGCAAGCCGTTCCACAGGACTACATCCAGCATCTCTACGATCGTCTCCATGGGAGAATAGCAGCCTGCATTGCTGCGAAAGGTGGATATACACTGTACTAGTGCCGACATTGTGCATGCTCTGTTGCCTGTGTCTATGTGCCTGTGGTTCTGTCAGTGTGATCATGTGATGTATCTGACCCCAGGAATGTGTCAATAAAGTTTCCCCTTCCTGGGACAATGAATTCACGGTGTTCTTATTTCAATTTCCAGGAGTGTAGTTTTAAGCTGCGTCCATTATTATTGATACGCTACAATCATGATGAGATCTTATCTGATGAACTATAGCAGGAAAATACACAGTATCGTTCACGTAGCAATGAAATAGTTTTAGGTGCAACTACTGATGTAGTAGGAGGTATTCCAAACTGTATTGGTTTGGACAAAGGAGCGGCTGTGAGTGTTTTGTCGTATAATTTTTTTAAGAAAATGACTGAATTTGAACCTGTACCAGAGTTTCCTGTTCAAAAGTGTAAGACTTTAACTGCCGTAGGTAATAAGTCTAGTAGAGTTACAAAACAGGTTTTTGTGACCATTAAGGTAGGTGATGGAACAGTACAATGGACATTCCTCGCGGTCCAGAATCTAGTTACTAATTGTATTACAGTTTTAGATACACTCCTGGAAATTGAAATAAGAACACCGTGAATTCATTGTCCCAGGAAGGGGAAACTTTATTGACACATTCCTGGGGTCAGATACATCACATGATCACACTGACAGAACCACAGGCACATAGACACAGACAACAGAGCATGCACAATGTCGGCACTAGTACAGTGTATATCCACCTTTCGTAGCAATGCAGGCTGCTATTCTCCCATGGAGACGATCGTAGAGATGCTGGATGTAGTCCTGTGGAACGGCTTGCCATGCCATTTCCACCTGGCGCCTCAGTTGGACCAGCGTTCGTGCTGGACGTGCAGACCGCGTGAGATGACGCTTCATCCAGTCCCAAACATGCTCAATGGGGGACAGATCCGGAGATCTTGCTGGCCAGGGTAGTTGACGTACACCTTCTAGAGCACGTTGGGTGGCACTGGATACATGCGGACGTGCATTGTCCTGTTGGAACAGCAAGTTCCCTTGCCGGTCTAGGAATGGTAGAACGATGGGTTCGATGACGGTTTGGATGTACCGTGCACTATTCAGTGTCCCCTCGACGATCACCAGTGTTGTACGGCCAGTGTAGGAGACCGCTCCCCACACCATGATGCCGGGTGTTGGCCCTGTGTGCCTCGGTCGTATGCAGTCCTGATTGTGGCGCTCACCTGCACGGCGCCAAACACGCATACGACCATCATTGGCACCAAGGCAGAAGCGACTCTCATCGCTGAAGACGACACGTCTCCATTCGTCCCTCCATTCACGCCTGTCGCGACACCACTGGAGGCGGGCTGCACGATGTTGGGGCGTGAGCGGAAGACGGCCTAACGGTGTGCGGGACCGTAGCCCAGCTTCATGGAGACGGTTGCGAATGGTCCTCGCCGATACCCCAGGAGCAACAGTGTCCCTAACTTGCTGGGAAGTGGCGGTGCGGTCTCCTACGGCACTGTGTAGGATCCTACGGTTTTGGCGTGCATCCGTGCGTCGCTGCGGTCCGGTCCCAGGTCGACGGGCACGTGCACCTTCCGCCGACCACTGGCGACAACATCGATGTACTGTGGAGACCTCACGCCCCACGTGTTGAGCAATTCGGCGGTACGTCCACCCGGCCTCCCGCATGCCCACTATACGCCCTCGCTCAAAGTCCGTCAACTGCACATACGGTTCACGTCCACACTGTCGCGGCATGCTACCAGTGTTAAAGACTGCGATGGAGCTCCGTATGCCACGGCAAACTGGCTGACACTGACGGCGGCGGTGCACAAATGCTGCGCAGCTAGCGCCATTCGACGGCCAACACCGCGGTTCCTGGTGCGTCCGCTGTGCCGTGCGTGTGATCATTGCTTGTACAGCCCTCTCGCAGTGTCCGGAGCAAGTATGGTGGGTCTGACACACCGGTGTCAATGTGTTCTTTTTTCCATTTCCAGGAGTGTATGTTGTGTGAGATGGAGAGTATTATTAACTTCTCGAAACGTAAATGCTTCCTTAGATATGACGCCAGTGAAATAACGATTTGTTTTGATACCAGGATTCTCAAACACGATAAGTATTGTACCGGGTACAAAATTCAATTTTTGGAAGAGAGCGACGAAACAAATGTACACACACTCTCGCCTCATACAGAATATGATGATTTGAAAACACTGATTAGCCCTAAGTTAAGTGAGACCACTGCTGTTACTGGTGATGTACGCATCGAGCTTTATGAAGTACTAGCTAAGTATAAACAAGTCTTTACTAAACGACCAGGTGTTATTAAGACATATTCTTATAAAACTGAAGTCAAGCCTCACCAAATTTTCTATCACAAAACCTATAATGTACCACTATCTCAATGACCTGCACTGTGGCAAGAACTTAAACAGATGTCTATGATCTTTTGATAGCCACTAAGACTTGGAATGATCAAAGTGACACTCTTCAAAACATTCTGGATAAGTTTGCACAAGCTGGTGTAACAACTAACCTAAAGAAGTCAAACTCTTCTATTAGTGAGATACGGTTTCTTGGACACATAATTAATGCACAAGGTACATTGGACGCTATTAGGAATTTTCCTAGTCATCGCACTAAAAAATAACTGAAGTCATTTCTAGGACTCTGTTCTTTCTTTCGACATTTCCTGATACAACGACTATTGAACAGTAAACATCTCCTACATTTTCTTAAGAAAAATCAGATGTGGATCTGGTCTGAGGAGTGCCAGCAAGATTTTGATAACATTAAGTACACATTGGTGAATGCAAACATTTTACACGATCCAAACTTCAGTTTAGATTTTTGTATGAGTGTGGTGCTTCATGCAGTGGCTTGGGTTGTTGTCTGTTTCAAGTAGTTAAGAACTAAGAAGAAGGACTGCTAAATGTCGTTGGATTTTCAAGTGGATGTGAACATACTTATTCAACCACTGAACTTGAAACTCCTTCTGTTGACCGAGCGAGGTGGCGCAGTGGTTGGACACTGGACTCGCATTCGGAAGGACGACGGTTCAATCCCGCGTCCGGCCATCCTGATTTAGGTTTTCCGTGATTTCCCTAAATCACTCCAGGCAAATGCCGGGATGGTTCCTCTGAAAGGGCACGGCCGACTTCCTTCCCCATCCTTCCCTATTCCGATGAGACCGATGACCACGCTATCTGGTCTCCTTCCCCAAACCAACCAACCAACCAACCAACCAATCCTTCTGTTGTCTGGGGTTTCAAAAAGTTTAATTATTATTTGTATGGTAAAAGAAACACTCCGTCTGCGGGCCACGAGTGGCCCATCGGGACCATCCGACCGCCGTGTCATCCTCAGTTGAGGATGCGGATAGGAGGGGCGTGTGGTCAGCACACCACTCTCCCGGTCGTTATGATGGCATTCTTGACCGAAGCCGCTACTATTCGGTCGAGTAGCTCCTCAATTGGCATCACGAGGCTGAGTGCATCCCGAAAAATGGCAACAGCGCCTGGCGGCCTGGATGGTCACCCATCTAAGCGCCGATCACGCCCGACAGCGCTTAACTTCGGTGATCTCACGGGATATTGGTATGGTAAACACACGAAAATTAATACAGATCACCAAACTCTGCAACATGTAAGTTAGTTCATCCTAGATTATCACGCTGGGGTTTATCTCTGCAGAATTACTCATTTGACATTGTTTACATTAAAGGTAAAGACAACATCATTGCTGATGCTTTGTCTCGTCTTCCACAAGATAAAAACGATTGTAACACTGATCTTGATAATGTGAACGACTAGAGAATACTCCTAATGCAGGATAAACAGTATTACCAATATTACATTGTATAATTGCGTAGGCTTCCGCGGTCAGAGTCAGTCGACATAAAAGTTTTCTGGGTGTGGTACCGCGTCATAATGTATAAAACTACTGCTGCTGGAGAAAAACCAACGTTTCGGCCACAGTTGCAGCGGCCTTCTTCTGGGCAACCGTGGCCGAAACGCTGGTTTTTCTCCAGCAGCAGCTGTTTTATGACGCCGTAACATGCCCAGAAAATTTGTATGTCGAAATTTACATTGATTTGTGTAGAAATATGGCAACTTTACAAAAATCTGATCCACAGTGGAACAAGGTAAGAACCTGAGTCATAGATCAACCTGGTCATCCACTGTCTAGCCGTTATCTGATATATAATGACGAAGTCCCGTACTCCGAGGAGCGTAGGGAACAATGCGGGAGACCCGCACCGCCGACTAGGCAAGGTCCTAGCGGAGGTGGTTTGTCATTGCCTTGCTCCGACCTTAATGGGGATGAATGATGATGAAGACAACACAACAACACTCAGTCATCTCGAGGCAGAGAAAATCCCTACCCCGACGGAAATCGAACACGGGACCCCACGCGCGGGAAGAGAGGACGCTACCGCAAGACCACGAGCTGCGAACTATCTGATGTATAATGATGTGTTATTCTATCGTCATCATCCTGATGGCTATAACTGGTGTGTATGTAGTCCCAAGGACTCTAAATAAAACTTGACGTGGCACATATTCTTAGTTTGGAGACGTTATGGAACGAAGAAGTGACTTGCAAAATTTAGGACGTTTTGTTATTTCGTTAATATGAGACGAAAAATTCACAATGTACATAAGACATACATATCTCGTCAGAAATGTAAACCTCAGAACTTATCTTCAAAGACAGATCAACATACCATCCTACCCAGTAAACCTCTGGAGACTGCAAATACCAACATTAATGGTACATGCCCAACAATTAGTGATGGTGTGAAGTATATTTTAGCATTTTATATTTTCTAAACATGTTAAGCTGTACGCCATTAAATCTGCAACTACTAATGCTATCATTAGACGATTCTCACGTGACTACATTCCTCACGTGGGAAAATCAAAGGCAAGTTTAGCTGACAACGCCACGTACTACACATGGTACAAAAGGCGTGAATTCTTAAAGGACAATATCATTAAGAGCATCTTTATCTCGATGTTTAGCCCACAATCTAATCCTACTGAACGAATCTTCAGAGAACTGACGCAGCATGCTAATGCAAGAAACAGGTACTACTCTAGTACTGTTAAGGGAAAGCAGGAAATCAAAGTAGGCATGCAATTACTATTGCGTAGTCACCACAAATTTTCTGCACTAAAGCGGCGCAAAGCGAAGTGGCGTCTGCTGTACGACGGTCCATATGTAACTGTCAACATACCACACCCTGGTGCATAACTCTCGCAGAACCCAAAAACAAATAGAATCATTGGGTTTTACGCTCATCGAGACTTAAAGAGTATTTTGTTCGAAGCAGTAAATGAACTGTATATTTATAAAACACACGTATCTCTCAGTACTACTGTAAAGAAATTACGTATCATAACAAATTTTATTTCAGCTGATCCAGCCAGCAGCGGAAGAAGAAAGAAGAGATTTCGACTTCGCCGAACAACATCAGCCTAAATTTTAAAGCAAATGTTATGATGACATTTACGCAATTCTGATGAAAATATTTTTGAGGCAACACAAATGATTACCTATAGTGTCGGACAAGGACTATTCACGACTGATTGACGTGTACACAAAACCATACGACAACCAAATACTGTCACTTAGTAACGGATTAGATGCACTTCATTCTGTACAACACATTTATGTGAAACCAAGGCCATATACTCACTCTACACACACTCGTAACGCGAGAATTCTGTAGGTTTGATTTTAGTGTGTTGCTTTGGTCGTTTGTCCATTAGTATATGTGCGTTTGGGCTTGTTTGCTGATGTATCAAGATGTTGTGTCTAATCTCTCCAATTTCAGATGCCATCATTCACGAATGCAAAATTTGGTTCAAAAATCGTTAATGTTTGTAAGATTATGTAAATACCTGTATTCCACATAAAGCCAAAATGTCATGTAGTTATATGTAATTATCTATATTGAAGTAAAGCAAAATGTGATATGATGGTATGTAAATGTGATCAGAATTTGCAGTATGTATCAAAAAGTGTAAAACCACTAGATTTATGCGAAAGATACGAGCTATAAAGGCATTCTACATACATCGCAATGCCTCTAAACGCGATGAAGTATGTATGCAAAGTTGTTAAAACTATTCTTCATATATCGCTTTGAGAATGATCGCGATGAAGTATGTATGTAAAAACTTGTTAACAAACATTCTTTGTACATCGCCAGATGGAACTGTGCATGTGGAGTGCAATAAAATTTGTAGTGCATCGCCTAATGCCATTTACCCCGATGCAACTGTGCAAAATAAGGAACTGGTAAAGCACTGGACATACGGTCGCGACGTACAAAAGCATTGAAGACAACACGGGTGGAGGATGTTTGAATGGGACTTCAGGGAGTAATGTTCTCGGAATGTGACGGCTATTCTCACCTGGACAAATCGAGGACCGATAATTCATTTTGCCGCCCGAAGTCTTGCATCCATGCCTTCACGGAACTTACGTTGTGGAATGGAGATCCACTCATCCTTCAATTACGCGACACATCACCTAAGAAGAGCAGTGTTATCAGTGAGAATAAACAGTACACGAGTGAACATGCCTACATATCGGTTGTCAATTCTGTGAACAGTGACGTCGATATGCAATAACATTTACGTTATGCAAACTACCAAAACAATGACTACCTTTGCGTTATTATTGTATATACAGTAAAACTTGTTCAAAGCGGCATGTGTATAATTCGGAAATCTGCCCAAACCGCACAAGTATTTCAGTCAGACGCATTCAGCGCGCTTTTCTATGCTGATTTTTTGTACGAAGCTGAACGCGCCTAACGCGAAAACAGAAAGAAAATCTTAGAAGATACTTAATAATTAATTGTATAATGCAGAAAAGAGCCTATTCAGTACTACTGCATTACAGTTCATTAGTTATTGACGACTCTACTAGGGCGTTTCTGTTAACACCTTTGTTAAACGGCGCAAAACCAAGAAAAGAGGTCCAGCGCAGCTCGGCGCTGTTGGTGTGGACCTAAAACCACGCCGCTCTGTGCAATAACGAATAAGTTACGCTCAGTGTCGGTACAGAACATCAAAGGAAACGGTTCGTTCGTCAGCGCTCTGTTTGTCGGTTTTCTCGTTTTCCCATTATCGACGCACGCCGGCGCATACAGGAACACAGTTGCGCATTTCCAACACAGCTGCAATGTGCGCGCAGTGAGAGAGGTGGGTATTTTTCCGTTAAAAAATAGTTTTACCCGGCAGGGTCATTACTTACTGCCCGATTCAGTTGACTAGTATCACTTTAAGAGACACAGTAACATGGTCAAACAAACGGTAAGTGTCGTTAACACTTACCGAAAAGATTAATGTAATCGATGTGAGTGAGAAAGACAAACTCTCTGCGCGCAAAATTATGTTGCGTTTCAAATGCGGTAAAACACAAATTTATGAGACTTTAAGAAACAAGGATAAGATTCGGGACGAATGGATGAAAGGGAACGGGCAGACGGAAAGAAAGGCGAAGAAACCGGAAATGAAGAAATTAACGAAATAGTGTGGAAATGGTTCGTAAGTGCGCGGGCAAAAAAGTTACCTTTATCTGGACCCATGTTGCAGAATCAGGCTCTGAAAGTGGCTAAACTTCTTGGAATTCCGGAGTTTACGGCATTCAAAGAATGGCTGGACAGTTTCAAAGCAAGGCACAACATCGTGTGGAATGAAGTGTGTGGGGAAGCTACGGATGTGCAGGAAAATGTAGCAACACAGTGGAAGACAATACTGTCCAACTTAATTGTGAGTTATGACCCGAAAGACGTGTTCATTGCCGATGAAACAGGTCTGTTTTATCGCGCGCTGCCTTCAGAATCACTAGCAATCCGAGGTGTAAGGCGCACCGTCGGAAAAATATCCAAGGAAAAACTCACTGTACTGCTGTGTGGAAATATGTTAGGTGAAAGGGAGAAGCCACTGGTGATTCGAAAGGCGGCAAAACCGCGTTGTTTCAAAAACATAGACTCAGTATGTTTCCAGTCACAAGGCGAAGCAATAAAAATGCGTGGATGGTGAGCGGTCTTATGGAAGAATGAATGGGCTCTTTCAATGCCAAAACGAAAAAAGGAAATCGCCAAGTTCTTGTTTTCCTAGACAATACAACCTGCCACTCGACAGTAACGTTATCAAACGTGAAATTGGCTTGATTCCCTCCAGGTTCAGCCAGCCTCACACAACCCATGAACCAGGGTATTATTTACACAATCAAGTGTCGTTATAAGCGGTAACTTATGCAGTGTCTTATTCTTAGTGTTGGAGAAGCCGAATGCGCGTTTGCTCTTGCACGGACAATTTCTGTCCTGGATGCAATAAATTTGATTGGCTCGGCAGTAAAGGAAATAAAACACGAAACTGTCACCGAGTGCTTCTACAAAGTGGGGTTCGGAGGTCAAGAACAAGACGCTTCTGTGGCCATCGAAGTGCAAGAGAATGCAGCAGCAGTTGCTGAATTAATGAAAATGAGAAACATTTCATGTAGTGCAGATGATTATGGAATGTCCTGTCACAGTGATGTCTTGCCCACACGCACACACGAATTGTATATAAATTGTGATCACCGTGTCGCGAGTTCAACTAACACTCTAACGACTACTGCCACACTGAAATACACGCTTCTGCGCATGCACGCAGCCGTAATACCAACATTCACGCGCCTCATTAAAAATTGTATACCATAAACTGTATTTGAATATATATGTAAATATTATACTGAATGTGCTTTAGGGTGAATTGCTTGGCTGCAGGTGCATCCTTTCGCCTCGCAATTCAGGGGGCAATTTAATGGCACATTTGCAGGATGGGCGTGGATATATAGCAAAAACGTAGATATAAGTTCAGAATGTAAATAAAGAATTACGTAAGATATTAATTAGTATAAGCGGTTGTATCGATTGTGGCATGCAACCGCTTATACATTAGAATAATTACGCAGTGCAGCTGTCTTGTCGAGAAGACGGCACCTTTTTTTTCTTGAAGAGGGTCAGATCGGACGCATATCTGTGATCTCTGCAGATAATTTTTTAGCACACCGCCATTCTTGTATTTCATTGAGACGCAATCTCTCTAGGAGCACTCGTAGTTACACACAGCAACAGAATTAGTGTAAGTGTCTATGTTATTTAATTTAGTATAATATTATGTGAATACAGTGAAATTACGTAATCTTGTGTTTCAATTATTTTGCAAGTTATTGTTCTAGTCAAACGGCGTCTTAGCATGGCTTAAGATTCCGTGTTACAAATATTATGAATGGTTCAGCACGAACAAAAACTTTGGAATTATTCAATCTATGAAGTCTTCAGAAAAATCACTCATAGTCAAACTTACTATGAATGGACCTCACGCAAAAAGCCATCGTCTAGCGCCCAAAGTTTGTATAAATTGATCACATACTGTTATCATTATCTATTGTTATTTGCCTGTTGGCTGATATTCACAAACCAGATAGGAAAAGTTGATATAGCTCTCGTCTTTTTTCCTACTTGGTCCTCTGCTGTTTCCACTATTTCGTCTCTGAAAGCTACCCATTCTTCTTCTATTGTATTCCTTTCTCTTGTTCTTGTCAATCCTTCCCAATGCTCCCTCTGAAACTCTCTAAAACTTCTGGATCTTTCAGTTTATGCGTGTCTCAACTCCTTAAATTACTGCCTTTTTGCAGCTTACACCCATTCTTATTTTCTTATTCATTATTGAACCTACTCCTGCGTTACCTCTATTTGATTTTGTGCTTATAACCCTGTATTCACCTGACTAGAAGATCCCTTCCACCTGCCACGGAATTTCACTAATTACCACAATATCTAACTGTAAGCTATCCAATTCCCTTTTTAAATTCTCTCATGTATTTGCCCGATTAAGGGATCTAACACACCATGCTTTGATCCGTAGAACGCCAGTTTTGTTTCTTCTTTCTGAGCAGTCCCGGCCCAGAGATCCGAATGGGAGAGCATTTTACCTCCGGAATATTTTACCCAAGAACTTGCCATTAGCATTTAACCCTACAGTAGACCTCCATGCCTTCGGGAAAAGCTTCGGCTGTAATTTCCCTGCTTTTAGCTGTTAGTAGTATCAGTATAGCAAGGCTGTTTTGGTTGATGTTACAAAGCCAGATTATTCAATCATCCAGGCTGTTACCCTGCAACTGCAGAAAAGGCTGCTGTCGCTCTTCAGGAACCCCACGACTGTCTGGCCTCTCAACAGATACCCTTTCGTTGTGGTTGCGCGTAACAGTACGGCTATCTGTGTAGCTGAGGTACGCAAGTTTCCTCACCAACGGCGGGGTCCTTCGTTCATGAGGGGAGGATGACTGCCTCATTGATTCAAAAAAATTGACAATGTTACAGTTTTGCAAGCTTGAATTGTCACATCACTGAATACACTAATGGTATTCTCCAGAAATCTGCGTGCAACATTGTAACCTCCCCACCGTAATTTAAAAGAAAATGACAATACTTAATACAAATGGGAGCCGAGTGTAACCTCCCCACAAAATTTTACAAGACAGAAATATTATTTATGAATGCCAATGGACATTGTGCTATGCGTAACCTGCCCACAATGAAATGTACTGACAATGGCAACAAAAATGTGAAATTCGCAATCTGACTCAAATATAAATTCTTCACCAAAAATTAAAGTCCATTCAGTGATAAGAAAATTCAATTAAACCGAAATATCGGTCTTTGGCCCTGTGTAAATCAATCAGAATTAAAGTCTTACCTCAGAATAACTGGATGTCAAATTTCTGCTCTTATCTTTGCGCACGGCTTGGAGGAACTGCATTGCAAATAATAATATTCCTTTTTTTTGTAATTTTACTGAAAATTTTCTTTAAAAGAAGTGGAATGAAATGGGAAGTGCAACGAAATCTTTAGTTCAATAAAAAATAAAATTTTTGAAAAAATGCTTTTGAAATTAAAAATTATTATTGGGGCACTTGTTGGAGAATAATTACAATAAATAAATTTTTACATTATCTAATGATTATATTAATTAACAGTATACCTCATTCAGCATCTTGACCTGTGTTGCCGACCGCCTACATCACACAACCGCACTGGGCTGCTACTCCTGACCGACCGCTCTGCATGATGACTATTAGCGTACTGCACTGCACGACTACTACTGACCGACTGAGAACCGCTCGCAACACTCGCGCGGTCAAGCGCATACTCTCTGGTCACAGATGCTACAATGCCTCGCCATCGCTGCTATGTTACATACGTGTTTCATAACCCTCCACTGGGGGGGCAAAAATTTGGCAGCGATGGTGAGTCATTTGGACTTGCCAAGCGCGGCAAAATTTTTCTTTAATTAACAAAATCCTACAACTTACAGAATATTTAAATGTTGTGCACACGCACTAAGTACAAAATATATCAGACAAAGACAAAATGTGAATACAAAACATAGTAGCAAATCAGAAAAATGTATATACAAATTTTTTGACAGATAACAAAGTGCACAGGCACTGAAAAAATTCTTTAGCATATTCAGAACAAATAAACAGACTGGTAAGAAAAAATATCAAGATGACAAGTGACATAAGTGTACTCGCACTGGAGTTCAGCGAATCGAAAAAAAATGTATAACCTACGAACAGAAATGATGTTACCAAAAAAATGATTTTCATTATGTGACAAGAATTAGGATAGGAAAGGGAAGGATTGCATCATGGTTGTAGCACTTTAGATTGCACACAGCTGTTCTGAAAGTCCATATCTTTCCACAGAAGTACAACACCAAGTGACACAACTTGAAGTTCTTTTCCCATCAGAATTTATCAGTGTAGCCAAGACACTGAACTGTCGTAGTAATGTTCCATGTTTTCATTTTGGCAGTACATTAGGTACACCAAACAGTGGGACCATAATAACGTCTTCATTGCTCACGGTGGTGGACAGCATGTCGTGTCAACACCACGCTCTTACAAGGCACACCAACGTAGAATTAGTGCAAAACTAAAGATAGTGCTCCATGATCACTGGGATAAACAGGACAAAATGGACATTGCAGTAATTCAGGGTAGTCAGCTTATGAGGTGAAGGACATCAAGTCACATAATATTGACAATTACAGACTTAATTAGCAGTTTGTGGCATTCATAGCCCAGTTATTGAACATTTCTGTACCAAGTATGTAGTATTACAGAAAAATGTTCATTAATTGTTTTACATAGAATCAGTAGTCTTCTTTTCCTAGTTACAAAATGTAGCATGGTTAATTAATCATTTGTCATTCCAATATAGTAAGAATCATTAGCCTTCTCCTGATTACAAAGCATTATGAAACAATCACATTCTTTTCCAGTTACAGAGTATAATTAAGAATCATTAACCTTCTCCTAATTACAGTTAATTAATCATTTGTCATTCCAATAATAATCATTAGCCTTTTCCTAATTACAGTTAATTAATCATTTGTCGTTAATTAATCATTTTTCTAATTACAGTTAATTAATCATTTGTCATTAATTAATCATTTGTCTAATTACAGTTAATTAATCATTTGTCGTTAATTAATCATTTGTCTAATTACAGTTAATTAATCATTTGTCGTTAATTAATCATTTGTCATTCTAATATAGTAAGAATCATTAGTCTTCTCCTAATTACAAAGCATTATTAAACAGTCACATTCATTTCCAATTACAAAGTATGAACATTGAAAACAAGAGTTAATTAATGGCATAATTAATAACAATTTCGTTGATTGACATTAATTATTGGCACTCAGTGGCCATCAAGTATTGAATAGAATAAAACATAGTTCATCATTCAGTATTATTCAGATCATTACGAAGTCATTATTAAAAATCAGCTAATTAGTCATAGCATTAATAATCATGGGCATTATAAGTAGTCTCTGTGGTGTCACCGCCAGACACCACACTTGCTAGGTGGTAGCTTAAATCGGCCGCGGTCCATGTAGTACATGTCGGACCCGCGTGTCGCCACTGTGATCGCAGACCTAGCGCCACCACCAAGGCAGGTCTCGTGATACGAGAGAGCACTCGCCCCAGTTGTATGCGAACCTAGCTATCGCCCAGTTGTACGCGAACCTAGCTATCGCCCAGTTGTACGAGAACCTAGCTACCGTCCAGATGTACGAAGCCTTTTTTCTCTCATTAGCCGAGAGACAGAATAGCCATCAGCTAAGTTAATGGCTACGAACTAGCAAGGCGCCATTTGTATCAGTGCCTATAGCTTACGAGTATTCAAGATAGATGTATTCCAAGGACTAAATAAAAGATAAGTAATAAGCATCTACATACTTTTCTTCTTATTCATTTATAAGTTCTCATGTTCCAGACTTCACGCCCGTCTGCTTTAGCCGTGCGTGCCCTATCGGCTACAGCGTTAGTCTAGAGTTCATTTTCAGCCATCTCCACTTCACGGTGTCGGCCCAGCTACTGACACAACAGTCTCATTACAATAAAACATTGTTCCTCATTCAGTAGTATTCAGATCATTACAAAGTCATTATTAAAATCAGTTAATTACAATCATAGCATTAATAATCATGGGCATTATAAGTAGTCTCATTACAATAAACAGTGGCAGTTATTAGCTAGTGACAAAGCATTATTTTATATATATATATATTTTTTTTTTGTCTCATTAGGAAGTCATTACTGAAGTGACATACTATTCAGAGTTGATCAGTATTATTCAGAATTTTCTCAAACTGGTATCACTACTTGGGACTGGTAATACATTTTTTTTTTTTTTTTTTGTTAGCAATGCATTGCGTTGGGATCGATAATTAATTGCTGAGGCATAACACTACTTGCTTTTGACCTATTGCTGCAAATGAGGATAGTAACGTCATTCGTCATGAGTCAGCTGTAGCAAGGTTATGTAACAAGGCAGTACATGTGATCACATTTATAAACGATAGACACAAATGGGTAAAAATATAAAAAGCAAGTACTAGAACAGGTATAATAAGTAACAGGTTTAGCAAGTATCATGAAAAGCTTCTCCTGGAAAAAATACAAAATGGATTATTGACCTGAAAGAAGAAACGCACACTATGCTGAAAAGTAGTGAACTTCGAATTAACAGGTAGTGAAATGTGTATAAATTGTGTTCCATAGCTGTCCTTTCCAAAACTTTCTGTCATCCTACTATGCAATGTAACACCTGCTGTCAAAGCAAACTGCAACAAAAACTTAAATAACTACGTAGCATAAATACATAACTTCAACATTATCCTCATCTGTAAAGAAAAAACTTCATTATCAATCACTTCATTATCCACATTATCATAATTTCATTATTATCATCACCTGTAAAGAAAAACTTCATTATTCATAATACCATATCCTTCATCATTATTCATCAGTATTCATTATCATCTGCAAAAAATCACTTCATTACTCATTATACAACTATTCCTTATCTCTAGCATATTTCATCACTAAAACTAAGATGTGTAGTTCTCTCTGACAGCCTGCATCAATCACCTTGTGTTCTGAAAGAAAAAATTAGTTAAGACTGCTATTCTGTGATGAGTATAGTATATTCTTGTTAATGTTTGTTAATCCTGATCCATTTACTCTTCCTCATAAAGTTATCGCATCTCCTTTCGTTTATTCCGTAGGTGAAATTCCCATTTCTGTTGAATTTATTTCTTACACGCATCATTTCTTTCTGAAATTGATGACAGAGATTAATGTCCTGCATTTAAATCATATACCCACTAAATAAGGACTGGTTTATGGTAACATACTTAAGCATACAGCATAACATGACAGAAAACGTAATATGTTAAAGACGTTGACAGTGTTCAGATGCAAAAATGTACACAGAATAATACAATGCAGTAGCAAAAAAAAGTAAAACAGTCACGATGTTGAGATGTCATAAGGCAAAAAAAAATGTCAAAGTCGACTGGTGTGTGTTATATCTTAACTATTTCACAATACATACAAACAAAACTGGAGTACAATCATATACACAAAAAAGTGGAAAATGTGCACGGTCTGATGTGTAACGACAAGAAAAGCGACCTGCTAACCTTACCTTGCCGGGCACTTGCCAAGAAAAAATACGATAATCATCAGTAATTAGTCAAGTGAAATAATTGCATTAATAAATGACATCATAATGTGTTGAATCATAAAGTCTCTTCATTCAATAAACGGTTTAATGTTTGAGATATGGTGATTGCCTTTCGATTTTCTGGTTCTCAAAGTTTCGACGTGTACAACATTGGGGTGAGGGATGCTGCGAATCCGATATGGACCCGCGTATAGAAGTTCAAATTTACTGCACTTACCTTTTATTTTGCTGGATAAATAGTGTGTACGTACTAATATCTTCTGTCCAACGTGAAAGTCTCGGCGTCTACAAACCTGTTTTTGCTGTCTTCTCCGGCGCTCTGCGGCACGTTTGATGTTCTTCAGCGCAATGTCAATTATTTCATGGTGTCGTAGGCGACGACTTTTGGGGAATTTTACAAATTCTTTAATTTTGTTTGGTGGTTCAACGTTTTTCAGTATAACAGACGGAGATAGCATAGTGGATTCATTTGGAATGGAATTAATTACATCTTGGAATGAGAGTATGTGTGTATCCCAGTCAATATGTCTTTTGTGGCAGTATATTCTACACAGTTTACCAATTTCCTTCATTAATCTTTCACAGGGGTTCGAAGAAGCGTGGTACTTGGATATATAGATCGGAGAAATGTTTCTAGCTCGTAACATGCGTGTCCATACGCTACTACGAAATTGTGATCCATTATCAGAAATTACTTTCATTACATGCCCTACATGAAATAGAAAATGTTTTACAAATGCTTTCGAAACAGTTTTAGCAGTAGCCTTGCGTAGCGGAGTGAAAGTAACAAATTTTGAAGTGAGCTCAACAGCGACAAAAATGTAGCAAAAACCTCTGTTAGTTCTCGGAATCGGACCAAAAATATCTACTGCGGCCATGTGTCTTAATTTAACAGGAACAATGGGATATAAAGGAGGAATATGTGAAGTGGTGTCTGATTTAGCTTTCTGGCAAATTTTACAAGACGCTAAAACTCGTCGTATACGTTTTTCCATGTTAGTAAAATAACAGTTCTGTCTCAGTATAAGAAAACATTTTCGTGCTCCGTAATGTGCGTAGCTTAAATGAGTGTACCAAATTAATTTGTTGACCAGTTCGTCAGGAATGCATAATAACCAATTGTTGCTGTCAGGATGAGAGCGGCGAAACAGAATGTCATTGCGTACAGTGTATGGTTCCTAATCGTAACATTTTTCCTATCTTGCCAAAGGTGTTTAATTTCTTTCCACACATTGTCTTTATTTTGTTCTCGTGCTATGTCCTGTAATGACGATGAAATAAAGTTTTCAAATGCAACTTGCTGAATGTACATGACACTGAAATTTGTTTTGCAGAAGTTGGTTGCTACGTCTTGCTGATTGTTGCCGAGAGAACGCGATAGTGCGTCTGCTATAACATTTTGTGTACCGGGAATGTGAACTATTGTAAAATTAAATTCCTGTAAATATAGTTTCCATCTGCTTAATCTATCGTGAGTAAATTTGGCCGAAAGTAAAAATTGTATCGCTCTGTGGTCTGTGTAAACGGTAGTATGTCTGCCATAAAGAAAGTGCCGAAATCTCGTAAAAGCCCGTACAACACATAATGTTTCCAGTTCTGTAACGGAATAATTTCGCTCAGCAGGTGACAGAATGCGGCTTGCAAATGCGATGTTTTTAATTACTGTAGAACCATCTTCTTCAATTTCCTGGAAAATGTGTACGCCTAAAGCGGTATTGGAACTGTCAGTGGCAATGGAAAAATATCTGGTAAGATCTGGGTGCGATAAAAGTGGAGCATTCAACAAAGCATGTTTCAGGTTCATGAATTCAGAGTGTGCTTGCTTATCCCAAGACCAAATACTGTTTTTACCTGTTAATTGGCATAGTCTAGGCGTGTCTAAAGCAGAATGGTGAATAAATTTACGAAAAAAGTTAATTAAGCCCAAAAAACTGCGTAATTGCTTCTTCGTCGTAGGAACGGTAATGTCACGTAGAGCTTGAAGTTTTTCCGGATCAGGTGCAATGCCTTCTGCTGAAATTACGTGTCCAAGAAATTTTATGGAAGTTTTGCCAAAGTGCGATTTACTGAGGTTAACTGTAAGTCCTTGTGCATGGAAAGTTTGTAACAGTTGTTCAAGAATCAGATTGTGTTCAGACCAGTTAGCTTCTGCAATAAGAATATCGTCTACATACGTCGTAATTCTGTTCTTAATGCAAACGTGTGTCGGATGTCGTCAAAATTAATAACATTTTCGTGAAGAAGATTCTGCGTGTCAAAATTATTGCTTACGTTACTGTAATATGCAATCTGTGCTGTATCTGGTTAAAATCTATCGTACGTGTTATTATTTACGGGAGGATGCTGTGGCATATCCATTATATGAACTGCTCTGTTATTTCTTACTGACGTATTACGCTATAGATGACACCTATTGTTTGGATCATTCATGATTATTCGTTGTTGCTGATGTTCTTGCTGCTGAAAAGATCGACTGTTATTAAATGTACGCTGAAAATTGTGCTCGTTATTTTTTTTCTTACGTCTGTCATGATAGTAATTTCTATACGGCGCATTGCGATACGAGTTGAAATAGAGTGTTGTCTGTACGTAGTTATTTCTTTGCTGCCGTGCGTTACTATTTGTTGTAGCTGAGACTATACGTGCACGCGGCGAAACATTAAAGTTTGGTTGACCTTGTAGACTGCATTGTTGGTTAGGTATGCTAAGCGGCTGACTTTCATGCTATTGTGGTGAAAAACATCTATTGTTACAAAAATGTGGTTGCGACTGCCGAAAATTTTGTACATACTGATGATTACGATTTTATCTGTTGTTAAAGTTACGCTGGTTTTGGAGTGCCTAAAGAATGTTGTCACTTTCAGTAAAAATTTGTCACATCGGGTTTTCTTTAGTTATTTTTCTTAATTCTAGGTAGAGCAATAGTTAAAGAGCTATTTTGATGGATATAAAGGATAGTAGAAGAAAAGGCAGCAGTGCAGAAAACTAAAGATGAAACAGCACTACTACAGCTCGGGGCCCTATGCTCGCTACGGCACATATTCATTAAAGCGTAATGAATCCCCTGAGGTCTATTACGCACTGCAAATAAATTTTAGCTTTTGTGTTACAGGCAATAGCGGAAAAATTTCAAAGGCAAATTGTTGTATCCGTGCTAATTCAAATTTCTTCATTACAGGCAATGCTGTTGTAAATACAAAAATAAATTGTCGCATCTGGTTCAAAGCTAGCTTCTGCATTACAGGTAATAGCGGTGAATGTACAAAGATAAATTGTCGTTTACAGTGCAAAGCGTGTACCTGTACGCTGTCATTATTAAGTTCTTTACATTTTCTGGCGGATAAAAATTGCTCGTAATCTACGTTCTCGTCATTGAATTTGAAAACACGTTCGGGTTTGTGTGTGAATCTGTTTGTCTGTGTCGTTTCGTACTTCAAGTTGCGTAGCTTTTCATATTTTAAGTCGCGTAGCTTTTCGGATTTTAAGTCGCGTAGTTGCTGTAAATTGCTCACATTATACATGCTGCGCGAGTCTGACAAATGTTCGCAAAGTGGCGGATTCTGTGACGTATTGGTGACTGAAATAGTTTTTAACTCTGTTACTGTAATACTTTCGTCAATTTGGTTGTTGTGTCGTTCACTTTTATTAACAAATTCCGTATTCACAGTGTGTGAAACTTCCAGTGACTTCAAATTAAACTCGTCGCGTATCTGTACTGCGTTTTTAGGGCATTGTTCGGTGACTGCATTAATTTCGTGTATCTGTGTTGCGTTTGCTGAACATTGTTCAGTGACTGCATTAACTTCGTCTTTATGTAATTCTGTTGTACTTACATGTGTACTATTTAATTCTTGTGCAACAGTGCCAACTTTTTCATTACTGTTATTAGCACAAGTCTTAGTATTCACACGTAATTGTACTTTAGTGTCCTGACATTGTATGGTAACAGCTGTAATCTGTTCGCTAGCTTGTTTGTTCTGTTCATTAAGGTTATCGTGTTTTTCCCTCGGCTGTTTAATACATTCAGAAAATTGTTTGTTCCGTTCTCTAAATTGTTTGTTCTCTTCTTCCAGTCGTTTGTTCTGCTTATCGAGTTTTTCATGAAGTTGTTTATACTGTTCATTAAGTTGTTTAAAATCTTCACTTTGTTTGTCTAATTTTTTATTCTGTTCACTAAATTGTTGTTTGAGATTTTCGTCATTTTTATTAAATTTTTCATTAAACTGTTCGAAATTTTGCCGCAAAAATGCCATAATTAGATCCGATTCAAGATTAGCATTTCTATTCTCTGTGCTGTTCAATAGTGGATCTGGAACTTTCTCGCTTACTGTAACCATTTGGTTATTCTGAGATTTAGAAAAAAGTTTGTCAGTCGGATGTACACTGTCAGACATTATTTCGGAATTAAATAAATCCATCCTACTTTCAGTACACTGTTCATTTTCACTAGACAAATTTGTCTGTACGTTACTTGAATTTTCCAAATCGGGTGTGTTAAGCTCGGCAGCGCTCATTACAATAGAGCGTTCTGCGTCATCAATTGTCGTCCAATTAACAGACGAGACAATTGAGTTCGTTTGTTCATTATCAGGGTAAAAGTCATCACTAGTGGTTGGAATGCACTGATTGTTAGTGAACGCAGGATTGTCATCATTACACTGCGTGTCACATGTCCTATCGGTAAAGTTGTTTGAGTCAGTAATTTCATTCATAATACCTCGCGATACACTATTCACAGTCTTTCGCGGCATTTTTACAATAGTCAAAATTTTTCACAAAACAAATAAACACAATGCAAAAGCAACACACAAATACAACAAAGCAACAAATTGCCGTTGACCTGTAGAAGGAAAGTCACAAGATTAGTAAAAGCGTTGCGCCAAATCCTAATTATATCTAAGGAAATAAGAGCAGATATCTGACTGTTGCTCAAAAGACTCTCAATGAAATACGATCCTGGACTGGGTGTCGCCAAGTGTAACCTCCCCACCGTAATTTTAAAGAAAATGACAATACTTAATACAAATGGGAGCCGAGTGTAACCTCCCCACAAAAATTTACAAGACAGAAATTTTATTTATGAATGCCAATGGACATTGTGCTATGCGTAACCTGCCCACAATGAAATGTACTGACAATGGCAACAAAAATGTGAAATTCGCAATCTGACTCAAATATAAATTCTTCACCAAAAATTAAAGTCCATTCAGTGATAAGAAAATTCAATTAAACCGAAATATCGGTCTTTGGCCCTGTGTAAATCAATCAGAATTAAAGTCTTACCTCAGAATAACTGGATGTCAAATTTCTGCTCTTATCTTTGCGCACGGCTTGGAGGAACTGCATTGCAAATAATAATATTCCTTTTTTTTGTAATTTTACTGAAAATTTTCTTTAAAAGAAGTGGAATGAAATGGGAAGTGCAACGAAATCTTTAGTTCAATAAAAAATAAAATTTTTGAAAAAATGCTTTTGAAATTAAAAATTATTATTGGGGCACTTGTTGGAGAATAATTACAATAAATAAATTTTTACATTATCTAATGATTATATTAATTAACAGTATACCTCATTCAGCATCTTGACCTGTGTTGCCGACCGCCTACATCACACAACCGCACTGGGCTGCTACTCCTGACCGACCGCTCTGCATGATGACTATTAGCATACTGCACTGCACGACTACTACTGACCGACTGAGAACCGCTCGCAACACTCGCGCGGTCAAGCGCATACTCTCTGGTCACAGATGCTACAATGCCTCGCCATCGCTGCTATGTTACATACGTGTTTCAACATATACACATCGAAACTTCACAATGAAGAAAGTTGACTTATCACGCAAATGACGGTGTTGTCTGCCCAACTTCTTTTTGCAACCGACCTATTTAAGGAATATGGTTCATATCCCCTCTGGACAAGTCCGTATGTCGCTGAACTCTGTTTCTGAGCAGATGTGTCGTTCACGGCAGGTAAGAAAGGCGTCTGATGGCTCTTTAGTGCAGTATTATTTAGAGCTCGCCGATCTTTAGAGATAGGTATTTTATTCCTACCAGAGCGCTTGTCGGCGGTTTTGATTTCACAGCATCAATGAAATTGGTCACATGAGCCTCATGTCAAAAATCAAAGGTAGCATCCTAGGTGAAATGCTAAAAAATTTTGATCCAGAGTGGTCTCACCGCAGAACACTGAGAAATGTGTCATGGTAATGATCCCAAAGATTCACAAACGCTGAATATATAAAGATCGGATGATTTCGATCCTTCTCTTTCTTCGAGAATATTAACGAGACTAATTCACAGACGCATTAGGAACAAACTTCCACTTGATTTAGGAGACCAAATCGGTTTCTGAGAAGGCAGAGTCACAGTAGACTTTAAAAGCTTTATAGGGTAAGTGAAGCAAAATTTATTATCAACAGAAGAAAGTACATGGCTTTCTTTAATAGCAGGAAAGTATTAGACACTATCAACTGGAACTAAAATGACAGAAATTGTAGAAATAATTTAGTTAATTTATAGAAATCGTATAGTTCCTAAAGGACTATCGAAGAGCAAACAGCAGTACTGAAGATAAGCAATATAGGAAAAGACATTAGATGTTGTCTATCGCCATCCTTATCAAATATGAACACACAGTAAATGGCTGCAGAGAATAGTATAGAGCTACCAAAGCTTAGGTTTATTGATTACCCAGCAGTGATCACATCAGCCGAAATTTCCGAATTATCTTGAAGATATGGCCGCATCAGTAAGAGATTAATAGAAAGTGGAAATTAACACAAAAAAGAAGTAATGGTGTGTTACAGGCAACCAGAAAAGTAAACATTAAGATAACAGGAATAAAATTAAAACAAAGAAGAGCATAAAAATATTCCCGTTGGAAGGTAACTGCTGACAAGAGGCAGAGAAGACGTAAAACAGATAATAACTGCAGAATGTATAAGTATGTAAATCAGAGAGAACGAAAAGCACTGCATTAGACCCAATGTCTCAGTAATGGAGGCTTTCTAGGATTACAAGGAGCATCTCAGATACATATCACTCTCACCAGCGTTGATAGCACCAGGAAGTGAGACTATAAGGATTGCTTGAAGACTCTGTGACACAGCAAATGTACGTCGTAGTTAGGATAAACAAAGAGTAACCATTGAGCTACAGGACTGCTATGTGGCCTCATCTGCTTCCTGGAATCCAGCGATCTAAAGAACTTACGTCTGCCTCACGTTCTGCAACTTCGTGACAGTCTATGTATCTGACGCTTATAACATGTTTCAGTTTACGGAACGTCATGACAGTGCATGAGCCACTCACGGACTTGAGGCTCTGTACTGTACAGTCAATGACATAGAGATTTGACACTAAATGTGCTTTTCATAAATTACTTCCATTTGAGATTGCATAATGACTACCGATACTCTTTCGTCTAGAGGGAGAGCTAGAATTTTTAAGGTCGTTAACCTCTGAAGTGGAATGATACTGCTCTCAATCCTTTCCTGTCTTGCGCACATCCTTCTATATAAACCTAACTACTACGCCAAACATCTTCTGTAACTTGTTTGATATATTCTAGTCACTGTCTCTCCACATTATTTCTCGACTCTAGTGATACGTCGAATGCCAAAATTTACTATTCCACAATGCCATAGCATGTGCTCCGTTAATCCATTCCTTCTTCTGACAAATGTCTTCCAAAGACTTCTTTCTTTACCTATTCTTTTCAGAATTTCATTTCGTATTTTATCATACTTAATATTTAACATTCTTCTTGTAGCAAGACGTTTCCAATAGTTCCAATTGCTTCGTCTCTGGATTTATGATGGTCAACTGTTTCGTAAAATACCGTGTAGTAGATGTGCATTTCAAGGAAATTTTTCATTTTCGTATCAATATCTGGTACTAACTCACATCTTTTATTTTTTTTAGTTGATTCAACTGTAAGTTCTTTGTGAAACATTGTATATTGTATAAAATAAACGAAGCACATTTGTAGTCTTGTTGTATACGATCTATGGTTCACGTTATAAGCAGATTTTCCAATACATAACTGATTCCAAAGATGAGAACTACCTTCTTAATCTATCGATTCAAGACCCGCCAAATTTAATGCAATTACAAGTGGAAAAAATAAACTGTCCGAACAGGTCTTGAACCCCAACGGTACCGACCGGCCGCAGCGCCATTCTCAGCCCGTAGTCGTCACCGGATGTGGATGCGGGTACGCTCTCCCGGCCGTTGTCGGCTTTCGTGACCGGTTTACAATTACATATGGCTTTACTAAGTTCATTAGGTTGGCATTTACAATAACTACGTCTGAACATACACTGGAGTAAAGCTACGCAACGAAATGGGATTTTTGTTGCTATCTACTACTGAACGAAGGCACCAATGTTCTTCTCATATGTTGGGGTTGTAATATGTCTAAAATGGATGAATAACTGAAATGTGTTTGCTTACTCAGTAACAAATATGAGGAAACACACATCTGTTTCTTAATTTCTAATATTTCTAGTTGAGAGCTTAGCAAAATTACCTCTTATGTGTAGGACTTACACATCTATTATATATTTGTTTTTTTCGTTTAATCAGTGTTAGGCAAAGGATGGATGTTGTTAGTTTAATCTACACCTAACGCAGACTGGCAGTTCCCAGCTGGGTCTCTAGCATATTGTATAAAGCTAGGAGTGCTTCTAAGTGCTTAACTGCTTTCCTGAGTTGTCAAGATATCAACGACTCAACAACAAAGCCGTCTGTTTATAACAGGAACTCCTGTGCTTTGCTCAAGTGTCCGCAAGTTTTTGTGAATCGTTGCCATCGCTCTTGCTGTTCATCAGACTTTAAATGGGACAACCCTTTCAGAGCTAAGTAAACAGTTCGGTTAAGACGTACCTGTCTCGCTTTTGGTAAAATATCACATGTAGGTTGCTTTTTAAGTGTCTCCTCTTGTCCTGAGCAACTGTTGGTGAAGAATTATAATACAGCCTTGTAAAATCAGATGTTTCCTTTCAAAATAAAAACTTGCTTGTTCAAATGGTTCAAATGGCTCTGAGCGCTATGGGACATAACTTCTGAGGTCATGTCCCCTAGAACTTAGAACTACTTAAACCTAACTAACCTAAGGTCATCACACACATCCAAGCCCAAGGCAGGATTCAAACCTGCAACCGTAGCGGTCGCGCGGTTCCAGACTGTAGCGCCTAGAACCGCTCGGCCAGTGTGGAAGTTAAAATGCTCAGCACGTTTCTATTTTTATTCACGTAGAAGATATGACCTAGCAAAATCGAATAAATATTTTTAAAAGTGCTTGTACATGCCGACTCTTGATCATATTTACGAGCTAGCTAGCTTAAATCTTTAAATGGACACAGTACCAAACAGCTTAAATCTGAAAGAATTGAAATACAGTTGCAAGCATATGTAGATATAAAATTAAACAACAAACACAAGGCCAGCCGGAGTGGCCCAGCGGTTGTAGGCGCTTCAGTCTGGAACCGCGCTGCTACTACGGTCGCAGGTTCGAATCCTGCCTCGGGCATGGATGTGTGTGATGTCATTAGGTTAGTTAGGTTTAAGTAGTCCTAAGTCTAGGGGACTGATGACCTCAGATATTAAGTCCTGTAGTGCTTAGAGCCATTTGAACCATTTTTTGCTTATACAATCATTCCAGTATCCTTTTCAGGAATTATGATCTCCTTTCTCGAGTACGAGGATATTCTTCATTTTGCCTCGCCACAGTTTAGATGCCTGTTTAAAGTGAGACAGGTACTAGCCAGTCAGTAAAGGAATTAGAACCACGCGCATATTTGTTGCGAGGGTGTTGACAGGATAACATGCAGTAAATTTAATCTGTGAGCTTCATGATACTGAGACTTGGTGGATTCGCAGTATTCTGCTACGCTTCCACCAAATGCACATTGTGTGACAATAGAGAGAGGCTGGTAGGAAACTCGGAGCACGGAGACGTCTGCAGAGCCGCACAGGGCCGCGGTTGGAGGACTCACTCGTGTGCGAAAGCGGCGCGCCAGCCCCCACACAGCAGAGAGCTTCCGCAAGTTTCCAGACTGGCAGCAGCTGCACTTGTGCACGTGTCACGGGAACATTCCGCCCACAACTTGAGACTGGCGCCCGTGTTCCCGCGCTGCTGAGTTTCCATTTGTGTGCTTGCTTTAAACCCTCCACACTCAGGTGTTGGCTACAGAGGAGAATTACTGCTGCCTAGAAGTGCAAAGACAGACAGAGAACGTCCACGTTCTGAGGAGACTGCATCCCCACGTGTGGCGTAATAGATATATATTTACTTTCCGAGTTTTCGTTTACTCATTCTTTCACGTCATGGTTAGTCAATATCGATCTCCAGACCAGTGGAAGGAAAGATAAACCTCTCTGGCAACGACTACAGAATTCAGCAGTGGTTAGGCTGCCAGCAATTTGAGTCCGGTTAGAAGGTCGTCATTGGCCACCGTTAGAACAGAGTGAGCGCAATATGAATAGCATTCGTGAAAAATGCTGTTAACGAATTTCTTAGGGTAGTGTTGGAGACAGAAATGTGTAAAAGCTTAGAGACGTGGGTAGAATGGAAGGATATCCTTTATTTACCGTGATAAATGTTTCAAAAATGGTTCAAATGGCTCTGAGCACTATGGGACTTAACTTCTGACGTCATCAGTCCCCTAGAACTTAGAGCTACTTAAACCTAACTAACCCAAGGACATCACACACGTCCATGCCCAATAAATTTTTCAATTTGACAGTAATTATGGCACATGGTAGACAGTCTCGTGTGATACGTTAAGCGTAATCCATCTTGAAACAATAAATAACCACTCTTTTAAGCTTAATTGTGATTCAGGGTTATCAAAGTCCAAGCAGTAATATAAATCAACTATAAACGTGCCGTCCGGAGTGGCCGAGCGGTTCTAGGCGCTACAGTCTGGAAGCGCGCGACCGCTACTGTCGCAGGTTCGAATCCTGCCTCGGGCACGGATGTGCGTGATGTCCTTATGTTAGTTAGGTTTAAGTAGTTGTAAGTTCTAGGGGACTGATGACCTCAGAAGTTAAGTCTCATAGTGCTCAGACCCATTTGAACCATTTTTTGAACTATAAACGTAAACATTAGTTAAAGGATGTCTTATAATTTGACGTTTTGGTAGGGAGTATCATAACAGAGAAAACACGATAGTAATACAGAGAACAGCCACATTGTAACACCACTACTGCTCGCAAGGCAAGATTGCTGAAGAACATAAAGGAACAATAGGAAGACGTATAAATAAAACTAATTTTTCGATGTAGACACAAGGGATTGAGTTTTACTAGGTTTCTGAAAACCTTTAGACGTTAGTTGTAATATCCATACGGAATTACGGAAAATGTTAATTTTGTATAGTGTGAATTAGCAATTATTCACTTCAAAATATATGAAGAGTAGTGCGATTTGCCTAATCGATTATCGAATCACAAATAGTCAGCCGCTGATGAACATGGAAACTGAGAAAGATCTCGTGAGCTTGTAATAAGTAGCAGACGAGAATGGCTTTCATACAGACACAGTAGTACGAATACGATTATAATCGAAACCTGTAGCACACAATCACATTAAACACAAGATAAAAAATGTTTGTATTGAATACAATGGAATTAACATCGATAACAATTAGTGTACATTTGGAAAACAAAAAGTGTGCAGATTACTTTCAAAACAAGTAAAACCAAAAATTTCGTCTCCGACGTAACATCAAGGCCACAAATAAGTAGGTAACTTGATGTTTGCAACATTACGATAAAATTTCTGTTTTGCAGTTGGAGAGATGCGTTAAAAGTAGCATACATATGCTAGTAATAGAACAACATCAGGTTTGTGCTTTCAGAAAAACGTACCATTGCGAGCAATGGTAATCTAAAAATCATACGTGTGGCTGACAAGGGAAAAAATATGGATATACTGGAGGAAATGGAAGTCTACATAGGAAGGTGCCAGATAGGTTGTCGGATGGACAATGTAAGGCTATTATGGACGCACACATCCTGTTCTAGGAAGCTACCCAATTTCTAAAACATATAACTGCACTTAATTGCGCCCATCTTCATGTTACTGGATTCGGACGCCTGTAAGATTCATCCGGTTACGACGTAAAAACATCATCAGTCGAACAGGGGTCGTCCACTACTGGATTTTAGTCCATATTTCTACTAGAATTTAACCATATTTATTACTACACTGAAATATAATTGTTTAGCATCTGACGACGTAATAACGTCTCTTGAACGGCTAAAACTGAACAAAAATAATTTTAAAATGTCGATCTTTGCCTGTTGTTTCACCTATCAACTCAGTTTATCTGTTAAACTTTGCAGTTTTGTAAATCGATGCATCAGGGGTAACCATTCTAAAGCCAACAGAAGTATTAGTTAGTGAAGAAACAATACCTTATAAAAGCCAATTACTGACCAGAAAATTTACACGAGTCGTAAATTTTGTATTATTTGGCAAAAAGCTGAACATTTGCTTTCAAACAGAGTCAAATTTTCCAAAACAGACGTTGCTCTGCTGCACGTTCTTCCCTTATTCGACATCGCAGCACAAATGTGGAGTTTAAATTAAGTGATTATATCACAGTGGAACGGCACAGCTCATGGCCAAGATCTGCGTAATGTGGTCAGAGTGACTTCCGACACAGAACTACTGCAGTGCGAATTGATCGGAAATAATGTGGCATGTTGACAATTTGTTTTAGAAAACCGCTGTGTTAATAAGGCAGGAAGTGATATTTTTGATCAGTTATGTAGCCAGTGGCCTGTTCAGCCGTGGTTCACTTTAATGAAAGGCCAATCTTAATTACAATTCACATCTACAAATCCCTATAGAACTCTTACTTTCTTTCCATAAACCACTCATGAAGAAGACAACAGTAATACTAGGTGTGAAAGTATCAAAAACGTCTTAAGTTTTTCAGAAACTACTTGTTGAAAACAATCCTATTTCATCATTTGAAGCGATCGCCACTTCACAGGGGAAGAGGTGTTCCACATGCCCGTATTCAACGTTGTGCGAGATTTGCCATCAGTACAATGCTAAGAAGTGTCAAACATATGGAAGTAACGAATGGTTTTGGAAACGAATACGCAGTACTGACTCAGTCTCTTAGTCACTTTTTAAATTAAAACGATTTCCTTCCATATCTTTCCCAGAACGTCGGAGTTAGACTTTTTAAAACGTGTCTTACTTCCAAAATCAGCTGTGGACTGTGGATCACTGTGGCCCTGGCGTCCATTTAGCGCAAGCAATTTCGTAGAGTGGAGTGCTAAGAGTACTTCACTGACAATTCCCATTAACGAGCCTAAAGCTGCTATTCTTCACTTTGTAGTTAAATTTTGTTGCTTTATGATTCTAAATTATTTTATATTTCCTATATAAAATAGGAGGTTTTTCAGACCTGAAGCTCACATTTTGATAGCGTTGAAGACCTTAACGCCTAAACATGAAAGTGACTGTGAAATAAAGGAAAAATAGTTTTAACAAATATAACAGTCACATACTAAAACAGACTTCAGTTGAATATAGTTTCAGGTGGAATTTATCCTCGTGCACAAGTACAATACTTGTGCACACGGGCTATCTTTATATTTACATCGATAAACGTATGTTTACTGTGCAGTTCATCTTACAATTCACCATCAGATAAAGATAGTCATTTCTTACGTATTTCTCTGAAATGATGCATTTATATATATTTCATTAGCTGCCAGATGTGGAGGAAAATTAAAAACATGCGGAATGTCGTCTGACTTCAGTTTTTATGTGACACCAGAGGATTCATTGACGAAATATCCAGGCGAAAACTCTTTGATGTGAAGCTTGCATGGCCGTTTTCCTTTTCAAGACAAGGATCAAAACATTACTTTCGTACGGTACCGTGTTAATTGTAAAAGTGTTTATTGTTGTTAACGTAACGAAAAGTTACAGAGTTCGTAAGGTGGTCAGAAACAGACGAAAATATTCGCGTATTATTTTATAAGACCGATGTATTTGGAATATTTATGCACAAATAAATACACTGATAGAAAGAAACTTAGTATACCCTTTACATCCTTTTAGAGGTTTCTAAGTCACTCAGGGTATGTTGTTACGCAGTACATAAGGAGTACATGAAATAATTGGATTTACTTATTGTTGCGCAGTACGTATGGAGTACATGAAATAATTACATTTACAGATCAATAGCACAAGCTGTTCTGAGGTACCAGCTACCGACCCATGCTGAAACACCCATATTAATACGGGGTGTAGCCTGCAGGTGGCAATGCAGTCGCAGACTGGAATCTATTCGATCGTACAGGGATACGTTATGCCACTCATACTCGACCTGTCACGTAGTTCTGTAAGTATTGTTGGCTGACGAGCTGCACGAGTCACTTAGCATAATTCTGCAGTCTCGCGTAACTCACAAGCGCTTGATTGGAGGTAAGTCCAGAGATCGTGCTGGCCATGGAAGTGCTGCACCTCTAGCGGAGCACGTTCAATTTCACGGACAGTGTGGGGCGAGCATTATTCTGTCGGAATAACACATCACCTCACTGTTGCAAAAACGGCAAAAGAACTGATCTAACGACATTCTGCACCGGGCACTGGTTAGCGTCCCCTCCAGAATTACCAAAGACGAACGAGAGTTGTACCCTGTCGGATCGTAGACCTTATAAAGGCCTCGGGTACGGCAGTGTGTCTCGGACGAATGCACTCTACGACATAGCGCTTACGTTATACGCGCAGACGACATCACTTGCGTGAGGGAAAATCTGATTTCATCGTTGAAGTCTACAGCGGGTTATTCCATCCTCAAGGTGATCCTCTGATGGCACTAATCGAGCCGCGCGCGTCGATGCTGTGGTGTGAGTGGAAGACGGGCTAGAGGGGTGCTAGGTGAACGTCCAGAACCTCGTCTACGGGTGTTATAATCCTCACTTGACAACTGGCACCAACATCGTTGTACAACTGACGAAGTGCGTCCAACAATTCCCCGAAAGAACCACCGCCTTTCAAATTGGATTACTTGGCTTTAGGAAGCGCAACTGCGTTTTCGTGGCATGATCACCTGCTTGCTTCACACGTTTGCACCACACTGAGCCTTCTGACTGAGTATTCCCTATTAAAGGATAGATATAGATGGCGCTCTGGTAGCTATGCCAATACGCTACGTGCTGGCAGGCGACGCTGAAACCATTATCAGTGCATCTAGGATCCCCCAGGTGGCATATGCAATCATCTTATGAAAATGGAAGTCGCCTTTTGAGATGTACTAATTTTTTTTCAGGCAATGTATATATAAATCGTAAATAACGTAGTCTGTGAAAGATGTTACTTCCTTTCACAAATGTTGCCGTGCGATCACTAGCAGCACAATAGCTCGTTATAATCAATAAATTTTGGCTGAAAATACTGCAGTGAAGAAAATTACCCTCTACTGCTGCAACTCCTATACAACAGTCAGCTGATTGAAATGTATGTTCAGTATAAATACTAAAACCATAATCAGACGATGAGGAGACTACATTAAAAACGCCATTTAAAGAAAGCTGTCATAGAGAGTCAAAAAATTTTTACATTTTGCCGCCTAAATATCTTTTGTCATTCATTAACTTTTGTAAGTGAGGAACTGCATGAATCCATGCGGTTTTCAATGCCAAGTACCAAAATTTTACGGTTAATACCTACAAGTGTATAACCACATTCTACTACTGAATTTTTCTTCTCGGTATCCTTACTAATAATACACTGAAAATTAGTCCTAGTGTCTCTCATGGACTTTTATACAAACTAAACGAGACTTCAGCTAAACGTAATTTTACAGTGAGTAAAACGATGGATTAAACAGTTTGAATCTTGAACGTAAGAATTCACGCCACACTTATATCTATAAAAGCACAGATAAAGAGTATCTTAAACTTCACTGTCCAATGTAAATAGTACTTCCAAAGTATTTCTCTAAATTCTCAGTGACCCCATGTGAATCACACGCGGAGGAGAAGTGAATTAACTTTTCTTTCGAAACCGTACACCTCAGTGTCAATACACTCTGGCGAAAAATGTTTATTGCAGAACTTTGCATTGCCATTCGCTGTAAAGAATTATTACTGAAGACAGGAGTTGGATATTCATTTGTACTTAATCAATAAGAACACTGTTACCTGTACTGATGATTATATACAAGAAAATTATTAAGTTTGAATGAGGGTCAGAAAAAAGACAGTGGATGATTTTAATAAATATGTATTTGTGGTTTTTACAAGATCAATGTATAAGAAAGTTTATTAAAACAGTTTCATAACGTTTACACGTATACAAATATTGTTAAATACTGCCTTTATTTAATAACTGTATTATTCCTTAGCTTCATGTTTATTCCTTAACTTTATCTGGAAAAATGTGAGGGGCCGGTGGGATGCAGGATGATGAAATGAAATGTCGTGTGGCTAGGGCCTCCCGTATGGTAGATAGGTCGCTTGGTGCAAGTCTGTTTAGGTGACGCCACTTCGGCGACTTGCGTGTCGATGGGGATGAGGTGTCCGCAGCTCGTGGTCTTGCGGTAGCGTTCTCGCTTCCCACGCCCGGGTTCCCGGGTTCGATTCCCGGCGGTGTCAGGGATTTTCTCTGCCTCGTGATGACTGGGTGTTGTGTGCTGTCCTTAGGTTAGTTAGGTTTAAGTAGTTCTAAGTTCTAGAGGACTGATGACCATAGATGTTACACAGCACCCAGTCCCTGGGCAGAGGAAATCTCCTACCCAGCCGGGAATCGACCCCGGGGCCCCTTGGTATGACAGGCTGAGCACTCAGCTGTCAGGGCGGAGTGCATGGTGGGGAAGTGCGGACTGCAGTGGTGAGGGCCTCTCAGGGTCCCAGAGGCACTAATGACACATAATTTGCGATTTACACATTTATTGTTTTGTTCTACAACTGAATCGTCTTCTCCGCAGCAGTGGCTGTGGCAGCAGAAATGACACACCGCACTGAATTGCACTGATGCATGCATCCACCTTGAAGTCTCGACCGTGGAGGCAGGGTTCAGGCGGCTAACACAGCAGAAGCGGTGCTGTGCAGGGTAGCCGGCCCAGCTGGTGGCAGGCGTTGCCCATACTGTAGTGACACCCAACAGCGCGACGACACAGTTCACTCGGGTAGGCTCGTGGACGTTGAAGACAGGGCACCAGTAAGTTCTTGGCGGCTCTTTACAGGATAGCGGTGGCTGTGCAGAGTTATTTCTTGGCCTTTCCACCAGAGGAAAGCGGTTGGCGCTTGCGTCCAGTCACAGATGAAACCTGGAAAGCTGGTGGACGGGGGGGGGGGGGGGGGGGGGGGGGGAGGGGGGGATGGGAGGAGGGAAGGCGGAAGAGGGCAGTAACATCTAGCGCGTTTCCCCAGTGAGCATCTTCACATCAGCAGATGTGACGTGAGTCGAGCAGGTTGCACTGGCTGCCGTCTCGAAGGTAGTAGTCATCTCGCATGAGTTAGCCAGTGTATCGCAGGTGCTGTCTCGGAACTGGCTCATCGCAACTGAATAGAGGCAGGGCACAGAAGCACAAGTATTTATTGCATGTCCCTCAGGGGCAATGATGCTATCTGTTGCTGAGGATGGCCGAATATCGCCTGACATCGTGTGCCTTACAGCATTCTTCATCATGCTGCAGTGCTTCAGCCATTTGTTTCAGACTTTCAACTCATTAACTTCTGAGAAGCGTTCTTGTACAAGATTTATGGTCGTTCCTCCACTGTTTGGCAGAATGACATTATTCTCCCTTCACAGTGACGTCATGGTGCTGAAATGGAGATCCAGAGACCTTGCTCAAGTGATGTGTAGTAGTGCCCTTTGTTGTGTGCTGTACAATTTGCTGCATCAGCTCTTCCGGCCATGTGACATTCTGACGCAGAAGTTGCACATGAACCTTCCTTTGCTTGGCTGAGCGCTGGCTTCAAAAATTTTGCATTCGGCGAGGGTATCTTTCTTTGTTGCAACAAACGTGTTAACAAAAAATTTGTGTTTTCTTCTGTGCAAATAATTTTTCCATGTAACTAAATATAGAAAAATGACTCACTATTAAAATAAAAAGAAATTCTGACTGAAAACCATTACAACAAAAAATGATTAAGTACATTTCGTAAGCCATCTGTTATTTACCCATCAGCTGATCAAGATATTGGGTTTCTTAGACTGATGTCTTGCGCTATCTCTCTTGTCGTCTAAGACCTCATATTTGGTGTAGGGTTTGTGTAGATTCGTGACATTATTATCTGCTTTTTGTTACTAACAGCGATAGTAGCACATTAAATGGCCAGGAAGTAGAACAATTCCATGTAGCAACAGGTGAATGCAGGTTTTGGTATGCCTATCAGTTTATTCTATAGTTCTCTAGAGCAATGATAAGAAAAACAACATCGCTCAGTAATCATTTCCAGCTTTGCTAAGTATCCTGAGGGTGGCAAAACTGTAGATCTGTAATTAGACATGAAAACAAATCTTCTATGCATCCTCCTCCTTAAAAAGAAATAATTCTGTGGAATATTATAAATCAATTTTTCAACACCAACTTTTCTATTGCGTTGTGTTTGACATACGGATGTAGTCACCCTGTCCACTAGTCCAACCAACCTCTTCGAGTCAAGTAACGTGAACGCTGATATTTACAGAACTTTTGCTCTTATACTGGCATTGGTTATTGATATTATTTTTCTCTGCAATATATTCTGGACTTGTCAACTACTACCACGCAACGACAGCCTGCCACTGAAATGAGACCGTATTTGTATTTTTCTAATTCCATTTTGCTCATTTGTTACTGTGATCATATCTTACATGTGCATAGTATAATATCAGTCTATGATCACTTTAAGGAATACTCCTTTCACTATGTATCAGTTTTCTGAAAACACAATTTTCTTTGATGCCAAAAATAATTTCTGCAGTTCGCTCTACGTTAAAGTTGTTATGCTTTTACTAAGGCGCCCAATATTGGAGATACTATGTCTATCGAATGTTGCTTTTCGTTTAATAGTTTTATTTGGAAATTTTTAATGTATGGACTAATTGTTTCAGAATCATTGGTATTAAGTAAACTGTAATGTAATCAATATACTGCAACAAAGTTCACAACAGTTTTTACAGTTAAGTGAATGTACTGTACCGTGTACACTTCGACACAAAATACGAAAATCCATTTTTGCAAACTGGTGTCTAATTGCAAGATTTCATGAAACAACCAATTTTTGGTATTACATACCCCTAACATGGTTAATGTGTTCCCATTCTCTTGGTTTCAGCAGCCTAAGCTGCAGTTTTATTCAATTCTTTGTACCATACGTAATTTGATTCATGAGTTTTAGCTCTGTTTAGGTTTCTTTTACGATCATCTCTCAATTTGAGCTTAACATTTGGAAAAGATACACTATTTCATCGTATATAACGTTACGAGATGAAGTTTTCTTAACTCTTGGAGCGCTAGTTTGAGTCTGTCTCCCTCCCACAGCAGACAGTGTTTTGCCTGTATATGTTAGACTGTGTTGCCGTGAACACAGCGCCACATTGTCGAGGCCCCATTGTGTGATGTCCCCTTTATGAGCGCCGCGAGCGTATACGTCATGCGTGCACACGTACTCATTCATCGCCCAAACAGGCTGTCGGTCGCCGTCGTTGCCTCCCTCCTACCATCCGATGTTGTTCAGCCTGTGACCACACTATTTGTGGCAGAGTGGTGTGTTTGTGCTGTTGCGGTCGTTGTCCGGTGACGATCTCGCAGCACCTGCGGGCTCTTGTATTGCAGCGACGAACTGCAACTCTGCTTGCTTCTGAATTTCAGCAGGATTATGCGGGTTTAGACACAATGAGAGAAACAACAAGTCGCAAAGTGGATCTCAAAGATACTGATTTCATGGGTTTTGTGATACAAGTCTCATAGATACACTGCTTTCTGTACTCAAAGATCGTTAGCAAGCACACAATCTACAACTAATTGATTGTTCCTGTCTATAAAGTGTCTTTCGGATCGAAATATGCTCATAATAATACTTGATTCTGATGTATAAGATACGTCTGTTGAGTAAGATGCATTTCATAAGAATGGACGTAATTTCCTGCTTCTTTTACCGCAAAACACATTACATAAAGTTCCGCAAACAGATGTCAATTTATAGTCGAAGGTTTTTGTTTTACGTTTTCTCTTACGAAATAATGCCAAAACGTTGCGGAATATACTGACAGAACCAGATTTTAATCACAGTTTTTGGAGGGATGGCTAATTCACACCAAATCTGAGACACAAAAATAATTTAGCTTACTTCATATCATGGTTTAAGGCACTTTCATATAGTTTTTTTAAAATAACTATATCAGTCCATGCAGGAAGTAAAGATATAGGTATGTGCTCAGAAACTTACTATCCCTCAAAATATGAAATTTCAGTCAATGTGAATTAGTCACAAAACGGTCATGAAAGCATTAATTATTTTTCGTGTGCACCATGTAAACAATTTTTTTTTTAAAATTAGTGCTGTCTTGACAAAATATTGACTTTTAGTAAGAATGTAAGCTACATTCCATTGAATAATCTCTCGACAGTTTTTTCTGATCTTTTTCTGATCTTACTTGTGCGCACATCGTCAGAACAACCCGATTTAAAAGTTCATTTTCGTGCTAATGTACCAGCTACCTGTAGATGTAAGGTAGCACTTTAGATGACGCTGTGTTCCTCGTGTCGTTTTATGTTCGTTCGTATTGCTAATTATCTAAAAATGTGTGAATTAAGCTGATTTTTAAGAGAAAGTACTGCCACATGTCTGTCTTATATATTTTCATGTATGCCGAAATATGTGTGTTTCCAAAAGTTCTTTGATGCTGATGACTGCAACACCCTATTTGAAATTCTGAATTTATCAGAGGTAAAATACAGGGAGCGAATAATTACCCACAACTTGCACAGAAATCATACAGTAGTTACACGTGTCGAATGAAATGGTAAGGAAACAGTAGTTGACGAAGGTGAGACAGGGTTGAAGCCTATTCACCGTGTTGCTAAAGCTGTACATTAGCCGGCAGTAAAGAAATCTAAGATAATTTTGTAAAAAGAATTAAAATTAAGGGCACAAAAAGAAAGAATGTGTTTTGGTACCAGTGACACTGTAGTTGTGACAGAGACAGCAAGACGCTTAGCAGACTATTGGAACCCAGAGCCTCTCCAAATGAGTTTGTCAGATGAACGTCAACGAAAGCAAAACAAGGATAATGAAATGAGGTCCATTTCAATAAAGTGATATATGCAGTGGTACCTTTTCGGTTAAGTGTTACCATCATCAGCTGATTAACCTTATTTTCCGCAGAATAACAACGAAAATTTTGCATGACGATGTGTACGCTTCTGGGATTATGGTCATTATATTCATAACATTTTGACCAATTATATTCAGCTAGGTTTGCGATGTTCTGACAATTTCAAATACGATTAACACACAAACCCATCGTGAAACAAGGTTGAACATGTTACACAAGGTTCAAAATTTATCCACGTTCACTTATGTAATATTGCATTGGACAATTGATGACTATCAGAGGCTACACAATACTTGAGATGTTTGAGTCAGTAATTGCTGGAGGAATTGTGTAAATTTGATCGTGAATCCGGTCTTTTAACTGTTGCACGCTTCTCTGCCGGTCGGAGTACATTCTCATCTTCAAATAACTCCGCAGGTACTAGTCTGACACGGTTAAATCAGGCGAGCGAGGCAAACATTTGACAGTATCGCGTTTGGAAATTATGCAGTTACCAAACGCTTCACGGAGAGCTTGTTGGATGTATGGCATGGCCCGCCGTCTTGTCGGAACCAAGGTTTGCCTGTAAACTGCTACGCACACGTTCGATGTTCTCGGGAGTTCGGACGGTTTTCCGAGAGCCAGTCGACTTTCTATTCGATGCAATGGCAGTAGCGTCGAAGTTTCTTACCCAGTTCAATACTGTTCCACTAGCAGGAACTGTATATGGTGGCTGAATCCTGAAAGGCTGCGCGCATACCAAAGATTCGCCGTAGCGAAAATAACATTCCACCGCGAATGCAATATGTTGCTTCGACCAGTACGACACGATTACTACCCTGTATATAGGATGAAACTTGACGCTTCCCAATACTAAAAGGCGGTCTCACAGTCACTGCATCTTGTTTTTAGCGCGCGTTATTCAAATTTGAAGTCATCAAAGCATTGTGAAACACTTTGTACTTTAATAGTACATATTGATGTTCACGTAACTGTCTTTCGTCTGCAGTCAAGCTGATATTTTGGCATAGTCTGTGATTTGCGGTTTATCAGGGTTCTCTGTAGTGTATAACATATATTAAATGTTAAGCCTACTGTGGCAATATGGGTGTTTTTTAATCCACATTTTTAATATCAGATTACGTTAGTACAGTTGTTTATATGTTACATTCTGTTAATACTGAACTGTAAATTATTGTTTAACTATTGTTTAATTGGTTAATGTAATATGTTTAAAGATTGTTTCCGCGTTGAGATGTTTCGTTCCAAGGTGTTTCCGTAAGAGAGTGCAAAAATTTAACAGGATGTAGAGGATGCTCCACTGAAAAAATTGGGGTAGGGAACCTGGTGTCGGGGGAGCTAGCTTATGAAGCTAATAGGAATAAAATCACTTTACTGTGTCCTTTTTTATTACATTAGTTACAGTTAACTAGAAATACCATCACTGAGACAATTAATGTACTGTATCTTACAAAATGTGCCGAAACTCACGGCCACAATCTCATTGCAAGCATGACGTAGGTTAACAAGATTCTGACACACCCTGACAAATATCGCTGGTTTGTTCCGAATCACGTCACAGACAGCTACATTTCTGGGAACTAATTCCATCTCTGTATCCACTGCGGTATCATTCACAAGTGACTTTAGACATCCCCATAGAGAATAATCAAGAGGTCAGTTGACCTCTGAGGCGTCCTCTTTAAAACCGGATATGCGAGTGCTCCTCGTTTGCCAGGTCCCTCGTTTCTACTTTCCATGAATCAGCCTCCCGCATTCGTCGATCGAGAGAAATAAACCCTCGTCGTGATGGACGTTGATTGTTAGGACATCGATTCCTGTACAGCATTTCAGCAGCGAGAGCATTGCAGCCTACTTCCCCCTACACAAGGTGCACTGCTGCATCGTATTGTGCTGTACGTCTCTAAATAGCACTGAGTAATGAACGGGTCTGTCACTGATTATGCATAGCACGTTCTGTCATAGAACAACGTAAATGTGATGCAACAGAGCCACCTTATGGACAAGTAAAGTAAATAGAATCTGCATCATACCTTGCTAGTAATCAGGCTCGTCCTCCTTGTTCCCTCGCTGGAAATAAAGAATGTACATGTAAATAAACAGCACTATATCTGTAAACCTGTACGCTTGTTAGTTGTAAATAACGTGGAAAACAGTAATGATAGACAATGCGGTAGAAACGTTTACTGCCATATCTCCTTCAGCTGGCTTCTCCTACCCCAGGTTACCTGTCTCAAATTGTTCAGTGGAGCATTCTCTATGTCCTGTTACATTTTTGCACGCTCTTCCGGAAACACGCTGTATAAACACATTACATATACCCACACCCCCCACACTCACTAACATAGAAAGCCCATCACAAGTAATGTGTTAGTTGTAAATAAGGAGGAAAACAGTAATGCTGGACAAAGCGGTAGAAAAGTTTATTTCTGTATCTTCTTCAACTGGCTTCTCCTACACCAGGCTCCCCATCTCACATTGTTCAGTGGAGCATTCTCTATGTCTTGTTACGTTTTTGAACGCTCTTACAGAAACACCCTGTATAAACACATTACATATACCCCCACCATCACACTCACCAATTTAGAAACCCTGTCACAGGTAATATGTCCTCACAATATTTTTACATTGACCTAGCAAACAATAGTTAAAAGATATTGACAAATCAGTGTTGACAGTAGTCATTTAATTTAACACCGAGAAAGCGCGAAAAGCATCAGTATTTGTATTTTATGCCTAATCGTTCATTAGAAGAATGTGATACAATACAGAGAAATCCTTATTTGTTGCAAGTTACCGGATATATCAAGATATCAGCTGCAGTGTAGTTGACAGACGATTTCCTGGGCATCAGTACGTGATATTAAGGAATATAAATCCTTAAAATATTATGAACATAATTACGGTAATCCCTACTATTTAAAATATTCTCCTTTTATAAAACAGAAAATAAAGTGACCGCAGTGAGGATGGCGAAACTTTACTAAAACATGTACATGTGTTAAGGAAGACAATTGTGTTTGATCAAGGCAGATGGTCTATATGACCTATATTCATGGAATATTGGCACTTGGTTCCAGCCTCAGTTGCCTAGCTAACAGCTGTATGTAATACCGCAAATTACGTTTATTAAGCCAAGGGCATTCCTGGAACGATTTTTCGATTTAATTTTTGAATTTATGAAGGAAAAGAAAGAGTGCAGGAACAAAAATTAGATCATCCGAAATGGATTACAGACCTTGCAGTTTAATTGACTTTACTACTCATTGCTCACATTAAGACACTACAAATTGAGAAACAACTTATTTCTCGTCTAATAGGGGTGCATTTACAAAGAAAATTACAATGTGAAAGGGACAAATTATGACCAAAAAACACCGTCCATTTCCCTAATCTAACTGGCGTTAAAGAAGAATTCGTTGTTGTCTTGAAGGAATTATAAGGATATTTTTCTAAAAGTTTTTGAAGACAATGTCAATCTGTCAATCTGAAATCTCTTTTCGAACTGTTTTCGAGACCGTTTGCCGCTTCAGTTGAAAGTGCTCCTGTGCATGTGCATGTGCATATGTAATTAATCTGCAATGTAACTCCCGTTTTAAGGAAAATCCTTTTACTGTTATTACTTTCTACATGTATGGATGACGCTGCTGATTCCGTAACTGATGTACAATTAATGAAAAGCCGCTCCAGTTAGTTTTTTTAGAACTTTATTAAATTCACACGACCTTTTACGGTCTTTATATTCAGCCATTATCAAGTGCATCTAAAAGTTATGCTGTAGCGAAACAACGTCAGATTATCCTGTTGTGTGAACTTAATCAAGTTCTAATAAAAAGCACCTGGAGCAGCTTTTCATTAGTTAAAATCCTTTTACTTTAAAACTGTCCAGGATGTCTACATTGTTTTCCCCAGGCGATTTTCTCCGCCTCCATACTAAGTTTGCTAACGTAATGAAATATTTCTATCAGAATGTGTGTGAAAGGCTTTCTTCCGATTGCGAAACAAAATAAGCCACTATTACGTGGGAACTGGAGTGCGAAAATGTGTAAAATGATCTGTATCTGTCTGTAAGCCGACAGTTCGTACCAGATAAAAATTATGTCTTGAGCGTGCCAAAAATTATTAAGTAATACCGAAAAATTGTTTAGTTTGTGAACTATGTTGTTAGGAAATAAGAAACCATGTCGTATGCAGCACGATTGCATTGTCATTAAAATACGGCGCGTTCGCTCTTTACCCCCCCCCCCCTTCTCCCTATTCCCGTTTATACAGCATGGTGCAGGAGTGGGGGAAATGTGTAGTCTCACTAAGTGCTATGCATGTGGCCCAGGGCACAAGTGGTGAGCAGAATTCTTGGCCGCCTTAGGTCTGCATTGGTGGTATCAACAAATTGGTCTCTCGTTGGGAGAAACTTGTTCGTTGCCATGGTGACTATGTTGAGAGGTAAATATGTAGACATGAATAATAAAAATGTAAAAGCCTTAAGAGTTTTCATATAAAAATTCAGAGGCGTTACTTCTAAGCACGCCCTCGTAGGTTCATGGAAGTTGAAGTTTCCAGCCAGTTAAGCTGTGACGATTCGGGTTGGCTGTCAACTTTGGTTGCAAAATTTAATGGCTTTTCTTCATGTCCCTCAACGTTCGTATACCTGTATCACAAGCCTGATAAAGTTTAGCTGAAAATTCGACCTTTTCCAACTTAGCTACAACTTCTAAACTCTTATCGATCACTGGAACAACACGCTTTAGCTTATCTGTCATCCTCCTAACACATGTCAACTGTCAGTAATTCCAGAAACAGCAGTGTCAATGATCCATTTTAGAAGCTATTAGTGAGATCTGTAAACAGTTAAAAAAAGCTATCAACAATGCATTTCTCCTGGTGATGTTTTAAAATATACTTTAATTTTGTACCACCACAGGGCAAGAAATGTGAAGCGAGTCGAGCCAAAAGAAAACCTATATCACTTTCTTTTACTATCGATCTTTACTTCCTATGGAAAGGGCTAGGAAAACAAATAGATAGGATGCCCATCGCGGATATGTTATAAGGGTAGAGTCACACCATTTACCTAAAGATGAAATGGAAAACAACTGAAGGGATCTCCGACAGCGAGATTGGGGCCCACATCGTCTTCTGGTACTAAAACATGAGTGAAATGTATTACAACGAATTTCAAGTAAAAATATTCGTTCAGATTAAAAGAGAATACTTGAAGTTTCGTCTTCGATTTTAAATAATCCCCGAACTATGCACGAATAATCTACAAACCGAATAATCTGCACTCTGATAATCGGGAGTTCGTTGCACATTGAATAATATATATATCAATGAGACTCTATTTTTTAATAAAACTTCGAAAACCAATAGAAGAACATAATAGTGCAAGTTTGAAAGTAGGACTGAAAATAAATTATGAGAGTAAAATAATACATAATCAACAGAAAAGAATTTATATAAACCAACAATGAATTCGTAGAACAAATTGATAAGTTTTTGTACTGACGACAGTCCTCGAAACCTACCATCGCGCTTAGTTATAACTGTTTTCTGTGTTGTTTCCGATCAGGCAAAGAGCATTCCTTATTGAGAACAGATCTGGCGCTACTACTCCGTATGTTAATTAGTTAGCTAAACGTCCCAATAATCATATTCAAAATGAATGATATGGTGTGGGACGTGTCAATTGAAAATACTGCAACTTGTACTAACGTGCACAGTGAAGTTTTTAAGTTGCTGTAAGCTAGCTACTTACAAAATGTAATTAGCTATTTACATCTGTTCAAGAATTTCTCTACGGTACAGAAGGAACTGCATCTTTAATCAGCATTTAAAACATTCCCGATGTCTGTCAAGCATTTTATTTTCTTGCGGAGATCTTCAAACATTTTTGAAGCTGAGTATTTCACTTATTCCTGTGACACAGTTAGTTCCGCTAAAGAATAGTGTAAATCATATTTATGTTTCATATTGAATTTTTGAATTGTATTATTATTCTTTGTTTAAAGTAGACCGATGACAAAAAATTTCGGTATCGAATACGTGTGCTGTGAAGCTGTGATTAATTTTATCCGAATCACATGTTCAATGTTCTGTTAATGGATGCAGCTTACAGGTACTGCACTTCTGTTTCGGCATCTCTAGGGTACAACTAGACACGTCGTTCTCCATGTAATACTGCAGTTGTGATATATAACCTATTAATGTGTGTGTTGTTGAATGGAATGTGAATGTGGGGTTTTATTATTTTATTTTATTATGGTTTCACTGCAAAGATATGTGAAGGCACGAATCGTTCTTAGATTTTACTGACGCAAAAATGTAACGTGGGATCCTGCATAATTATTGAAGTTACTTACACGAATCCGTATTCAAAAACAGTTAATCGTTATAGGCTACCGAGCGAGGTGGCGCAGTGGTTAGACACTGGACTCGCATTCGGGAGAACGACGGTTCAATCCCGCATCCGGCCATCCTGATTTAGGTTTTCCGTGATTTCCCTAAATCGCTCCATCCAAATGCCGGGATGGTTCCTTTGAAAGGGCACGGCTGACTTCCTTCCCCGTCCTTCCCTAATCCGATGAGACCGATGACCTCGCTGTCTGGTGGTCTCCTTCCCCAAACAAGCCCCCCCCCCACCCGTTATAGGTTATATACACACACAAAACAGTATTTCACTATTTTCAATACGTAAGGACCTACGTGTGATTTAATTTCGTCTTAGTGCAGGCCAAGTCTGTGTCCTATTGCACGTAACATAAATTCTCTGACTAAACCGTTAAATACTTTAAAAGTATGTTGCTGTAGATCATAAATGAAAGAAATAATATCTCCGATCTCCAATGGCGCCTGTGGAAAGAACGGGATAATAATTACGACAATTTGAAATTTCCACTTAATGGCGGCCAATTCTCGCCGTCCAACGATGTTCAGCTTGCTGCCGGCGCGGCGTCTGAAATTCTTTTAAAAGTTATGGGACAAGCAAACAGGATATGTGGTGCAGGTTACAGTTAAAATTAACAACAGAAATACTTTAGACATATATTGGAGCTCACTGCTCAAATAATAAAACATGTACACGCTTTATTATGTAGATTGCGCACTATAGCGTCCTATTAGAACAAGACAAAGCAACAGAGAGTCTAACTCTTTTTGTTTCACCTGATACCAAAAAGAACAAAGATTGTAATACTACTTATGATACAGATGTTAGTTTTTCTTTATAATCGCATTATTCCTTGACTTTCAGGAGATTTTCTTTTACATATGACAAATATAATTGTTTAATATCGCGGAAAATGTTTAATAATTTATGTTCTCATAATGTGAGCCATGGGACGTCATAAAATCGTAACCATACAAGGAACAGACAGAAAGTAGTGTTCCATTACAGCAGGTAGGATGACCAACTGTTTCTGTAAAAACAGCCCCTCAATAGTTGAGTGCGCATACGTGCCTTTAATGCCGAAATTACAAATAAAAATTGCTGTCTGACTCAGTCTGTAGGAGATGAGACTTCGACAACAAGGTATTGCAACCGTATTATGGGACTGGCCACAGGGATTTGGAAATCCATTAGATGTGGTACGGTGTGTTACCGAACTACATGTAATGGATTTCCAAATTCCTACGAGTAGTTTCGGTGGGCAGGAATTCGATTAGCAGACAGCGCCATACTATTCGGCACACCGATAGAATACGCCGCTATAGTCAGACTCACACTCGCCGCATCGGGGCAGCAGAGTAGAGAGTTAGCCAAATTACAGCCGCCGTTCAGCCATCAGTGCTGCACGTGACCTAATCTCGCAGGAAGCCAAGGCTAATAGCTTTACCGCAAAATCCAAAAGCGCGTCGCCAGAGAGGAGAGAGCAGCGATCAATCCCCAACATCATTCCGCTCTTTCCCCCTCATCCACCGCCTCCCTTCACCCCTCATCTTCATCCGCTCCATATCGATCAGGTCTTCTCGCCAGCGCCGAGCTTGTCGACTCGTCTGTCTCGTTAGCAGGTGAATGTCCAGCATTTCCTCAGTTGTTGTATGTAGGAAGCATTGTCTCCTCCCTTAGAAGAGCACGGATCGCTCTGGAGCGCTGTAACTGGTGTGAAATAGGTACGAAGGGGTGAAGCTCCGTAGAAAAATAGGGTTGGGCAGTAAGTGTTCTGCTGCTATTGGCTTACGCAGTGACGTCACTAAGGAAGAGAGTCTGCCTCGGAAATAGCGCTATAACATAGGGGCCGTGAAATGTTGCTTTTTTGAACTTAAACAGGTACGTACACTAAGACAGTAAAGCATAAAGTGTAGGTACAAAAAATTTTCTCTAAAAGAACTGCCAAATAATGGACAGTGTATTTTGTTAATGATTCTGTTGGAATATTATGTTTATTTACTCCTCTGTAATACAATGCATGCTAACCTTACCACAGTTGAACCCTTGTTCTGTATTTCTAAAGAAAAAATAAGAAACAAGTGTTCAAGGGGGCAACTAAATGTTTTTTTTAATGAGTAATGGAATATGCCCCAATCGCTTGATTAAGGCTAAAATACATGAAGAACTAATTTTCTCTGTGTAAATAAATTTTTAAAGTACGGAGAAAAGGTCACGATTTAATTTAATTAATGCATTTGTTTGCTTTTCCGGTAAAGAATATTCCAGAGAAACGTTTATGTATCAAAACTGTAAAGCAAGTTGAAGGCAGTCGCCGTAATTTGTTTTTTGATTGTATAAAAGCTGGAGCTGTGACCTCTCTCTCTCTCTCTCTCGTTTGTTTTCGATGGCTGTTTCACAAAATGTAACAGTCACTCTCGTGTCTATAACTTTTGGTTAAATAGTTACACTAATTTAATTACAATAACCATGTTTAAATTATCATTCCGCTTTCATTTTTCATTAATTCCACACATCAAATTATTACGCTGCATTTTAGAACTTTTTCAGGCTGCAGCGAAGGAGAGTTGCCGTCGAATTGTTCGGTGGCTACAACCGATTGCTAGTAGAGTGGCCGGCACGAAAGTAGAGTTCTCAAGGTCACGGCCGCTGCCTGCCTCCAGCAGGTGCTGCGGGCTGTGATTTGCTCGCCTCTCGGCTTTGTTGCCATGTCGGTGAGGTTGGTCAGAGCAGCTGAAAGCTCAGTGTTACCGTGCTATGTCGAGTGTTCACGTCTGATCTCATTGTCTTACTGTCTTTAGAAATGTGCTTTGACGTATGTTCGGCAGTGAACAACAATGCAGGAGTAACGGCCCACTTGTAGTACTCCTCCGGTCGGTTTGCGTAAAGCGCAGAAAGACATTCATAAACAATCGAAAATTGTCATATCGAATGTAACCAAGTTTTTTACTGATCTGGCCGACAATGAAGAAGCGAGGAATAACTTAAGTTTTGCGCAAATTCATAAAGCATGTGGTGTATCCAAGTCTACTGTAGGCCATATTAGCAAATCTGTGTCATTGGCATAATCTCCAGATATGAATGAGTGTTTCGATTCTCGAAGAAAGGGATACGAACGTGAACGGAAATCAAAGACTTTGACGATTTTAACGAAGAGTTCGTGCATAGAATTGTACTTGGATATTAGGACATAGGAGAGTATCCAACGGCTAAAAAATACAGGCTGACCTCCATGAAACAATTAATTACTTGGGCTCAAAGCTCTCCATTCTTCATCTTCTGCACATCCTTGGATTCCGATTCAAGAAGTGTAATGACGGACAGAAATTCTTAATGGAATGAAGAGACATTGCAGCAGCAAGAGCGAAGTTTTTGCCTACAATGAAATTCTTGTGTGCTGAAGACACCAGACTTGTAGTGTACTTGGATGAAACTTGGGTTTCACAGAACCTCACCAATAGGTATATATGGCATGATTCCAAAGGAAACGGCGGTTTGAAAGTGCCTACTGGTAGAGGTGGCCGATTAATCATCGCCCACACTGGTTCATTAACCACAGGCTTCATACCACAGGCCAAACTTGTTTTTCGTGTTGGGAAAAGTTCTTGCCAATCCGATTACCATTCAGAAATGAATGGAGTATTTTTCATGAATTGGTCTTCGTGCTTACCAAACCCTGACTTGTCCAGCAAGGCGGCCGGATCTCTTTCCAATCGAGAATTTTTGGAGTATTATGGGCAGGACCCTCCAATCACCTAGGGATGTGGGCGAAACCACAGGATGGCATCAAACAACTCTATCAAGCAAAGCCAAGTCGAATAACTGCTCGAGTAAGGGCCAGAGGTGGATCGTCACTTTACTGACTTGCTCAATTTGTGAAACACTTTCTGTTGAACAAATCATCCAGTTTTTGTGCAGTTGTAATCGTTTGTTTCTCTGTGCTCTTGCGTAACGTCTATCGATTTCCATCCCATTCGTATAATTTCTTCGTGATGAGTCTTCTTTTTTGTATTTGAGTGAATTTTGCGCAGTATTAGATTAATTACACGAAGCACAAGAGCATTTTTATTACTTTTCTTTTCATGCAGACGTAGTTCCTTGACGAAAACTGACTTCGAAGATCTTTATTATTTGCTCGTTGTTTCACGCTCATTTTTTCACACGAGCATTTCTCCTTTGTAATGGAGCTACGGAATTATGTGAACTGGCTTTATCTGGATAATTAGAAAGAACATGATACGTAAATGTACATTTACCAGCATTCTCCTTCCGTCCTGAATGCTTTTCTAAGGTCTCTATTCTTTTTCTGTGGAACATTCTTTCGTTCCATATGTTGCATGTGGTGTGCTATCACTGACATTACTACTACAAGGCAAATTACATTATTGAAATGTATCGTTCTTAAGCACTCGTTTTCACGGTAAATTTAGCAGTTCCAAACGCAAATGTGTAACATAGTCAGTTTCTTTGAAATGACTGGATTATATTCCACTATTTGCAACATTCATACGTTTTTTCTTCACCATTTCAACAGCGAAATGTTTTGCAGACTTATAGCGCGAGGGGAAGCAATAACCACTACTTCAGTCCCTTTAGTGTTGTGATTGTGAGAACTACGGTCAACAACAGCACAAAATGGCACTGCTACATAAAGTCGCGTATGCACGTTCCTTTCCGCATTTCCTTTAGTTCCGTCCAGTTGGCATAACATTTGTACATTTAGGAATCATTTGATAAACTGAGCTGTACCCTTTAATCTTGGTTTTGCCAAGCTGGTCCTAACACATTAATTCACAGCCCGCAAATACTCACGTAATAACTGAGCGCTTACATGGGACCCTCAGCGATTTATCTACTATTGCAAAGAAGACACTAGCACGAAGCCGCTAGGCTGTTGAAGACTTTGGGCCTACTTCAGAGATAAGGGAAGTTGCGGCATTCCGTAGCCATCTCTAATGCCAATGGCTGGCGTTATATAAGTTGTTGGCAAACTTTGTCTATGCTACAGCTACCCGCGGCATAATAAATCGCAATAGGAAAAGTTAGGAATTTAGAAGCAAATTCATCGGAAAAGAAAGCAAAAGCTGCTAAAATAAGGTAAAAAAGGGTCACAAATTTTCTTATTGAGTCAACTATTTCCGAAAAGTCTCATTATGTTATGCCAATTTCTTGGATTACAAAGAAGAATTTGAAATTATCACTTATCAGAAGAAGGAAAAAACATAAAGCTTTTGTAATCTCTAAATTTTTTTGAAGAAATTAGTCTTTTTCCATCATGGAAGGAAGAATAACCCATTGTTTTCCCTATTTATGACTGCATTCTTCAAATCGTTTAAAAGCTCTAGTCTGCTATTTGTAACTAAACAATTCTGTCTGCAAATTATGTATTTTTTCTGGTAACAGCAGTTACTGCGGCTTGGCAATTGCATCTGTGTAGACTGGATCCAAAGAAACCACAAAGTAATCTCGTCAAATTTCTCCCTCAACACAGCACACTCAATCCAAGATTCCAGAGATTAATGACCGGTAAATCTGGAAGAGGCAGACTAGTAATTTCCCTGTAGGCAACAACACGAATCTGAGTCTTCACTAAATCTGCCTCAGAACTGAGATGAATTGATCTGTGATGTCGCATTTGTTCTTATGAATTCATTCAACCTGTGAAGGGCATGGGCCAAGCATGTGATATCTTTTAACTCCAAGAAAAAAGGTTAAAATTAGTTAATGGTTGAAACCATAACGGAGCCTTGTCCTTAGCCTACAGAACAACTGTATCAAATTCGATACTACTTGGCCACTTTTCTGACAGAAGTTCATGATTGACAGCATTAGTGCACTGGCACTGACTTTCTGCAGATTATAAATTTTTAATAACATGGTCTCAAATGTGTCCTCTGTTAAAGAAAAAATTAAAATAAAGAGAAGACAAGTGTAGAATCTGGCTTACGATTTCCCAAGCTATCTCACTTTTTGACTCAGTTTGTGAGCCAAATCGTTCACTATCTTGGGAAAAAGTTACACAGAACCTACACTCATCTTCTACTACAGTCCAATTTTTTAAGGTTTAACTCCTTATTTTTCATAAAAGAACGGTTATTTTATATAAAATTGCTTAGAAAATAAGGAAAAATATGTATCTATTCTTATCATGTTCATTTATTATAAAAAAATGTATGTTTTTTTGTACAAAAGGTAAACTTAAGAAAATAAATTTATTATTTTTTGTAAAAGGTGGACATAAGAAAAATTTTTTAATACATTCTCATGAGTTTAGTGTAAATTATTATAAGAAGTGATTGTAAGAAAATAAAATTGTTTTTATATATTTTATTCTTTACATAAAATTTTTCTAATTATTTCCTCTTAAGCAATCATAATTCTTTATGAACAGTTGATTTCTCATATTTCTTGAAATAAGACTTGATTACATTTATACTACATTCACAAGTAACTTTAATTATCTGACATTCTTTATTACATTGTTTACATAATCTTCAGTATTTTTTATCCATTCAGTTACTACATTGTTTTAGCAGTTTGGTGTTGTCCATTTAAAGATAGCCAAATTTAATAGGAAAAAAGAAAATTTAAAAAAAATGCATTCAGTGAATCATTTTTTTATATTTCAGTTCCTTCTTCATCTAACTGAAAATCCCAATCAGCAATTAAGTTAGATATCTGTTTGGTAAAATAAACTCATTATTAAGTTCCATACATTTCTACTCCAATTCAATAATTAGAATAACAAAAATCTGGTATATTTTAAAATTTAAAAATATATCTGTCCTTTCCACAATAATTTTCGATGATAATGTTGGAAATAATTAAATCTAATACATCTTCTTCTGTTCTTTCACATTTTTTGTTATTGGATTTCCTAACATTTGGCCCATTTCTTTGTTTTCAATTGTTTATTTGCCTTGCACTTTATATAATAAACCATTTTTGTTTTCAAACAATGGACATATTTTTAAGTAAGCTATTCTGGGGAAAGAATTTCCATTAAAAGTAGATAATCTGGCTGTTTTTATTTATAATCACGGTTCTTCCTTCTGATAGTAAAAAATTTCTTATTCATGCCTAGAATTATGATGATGATGAAGCCCCATACCCCTATACAGAGCATAGGGGAACATTGAGGGAGACGCACACGACCAAGGTCCTAGTGGAGGTGGTTTGCCATTACTTTCCTCCGACTGTAATGGGGAGGAATGAAGAATTATTATACAGAAACAAATAAATCCTTGTTTTTTTAAATAAGATTGTTATGTTTTTTAAGTTCTATAAACTTATTTTTATTGGGGGCTTTAACAATATATAAAGTTTTTTTTTTGTAATTTTTGACCCATTATGCTGACAAATGTAAACTTGTTTTTATCCTTACCACGAAGGCATAAATTTTAAAACTCCACTTGAGGCATAACCTATTCATAGTCATTTAAAATATTTTTTTAATTCTTCTTCCTTTTCTCTTATATTTTGTTTCTTCTTCAAAATATTTTGTATTCTTGCTTCAAAGATTGTGATTTATCCAAATATTCTAGTTTCTTTGTCCTATACTTAAATTTTCTAATTTCTTTCTTGTCTTTTAATAGCTTCTAAATATACTGCATTAACTGGTTTAATTTCTTCAATAGGATATGGGTAGAGTTTTTTGAGATGCAAGCAGAATAACATTATTTTGACGTATTATTCTTAATTTTCGATATTTATATTATAGTGTGTGGAAGAGAACAGGTTATGTGTTTTAGAGAAATGTTCCCCCAGATTTTAATGAAACATTTTTGGATTACAGAAATTATATCATTTGCTCCCTTGAATTTTGTATACAGTTAACAGGTGTACAGTTAAAACAAATTTAACTAACTTTTCTGTTTTTTGTTTATTTTTGGTTTTTATTTGTATTCCTTTTAATGCTTTAGTATTTCACTACCTGAATATACATACTATAGAACATCACTAAAAACAGAAAAACATCTGTTTTGTAAGAAATCTGTTAATTTTTTCCAAATTTTAGCTATTTTCTCAAAATATTTGCTGTTATTTATTATTAATTTTAAACAATCTGTTAATGGATCTAATTCTTGTCCTTTTTGGATATCTGTGTTAATACAAATATAAATTGTTGCTACTAATCCTGTAATTCCATTTTCTTTAGGTAGTGCAGAGGAAAATGTTTCTTTTAATAATATGTCTGGGCAGTTTAAGAAATCTATAACTTGGTTACCTTGCTGTTTATTAACAGCAGGATTCGATAATTGGGAAATGAATTTATTGTATATTTTTTCTCTAGAATTAGAATTTATCCATGTAAAACAGTCTTTTCCAACAGAATTCGTGTTGTTAACTATTACATTGCATTCTTCTGTGCAGACGAAAATTGAAATATTCTCATATTCTTCTTTATTAAAAATACCTGCAAAATGCTGATTACTTTGTAAGTTCTTGTAGTATTTGTGGTGGTTCTTTTAATTACATATCAATTTTGACCTCTGCCAATTCTGTCTTGTAAGGAATAATAACTGAATTAGTATATTTACTTTGTATTACAGCAATATCTACATTAATAGCTTGTTTAGCATCTTTAGATGTTGTTGTATTCCAGTCTAAAAAAAGAGGTAAATTTCTTTGACAGCAAGTGTTGCAGAAAAAAATTTAGAAAATACTCCTTGCAAGAAACTATTAAATAATCCACATATTTTCAACAAAAAATTGTTTTTTGCCTCCATCTTCTGTACATTCTATTAAAGTTGAAATTTTAACTACCATAATACTATCGCAGAATGGTTGTGTAACTGGCTGAAATTCTTTTAATTTTAGTTCTCCATTTGTGTAGATGATATCTTCAATATTTGTAACAAATTTATTTTTATTTAAATTTTCTGCAAGTATCCATAATGCAAATCTCTCACTAGTTTGTTTCGTTTTATTTCCAAATACCTCTGTAATACAATATTTTTGGGTGGTTGTAGTAGACAGTTTATTTGTAGCACACATTTTATTTTCAGCTTCCACTTATAGAGAAACATTTTTATTACATTTGTATGAAAGTAGCTAGAATTTAAAAAGGTTAAGAAGTAGAAAAAATTAAAAAATAACTGAAACTGGGGTAGTTGAAAGTAAAGCGAACTATTTTTTTTACCTGTTTGAAATCTATACAGTTGAAATAAACAAGGAAGCATTGGACTGAAAGATATGTTTTGACTGGACTGAAAGATATGTTTTGGAAAATACATTAACATATGGACATTATGCATTGAGAAAAAATCTAATAAAAATTTTTGCATGTAAATAGAGACCCTAATCAAGAAACTGAACAGCTCAAGTGCCTTTAAAGACATTAAAAAAAGTAAGTGAGTTAGAGATAAATATTTTATATAATATCACTGGATGTGACCCCTTAAACACTAGATATTGAGGACAAGTTTGTATGAAGCTTAATAATGAGTTAAGGATTATTTTAACAGATAGATAATCAAAATTAATTGCTGACTGGGGTGTTCAGTTAGTTTAAGAAGGACAGACAAAACTGAAACATAAAGAAAAGAACAAACTTAAAAATAAAAGCAATGGATCATGATCTGGTATTCACTGAATGTCCTACTAAATTTTACTATCCTTAAATGGACAATACGAAACAGCTAAAGCAGTGAAGTAATTGTATGGATAAAAAATTTCATAAAGATAATTTCATAAAGATAAGTATCAAAATGATGGATATCATAATATACGTAAACAATGTAGTACAGAATATCAGAAAATGAAATTTACTTGTGAATGTGGTAGAAATGTAATCAAGTCATATCTGAAAACCACAAAAAATCAACTGTTCATAAAATATTATGGCTGCTGAAGAATAAAAAATTAGAAAAATTTTAGATAAAAAATAAAATGTACAAAAATCGTTTTATTTTCTTACAATCAATTTTTATAATAAAATACACTGAACCAGTCAGCCAGTAAAATTGTAATATGAATTATTCATCGTGAGAATGAACAAATTTTTTTGATGCACCTTTTATGAAAATAATACTAAATTTATTTTCTTACATTCTCCTTTTGTACAAAAAAGATATTTTTTCTTAATAATGAGTGAGTGTGATAAGAAAAATACTCATTTTTCTTAACTTTTTAAGCTATTTATACAAAATATATATTTTTAATGAAAATGAGTGATTTGAGCCTGAAAAATTTTTAGTGAAAATCAGTGTGTTAGACCTAAAAATTCGACTATAGTAGAAGATAAGTGTAGGTTCTGGGTAACGTTTCTAAGACAGTGAAGTTACTGGCTCACAAAGTGAGTCAAAAAGTTAGCTAGCTTGGGAAAAAGTAAGTCAGGACCTACACTTATCTTCTACTTAAAATGTTCAACATGTATCTTTCAACTGATTCTATGGGTTCATCCAGAATGATTCCCAAATCCCAGGCAGACACTTTCTCCTTGATTTTTTGTGTGGTTTCTTGGTGAACAGCTCTATGCACTTTTTTCTTAAAGTACTGTCATCAGGCATTGACATCTTCCTGTATTTTTGAAGAAATCCTTTGAAGACTGGATGGTTCAAGTTTTTGTAATGGATGTCTGGTGTTATGTCACTCGTGTTTTTGGTCCAACACAAAATTCCGAAATCACAGATACTACATCAAATAACAATTCCACCAATTTCTGTAGAAACTTCTTTGAATTCCTAAGTTATGAGCCATAATGAAAAAAATTGGTCTCTGTACTCCTCTGGCACAGTGAAGTCTACATTCATTCAGTAGCAAAATTACATTCACAAACAGCAGGCTACTGTTCTGGTGAAATTAAAAAGATACAGTGAAATACAGTCATTGTAATTTGCACTGTTGGAGGGTTATTAAAGTTGTAAAGTGGGAGGAAGAAGATTTTGAATAAATCTTCGTCTGCAAATATCTTTATGCATCTAGCCATTCCTCTCTATTCAACATCTCTTAACAGAGCACTTGAAAAATATAAAAACACAGCAGAATATGTCGTGTCTCACCCACTCTATTCCCTCCACGACTCAGCTAAATAAATAGTTCCATTCTTGCACTAAACAGAAGTGCTCACAGAGAAATGTGTCATAAACTAGTACCATACCTGTAGTGAGTTCAGCACCATGTCCGCCGCTAGTGACCCTATTCACTGAGAAATCTAATATGGTCATGGTGGGAAATTAAAAATTGCAAGATGGTAGAACTAGCCAAGATGTGTATAAACCCCCCCCCCCCAGACAGTTTCATTGTAATGTTTTAGCAGAAATTAAAATGAGGCAGTGCATCAGAATATAGCTGTGTAATTCTGCAAGTCTCTGAATTGCATACATTGGTGCCATCTCTCTACTTCTCTCTCTCTCTCTCTCTCTCTCACACACACACACACACGCACACACACACAGAGATACTGCATTATGCATTAGGTTCCACCTCTGTAAACGCTTCATCTCACATGTGTTTCTACACGACATTCCCTCATCATCATGTGTGTACACATAAAAGTACATTTCTCTCTACCCTTCCCTCCCTCTCTGTCCCTCTCTCTGTCTGTCTGTCTCTCTCTCTTTCTACCTCTTTCTCTTTCTGAATCTATTTAATGAGGTAACAACATTGTAATATATACTAAGGAAATGAAAGGAATACAGTTTTGTGCAGTAGATGGCGCCTCTTCAGTAGCTGGCACCCTTACACCTCAATTAGCTGATGCTCCCAGTAGGTGAAATCTCCTCAGTAACTACCACTCTTTTCTCTGTGGGAACTTTATAAGTCTCAACTTACTGCATCATGTTCACAAAAGTATAGATACACACATACACACTCACACACAGCAGTTGTATAGTAACATGACCAGCTGACTGCTAAGAGAGATGATGAATGACATCTCTGCTAATGCTGTGTTAATTTCCATCTACCTTTCTTCTCTAAAACACAAACAATACATTACAGTGGGAATGGGAAAAATTGAACAAAATACGCTCTATATTTTTTATGTGCACGCGCGCACACACACACACACACACACACACACACACACACACAAACACACACACACACATGGATACATATTTTCCATGATTTGCATTTTCAAGAAAATGAAGCATCATCATATAGTGGCCTGAGGCCAACATATCCTTTTCCAGAAGCATATATTGCTTAATGTCGTATACAGTGAAACAGTTTTTAACAGCAGGAGGTACCTCATGCTTTGATTGAATTACAGACTGCACTGCTGTTTTAACTTCTGAATCCACTACACATTGCCTGTAATCCATTACAGTTGACATACTCACAGAAGGCTGGTTTATACCCTTGATGAGCCTTGATGAATGATGGGTGAAGACACATCATCCATCAAGGCTCAGTCTTAATTCAATACATTTTTGCTTGTAGACTAACAATTCTCTAATAGGTTCACCATTCAAAAGTCTTTCATTAATGCAATCCTTTATTTACCAGGCAAACCCAAAGTATCAAACCTTGTATGGATATCATTTCTGATAACCATGTAAATATCTGGAATGTAATGTGACAGAGATCGGGCTATTTGTGTCTGTGTAGCATAGTTTTACATGATTTGCCAGAAAGTTGTTTAATACGTGTTGATATGAAAATGAGAAGGGTTTTTGAAATATCTAAAATGGCCTTCCCTTCTGCAATGTGTTTATAAAAGCCTTTATTAAGCCTGTTCTATCAATGGTAACTAGGTTTTCGTTAAAAATAACAATACTTTGAAAGTCTGGTTTGGCTGATCCATATGTGCTTTCCCTGGCTGATGCTAGTCTTTTGTCCTGCGTCTGTCACAAGTTTGGTGTAGTTTTTCTAAACACACTATTAATCATCAGTTTGAAAAATTTCTCCTCAGAATCGTTGTTTCCACTCATTCGTTTTAATGTACTTCTTCATCAATGGAACTGGCCTAAATGATAAAATATTTTTTAAAACCATTTTTTATTTCATGTAGTGGCTTAAATAGTTTTTGTTATAACACAAGGTCAACAAATTTCTTAGGTTTTCTATTATCAGTTAGTAGCTACATGTGTTCCAGACATGATGGCAAATCTGAATGAAAACCCTGAATACTCTCTGGATATCCGAGATCAACTGCTAAATGTTAGAATCGTCTGGTACATTCTTCAAACAAAAAGTTTCTACACACTGTAGAGGAAGCTGTACAACATCTAACACTTAAAGATGCTGCAACACCACCCAACTTTAAAGCCTATTGACATCAAGATATATGGTGTAATATTCGTCAATTTTTTATCATAATTGGTCAAGAATCTGTTGTTGGCCCTGCATATCTGCAAGAACAATGGACAATACCACCTCGAATTCCTTTTTCAACAAACTGGAGTTGTTTGATTCTAGCTGTAAGCTGCAACTCTGCTTCAGTAATTTTCAGCAGAGCATCTCATGGCAAACCAGTTGAAGTAATGTAATGAAGAGGATCCATTTCACATGGTTTAGGCCATAGACCACGATATTTTTCTTATACTAAAGCAAGGAATAGCATGCCAATATTCGAATATTAATCGAAACAGTCTCCCAATGTTTTTCACTTGAACACTCTCCATACATTGCAAGCTGTTTGGTACTTGCCTTCCATTATCATTTCACTAAAACCTTTTCAGATGAAGGTAAGTGACCTTCCAGTAAAAGCGGATCTTTACTCACACATGGAAAAATTGCATTCTGATTAACTTGTTCGCCTCATGAGGAACTTATGTCTTCATTATCTGATTTCAGGTATGATGCATACTTTTCTAGTGAGCATGTCAAGAAATTTAACAAATCAATAAATCACAAATCTGTGTTGCAGTACCATTCTTGGAGCAATACTGCAGTATTTTTCATACAAGATATGTACCTCCATTTTAGATGATGGAAGAGAAATGTGAGCTTTACTTAATTTAGCTCCTTCATCTTTTGATTGCATGTGTTTGAGGTGAAGAAATGCCCATAGTAATTGCTCAGATTGTGGAATATAACAGGGACTGTATAGTGAGGTCTGTAATTTACATTGCAGTTGGTATGCTCAATTGACATCGGTCAACCTATACCTGACAAATGTGGCAGACTTCTTGCAATGAGACACTAATTCACATTCGTTACTTATTTTCATCTTTTTATTTTCAAATAATGGGTCATTCACACTCTCAATGATTGCATACAGCTGTTCAGTGAACAATTCCATGCAATCACTGACCCTGTAAAATTTAAAGTCGGAATATCCCTCGTCATAGCTTCAATGTATCTAGTAGACTATGCTGCATGGTTTGTGCAGATGTAACTTATTATAATACAAACCAGAGTCACTACTATGACTACATCTACAGCATGTAGCAACTGACTCTACTACGTATTTCATATCAGCATTAATAACAATTTTCAGCTTCACTTTGTTGCCAAACTTGGTAAATACAACAAACTTGTTCTTGCCTCATTGCTGAACTTGGTAAACTTAATAAACTTGTTCTAGCTACTAGGCATGACACTGTCGAGTGGTTTAGTATGTTGGCAAAGTTTACTTATGGAAAATAATTTGACATACATTGTGGATTACAATTTACAGGACACAATCCAGCCATAATTGACCACATGAAACAGTTTTCGTCATTTGTGACAATGTTTATTACTGGAGTATTATTTGCTACTACTTTTGGTATTTTCACTTGTGATGCTGTGTAAAACTCTTTATTTCTATTTGCAGTAACATGTAACTAAACTATTACCTTCAGGCCTCAGTCAGAATTTCCCTTTTGAAAAATCTGAAGTTCCTTTCACAGCTTATCTGCGGCATCAGTCAAGTACCAGTCACCACTAATTTTGCGTGGCATTAAAGTCACATTCTTTGTATTGAGGTACATTTTCTGTTCTTCACCTGACTTGGGAAAAGCAGCTTGCAGACTACCGAAAAAATTTGGTTTTAAGAGGTTGGTTAATTAGACTACCTCCGTTTTCAAAAATGTGAAAACAGGTATCCAGGAAACGCCTACACTCTTTAAATGCAATCCTATTATCTGTCACACCTATACATGTTTGACTTCTAAATACAGATTTGACAGCAACCCAGTGAAGATCATTGATTGCATCTTATTTAATGCGTTTTTGTGCCGGTTATTCCAGTATAGAGAATTTTTAAGAAATTGGTCCATCATTTAGAATAACACTGTATTACCTGGTTAGTCTCAAACCTGACCACCACGAAGATGTCCACAAAGTTCAGCTTGCTGAGAGGTTTTTGCCTTCTTATTTGATCGGGTACTGGCTGCCATAGGCCATCAGACCACCTACCACTCCAGACAGCCCACTAGATGGTGGCTGCTTGCAGGTTGTGTATTATTAAGTGGATAACATGTCTGAGTTATAGCAAGTTGGTGAATTTTATTGCATTCATAGATATGACAAAGAATGCAACTCAGAAAAACGTGTAACAAAGGCCTCAACTGCGAGAAGAAACTAAAGACTGGAAGAGGCTTTGTGTATAACCTACAAAAGCAGAAATGTTTCAAGAGGAAGAAAGATGTAACGTGGTTAATAATATGTACACTAGCCTTTTTTGTAGGTTGCTACATGGGTCTAATTTTGTCATAATTGGCTGTATTTTCCCAGTAGAAGACAATCACTGTTCTCTATCCAATTGCTCGCAGAAACCGCTATACTGACAGAAAAAAGCAAGCCTGAGTATCTTGTACAGGTTGGGTTGTTTGCGGGAGGAGACCAAACAATGAGGTCATCAGTCTCATCGGATTAAGGAAGGACAAGGAAGGAAACTGGCTGTGCCCTTTCAAAGGAATCATCCTGGCATTTGCCTGGAGCGATTTAGGGAAATCATGGAAAACCTAAATCAGGTTGGCCAGATGCGGGATTGAGCCGTCCTCCTCCCGAATGCGAGTCCAGTGTGCTAAACACTGCGCCACCTCACTCGGTGTATCTTGTAAAATTGTTAACAGTAATATATGGGGTGCACTTTTTTTATTTTGAGACAGATTGGTATTTTTAAAAGTACTTTATCATTGTAGGGTGTGGTGGAAGGTTAAGTTCTAAAACTTAAACAGGAACATCTTATCTTTATAGTAAATTCGGATTCTTTGGGAAAAAATATGCATGGAACATTTTTGTCATTGCAAGATGTATGGTGCTGTAATCGGTAAACAACACAACTAATTTCCAAAACGGTATTATCTCGTGAAAAATGCATTGTATCAAAAATGTAAAAAAATGCAATGAGTTGCAAATGTATCATTGTTTTGGCCCGCCCAGTTAGCCGTGTGGTCTAACGCACTGCTTTCCGGGTGGGAATGCATGCCGGTCCCCGGCACGAATCCGCCTAGCAGATTACTGTCGAAGTCCGGTGCGTCGGCCAGTCTGTGGATGGTTTTTAAGGCGGTTTTCCATCTGCCTCGGCAAATGCGGGCTGGATCCCCTTATTCCGCCTCAGTTACACTATGTCGGCGATTACTACGCAAACACTTTCTCCACACCATAATTACTCTACCATGCAAACGTCTGGTGTGAGACGTTCCTAGGAGGGGCGAGGGGAAGGGGGGTCCACTGGGGGGCCAAGCCGCACAATAACCTTGGGTTCGGTGTGGGGCGGCGGTGGGGCGAGTGGAGTAGGGCGGCAGTGGGGTGAGGCGACTGCTGTAGCCTGTTGTGGGGTTGTGAACCACTGATGGCTATGGCATTGACGAAGCCTCTCCCTCGTTTCTAGTTCCCCAGTTCCATACAATAAAATACAATACAATCACTGTTTTAGTTTTCTCAGTATAGCTGTTTTTAAATATTAATTCATTGATTATGTGGCTTGATCTCATTGTGTGCATGTCATCCCTCATTTCTAAAAATATTGCTGCATCCAGAAAAAGTTTGGCGGGTGAATCGTAAATTTCTTAAAAGTTTTATTCTGGCTGTTACCAGACAGCTCAGCTTAATGAGCTAATGAAGTAGGCCACTGGTCAGAACCGCAGAGATTACGTCAGACACTGTGTCCAGATGGGTTTGAAACACCAGCCACATGCAAAGTGTAGAGAATAGCGTTGCTGCAGTACAGTGTGAGCAAGAGTAGAGTTATACATCGGAGCACTTGCATACTGCTGAAAACTCACTCTTGCATATTATGACCATGACTAGCGTGCTCAGTGCAGAGTGAGCCAGGAAAAGCTGACGGGACAGGTAATGTGGAACCAAACCACTCGTCTCCCCTTTTCCAAGTAAAACTATGTAAGAAGCATACCAATATGTATACAAATAATTGAGTCTAGAGGATCGGGCGTTCAGTCGTGCTATCGTTCTGTTTACATCTTCAACCATGGCAATGACAATCTGTTACATTTCATAGAAATTACGGTTAACAGACGAAGATCTGCTGGCCGCTCTCCAGCCGATCAACTTTTCAAGTTTCGGCAGTAGGCATGGCACAGGGCATAGAAGCTGCTCGATCTGGAAACTTCAACAAAGCGAGAAGCTGGATAAGGCCCTCCTCCGCCCTCTGAGGGCCTTGGGCTATGGATTGCAATCTGTCTACAATGTGGTTGTGGGAGGTACCCCCTGGCAGTTTCCTAGACGGCAGTCTGATTGACCCCCACAGACTGACCGGAGCCATAGCTGCCCGGCATCGTTTAACTAGTGTCGGTTGCCACACGCATGTACACGACATGAGGACCACGATATGGAACGGATACGTCACTGGGCAAACTCCAGAGACCCTAAATGGGCCACGACCCTTTCTTCTCCTGCTCCTGGGCTACAAGGCGCCGTAGAGGCAGCTGCCGATGTCCCATGGCAACGGACATCACTGGCGCCATCGGGACATCAGCACATTCCGCAAACGGTTGCACAAGCACGTGCACCGGTTGACACTGTGGACGACCGTAGTGTTGTGCACTATTGGTGGAAACAAAGAATTGTTGATACTACCACTGATTCACTGTGCATCCCAGCGTAAATCGTCCCTCTCTCGCAACATTTCTCTCATGAATTCTGACACGTAGCGGCTCTGAGCAGCTCGGGTGGGTACCGTACGTTCCTTCATAGCCTGACTGCATTGTTTTTTAGAATATAGGCTACTGAGATAGAACTTAAAATGGTTTACATTTGTCGAGAGAGTAGCGAGAATGTCGGTAATTCTATAACCCTTTATGCTCAAGCTTTTTAAACAGGGTACGATCACGCGCTCCTTTTTTGGTCGGTTACTCGACGGTTGACCCCTGAGGGAAATGTACAGCCGCGGAACAGAACTGCCTAATAATGGTTGCTGGAGACAATAATAAAACTGCGATATTAGCTGCAGTGAATTAAAACGTCCACTTTAGCAGTCGGAAATTTAGTCGTGAATCGAGAGTTAATCGCTCTACTATTTGTTGTATTTGAAACATAGAAAATATGACTCGTCTTATATTTTCCCCCATCAAGAACTTAATGGAAAATTTTATCATTGGTTGCTTCAGCAAATGCAAAGAGACACCAATTCCTTTGCTCGAGTACTGTTCTCTGACGATTCGACTTTCATGAACGGTGGTACGATTAATCAATACAACTTGCATTATTGAGCTATGGAAAATACAACTTTGCTTACTCCAAGTCGAACATCAGTGTCCATGGAATATGAACGTCTGGTATGGAATAATTGGTGACAAACCCAATGGTCTCTTCCTTATCAATGCCATCTAAAACGGTGTTAAACATCGAACGTTCTACAAGGGCGATCATCCATTGTTGCTTGCAGACATTCACTTCAACTTGCGACAAAGAATGTGGTTTCAATAAGATTGTTGTGTAGCACATTATTCTGTGGCAGCATAGGAAGCATTAGACCGCATGTACAATCATCAGTGGATCAGAAGTCGTGGTCCAGTGTCTTGCCGTGCTAGATAGCCGGATCGTATTCCGCCTGAGTTTTGTTTGTGGGGTTTGTAATGAAGTATTTACAACGAGCGACAACATGGTTTAGCGTATCACCAATGCTTGTCATTAGATTACATCGTAAAAAACTTCTGAATTGTGTTGACTCATTCCATGTGGAGATAAACAGGAGCTTTGAAGTGGGTTCCGACGATTTTGAGCACTTACTGCGAAATAATTCTTACCAACAAGGATAAAATTGTGAGAGATTAGAGGATACACCTCAAACACCTTGATGAGAGGTGAGAAGAGCTTTTTCCACAAATTCTGAACACGTCTGGTTTCCTTTCCATGGTACATGCATTTTTCTCTAGACATTATCGTTTTGGAACTTGATTGTGTTATTTGTCGATTACAGCTTACAGAAGTTACGTTTTTTTCCCTCTAGAATCCGTATCAACAATAACAATGGGATGCCCTTGCGAATGGGGCGGGAGAGAAAATTGGTATAACTGAATACTTTTTTAGCTTTTTTAAGAACGCTGAGCTCGTATTTTTTCGTTTTTTAATCCGATGTGCAACTTTTTGAGACATTTCGTTGCCTGAAGATAAAAAATTCATCCTGTATATTTGCCAGACTTACATATTTTGGTTGCTTATGTGTCCTTGAGAGAAAAGTCGTTGAAGAACATTGCTGATTATGATGATGTGACACAAGTATCTTGTCTCTAGTGAATGATTCACTTTTATAACTCATCTCCCTACCGAGTAAGCGAGTGGTGGAAGGGAATTCCCCCAAAATTTTTATTCCATGTTAAACCCATGCTCAACATGTAACCAACAGTTTACAACAGGCAGAAGCGCTATAAATCCTCTCTTATCAACATATAGATCATATTTCTCTTCTACGTTTCAGGTAACAAGAAACAGATATGCAGATCCGAAGAATTCAAATGTAGGTGCTGTTGCCTCTCTGCATAGTTACATAGGTTCGTAATAATTATAATTTCACAGTGCAATTAGCTTACTTGTCTAACGCTCTGCAGTACATGTACAAATCTTGCACGATCTGATAAGAATGTCTTACTGCGCACAGCTTCTGCTCACCAGGACACTATCAGCCATCCAACATTACTTCAGCCCTGTTGAGGAGAAAGAGGCATGGTGTATTGACTTTTACATTAGGGGAAGCTAATACAGAAGAGATCGTGGTGAACCGGATCAGACCAGTTTCATAACACCGATATTTCCTTGCTAGAGAAAACGTATTACTCACAAAGTGCAATGCATCATGAAATCCTTTACTACAACGTGAGTGCAACAGGAGTACGCCTGTGTCTGTGCAGAACTGCCTACCCCAGAACCGTGTGTATCAAGTGTATTTTATAAAACTTGTTATCGCTGTGGGTGAATGAAATTGCGTGGCGTATCGGCCGATATAAAAGTGCGGCTCGGTGGGTATTGTTTCGCCAATAGAGAAACAATAAGAGCAAAATCGTTTGTTTGAGAGAACTCAATAACTTCGAACACTGACTTTCACGTGAGTAACAGGAACATTTCAGACCACCTAAGGCTGCCAAAATCGACTTGGTAGTGTGAAGTAGAAATATGATGGAACAATAATCATATACTTTGCTTCCAATACACTGCTGCTCGCTCTCTGTAATAAAAAAAACTGAGTAAAGGAATCAACGATCAACTTGAACGGATGTATTGTGACGTCCGCACAAACCAAACGCAACGAAAAAAAAACAGAAAAAAATAATTGAATCGACCGCTGACGATGAGGGGGAATTCCGGGTTCGGGTTCCGGTCCGACACAAATTTTCACTGTCGTCATTCCATTATGCTGATTATGGTTGCTCATAATCGCAACTCCATAAAAAATTTTATCAGGTGTAGGTTAGCGCTGGCGTCTTCCCATTGAAATGTAAACTGGTCGATATTTGTGACTTCTCTTCCTGTGCACACGACCTGCATCCTACACATCCAGGAGCTTTAGAGTCCCACTTTATCTGATCGCAAAAGCTGTTTCATATCAGGTAAGTAAGAAATGAGATTGGAGGAACCATTTTTCCTTTCATTTCTCGAACAATCCCTTCCTTTCCACCCCTTGCCCCTCTCTCTATCTCACCATACCTACTATACAGTTTGTGTCAATAATGTACAATACATTTTCTCAGTTCGCATTTTATACGCACCACACCATTCACAAGACAACTACCTCATCGTCACTTTGACACAAGATTATTTTCTGATTTTATTACATTTTCTGGTTGTAATATATTAATGTAATGCTATTGGCTTTACACTCAACTCTACGCTGATTTCACAAAAATCATGGGATACCTCTTAATGTTGTGACTGACCTGCTTCACCCGACGTTGTGCAACTACTCGATTTCGCATGGACTTAACAAATCGTTGAACGACCTCTGCAGAAATATTGTGCCGTATGCCTCTTTAGCCATCCATAATTGCGAAAGTGTTGCAGGTGCACTATTTTCTGCACGAATGACCTATCGATTATTTCTCATAAGTATTCAATGGGATTCATGTCGCCCAATCTGGGTAGCCAAATCATTCACGAGTTGTCCAGAATGTTCTTTAAGGCAATCGCGAATAACTGTGGCCCGGTGACATGGCGCATTGTCATCCATAACTATGAAGGCCATGGATGGCTGCAAATGATCTCCAAGTAGCCGAATATAATGATTCACAGTTATCGGGTCCGTTGGACTAGAGGACACAACGCAGACCATACCATCGTAGAGCCACCACCAGCTTGCACAGTGGCTTGTTGACAACCTGAGTCCACGTCTTCGTGGGAGCTGCGTCACACTAGATTCCTACCATCAGCCCTTACAAACTGAATTCGGGGTTACCTGACCAGGCTACGGTTTTCCAATTGTCTAGGGTCCAACCGATGTCGTCACGGGCCCAGGAGATGTGCTGCAGGCGATCTCGATGTGTTAGCAAAGGCACTCGTGTCATTCATCTGCTGTCATATCCCATTAGCGCCAAATTTCACCGAACTCTCCTAACGGATACATTCGTCGTACGTCCCACATTAATTTCTGCGGCGTTGCTTGTCTGCTAACACTGACAACTATACACGAACACGGCTCCTCTTGGTCGCTAAGCGAAGCCAGTCAGTCACTGCGTTGTCCTTGATGAGAGCGAATGCCTGAAATTTGAATTTCTCAGCGCACTGTTGACACTGGGGATCACGGAATACTGAATACCCTAACGATTACTAAAATGGAATCTCCCATGCGTGTAGCTCCAACTAGCATTCCATTTTCAAAGTCTTAATTCCAGTCGTGTGACCATAACCACGTCGGAAATCTTTTCACGTGAATTACCTGAGTACAAATGAGGGCTCAGCTCATGCACTGCTGTTTGATACCTTGTGTACGCTATACTGCCGCCATTTGTGTATTGTATGTGTATATCGCTATGCCATGAGTTTTGTCACTTCCACTGAGAGGCGAAATCTGCTGTGACAGTTTCACGGTTAGCCTTAGAGTGATGTGGGTCCTGTTTTAGTGACGCAAAGCCATTCGCTGTGAGACAGATTGCCAACCTTACATCTCTGAAAATAGACTAGTATTGCAGAGTATTACGTACGAGATCTAGTAAGGATTCTGGTTGAACCTCATTTGTGTGTGTGTGTGTGTGTGTGTGTGTGTGTGTGTGTGTGTGTGTGTGTGTGTGTGAGAGAGAGAGAGAGAGAGAGAGAGAGAGAGAGAGAGAGAGAGAGTAGCTGCTCATCGTTGGTACGGTAATATGATCATCACAGCAAATTTTGAAATGCGCTATTTTGATTTTTAATCCTTCAGTTTTCTGTCGTCTTCATTTTGAATACGAGAGTGATTCATGGAAGATTTGGATCCATATATTATCTTTAGTTATGATCAGAACATCCCGATGTTTGCTAGAATCTGACTGTAAAAATCGTTCTACGTTAGGGCGTCCGAAGGGGGCAATGGGGGTGTTTCTGCCCTCCCCCTGCCTGGAATGTGAAGCGCAGAATTTTTATTCATTTCAAAATTCTCGTACGCAATAGATAATCATTAATTTTGTGGCATGTAAAAAGCCTTCGTTTCGTCTATAAAATTTAGTTCTTGCGGGATGACACGTCTGGGAACTGCCATGCTTATGTACGTAAGAAATGGAAATTTTAGAGTCCTGCTTTGAAATAAATTTTTTCCCATTCTGGTTATGATTCTAAGTTCAGCATTCACTATGGTACGGATGTTCTTATGTTTTTCTCTCATAAATGGTAAATTCAAAACGGTTATCTGATTTTACGTTTCTTATGTATATATGAAGGCCTGACATACTGCGAAATAGGGAACTCCTTGATAAACGACTTACTTAAATTCCTTTTATTACAGTACACAGTCGCACTTTTTATACAGTGATAACAGGTTTAGTTAGGTTGTAGGGGCTTCTTCAGATCATAGAAGTTGCACAGCAAGCAGCCCCTTTTGGGATCCGTGAATAGCGTCCATGAGTGAATCATGGGCCCTGCACACAGGTAATAAAAAAGGCTGGTTACTCTGCATTATGTATAACCTGAACAGTCTTTGCAGTTGAACGAAGCCTGTTATTTGGCCAAAAAAGTTCACGTTAATCTGTAATAAGGCATTTCCTTTGCAGTTACCGTATACAAATGAATCAAAAATAATTGTATGAAAATAAGGGAATAGGCAACAACAAAGCAAACAGCAAAGGGTTTTGTGCAGTAAGAAATGAAATTAAACTTTAGGGTCCTACACTTTATTTGCTATCTTTTTCTTCTTTTCACTGAATGTGATTGGGCAGTGTTTGAAGCAGTGGACTAGCACTTGGTAGGGGTAGGTTTCAAATCACTACACGTTCAGGCGGCTTAAGGTTCCCGATATTTTCCTTAAATCGATAACAACGAAAGCTGGGATGGTTCCTTCGAAAATAACGTGGCTTATATTCTTTCTGCTTTGCTTTCTAGTCTGAGCCATCTTGCGGTCTCTAATGAAAGGCAAGAAGAATAGGGTTTAAATTCGCGTCGACGATCTTTAGAGACGGAGGACGATCTCAGATCGTTGGAGGATAGGGAAGGAAAATGTCCGTATCGTTTTCAAAGAAACCATCCTGGCAGTTTTCGGAAAGTACTGAAAACATTAATGTGGATGAAAGGAGGGCATTTGAACATCCGTCCTTTTAAATTCAAATTCAGAGCTATACACTGTATCTCGCTAATGATCTTGAGGCAATGAGAGGACAAACTGTAATCTTACTTCCTGTTAACATATGGGCTACACTTGTCAAATTCCTCCAACACCCTTGGATTTTATGAATGGGAGGTTATAAGAGCTTTTTTAATTTACAGTCAGTTCATTTGTTTCCTCCAAAAAGGCCTTTAAAATCAGATACTGTTGCTTCATGTACTGAAATAAATGAATGAGTTGGAAGTCATTTCCGAAATAAACCTGTTTCAACTAGGTTAACGAACAGTTTGTTGTATAAATTTTCACAGCCCCAACTTACTTGGTCTTACTTCAACATTTCGTGGTCCGAGTTCTTCAGCCGCAGCTATCTCATCATTTTTACATTAAGGAAGCCAAAATAATCCTTTAAATGACTGCGCAATGGCCTTGCTGCAGTGGAAACACCGGTTCCGGTCAGATCACCGAAGTTAAGCGCTGTCGGGTGTGGTCGGCACTTGGATGGGTGACCATCCAGGCCGCCACGAGCTGTTGCCATTTTTCGGGGTGCACTCAGGCTCGTGATGCCAATTAAGGAGCTACTCGACCGAATAGTAGCTGCTGCGGTCACAGAATACTATCATAACGGCCAGGAGAGCGATGTGCCGACCACACGCCCCTCCTATCCGCATCCTAAGCTGAGGATGACACGGCGGTCGGATAGTCCCGATGGGCCACTTGTGGCCTGAAGACGGAGTGCTTTAAATGACTGCACCGACGTGTTCTATTACGGGGTCTGTAAACAGACTCTTGACTTTAGCTTTATTTTAAGGGAATTGGGGTAATTTTCCCGTGCATTAATACCCGTGTGAGTAATAATTACACCAACTGATCAAAATTTTCGACACACTCCTATATAATGTAGAACGGAGCACTAGATGTTAGGCGGCCAGTCAGTGTAAAAGGTAGTGGGGAATATTGTGTTCTCAGTAGAGAAGCAGTGAAAGCAGATTGGGCCAGTCAGGGAAGCTCAGTGATCTTGAATGTGGACTAGACATTGGGTGTAACAAATCCATGAAGGACATTTCAACCATTGTACAGTTACCCAAGTAGACTGCTAATGATGCGAATGTGGAGTGAAACGTGAAGGAACAACAGCAGATAAACGTAGACCAAGCAGACCTTATGTACTGACGGAGAGGAAAGGTCCAGCATTGCGGACATTGCTTGTAAAAATCGCATTAAGTCAACGGAAAGAATAGCTCGTATGTCCCTTATTGCTAGCACCAGTCCTGTAAGCACAATGACTGTGCATAGGGATATAAAAACAATGATGCACAACACTCGAACAATTTTTCATAAACGACACATTGCTGTGGTCAGTGCTGAGCGACGCCACTGACTACTTTATGACTGGAAACGAGTGATATGGAGTAATGAATCCCGGTATACCCAGTCGAAAACTGGAGAACGTTACCATCTCGGGCAGTACCAACATTGAAGAAAGGAGAAGATTGTGTTTCGATGTAGATGAGTTTTCTGCGCTTAAGAAAACGCTAAATTCAGGAGGATATGAACACACGTTACAGAGCTGTGTACTGTGCAGAGCAGAGCAGAAAAACTGTTCAGACGAGATGACTGTCATATGAGCACAACAGTATACCCTGTCATTAGGTAGCAATCGTTCGTGGACAATAACAATCCTAAAATGGACTGACTTGCGAAGAATCACTACTTGAACCCAGTGGAACACATCTGGGATGAGTTATAATGTCGACATCGCTCCAGTCATCAGCGTGCAACATGACTGTTTCTGGTTTCCGCTCTTGAGGAAGAACGGGCTGCCATTCAGACACTCCATTGAAAGTATTCCAAGCAGAGTTGTAGCTATCAGAAAATCAGTGGGTAGACACACCCTCATTAATGTACATTAATAGCCCACTCATACGTTTGGTCAGATTGTGCATATTTATAAATTTGTTATTTACTATCAAAAGTAAAATTTCCTTATGTATATGTAAATAAGGCAGGCGCAAACGAAATTAATTTCTTCCGTCTAACATGTGAGATGAATCCGGAAGAGAGAGAGAGAGAGAGAGAGAGAGAGAGAGAGAGAGAGAGAGAGAGAGAATAAAGTAATACATTTCTAAGTGCTAGAAAGAATAGGTGGAGAAAGAAGATGGGATTTTGACAGGAGCAGTGTAGGTTATGAAATAAAGGGGCATTCAAATGATACCCTGTCATTAGTGTAAAGTAACGGTAAAGATTTTATTAACTCAAAAATGTAGTTGTACACAGTACACATACTCAAAAATAGTCGCCAAAACTGTTTGCACATTTATACCATTTGCAACACTAGCCGGTCTATTACATCCTTGAAGAAGCTAATAGGCTGCTGTCGGATCAAGGCCTGGACGCAGTCACACGTTTCGTCGTCCATTGCGAATTGATGTCCTCTAATAGCTTGTTTTAGAGGTCTGAACACTTGAAAGTCACACAGTCAAAGGTTGGGACCGTATGGTGAATGTTCCAGCGTCCCCACCGAAACTGCTGCAATGTCGTCTTCACCACATTGGCCGGGTGTGGGTGGGCATTGTTATGCAGGATTACAACGCCATTGGACAACATGCCTCGGCGTTTCGACTTCGTGGCCGTCTAAGGTTCTGTAAAGTGCTTTGATGGTGGTTCCCCATTCCACGAACTCGACAAGCAGTGGGCCCTTGTGGTTAAAAAAGAAGGACTCATGAGCTTTACAGAACTGGTGTGCACGGCCTTTGATTTCTGTGGCAGTGGTGAAGTCGCAAAAAGCCGTATTTCTCCTCATGATAACTTTGCAGATGACTCAAAGACACCACCATTTGAGTATTGCGCTGCTAGGCGCTCTGTTGGTGGAGAGCCCACTGAGCATAGATTTTTCGAAAATTTCAGTGTTGATCCATTGTTGTGTAGGCGGTGCCCACGCTAATACCCAGTAACCGATGGATCTCGTCCACGGTGATTCCGCGGTTGTCCAAGACTGAAGCATTCAATTCCACAACCATTTCCGGTGTGATGACACCTGTCCAGAACGAGCATCGTCTTCCAGTGACTCGCGCCCCTCAAGGAATCGTTTCCGCCATTTCACAACACTTGAACGACTCAGGCTGTACTCACCGTTCACAGTCTTCACCCGTCGATAAATTTCATGGCCTCTAACTCCCTCCGCCGCCAAACATCGAATCACTTCTCGTTGTTCCTGCTTACTCGCCTGCATGTTCAGTAGTGGGCGATGACTTGTGTGACCACCTTCTCCTCGGCGTGAAACCACGATGGCAGTATGCAACATCAAACAGTGCGCATATGTCAGTCTCTCTACTAATAGATGCCGCCACCATACTCACGTGGTGCCACATTACGTGTAAGACAAAGGTAGACGCACTGACCAGATTTCATTTGAATGAACCTCATAGTAGGGAGCAGGCAAAGACTAGCCTATCCTAAACGTTGTATGAGGTATAGGTTATAGAAGTTATGACGTGGTGGAAAGATTAATTTAAGGTACGATTAAATGAAGGACACTAGAAAGACTGATTTTTTTTAAGTGAACTGCATAACTGATATTTTGAAGTAGAAACTACTTAACTGTTGCAAATGAACAGATCAGGTACTGGCTTCAAGTTGAAAATAATGTGGTACAGATGAAACAAAGATCCATGAGATCGCCGCCATCATGTTACCACTCAGATGAGAGTACTAAAGGGAAACCACAGCGTGGGAGTGACGTCAACTTTTCCAATCGTGCTTGGCTCCATTTTGCGGCAGACGCGAGTCCTAGCTTCTGAACTTTGTCGAAGGAACTAAGAAACGAGTTTCTGTGACGCACTGTAATGAGAAGAGTTTTAATTGCTAAATTATTCAATTGTACCAGTGAAATAGTCCCCAGGAGCCTCGTCTCAAATGAGAAATACGTAAGCATGAAAGACGGGAAACAAAAGTCAACACTGCAGCGGCCGTGAGGAATAAAGGCATTATGCGAATGAAATTGTTTGTTTACTCTCAGTAAAACTGCTGAAGATACGTGTACATTTTCAAGAAAAAACAGTAAAACCATAACGTACTGAAGGATGATAAATGGCTCTGTAGTCTTATCATGAAGATGATTATGCGTAATTCACAAACACAGGCAGTTTATAAAAAGTTAATAAATTTTCGCATAACTCTGTCTTTTGAGTTGTTTTAATTTCCTTTGGTGAGTCATTACAAAAATATACTGACTGTACAAAAGTCAGCAGCGAGTCGCATTAACATACAATCATCTTCAAACAGTTAAGGATTATACAGGGGAACAAAAAAAATTTCTGTGAGATAAGTTTACGGAGTCTCTTTAGGTACATACAATGAAGAGCCAAAGAAACTGGTACACCTGCTTAATGTCGTGTAGGGCCCCCGCTAGCATTCTGAAGTGCCGCAACATGAAATGGCTTGGATTCGACTAATGTCTAAAGTAGTGCTGGAGGGAACTGACATCATGAATTTAGTAGGGCTGTCCATAAATCCGTAAGAGTACGAGGGGTTGGGCATCTTTTCTGAACAGCATGTTGCAATGCATCCCAGATATGCTCAATAATGTTCTTGTCTGGAAAGTTTAGTGGGCAGCGGAAGTGTTTAAACTCAGAAGAGTGTTCCAGGAGCCACTCTGTAGCAATTCAGGACATGTAGGGTGTCGCATTGTCCTGCTGGAATTACAGAAGTTCGTCGGAATACACAATGGACATGAATGGATGCATGGATGCAGGTGATCAGACACGATGCTTATGTACGTGTCATCTGTCAGAGTCCCAGATCATCCAACTCCACACACCCCATACCATTATAGGCTCTCCATCAGCTTGAAAAGTCCCCTGCTGACATGCATCGTCCATGGATTCATGAGGTTGTCTCTATACCCATACACGTCAATCCGCTCGATATAATTTGAAAAGAGACTCGTCCGACCAGGCAACATATTTCCAGTCATCAACAGTCCAATGTCGGTGTTGACAGGCCCAGGCGAGGTATAAAGTGTTGCAGTCATCAAGGATGCACGAGTGGGCCTTCGACTCCGAAAGCCTGCATCGATGATATTTCATTCAATGGTACACACGTGACACTTGTTGATGGCCCAGCATTGAAATCTGTAGCAATTTGCGGAAGTGTTGCACTTCTGTGACGCTGAACGATTCTCTTCAGTCGTCGTTGGTCCCATTCTTGCACGATCTTTCCTGGCCGCAGCGATGTCGGAGATCTGATGTTTTACCGGATTCCTGATATTCAGGGCACACTCGTGTAATGGTTGTGCAGGAAAATCCCCACTTGATCGCTAACTCGGAGAAGTTGTGTCCCATCGCTTGTGCAGCGACTGTAGCAACACTTTCAAACTAACTTAAATCTTGGTAAGCTGCCATTGTGGCAGCAGTTACCGATCTATCAACTGCGCCAGACATTTGTCTTACATAGGCGTTGCCGACTGCCGGCTGCCTGTTTACGTATCTCTGTAGTTGAATACGCATGACTATACTAGTTTCTTTGGCGCTTTATTGTATAATCATGAGGTAATTAGTCTTTAAATTATTTTGTTTTCACAGACTCTGGTTCTCATGATAAACCGTTGAAAAAATACGCTTTTTTTACTAATCTACCATTATAAACATGTCTTTTTCGAAGTGAGGTAACTGAAGTCAATATCGCCTTTGACTCAGTATGGCATAGTACCGTTGTCTTGGTAATTTTTACAGGAATCCGACAGATGGCACCTCAAGCGCATTTGCTACCTTCGTTAATTATATTTGCTTCTCACAGAGAGCGCCGTGACTATAAGCCGTTTCACAGGTGAACTTTTGTTGTTTTCCATTCAGTCGTTATTAATTTCTACAGGTAAGCTTCTTGCGTTACTCATTCATTACAGTTTTTCTGTAAACGTGATACTGTGTCTGTTACTTAAGGAAACTGTCCTGTTTGGGCATTTCTGCTACAGAAAATATGAGTTCTTAACGTAAGCCTTGTGTTAATAAGCCCGACCATTTTTGCTATCTGTGTTGTAAATATTGTCAAGGAAAGCAACGACGGAATATAAATGATTTTGCAAAACAAAACTATCGGATATATTTTGGAAAACAACTTGGACAAAATGATGAATGTTGGGCCCCACACAACATTTGTAAATCTTGCATGGAGTCATTTCAATACTGGGGTCATGAAGAACAAAAAGGGCTTCCGTTTGGAATTCCGATAACATGGACAGAGCCAAGAAACCACCTTGATGATTGCTACTTTTGTGCTGTGAATATAAAAAGCGTGCATCTACACAAAAAGCTCTCTTGGATTTACCCAAACATACAATCTGCTAAGCCTCTAATTTCCATAGTGAAGATTTGCCAAGAGCGGTATTTACTTCCTCATCAGATGATTAATAATGTCGAAGTGTTTGATAGAGTAAAAGCAGTAGTGAATGTGAATGCGAAGAATATAAAAACGATGATTTCACAAACCACATCACTCAAGTTGAACTGGAAGCATGGACAAGCTTTGTATCAAATTGTTAAAACTTTTTGGAGAATCACCAAGCTGAAGTATATTCCGAAATAGTAGACAAAATGCTCCAGAATCACCGAGTGCGACATGGTCGCGTATACAAACAGTGATCCAATACTGTCAAATGCTTTTTTTCCAGTCTTTGATCACAATATGAATTCTTTAGATCATATGAGGATGGTCACTACGGACTGAAACCGGTCATCGTCTAAAGAATTCATATTCTGATAAGAGACTGGAAAAAAAAGAATTTGATGCTCCAGAATTTCCAAACACTAGGAGCTAATATGAGTGTCAAATTGCGTGTTTTGCACAATCATTTAGATACATTTTCTGACAATTTGGTCGGTTACAGAGATGAACAAGGGGAATGGTTCCACTAGGGCATCAAGGTTATGGAGGAAAGATATCAAGGTAGTTGGAGAGACTGTCCGGACCAAAAGCATTGAAGAAAATCCCATACAAAACGTCTTCTTTATTCTTATTGATATGTTTTTTATTATTCTTTGTATCATTTATAACACTTCGTTTGTTTGAAATCATCTGATAACTTTAAAATAAACGTTTGTCAGGTAGTCATTTCATTTTGGTTTTGGTGTGTTATCGATGTGCATGTCAGAGAGGGAGAGAGAGAGAGAGAGAGAGAGAGAGAGAGAGAGAGAGAGAGAGAGAGAGAAGGTTACATTACTGTTAAACAATCTTTGTGCTTGTCGTGGCACACAGTCTTTGCCTCTGGGCAGTCTGATATGTTCTTAGGTGAAGTGTGGTAGTTGATGGGCGTATTCAGTAGTGCAGTGCTGACTTCCGTACCTGTTAGATAAAAAAAAGATTTGTTGTGAAGGATAATAAGGATGAATATGCTGTATATATTGGAAGGCGAAAAGGACATGAATTTTGAATAATGTTATTATTTTTGAAGAGAAGAAGTATGAGGTAAGCATGGAGCACTGTGCAGATAGGAATGATTATTGTCAGCTAGTTAACTTGCTTAGAGGTGAAAGAAAGACCATCGCACTTCCCTGAGCCAGGCATTAACATATGAACGGATTAAGTTGTTAGTTACGTTCGGTGGCAGGAGGAACAAGACTTTTTGGTCAGGTGAATACAGGGTTATAAACACAAAATCAAATAGGGGTAATGCAGGAGTAGGTTTAATAATGAATAAAAGGAGTGTGGGTAAGCTACTACAAACAGCATAGTGAACGCATTATTGTGGCCAAGATAGACACAAAGCCCACGCCTACTACAGTAGTAAAAGTTTATATGCCAACTAGCTCTGCAGATGATGAAGAAATTGAAGAAATGTATCATGAGATGAAAGAAATTATTCAGTAGTGAAGGGAGACGAAAATTTAATAGTCATGGGTGACTGGAATTCGAGAGTAGGAAAAGGGAGAGAAGGAAACATAGTATGTGAATATGGATTGGGGCTAAGAAATGAAAGAGGAAGGCGCCTGGTAGAATTTTGCACAGAGCACAATTTAATCATAGCTAACACTTGGTTCAAGAATCATAAAAGAAGGTTGTGTACATGGAAGAAGCCTGGAGATACTGACAGGTTTCAGATAGATTTTATAATGGTAAGACAGAGATTTAGGAACCAGATTTTAAATTGTAAGACATTTCCAGGGGCAGATGTGGACTCTGACCACAATCTATTGGTTATGAACTGTAGATTAAACCTGAAGAAACTGCAAAAAGGTGGGAATTTAAGGAGATGGGACCTGGATAAACTGACTAAACCGGAGGTTGTACAGAGTTTCAGGGAGAGCGTAAGGGAACAATTGACAGGAATGGGGGAAAGAAGTACAGTAGAAGAAGAATGGGTAGCTCTGAGGGATGAAGTAGTGAAGGCAGCAGAGGATCAAGTAGGTAAAAAGACGAGGGCTAGTAGAACTCCTTGGGTAACAGAAGAAATATTGAACTTAATTGATGAAAGGAGAAAATATAAAAATGCAGTAAATGAAGCAGGCAAAAAGGAATACAGATGTCTCAAAAATGAGATCGACAGGAAGTGCAAAATGGCTAAGCAGGGATGGCTAGAGGACAAATGTAAGGATGTAGAGACTTATAACACTAGGGGTAAGATAGATACTGCATACAAGAAAATTAAAGAGACCTTTGGAGAAAAGAGAACCATTTGCATGAATATCAAGAGCTCAGATGGAAACCAAGTTCTTAGCAAAGAAGGGAAAGCAGAAAGGTGGAAGGAGTATATAGTGGGTCTATACAAGGGCGATGTACTCGAGGACAATATTATGGAAATTGAAGAGGTTGTAGATGAAGATGAAATGGGAGATACGATACTGCATGAAGAGTTTGACAGAGCACTGAAAGACCTGAGTCGAAACAAGGCCCCGAGAGTAGACAACATTCCATTAGAACTACTGATGGCCTTGGGAGAGCCAGTCCTGACAAAACTCTACCATCTGGTGAGCAAGATGTATGAGACAGGCGAAATACCCTCAGAGTTCAAGAAGAATGTAATAATTCCAATCCCAAAGAAAGCAAGTGTTGACAGATGTGAAAATTACCGAATTATCAGTTTAATAAGTCACAGCTGCAAAATATTAAAGCGAATTATTTACAGAAAAATGGAAAAACTGGTAGAAGCCGACCTCGGGGAAGATCACTTTGGATTCTGTAGAAATATTGGGACACGTGAGGCAATACTGACATTACGACGTATCTTAGAAGAAAGATTAAGGAAAACCTACGTTTCTAGCATTTGTAGACTTAGAGAAAGCTTTCGACAATGTTGACTGGAACACTCTGTTTCAAATTCTAAAGGTGGCAGGGGTAAAATCTGTATATTGAGCAAGCAGTAAAGGAAACAAAAGAAAAATTCGGAGTAGGTAGTAAAATCCATGGAGAAGAAATAAAAACTTTGAGGTTCGCCGATGACATTGTAATTCTATCAGAACCAGCAAAGGACTTGGAAGAGCAGTTGAACGGAATGGACAGTGTCTTGAAAGGAGGATATAAGATGAACATCAACAAAAGCAAAACGATGATAATGGAATGTAGTCGAATTAAGTCGGGTGATGCTGAGGGAATTAGATTAGGAAATGAGACACTTAAAGTAGTAAAGGAGTTTTGCTATTTGGGGAGCAAAATAACTGATGATGGTCGAAGTAGAGAAGATATAAAATGTAGACTGGCAATGGCAAGGAAAGCTTTTCTGAAGAAGAGAAATTTGTTAACATCGAGTATAGATTTAAGTGTCAGGAGTCGTTCCTGAAAGTATTTGTATGGAGTGTAGCCACGTATGGAAGTGAAACATGGACGATAAATAGTTTAGACAAGAAGAGAGTATAAGCTTTCGAAATGTGGTGCTACAGAAGACTGCTGAAGATTAGATGGGTAGATCACATAACTAATGATGAAGTATTGAATAGAATTGGGGAGAAGAGGAGTATGTGGCACAACTTGACAAGAAGAAGGGACCGGTTGGTAGGACATGTTCTGAGGCATCAAGGGATCACAAATTTAGCATTGGAGGGCAGCGTGGAGGGTAAAAATCGCAGAGGGAGACCAAGAGATGAATACACTAAGCAGATTCAGAAGGTAGTAAGTTGCAGTAACTACTTGGAGATGAAGAAGCTTGCATCAAACCAGTCTCTCGACTGAAGACCACACCAACAACAACAGTTTGTGGGAACATAGTTTTGGTAATACGTAGACTTTTATAGAAAGGGAGTTAAAGTCGAGCTAAACAGAAAAAAAAATATAGCGGGGAGGTTATGCGCTTTTAAAAATATTATCCTCTTCTTCATAATTTAATTTCCGGTGTAAATTGCCTTTATCTCAAAAAGTAGGGTTACTTCAACAAAAATATTACAATTTTTGTATTCAGCAGACCAAAATTACCTGAAATCGAGTAATAAATCCCATGCCACAGAACCAAAGTTACAGAGTATTACAATGTTCCTGCAAAATACACTGTACACATTTGGTGAAGAGATTTGTGATATATTCTTGCACATACTGGCACTCTGTTCGTTGAGAAGCGATTATGCGACAATTAGGGGCACTGTCTGTAACGTCAATGATGACAAGGGGTGTACGCTGAGAGGCTACGAGGCAAAATGCCGCGTTGTTTGCTTTCCAATGACATCGGCGGCCCTGCAACATAGATCAAAATAGATACTGATCTACAGCAGTATGAGCTTGCTGTCCAAAGATTATGATATTTAGTGGCCGCCATGTTGTTCTTAGTCAAGAAACCGACACTGGCAGGACAAAAAATCCAGGTACGAGAGCATAAGAATCTATTACATCGAATATTGCAGATTTCCGGAGAACCACTGTTTCAAAATCGGTGAATAAATTCTATTGTCAAACGAAACAATTTCATAAAATATAGAATACGTCGATTAATTATATTCTTTATTTGCTGAACTGTTAAATATGCACAATTCGTAAAATCAAGTTCTCAAAGAATTCAGCTGCCTCTCAAATGTGGTCTACATTATTTTCTCAGACTACTACTGGTAAAGGCAAAGTCTGTGGAACAGGCCCGTTTTCGAGCTATTTTCCAGACTGCAGACAGAGAGAAGCCGTTCTTCACCTGGCGCTAGCAATGGGTGGGTGGGGTGGACGGGGGGGGGGGGGGGGGCATCGTCCAGGCCACCTTTTGTTCCTGGGAAAAATCCACGGTACTCAATTAATAGCAGTCTGACTTGGGGCCTTCCTGGACAGACGGAACGAGGGAAAGTCCCTGCGCTCATCAGTTCCTGGAATCAGAACCTCCACGGCCAGAGTCCAACACATAACCTCCACAGGCACATGCTGCTACTGATCATGAAAAAAAACTATGGACTGCGCAAACCCTGCTTAAACAGACAATGGTTAACAAGGGCATACAATTACACATTTAAGGTGAAGTATACTTTTACTTACTAGGTATCTGCAGTGATCCATTGCTTACCAGCAGTTACGTTACCTCTCAGTGCCATAGCGAAGCATACTGCGAACATGACAGTATCCTCCTTTCGTTAGGACATTAAATGATAGCAAGATATTTCGATATCTGGGCTCTACATGTTGTCTATTTTGACAATAAAGATACGTGCATCTACATCCTACAAACTACAATGAGATACGAAATGACGCTGTGGTCGGGGATCTATAAGTTATTGTAGTACATTTTATAGCTATATTTTGAACCAATTTTGTTAAGGTACCACCAGTTTCGTGACTTATAGACACATCATCAGGTACATACATACATTAAAAGGTGGCAGACGACATGGCGAAAAATATAAAAGGCCCAACTAGCATAGTTAAAACAATAATTTCAACAGGGTGGGTACTCAATTACTAAAAAACTGGGCTATAGAAAATATCTGCATATTACGTTAAAACATGGTAAAGAACATGGCGGAGAGTATACGGCTAAAAGGCCAACCTGGAAAGGATATCAATGAATAAACAGTTGGGCGATAGAAAACATAACTAGGATGCGCCAGTAAGTCAGTGTAACAAAACTATCTGCATAACATAACACGACTATCCGATCCATGGACGTTATGGTTTTAGTTATGAAGGCTGGGCCTTCTTTATTTTCCACCATATTCTTTACCATGTTTTAATGTTTATATGAAGATTTTTCCCTCGTCCAACTATTTATTCATTGACAATCCACGCACATTGTGGTTATAATTATGAAGGTTGGGCTTTCTATGTTCTTCACCATGTTGTTTATCATATTTTAATGTCTGTATGCACCTGATGATGTGGCTATAAGCCACAAAACAGGTAAAGCTTCAGTAAAATTGTTCCAAAATACAGCTGTTGGTGGAATTCTTGCTATAAAATGTACAGTGAGATGCATATCCGAGTATAATTAACATTGTATCACAAATTACGGTTTCTTTTTGATCGATTCGTGTGTGACTGCCTAAATGCCTCAGTGCGCACTGTATTTAAGCTAGACCTCTTGCCTTTCTGGTCACTGAGATAGCGATTTGTAAGGGGCTGTGGTATATTCCTAAATTCCTCGCGTAAAATGGGTCCTTGTAAGTTTGTAAGCAGAAATTCGTGTGACAGTTGACGTCTGTCTTCAAATATCTGTCAGGTCTGGTTTTTCCGCATCTCAGCAACGCTCTCCTGAGCTTCAAACAAACCTGTGACCGTTCTTGCCGCTCTTCTGCATCTGTGTTCAGTATCCCCAGTTGAACTTCTTTTGTATGCTTCCAACAGATTTGAGCAACATTCTCTAAAATTGGACGCGCAAATAGTTTGTAAACAACCCACTCTGTGGAATGGATGCATTTTCCCAATATCTGGTCAATAACCGAAATTTACCACCTGTCTTACAACTGTGTTTAAGTGATCATTCCGTTTAATTACTGCATACTATTACACCCATGTACTTGTATGAGTTAACTGACTGCTTTTCGAGAACTATACACCGTAACATTTCTGAACGTTTAAAGCAAATTGCCGGTCTTTGAACCACTTTGTATTCTTATCAAGATCTCATTAAATACTTGTTCAGCTTACTTCAGAAAGTACTTCACTGTCAATAACTCATCATCTACAGAAAGTTCCAGATTAATACTCACGTTGTCTGCTAGGTCATTAAGGCACAATGGGGAGAGCAAAGGTCTCAACATAATTACGAGCGGCACACCTGAAGTTACTTCTACATCTGTCGACGACTCCCCATCCAAGATAACATGCTGCGTCCTCCCTACCAAAAAATCCTAACTCCAGTAACAATTTCATTTGATGCCCCGTATGATCGTAGTTGCTTTGGTAAATGTCGCTGAGCAGATGAATCAAATGCTTTCCGTGCTTCAAGTAGTATTGCATCTACCTGATTGGCTTGATGTATGATTTTCAGAAGTTCGCATGAGAAGAGTAAGATGGCTTTTGCGTGTCCTACATTTGAATCCATGGTCGTTAATATGGAGGAAGTCATTCTGGTCGAGACACCCTGTTACGTTTAAGATCAGATTATGTTTGAAGACCTTACAACAGATGCATGTCAATAAATTAGACAGTAGTTTCGTTGATCATTACTGATACTCTTCTTGTACACGTGTGTGAACTGTGCTTCCTTCCACCTGTGTTGTTATGGAGCGCAAAACATGTTATGGACTCTCCAGATGGGTGTCGATAAATTCATTTATAAGTGAAGATGATTATATAAAACTATATCTACCAAATTTCCATATTTCATAAATTACTATTTATATTCTATATGATTAGGATAATTTTTAACTCTTAACACGAAAATAAATAAATTTATTTTCACTAGTTCTGTTAAATATGTATCAGTTAACCGAAAAAATGTGATTGGCAGCCAATTAAATGATTTAATCTTCTTTGCCTCTTCGCTCCTGCTCACACTTGACAGGAAGAGTGGTAGAAAGACAGTCAAGTTTGCGCTATTGTAAGTTACGTCTTAGATATTTTAGAAAGAACTTATAGAGGGAAGTTGTGTGTGTAACCATTTGTAAAGCGTAGTCAAGGCTGTATGCGATTAGTTTGGAAGCCAGTGGATTTTAATGGATTTTAATTTTATCAACAAATAGATTGAAGCATTTCAGAGTGTAAAAATCAAAAGTGTGAACAGTTTTTTTATTTCGCAGTTATTGACTCAACGAATATTTACAGTCGTCGATAGTTTTCATTTCTTCGTACAGAAATTTTTCGAGACCTACATACACATGAAAAGAAGACAACGAGGCCAACAACAGAAGTAGCTAACGTATAAAATGCATATTTGAACCATCAGCCGTTTTTATTTTAAACTCAGACATCTACCGGTTTCGGTCTTGAAGTATCATCATGGCTTAAGCGACCATATTGCAATAGTCATTACTTAAAATGTGTTGAGCATGTCATGAATGTAAATATATGACACACGACTTTAAAGGCAAACAAATGAATTAGTTTGCTTTAAAGCCGTGTGTCATATACATATGTTCTGCACTCATTAGGCTGTTCATTCCAATCAAGAGATCTTGTAATTCTTCTCCTTTTTCACTCATGATACCAGCGTCATAAGCGAATCGTATCATTATTTTCATCTTAAATTTTAATTCTACTTCTGAACGTTTCTTTTATTTCCATCATTGCTTCTTCGATGTATCTATTGAACGAAAGAGAGACTCCGCCCCTGTCTTAGACCCTATTTAAGCCGAGCACTTCGTTCTTAATCTTCCACTCTTGTTGTTTCCTCTTTATTCTTGAACATATTGCATATTACCCCATTTTGTAGCTTAACCCCATTTTTCTCAGAATTTCGAATATTTAGCACCATGTGACATTGTTGAATGCTGTTTGCAGGTCGACAAATCCTATGAATATATCTTGATTTTTCTTTAGTCTTGCTTCCATTATCAACCATAAAGTCAAAACTGCCTATCTGATGTCTTTGCCTTTTCTAAGGCCAAAATGACTGTGATCTAATACATCCTCAATTTTCTTTTACAGTTTTCTCTATGTTCTTCTTGTCAGCAATCTGGATGCATGAACTGATAAGCTGATTGTACTATAATTTTCGCTCTGTCAGCTCTTGCAATCTTTGGAATTGTGTCGATGATTTTTTTTCCGAAAGAAAGACAACATATCGTCAGATTCATACATTCTACACACCAACATAAATAAGCGTTTTTTGCCACTTCCTCCAATGATTTTAGACATTCTAATGGTATATTACCTATCCCTTTTGTCTTATTCGATCTGAAGTCTTCCAAAGGTTTCTTAAACTCTGATTCCAATACTGGATCCCCGATCTCTTCTATATCACTTCTGTTTCTTCTTCTATCACGTCGTTAGGCATGGCTCCCCCCTCACAGAGGCGTTCAGCGTACTCTTAGCATCTATCCGCTCTCTCCTCTGTATTTAGTAACGGAATTCCCATTTTCACGCTTAATGCCACCGCCCTTGCTTTTAATTTCAAAGAAGATCGTGTTTACTTTTCAACATTCTGAGTCAGTCCTTCCGACAATCATTTCTTTTTCGATTTCTCCACATTTCTCATGCAGCTATTTCGCCGTATGTTTCGTGCACTAACTGTTTATTTTGTTTCTAGGTGACTTGTATTTCTGTATTCCTTAAATTCGCTGAACATTTTTATACTTTCTTCTTCATCGATCAGCTGAAGTATTTCTTCCCTTATCTATTTCCGCAGCTACTTTATATGTACCAAGGTTTTACATTACAACTTCTGTGGGTACCCTTTTTAGAGATCTCCAGTCCTCATCATCAGAACTGTCTACTGAGCTATTCCTTATCTCAGCATCTATATCCTTAGAGGTTTCCAAGCGTATTTCTTCATTTCTTGGTATTTCCGTATCATACTTGTTTGCACGTCGATTCTTCCGTACGATTCTCTTCAACATCAGCCTGCTATTCATCACTACTAAATTGTGATCTGAGTCCTTATTTGCTCCTGGGTATGCCTTACAATCCAGTATCTGATTTCTGAATCTCTAAATACCCCGTACCTCCGAAGTATACCTCCTCCTCTTGTTATTCTTGAACAGAGTGTTCGCTGTTACTGACATTTATTTGCAAAACTGAATTAGTCTTCCTACTTTCTTATTCCTAGCACCCAGCACTTATTTTCTTCTGAACATTTCTTCTACCGCTTCCCATACAACAGCTTTACAGCCTCCCATCACTCTCGCTTTTCGTGCTGCATTACCCTTTCAATACTCGCGTATACTTTCTCTATCACTCCATCTTCAGCTTCCGTCGTCGGTCTGTATACCTGTACTATTTTGGCCGGTGTTGGTTTGCTGCCGCTTCTGATAAGAACAACCCTAACAATGACCTGTTCACAGTAGCACTCTCTCTGGCCTACCTTCCGATTCTTAATGAATCCTATTGATGTTATGTTATTATAGTACCATATACTCATCTGACCAGAGATTCTTGGCTTCTTTCCATTTCACTTCATTGTCCCCTCTATATTTAGAGTGAGCCATTGCATTGCCCTTTTGAGATTTTCTATCTTCTCTGCCATCTTCAGACATTCCACGTCCCGTCTCGTAGAAGGTTATCCTTTCGTTGGTTATTCAATATTTTTCTCGTGGTCGCCTTCCCCTTGGCAGTACCCTTCCGGAGATCCGAATAGCTGACTATTGCGGCGGAATCTTAGGCCAGTTGGGAAATGATCATGACGCTGTTTCCGTTAAAGGCCACAGGTCCTGTGGATACACGATAAGTGTCTTTAATGCAGTGGTTTCCATTGTCTTTTTTATCTTCAAACCGTTGATCATTGATGATTCATCCGCCTTTAGTGGCAGTTTCTTAACCCATGGGTAAGAAGGTGTCCTAAACTTCCCCGCTCCCCCGCCCTCTATGAGAAGGCCGTTGGTAGAATGAGAGATGGGTGTTATGCTGGAAGTCTTCAACCACCATAGCTGGTGATTTTTATTCCATATTTCAGCAAAACTCGGGTTTGAACCCGGGACTAAGGGCATTTTGATTATTAACAAAAGGCATCACTCCTAGACCGCGGGGATCATCCTTAGTTGTAGATGTTTAGCTGATATTTAAACATACTACACCGTATATTACAGGTAGATAAAACTTTTGGCTTTTAACATATATTTGTGGACTCTGACTAATATTGAAATCTGTGTACTTACTTAGACTGTAGAACATAACTGTTAGAAATTTGTAAATCTGCTTTACAGCAGATTCTTTGAGTGTCAGTAAGTTGTGATAGCCTTTGTCAGATAAGTAATGAAACTTCCCGGCAAGTTAAAACTATATACCATACCGAGACTGGAACTCGCGACCTATACCTTTCGCCGGCAAGTTTTCATAATTTTTTTTGGCTCATTCGTAACTGGATGGAGACCATACAATGAATTAAAGTAATGAATTTAAAAAAGAAATTATACACTCCTGGAAATGGAAAAAAGAACACATTGACACCGGTGTGTCAGACCCACCATACTTCCTCCGGACACTGCGAGAGGGCTGTACAAGCAATGATCACACGCACGGCACAGCGGACACACCAGGAACCGCGGTGTTGGCCGTCGAATGGCGCTAGCTGCGCAGCATTTGTGCACCGCCGCCGTCAGTGTCAGCCAGTTTGCCGTGGCATACGGAGCTCCATCGCAGTCTTTAACACTGGTAGCATGCCGCGACAGTGTGGACGTGAACCGTATGTGCAGTTGACGGACTTTGAGCGAGGGCGTATAGTGGGCATGCGGGAGGCCGGGTGGACGTACCGCCGAATTGCTCAACACGTGGGGCGTGAGGTCTCCACAGTACATCGATGTTGTCGCCAGTGGTCGGCGGAAGGTGCACGTGCCCGTCGACCTGGGACCGGACCGCAGCGACGCACGGATGCACGCCAAGACCGTAGGATCCTACGCAGTGCCGTAGGGGACCGCACCGCCACTTACCAGCAAATTAGGGACACTGTTGCTCCTGGGGTATCGGCGAGGACCATTCGCAACCGTCTCCATGAAGCTGGGCTACGGTCCCGCACACCGTTAGGCCGTCTTCCGCTCACGCCCCAACATCGTGCAGCCCGCCTCCAGTGGTGTCGCGACAGGCGTGAATGGAGGGACGAATGGAGACGTGTCGTCTTCAGCGATGAGAGTCGCTTCTGCCTTGGTGCCAATGATGGTCGTATGCGTGTTTGGCGCCGTGCAGGTGAGCGCCACAATCAGGACTGCATACGACCGAGGCACACAGGGCCAACACCCGGCATCATGGTGTGGGGAGCGATCTCCTACACTGGCCGTACACCACTGGTGATCGTCGAGGGGACACTGAATAGTGTACGGTACATCCAAACCGTCATCGAACCCATCGTTCTACCATTCCTAGACCGGCAAGGGAACTTGCTGTTCCAACAGGACAATGCACGTCCGCATGTATCCCGTGCCACCCAACGTGCTCTAGAAGGTGTAAGTCAACTACCCTGGCCAGCAAGATCTCCGGATCTGTCCCCCATTGAGCATGTTTGGGATTGGATGAAGCGTCGTCTCACGCGATCTGCACGTCCAGCACGAACGCTGGTCCAACTGAGGCGCCAGGTGGAAATGGCATGGCAAGCCGTTCCACAGGACTACATCCAGCATCTCTACGATCGTCTCCATGGGAGAATAGCAGCCTGCATTGCTGCGAAAGGTGGATATACACTGTACTAGTGCCGACATTGTGCATGCTCTGTTGCCTGTGTCTATGTGCCTGTGGTTCTGTCAGTGTGATCATGTGATGTATCTGACCCCAGGAATGTGTCAATAAAGTTTCCCCTTCCTGGGACAATGAATTCACGGTGTTCTTATTTCAATTTCCAGGAGTGTACAAACTCTCAGCGCTTGAGCATGGAATGTTCGTTAAAGGTCCGTTCATGTACTTTTAACCGTGTTTCTTCTCTCTGTGATTTATCTAAAATCGGACTTCATTATCAAACAGCACCAGAAGACAACGGGGGACGAGCTGGACGACTTTTTGCTTAAAAGTACGGAACCTTATGGCATGCCAAGTCACCCAACAATCTTACACTGACTAAAGACATAAAATAAAACATACATTGGTTAATAATTACAATATATTCTGAAATAAAACACAATTAAATGTACACATGCATTATGTGATTACGAGTGCCGTTTGGTTGCAACTCACGAATAAAATAAAGAAATAATGTAGTTTTAATAGCGGTGTGCCACTTATTTACGATCTGGACAAGACCTAGAAAACAAAAGGTTACTCTTCCTCTTTCACCAATAATATGCCGATCAAAAATCTCCAAATGTTTCCAGCGGCTGCAGACAATATTTATACAGCCATGGACTACATCTATGGCTTAAATTACTTCTTTTTTTATTACTTAAAATTATATTTTGCGCTGATAAAAGCTCAGGATGCAAATGGGCCTTTAAACTGCCCCCTGAGTTGCGAGGCGAAAGGACATACCTGCAGGCGAGCAAGTCACTCTAAAGCACATTGCATACTCGTATGTAAGTCTACAAAGACACTTACATATCTTGTATAGAATACATATCACGACAAATATTTACACAAAACAGATTTTCAATGTTTGAATGTGGCGCGTGCGCCTATAACAGTTTTATGTTGGCATTGTGCGTACCGCGCATGCGCAGTCGCGTACAGTTCAGAACTAGCGCGGCCGTCGCGAAGCTAGTTCATCACACGACACATTGTTTGTACTCAGTTCGTGTGTCCATGTCCACAAGACGTCTCAAGATTTATCATCATGGATTTTACAAAAGTATATTAACAAATAAAAGAGGTACAAAATCATTCGTTAGTCACGATTATTACAAGTTCTTATTGCTGATAGTATTTTTCGCACAGTATTGCGCTTTAAATGTCTTTTTGTTTCAGATATAACGTCTTTTCACGACGTGTCGTCGTTCATTGTTCCATGAACCGAAAACATACGATAACATTATGAAGGTGAGCATTGAATGAGATTCTCTCTGCAGCGGAGTGTGCGCTGATATGAAACTTCCTGGCAGATTAAAACTGTGTGCCGGACCGAGACCCGAACTCGGGATCTTTGCCTTTCGCGGGCAAGTGCTCTAGCAACTAGGCTACCCAAGCACGACTCACACCCCGTCCTCACAGCTTTACTTCCGCCAGTACCTCGTCTCTTACCTTCCAAACTTTACAGAAGCTCTCCTGCGAACCTTACAGAACTAGCACTCCTGAAAGAAAAGATATTGCGGAGACATGACTTAGCCACAGCCTAGGGGATGTTTCCAGAATGAGAATTTCACTCTGCAGCGGAGTGCTGATATGAAACTTCCTAGCAGATTAAAACTGTGTGCCGGAGCGAGACTCGAACTCGGGATCTTTGCCTTTCGCGGGCAAGTGCTCTACCAACTGAGCTACCCAAGCACGACTCACGCCCCGTCCTCACAGCTTTACTTCTGGCAGTACCTCGTCTCCTACCTTGCAAACTTTACAGAAGCTCTCTTGCGAACCTTACAGAACTAGCACTCCTGAAACAAAGGATATTGTGGAGACATGGCTTAGCCACAGCCTAGGAGATGTCCCCAGAATGAGATTTTCACGCTGCAGAGTGAAAATCTCATTCTGGAAACATCCCCTAGGCTGTGGCTAAGCCATGTCTCGGTCCGGCACACAGTTCTAATCTGCCAGGAAGTTTCAAGGTGAGCATTGTTTATGGCATTTCAGTGTCACAGTTCGCAGTTTTGATACAGATGCGTGTGCGCTATCATTCGTAGCACAGTTTATATTTTTGCACTGGTTACACTGTTTATTTAGACTGACGTCACTTTTTTTGCCCTAGGTCGTACATCGCCTAATAGAAGACTGGTGGATTCCCATTCCACAGTGTAAGTTCGTGAAGGCATGGAAGCAGGACCTCGGACGGCACGATGCTTGCGTCGACCCTCGTTTAGACCAGGTAACAGTGTCCGTCACTTCCGAGAACATATTGCTCCCTGAGGACCTATCCAAAATTCTTCCACCCGTCGAGTGGTCTTCCTCGATTTGGAACAAAGCGACCGTAGGTGCAGTAGGGAACCAGTTCTTGCTATTCAGACTTGCAGAGATACAGAGATGCAGCGCAGTAAATGTCAATTTGCGATGCACTCAAAGGTGCATTTCACTATGACAGTTTTTTCACGTACACAGTTTGTCAAGCGATACACAAATATTCGTTCACAAATAGTTGTGACGTAGAACAAATGTCCGTCGTCTAGTTTTTACGGAACCAATTCGTAACACGATTCTACATTAACAGATATTTCAAACATAGATAGTTCATCGCGTCTATATACATAGCATCATATCATAATACACTACACACCAGTTTCTTCGTATTTACAAGTTCAGCGACGTATAATAAACGTACACAAATAATTTCAGGTTATGCAAGTCTCATAACTTTTCCCATATGAGCACATGTAACAAGTAATGATAAGATATACAAGTGAACATATATCATTTAGCTTTACCTAAATACAGGTAAATACATAGAAACATGTTACATATAGGCTTTTACATAGGTTCAAATGCATACAAAGATATTACATATTCGCTTTACATAAACATAGGGACATATTTCTCTTGTTGTCAAACAGGTATGATTGGTCACATAGAAATATTTTCCATATAGCTTTATATAAGTTTACAATATTTACAGTATTTACAATCATTACAAGTTTAGATCTATGTTTTGCTTTTTCAAATGATGTCACCTGAAATAGAATGGATTAGACACGACATCACATACCACCAATGAGACCAAGCGCACAACTACAAATAAGCAAATAACAAAAGCAATGAACTAACATCAAACACAAAAAATACTCGAGACACAAGTGTGCACTGTAAGCATGGCCTTAGCTACTCGTAAGTGCGAGTGTTCAGTGGTGAGATGCTTATCCAGTCAGTTTCAAGGTGAAAGTGTAAGGGTGTAGAATGATTAAGTACTTATGTCAAGCAGTCGCCAGTAGTCGAAGACTGATGGTGCAGATAGTTAATCTCGTAGGCTAAATATCTTCTTCACACCTGTATAAAAGTTAATACAGAATTTTCTTTAAAATTTAAGGCACCGATGGCCTTTGTTGTCTGGTACCTTCAACCCCCACAAACCAACCAACCAATCCTTAAAATTTTAAGTGGCTGCTGTAAGTATTCGGCGAAGACGAATCTCGTCTTTCTCCTTCTGTTGCTGACAAGAACAGCTGAAATAAAACTCATACTACGTAGCTTCTCTGTAGAAGTACTGTGAGGTACGTGTATTTGATAGTTGCATATAACTTAAGCATGACTATTGAGCATGGGATACTCTAAGATCACGGTAAGCATATAGTCCAATAATTCTGTTTGTTTTAGGATGCTGCAGCAGATATGCACCAGGATGTGGAATGCTGACGATGATATAAGTACCGTCGTACAGGAGACACCACTTCGCGTTGCGCCGCTGAAGAGCAGACGATTTATGATGAGCACGCAAAAGTACTAACATACCAGCTTTAAATTCCTGCTTCCTCTCGACAGTCCGCGCATGTTTTGTTTCTAATTTTGGCTTTCGCAGTCAGCGTCACACAGACTTTCGTTACCTTTTCGTTGTGTTTTCATCTCGGCATGAGCTGTTTTCAAAGTGGCGCGTATAGTCGTCATCTGTTGGTGGATACGTGCGTCAATGTCCTGTTTGTGTTGTGTCATTTGTTTCTTAATAGCATCGAACATTTTGGCAATACTTGTGATGTGCAACTGTTTCGCCCCCGCCACGTCATTAGACGTGACGTCAGACACTAAATTGGGTGCGGAATTAGATTTAGGCATCTTATTGGTAGACGGTCTGTTTTCTAAATTTACGTTACCAGAATACTAAATAATATGTCGCTCGTTAGTATTCGAGTCACCCGTAACGCCACTTTAATTATGTAATGGCATGTCGGAGTCGGATTTAGTGTGTGTTTGCCGTCCCTTGTTCTCCATCTTTCCTAATTTTTTTCTGGTCATTACCATGCCCCATTTAATGTATGACACATTAAAATTTTAAACTCGTATAGGGAATCAGAATAAATGTAAAAATTAATCTCGCTGTGTGACAATGTATGAACAAGAAAATTAACTGTCGAAAGTAATGGTGGAATTTTGAATACTTGTAATTTGTCTTACATCAATGTATACCGGTCTCGTATCCCGTTTGTAGTTCCAATAAACATGTAACAAAAGGAATATAGCACATATAACAATGGGTCAGACACGAAGTTGCCAATTTGATTAAATTTTTTTGGCTGGTTCGTAACTAGATCGAGATCATATAATGAATTATAGTACGGTAATAAATTTGAAAAAAAAATTATACAATTTCTCGTCGCTAGAGCATGGCATTTTCGTTAACGGTCCGTTCATGTATTTTTAACCGTGTTTCTTCTCTCTTTGATTTCTTGAAAATTGAACTTCGTTAGCAAACAGCACCCGAAGACGACGGCGGATCGAGCTGGACGAATTTTGCTTAAAAGTACGGAACCTTTTGCTATGCCAAGTCACACAACAATCTTACAATGACTAAAGACATAAAATAAAACGTAAATTGGTTAGTAATTACAATACATTCTGAAATAAAAACACAATTAAAAGTACACTTACATTATGTGATTACGGGTTCCGTTTGGGTGCAACTCGTGAAGAAAATAATGAAATAATTTAGTATTAATGGCTGTGTGCCACATGCGTCCGACCTGGACAAGACCTAGAAAACAAAAGGTGACTCTTCCTCTTTCGCCAATAATATGCCGATCAAAAATCTTCAAATGTTTCCAGCGGCTGCAGACAATATTTATACAACCGTGGACTACATCTATGGCTTAAAATATTTCTTATTTTATGACTTACAATTACGTTTTCCACTAATAAACGCTCAACATGCAAATGTGCCTTTAAAAAGTGCTCTACCAACCAAATTATCAAAGCACAACTTCCAATACGTCTTCACAGCTTTACTACTGCCAGTAATATGCCGATCAAAAATCTTCAAATGTTTCCAGCGGCTGCAGACAATATTTATACAGCCGTGGACTACATCTATGGCTTAAATTATTTCTTATTTTATGACTTACAATTACGTTTTCCACTAATAAAAGTTCAACATGCAAATGTGCCTTTAAAAAGTGCTGTACCAACCAAATTATCAAAGCACGACTTCGAATACGTCTTCACAGCTTTACTACCGCCAGTACATCTACTTTCCAATCATACAGAGGGCAGTTGCCCTCACCCCCCCCCCCCCCCCCAAGAAAATGGTGGGGAAAAGAAAGGCACTTCAGCTACCTTCACTAACGTAAGAAAATGGCAGGAAAAACGGTCCCTTGGGCTATCTCCACTAACCTTAGTCATCCGACCACCACCTCTTCCTAGGAATTGGTGGGAAAGGACTTGGTCTGTGCTGGGCTGCTGGAAATGATAGATGTAAGTCTTTATTTCACAGGCAATCTTTACTTTGAGGTAGGAGGTCCATCCAGTGTGTTTTTACCATGAGGTCCAGTGTCCAACTAACCTAGTACACAGTACTGCCACCAGAGGGTGCTGTCATCCCATGGTGGCCTGGGGGAAAATGGAGGGAAAAGGACTCACCCTGTCCTGGACTGCTGGAGAGAGGAAGGAGTGTATTTATTTTGGAACAATTTATTTAGGACAGATTTCACATAGTTTATTTATTACACTGATACAAAAAAATTACCTCTGACATGCTTGGGGTCACACTACATAGCCTACAGATCTGCAAGCTGCTCGTAAATTACCGAAGTAATTCAGTACACTGAGATACAGATACAAAAACAAATCTAAATTGGCAACTTAATGTATATAAAATGCTCTGCAGACATGCTTACTAATTATAAACTGTTGAAATAACGCTTACAATTTATTTTGGGATGAATTTCTTGTAGTTTTTTATCACCATTTTAACGCAGTTCACTGAGGTGCAGACATGCAAACAACTCATTACTTGTTCAAATAATGCATGTAAAACGATCTGCAGACACGCTCACTAATTATAAACTGTCGAAATAATGCATACAATTTATTTAAGGACGGATTTCACATAGTTTATTTATCACACTGATAAAAAACACTCACTTTGATGTGCTTGGGGGTCACACTACATAGGATGCATACCTGAAAACTACTCGTATATTACCGAAATAATGCAGTACACTGAGGCCAACAACTCATAAACTATCGAAATAATGCATGTAAAAGGCTTTGCAAACACACTTGCTTATCGTCAACAGTAGAAATAATGCATTGCAAAGCCTGCACTTCACAAAATAATGCTACAGACACGCAAACAGCTTGTAAATTGTCAATAAAAATGCATGTAAAAGGCTTTGCAAACACGCTAACAACTCTTAAACAGCCGAAAATGATGCAGTGCACAAACACTTAGTGCATGTAAAAAATGCTTTCGAACTATCGTCAACCGCGACGTATCAGATGCTCCAATGAGCGCACATGCCGACGCCGCCGACACCGCACGGGCGCTTTGCAGGGCTAGCTAGATGCAAGCCAACACTGGAGAGACGAACGCCAGGGCGCGAACTATTGCTCTCAGGCCACTGTCGCCTACAGCCAGCTGACGAAAGTAGCTCTATTTTCCGGTGTACAGTTAGAATTCTTTGAGTGTTATATTGACATCACATGTCTATGTAAAAAAGAGCCAAGTCACCCTCTGGCTGTGCACTTGTTTTCTGTTGCTGTCACGACACCTATCTACCTGTGGTCCAGAGAAGAAGGCCATATTTCACTGACAGTTAAAGCCTGCAAAGGTGGCCTGCAGATCGCCAAATACAGAAAGACACTTGTTCAATTACACTGCTCTGTCACTGAGGACGGAAGCTTGGATGTTTCAGTGCGAAACCGATCGCCACGTAATGTGTCGATGTAGTAAACACACAATTCGTATCATGCGCCATACACAATCGCCCCTTTTGCATCATGCTTATAGGTATCGACCGCCAGACACTCGTACATATACCACAAAGTCATACGGCATAAGCACATGCACCGTAGGTATATTCGTAGCAGCACTAGATATTTCTTGCGAAGTCAGGCGGTCATCCACCGCAGCCAATGGTCACAAGTCATCCTCTCCCAACGTGTGACCAGAGCGCCCTCAGGAGACCGAAGGTGGTCTCCGAACTGTTGTACAAAGTCGGGCTCGTTTCCCCTCAGCACAAAGGCATTACTTTTTCTGGCCCCGATGCTTCCTTGCTTGCTTTCTACACCCACCTCCAGGCTCTGGTATAACAAGAACACTTGTATTTTCACATGGTTTGCTATGTGATATCAAGCACATGGCAATATCGCTCGTGCAACATAATTCCGAAGATATAGACTCGAAATTATTTCTCTAGAAACTCGAAACTTTATTGAGGTGTAAATCACTGAGTAACTAGAAACTTATCCCGTCTGTGAACAGCTTTTTGTAAAAACTTGAAAAAAATAGAGAAAACTGATATTTCCACTCTCAGATACTGATATCGGTGATGTAACAGATTGGAAAACCATCCTTATAATTTACAAAGTCAAATAAGGTGTTTCTCATGTCTAGAGAATCAGCAAACGTGTCTTCCATCCCCATTTCACCTGCCAGATCCACACACCACAATCGATGTTTTCCCAAACAAATAAAAGTGGGAATTCTGGAAAAGCAGTCAATTGGACAATTAACGTGGGAGGGAATAATGGTCCAGCGCAAACACACGTCCATATGGAATCTTCTCAAATTTCCACGCGATCACGAAAGCTATCCGACACATACTTAGTTCGCTATTCGGCCATCTAGAGGACGACGTGTTTAAGACAGCTACATTCCTGTGTCCCAAGAGGCCTCTTCATTTGGACGGCTCCTCCCGTTAGCCAGAAACGTGAATCATTCCCCCCACAGGCTACCGGCCCAGACAGAATCGTCCTAGGAAACAGGCTACATATATATTTTATCATTGTACTTAGAATTAAATATTACAATTGCGGTCTCAACTGGATGACATGTGACAATGAGCGAAGTGTCAGAAATACACTGCTGACGGCTGTGGCCCTGAAAACAGAAATATCTGTACCATTCTTATGACTTGATATGCTTTTCTCTTTGCTATCACAGTATTCCATGTCAAATCCACCTCTTCCTTGTGAATGGACGTAGTCATTTTCTTAGCACATGTCGGAATACACACACACATACTTTATAAGCCTGATGCTCAAGGTAAACCTATCACACATCCCCTACTACTAAGTATAATACTCCGTCAGTAACTGATTGCTGGCGATACGAAATAATACTAACCAAAAATCAACAATGGGTGGACATGTCTCATAAGTTTTTCTTGTGAGTGATACCACTGTGTCTTAGAAACAGAGATGTAATCGTCTTACAAACCGCCAGATGTTAAAAAACATGATCGCTACTGCTACTGTGTGTTGCTGTCACAAGCGGTCTCAGTTTTACAGGTGCACACGAGTATCCATGTTGAAAGGTGAACCAGTTTTATAAATCGAGGTATCGCATCACTTCCAAACAAAGTGGTTTTTCCACACAAATACTGTGACACTGAATATAGACGGTGATCACTGGAGTGTACATTATCAGACCAACAGTGCGGCTACACGTCACTGACGGTGCAACCTCGTAATAAAATTACCGAATTACCGAATTCGGCTAATGAATATGGTAAGAAACCGGTATTTGCAACAACCTCATGCTGCCACTAGATATTTCTCCAGGATTTGTAATGCATTCTGTTCCAATGCCATGTCAGAGGTTCGATGATATATCCACTGAGTTATTGGTGATGGTTGATTGAGAAGGATCACAAACAGAAGATGGTGTGCTGATTCAGTTTGTAAGAAATATTCACTATCTATTCATATCTCTAGTGATACGCTTTCTGGTAGAAATTGTAGCTATGATTCGGAATCAAGTCTTCCCATTCAACCACATACTTGCGTTGTATCTAAGGGAGAAGTCCTTTAATGATTACAGCCGCTAGTGAGTCATGTTTCTGTCACTCTCCTGTCTCGAAACGAGTCACCTTTTTCGATCCAGTAAAAATTTAGATACTTCCTATTCCTCTTGCAACTGCTGCCATTTCTACAGCTTTGTGCATGTGATCGTTCTAGTTTAAGTGGGAACTGAGCAGAAGTCGGAGAGAGCTATATCCACCACCTTCTGCAATCTGTGTAGAAACAGGGTGACCTGAGTTAGTGCGACAGGACAGTGTTTTGACCATTCGGTGGAAATGGGAACAAGTTGTCGTAGCTCCACCAACAATTTACAGTGTGTAAGGTCAGCGCCAAACAAAGCCTGTTTCTGCAACAGGAGATAGTATAAAAGATGGTACAGGAACTGGGAGAAGGATGAGAATTTTGCTGCTGCATTGTGGTACTTCTCCAAACTACATACAGGTACTGCACATTTGCATCCCATAGGGCCCATTCATGTCTATCACCCCAACATTGTATCATCGTTATTCTGTACCATCCAACAGAGAAAATTACGAACTATGAAAGCTCCACTAACTTCACCTGACAGAGAACTTGATAACATTTTTACTACATCTCTCTCCTTCCATATATCGAAAACAAATAACATATTCATGTGGCGGTCCTATTAAATGTACAGGTATTGATCCACTGCACAGGCCAGTTTAAAGTTTCATCACCTGTACTGTAGGAGGATAACAGTATCCCACAGACTCTACTGTAAGTAGCAAGAGACGCTGGCTGTGGCCCTGTATCGTTAGTTGAAACATTGCTTTTTTATACTGTAACACACTTTGTTCACTGCCATACACTTTGTTCTTCTGCCTTGACTTTGAGTTCTGTGTCAGGTTCTAAACTAACATTAACAATTCTGATCTATTGCTTCTCGCAGAAAACTAGATATTGCATGGTGCATATCTTATTGTTACAGCTGCTACCAGAACACACCCCACAAATTGGATGATTTTAAATAAAAGACAGTTATAACGTAAGGAAACTGGAAGAGTTTGGAGGTGTTGTGGATCGTTTCCAAACTACAATCTCAAGGTGGTTGACGATCTCTACATTTAAACTTATTTGTCACAGTGCTGGAATAGCTGATGGCTCTGCATTCCGTTTCGACTGATTGCTCATATTGCAGTCATGTATACAATCGCTGTTTCGGTGCCAGCCATCCCCAGAACGTGATGCCCCTCCTCCAAAACTCTTTCTCCATCTCAAACAAACGATGTCATTCAATCATCATGTGGTAACCAACAGTGAATCAGTGGACAAATAGGATGGAAAGGACACCATCGATGTACTGTAATAATAAGCATCACGGCTGATAGTGTGAGCAATTTTAGCAATTTTATAGCAATTTCAACATCGAACAATGATGTGACAGCATGTTTTCCAATTTCAGTATCATCGCTAAACCACCCATTCTCTACTTTACGAGTATCATTGCGAAGGTAAATAGATGACTGTGCCGTAAGTCCATTCACTGTTAATTCTCGAACATATACATCATCAAAGTATACCATGCTTTACATATTTCTAGCACATCAAGTATAGTGCATAATTTACGATCTATGCGGATGAGAGTCACAGAGCATTCTCCCAGTCTTAAGATAACATTAGAGACTGAAAGACCCCCTCACATTGTCTTACGTAAATCAACCACGCTAACAATTTTAAAAGTATTGTTCTAATGTCCGAGACCTGTACCAGGAGGGTACTGGTAAGATGAACATAAACACATATACTCCTAAGGCTACAGGATCTGCACTTAAAACAGGCTATAATGTTAGATTGCTTCAGTTTCTGACCTATCACTCATGTGGAATGCAGCACTATTAATATCCCACTGTACGAAATATACTTCCGGTACATGACATACATCCTTCTTGCAGATTTCTCTACGATAGACTATGGTAACAAAATGTGAAATGAAAAAACTACTTTCTTGAAACATCGGCTCATTGTGATACATGTGCAATACAGCTTTCCTGAGATTTATAGTGTCCACTATTAACGTCCGATCATGGCTCAGAAATTATACTATGCCCACATCAGTCATATATAAAATGATCATTAGTAATGGAGAATACCTCTTACAAGGAAACAGATAAACGCATAGCAGTGGCGTCTGACATGTGAAATTACACGTCATGCCGCCACTAACTCTTTAAATAGCACATCTGTCAAGCAGATGTATATGTGGGGATTGCAGTGTCTCACAAGTATGTATCACTAACTTAGAATCATCTTAGTTATGAAAATGAAGTCTCGATTTTATATCCAAGATGCGACGGGGAAATGGAGTACATCACATAGATCTTAGTTCATTTAGAGGAATATGTTGAAACAGGATGGTCACGTTTCATCACACATGAGATGGAAGTACTCCGACGACCGAGAGGTTTGCTCTTAACAATCGCAAGTAGACAATACCCTTAGTCATGTCGTAGTATACAAGACGAATGCAGGCTGTGTCACGCGACTGATACATACTGACAGAACAGTGGAAAAAACTGGGGAGGGGAGGGAAGGGTAGGGTAGTGGAGGTAGCCCAATTGACCTATTTTCCCGCCAAAATTTGACCTTCCTGCCGTGAAGTAATTGCGACATTGTGATATTTACCGCCACCATCTTGGATTAATTTGGCAACAATGCAATGTGAGGGCATTCTCTCTTTGTTCCTCTACTGAGGCCTCCCTGCTAAACTTGGAGGACTAGAATTCCTGGAAGAAAGAATACTGCAGAGATGTGGCTTAGCACCAGTGTGGGGTATGTTTCCAGATGAAATTCACTCTGTAGCATAGTGTGTGCTAACATTAAACTTCCTGGCAGGTTGAAAGTGAATGCTGGAAGAGACTGGAACTTGGAACCTTTGCTCCCCTAGATAAATAATATTGATATGGCCACTCTTTGACACTGGAGAATGTGCCAGGAACCTGAACATGTCAATAACATACATGTAAGACTGGAGTGTTTAGATGAAACTTAGTTTTGGGCAGCAAATCGCACAACATACTAATATAAATAAATTTCAGTATTACACTATGCAGACTAAAGTTATAGGTTGTGTCAGAAAAAATTTAATAGAAGCTATAAACCTAACATTGCGCTAGATAATTATGATTTATCTGAGACTATCTAGCACCATACCTGAGACATGTTTTAGCCTAATAATTGATGTAGTGGTGTCTTTGTTGCTGTAGGTTAAGTAGTTTACTGTTAAGAAATCACCCCTCCAATTCCTTAATTAGCTTGTCTACTAGTTTACACACTTAGATTCCAGTTATTTGTTTTATTACGTGTTTCTTGTCATGATACAGGGGAATCTAGTTCTTTGTTCTAATACTACGGATATATTTTGTAAGATAAATTGATGGTGACTTGCTTAGATGAAGAGCTACCAACATTACACATGAGCGGATGGATGCTACGATAAACTTGTGATGGAGAAAAGGATAGCAGAATGCAGAGTAATGACCGTGACTCTTAGTAAAATAAGAATCAGAGGAAATTATTGTGAATCAACACAAGAAGGAAGGATCATATGTACTGTAAATATTTACACTGCAAACGTATGAAAAATGTTTCTGTTATCACCTTTTGCAATATGTAAGCAAATTTATTAAAACGTCATTAATACCGGCTTGTTGCATCCTGTGCGGAGTAAATAACGTCCCAAATTTTACTCGCCAACAGACAATTCCAGGAGAGAGGCCTAGCTGTAAAATATGGTGGTAATTAAATTCCGAAGTTTCAGTATTTAATTTCAAAAAAATAAAAACTTCGTTTTGCAAAAGGTGAAATTTTAGATGCAGGTTCTATTTTGAAAGCAAACCAATCGTATTACACTGATTGGTGCCGTTAATATGCGGTCCTTCACCAACAGACATCCCAACACAAAGTAAGTCACATTTACTTATCAAATTCATGAAAAAAGCTGAGGAAAAAAGGTATGATTAGTCGTAATGATACACACAATGAAATTAAATAATTATTGTTATGGAAAACGAGTACAAAAAAAAAAGAATCTCTACATAACACAGATTATTGTGACCGTACCGGACAATGGCTGATTAAGAAGAGAGAGAACAAAAGGTTGAAGGTGCGGTTCATATAAAATTACATGGATAATGCAATTACACAGAGGTTTTATTGTAATCACAGTGTCTATTAGGAAACAATAAAATCGTCTCAGCGTCACTGCGCGAAAACATACAGTCACGAAATCCGTTAACACTTGGGGATCATTGCAGGTGTCCGCTCAGCCAACATATTCGTCTGACATGGCCCACGTGTCGCTTTTTTCTGTTTCCAAAAATAAAGAGATTCATAGAGGGCCGTTGTTTTACAAGCATAGATGAAATTAAACTCGCTAAAATCTAAACAAATAGCGAGTTCCAAAACTGTTTTGGGGCTGTAAAAAGTGCTGGCGTATCTGTTAGGTGTGAAAGCGCAGATATTTCGGAAACTGGTATCTTAATACGTACCTACTACAGTTCGTTAGTCGTTTTTCCTCTGTGTCTAACAGTTTTCCACCAAACAAGCCGCATAATTTACTACCTGATGTTGTCTGTACTAAGAAGGGAATATTCCCAAGTGTAAATAAACGATCATGATGAAACTTGGCTGGTGTGGGAAGAGGGCAAGATAATGCTATATGTACTTTATTTTTGTGCTCAATTTCACTTTTTTAGGGGTTAAACACACTCCGAAATGTAATTTGGCGTATTAAGTTCTGATGAATATTTTCCAGACGATAGTATACGAATAAGGTTTTCATATAGAAGTTGATGTGTAATTAACTTTCTTGGAACCTACGTAATCGAATTTTGTAATTTTGAAATTTTGCAAAATACCCCACCACCATTAAATAATTTTGAAAAATGAATAATTTCGTTACGAAATAAATTGACGAAGCTATCGAGTACATGTACAATGTGTAATAAAGCTGTTTCTGAAATACTATTTTTGGAAAATACGCTGTGCATAATGTGTGTCACAGTATTTTCAACATTATATATTAGAATGTGGAAACATTCATTATTAGTCTCGTTATTTAATTTACTTACATTTGTTTTATATTTTTTGAAATGGCACAGAATAATGTTTATATTCCGTTCTCCGTCGTTATGTGAAGAAATTTCGTTCATTTTATGTGCATAGTGTAAGAGAACATTATATTTTAAGCACTTATATGTAGGTTATCGTTACTGTAATGATTTTGTATAACGATAGTGAGTTACTTACTATTTCAGATTAACGAAATACACACATGTGAAATGGTGAGCTAAAAAATATGAAACATAAAATAACAACTTTAAACAGAAAAAAATATAAGTAAAATAAATAACTAGACTAATAATGAATGTTTCGATATTTTAATTAGGTATGTTAAAAATACTGTGACAGCACACTCCGTACAGCGTATTTTCCATAAATAGTGTTTCAGCAACCAGCTTTGTTGCATATGGATATATGTAGCTTGAAAGATTCTTTAATGTCCGTTGTAACAAAAGGTTTTATTTTTCAAAATTGGTTAACGGTGATGGGTTTTTTTGCAAAATTTCAAATTATCACAAAATTTGATTGTATAGTTTTCGAGAACGGTAGTTACGTATAAACTTTTATATGAGTAACATTTTTTATATATCTACTTTTCGAAGATATTCCCTCAAAACTTAATATGCCAAATTACCTTTTGGGGTATGTTTTACTACTTAAAAATGAAATTGGGACAAACAAAATGGTACGTATTGAATTTTTATTCCCTGTCTACATACACGCCAAGTCTGATCAAGATCGTTAATTGAAGTTGGGCACGTTTCCTTGTAAGTGGACTACGCCTGTCGGCATGGACTAACCATTTTGAACGCCTGACCTGCTGCTCAGAGGAAAAGAACATTAATGGCTTGCTCTTGTCGCACGTACTTGGGAGGTGCTAACCAACTTAACAACACACTACTCCTAATAACTATAATTATTAGTCTGCAAATGAAGAAAATACTGATATAACATTGTTCAGTACACTGTCCTCAGCCACCAGTAAAAAGTCTGCGCTTATACACGCAACACTTTGTATAATAAAGACAAGATGTTAATTATGATGTAGAAGAAAATAAATATTTTTTTCAGAAACCAAAACTTCCGTTATTTTGAAACACATTCTTATAGCTTGAAATTTATGATGAACGCTTTAGTGTTCACGTTCCTGCTACGTCCATATTTTGACATCAGAATATTAATTCCCAACATGCCAAGGCGCCCATTCTCAGGACTAATGAATTTTCACTTTCAACACTGTTTTCCATCACAGTGATCTCCTGTTTCATCTTTCTGATCGTCTGGTCTCGTGAAACATTAATGTATAGAAGAGGCCTCGTCAATTTGATTTTCCTCTGAATCTCACTCACTCGTCTGTCATTGCTTCTGCACCCTTTTCTGTTTCCGTGACACGACTACTTCAATTACTTCTTGCATGAAATACGAAGAGAATCGTTCATTGTTTCAAGAGATGTTTGCTTCTCTTGTACAAGCTTTTCGACAGATTTATGTCAGAGATCTTTCATATCTTCGATAGACTCCTTGCTCATATCTGGAATCTGCAACTTCATGTGCTGTAAATTTCACGTTTGTTTTCGATCTAAGGCTTCAGTCATCATAGAGATATCGTATGGTTTCCTATTAAGTTGCTCAATTAATTTGTGGCCTTGTGATTAATATCTTCCTAAATGGCCTGTCGAACTATCTGTTGGAATTCTTGCTTCCTTACTTTTCTACTGCTGAAATCACTTAGACTGTTCTCTTGTCTTTTAGCTCGCGTCGATTTCTATTGCTGATCTCAAAAGGATGAATCATGCTAATTTTCCGCAAATATGTAAAAATCCTGCGACGCCGAAGCAAGACATATTACACGAAATAAACACACAAAATCGCAATTGAAAGCAATGTACAGTAGAGTCACGGATTCTCTACTTGAGTTTGTTGGTAAGTACTTGCCATTCGAATTTGCTATTGTGTTAACTTAATGTTGCTTTCAATCAAATTTTGTGTATTCAGAAAAACGGTCAAAGCAACAACATATAGGTACTTAATAACACACCGGGAGCTATGTAGGACATAATGTTTGTTTAGCGGGCGTCTGTTAGGACCAATTCTGAAGTGGGGGTGAGTTATTTTATACACTGAACAGGCAAATAAACTAGTACACCTGCCTGATATCGTGTAGGGCCCCCGCGAGGACGTAGAAGTGCCGCAACACGACTTGGGATGGACTCGAATAATGTCTGAAGTAGTCCTGGAGGGAACTGATACTATGAATCCTACAAGATTGTGCATAAATCCATAAGAAAACGACGGGGTGGAGATCTCTTCTGAGCAGCACGTTCCAAGGCATCCCACATATGCTCAATAATGTTCCTGTCCCGGGAGTTCGGTGGCCAGCGGAAGGGTGTTCTTGGAGCCACTCCGTAGCAATCCTGGACGTGTGGGGTGTCGCTTTGTCCTGCTGGATTTACTCAAGTCCGTTGGAATGCTCAAGGGACATAAATAGATGCAGGTGATCAGACACGATGCTTACGTACGTGTCACCTGTCAGAGTCGTATATAGAAGTATAAGGAGTCCATATCACTCCAACTGCGCACTCCCCACAACATTACACAGCCTCCACGAGCTTGAACAGTCCTCTGCTGACAAGGAAGGTCCATGGATTCTTGAGGTTGTCTCCATACCCGCACACGTCCATCCGCTCGATACTGTTTGAAACGAGACTCGTCCAACCAGGCAACATGTTTCCGAATGCCCATATTTCGTTGAATAGTTCGCACGCTGACACTTATTGATGGCCCAGCATTGAACCCTGCAGCAATCTGCGGAAGGGCTGCACTTCTCTCACGTTGAAAGATTCTCTTTACTCGTCGATTGTCCCTTTCTTGCAGGATCTTTTTCCGGACGCAGCCATGTCGGAGAACTGATGTTTTACCGGCTTCTTGATATTCACGGTACATTCGTCACATAGTCATACAGGAAAATTCCCACTTGATCGCTAACTCGGAGATGCTGTGTCCCATCGCTCGGGCGCTAACAACACCACCACGTTCAAACTCACTTAAACCTTGATAACCTGCCGTTGTTGGAGCAGTAACCGACCTAACAGCTGCGCTAAACACTTGTTGTCCTATATAGGCGTTGCCGACCGCAGCGCCGTATTCTGCGTTTCCTATCTTTAAATCTGAATACGCATGCCTTAACTAATTTCTTTGGCGCTTCAGTGTATTAATTAAAATTTATACTGACAGTAAAAACTGAACTTGAGCGTACCATTGCTGCAAGAAAGTAATAAAAGTATTATAATTTTTTTTATGTCCACAATATTTGCCTTGTCACAGAGGACAGCTAAATTGATTGCAGTTATTGTTTACAAAACCTATTTTGAAATTATGAACGTCTTCCCATTAAAAGACTCTTTCCTCTCGGACTTTTTTGCAAGCCATGCTTTTCTCTCTCACCACTTGCTTTTCTTTCGACGGGGTGGTGGGACGGGGGGGGGGAAGTTGTTGGTGTTTCGGGGAAACACTAGAGACGGAAAAATCGTCCACTTTTTTTTTTTTGAGTCATCAGTCTTCTGATTGGTTTTATGCGGCTCTTGGTTTTATGCGGCTCACCACGAATTCCTCTCCTGTGCCAATCTCTTCAACTCTGAGCATCTCAATTATTTGCTGGATACAGTTTCTTCCCCTCTACAGCTCCCTCTAGTACTATGGAAGACTTTCCCTGACGTTTTAACAGATATCCTAGCATCCTGTCCCCTCTCCTTGTCGATGTTTTCCACATATCCTTTCCTCTCCGATTCTATGCAGAACTTTTTCATACCTTACCTTATCAGTCCACCTAATTTTCAACATTCGTCTGTTGCGCCATATCTCAAATGCTTCGATTCTCTTCTGTTCCGGTTTCCCCACAGTCCATGTTTCACTACCATAGATTGGTGTGCTCCAAACGTACATTCGCAAAAATTTCTTCCTCAAATTAAAGCCTATGGTCGATACTAATAAACTTCTATTGGTGAGGAATGCCCTTTTAGTCAGTGCTAGTCTGCTTTTGATGTCCTCCTTGCTTCGTCTATCATTGGTTATTTTGCTGCCCAGGTAGTAGAATTTCTTAATCTCGTCTACTTCGTGACCATCAAATCCTGATGATAAGTTTCTCGCTGTTCTCATTTCTGCTACTTCTCATTACTTTTGTCTTTCTTCGATTTACTCTCAATTCATATTCTTTACTCATTAGGCAGTTCATGCCATTCAGGAGATCGTGTAATTCTTCTTCACTTTTACTCTGGACAGCAATGTCATCAGCGAATTGTATCATTGACATGCTTTCACCTTGAATTTTAATTCCACTTCTGAAGCTTTCTTTTATTTCCATCATTGCTTCTTCGATGTATACATTGAACAGTAGGGGCAAAAGAATACATCTCTGTCTTACACCTTTTTTAATCCGAGGATTTCGTTGTTGGTCGTCCACCCTTATTATTCTCTCGTGTCTCCCGTCCATATTGTATGTACGAGAGCTATTGGAAAGTGAGGAACGATTGGTCGCGAAATGGAAACCATTGTGAAAATCCGACGAGGCTTCTCACAGACGTTTTGAGCAGTGTCTCTAGTATGACCGTCGATCGCATCAAGACGCTCTTTTCAGTTGTGAGCGCGCTGTGAGCGAGTAAAGGTGCCTAGAACAACAATGTTTCCCGCCAAGTAGGAGGGCCCGCTCAGAGGCTTCGCCTTAACGAATGCAGCCCACCTAACACAACTACCACACACTTCCTTCTTCATGCAATTCTAGGCCGCACTCTGCAGGGGCAGTGAAGATACTCCTGCAACCTTTTCGATGGAAAATGTTCAATCACCCACAACACAGCCCTAATTGGTTCGTCCTGAGTATCGTCTCTGTTCACATGAAACGCTGGACACGAAGACTACACTTGGGCGTAGGCTACGCGCTATAGACCAGCGTAGAGAATTATCGGAAAGCACAGACGGCTGCCTTCTATGACGATGGTGTTGGAAATTTGGTATAACGCTCCGACAAATGTCTAAGTCGGAGCGGTGACTATGTAGAGAAGTACCTGGAAGGTGTAGCTAAATGTGCAAAGAAAACAGTTTTGATTTTCACTGTGGTTTCCATTTCGCGACCGATCGTTCCTTACTTTCCGAACAACCCTCGTATATTACGCGTCTCTCCCTATAGCTTACCATTATTTTTGTCAGAATTTCGAACATCTTGCACCATTTTACAATGTCGAAAGCGTTTTCCAAGTAGAAAAATCCTGTGAACGTGTCTTAATTTTTCTTTACACTTGTTTCCATTATCAGCTGCAACATCAGAATTGTCTCTCTCTTGTCTTTACCTTTCCTGAAGTCACACATCCTCAATTTTTTTCCATTCTCCTGTGTATTGTTTTCATAAGTAATTTAGATGCATGAGCTGTTAATATGATTGTGTGATAATTCTAGGTCTTGTCAGCTCTTTCAGACTTCGGAATTGTGTCGATGATATTTTTCCGAAAGTGAGATGGTATGTCGTTAAACATTCTACACACCAACGTGAATAGTCGATCTGACGCCACTTCCCCAAATGATTTTAGATATTATTATGGAATGTTATCTATCTCCTCAGCCTTATTTGATCTTCAGTCATAGAAAGCTCTCTTAAACTCTGATTCTGATGCTGAATCCCCTATCTCTTATTAATCGACTCCCGGTTTTTCTTCTATCACATCAGACAAATCTACCCTCTCATAGAGGCCTTCAGTGCACTTTTTTCACCTATCTGAATTCTCCTCTGCAATTAACACAGGAATTCTCGTTGCACTCTTAATGTTACAGACCTTGCTTTTAATTTCACCGAAGATTGTTTTGACTTTCCTATATGCTGAACCAGTCCTTCCGACAGTCACTTCTTTTTCTATTACACCACATTTTTCATGCAGCCATTTCGTCATAGCTTCCCTATACTTCCTCTTTATTTCGCTTCGACCCGTATTTCTGTATTCCTGAATTTCCGTGTACATTTTTGTACTTCCTTCCTTCATCGATCAACTGAAGTATTTTTTCTATTACCCATGGTTTCTTTGCAGTTACCTTCTTTGCACCTGTTTATTTCTTTCCAACTTTTGTGACGACCCTTTTTACAGATATACATTCCTCTTCAACTGTACTGCCTACTGGACTATTCCTTATTGGTTTATCTACCCCCTTAGAGAACTCAAAACGTATCTCGTCATTCCTTAGTACTTCCGTATTCCTCTTCTTTGCGTATTGATTCTTCTTGACTAATCTCTTAAACTTCACCCTACTCTTTATCTCTACTATATTGTGATCTGAGCCTATATCTGCTTCTGTTTACACCTTAAATCCAGTTTCTGAATTCTGTATCTCTGTCTGACGATGATGTAATATAACTAAAAATCTTCTCATATAACCCGGCCTTTTCGATGTACACCTCCTCCTCTTTAGATTCTTGAACAGAGTATTCGCTATTACTAGCTGAAAATTATTACAGAACTCAATTAGTCTTTCTCCTCTCTCATTCCTTGTCCCACGCCCATATTCTCCTCTAATCTTTTCTTCTACTTCTTTCCTTACAACTGCATTAGAGTCCTCCATGAGTATTATGTTTTCATCTCCCTTTACGTACTGAACTACTCATTCGAAGTTCATCTCTTTGTTTTCAGCTTGCGACGTCGGAATGTATACCTGGACTATCCTTGTCCGTGTTTGTTTGTTGTCGATTCTCCTCAGCAGTTCGCTATTCACTACGAATCCAAATCCCGTTATACCATTTTCTGCTGCTATTGTCATTACCCTATACTTATCAGACCAGAAATTCCTGTCTTCTTTCTATTTCACTTCGCTGTCTCCTACTATATCTAGATTGAGCCTTTACAGTTCCCTTTTCCGATTTTCTTGCTTTCCTACCACGTTCAAGCTTCTAACATTCCACACCCCGTCTGGTGTTCACCTCACCCTTGGCAGTCCCCTTCCGGAGGTGCGAATGGGGGAGTATTCTAGACTATTCTAGAATTTTTTTCAGTTACAAACGACATGTCCTGTGGATGCACAATATGTGTCTTTGACGCAGTGGTTTCCGCTGCCTTCTGCATCCTCATGTTGTTGATCATTGCTAATTCTTCCCACTTTCGGGGCAATTTCACACCCCCCCAGGATCAGAGAGTGCTCTGAATTTCTGTCCGCTCCTTCGCCCTCTTTGATAAGGCCGCTGGCAAAATGAGGGTGACTTCTTATGCCGAAAGTTTTCGGCCGCCATTTGCTGATTATTAATCAAAATTTAAGCAGTGGCTGGTTTTCAAAGCGGGAACGAGGACTTTTTGATTACTAATCAAAGTCGCTACCCCTAGCTGGCCTTTAAAAATGGTATCTATTCCAACTAATCATAGTAGAATAGTAACCTAATTCCATCTCGGAATTCATGGCTGTGTTTGCTGTTATGCCAATAAATTTCTTCTAATGAAACTTCCTTGCATGAATATAACATGGAATGTTTCCTTAGAGGAGTAATACTGTATTTTCTCCGCAGCATACGCTGTTGCTGGGGTGACAGTTTCACATATGAAATCGTCTGTAAACACGAGCTATAATTTAGGAATTCTGTTGTCCGTGCAGAGTGATGAAGCGAGATTCCCGTTGTTTGACAAAGTGAGCGAATTTCGTAAGAACACCATCACGAAAGCCTTCATATTACACTCGGCAGGCTGCTGATAATCGTCACTGGTTTCTTCATCGCTAACTTCATATTCACTGGGCCTTGTACTAAGGCACAGAGAAAAAAAATCTTCTTGGTTTCGTCTATAAAAGCCTCTTAATTCTCAGTATCTTCTAAAAATCATCGCCGCTTATACGCTCTTTGTCTTCCATCTTTACACAAGGAAAACTGTGCGAAAAGGACACAGTCACCTGCTCTATTACCATAAAGAGTATACAATTTGCGATGTATGATGATGTTAGTTGGTAGTTCATGACGGAATGCACTGGTCTGCCTGTAACGGCGGTCCAGGCGAAAAGTAATAAAAACAGCATTTCTTACACTGTCCAGCGGCGAAGGCACAGTGTAAAATCCGTGTATCAGACGATATCATTCGTTAATGGAAGAAATGATGTGTAGATTCTGGTAATAAAGGCACAGATAAGCCAAAACATTATGAACACTTGCTTTATAGTGTTCTAGTCCGCCTTTGGAAGGCAATAAAGAAACGATTCTGCATGGTATGGATTCGGCATGTCCTCGGTGGGTTACCAGAGGTATGTGGCGTCTTCTGGATTACGCCATCCGGCTGAATATGCGACAAATACTCAAAATTTTCCTACAGTGGGGAAACTTAAAATCAAAAATGTGTCACATGATGTCTAGGCACAATGCACGCAATTCCCGAAAATTGCGGGCCGATGGTTTGTGGGCATGCAGCTGGTTTCTGACAGCGTGTCAGATGTGTTCCGTCGGTTTCATGTGACGCGAATTTGGTGGCCATTTCGTCAATGTGAGTTCACTATCATGTTTCTCAAATAATTGCAGCACGATTCCGGTCCTGTGACACTGACTGTTATCCTGCTGGAAGATACAAACGCTGTCTGCGAAGACGTCAAGCATGAGGGAATGCAGGTGTTGCGAAATAAAGTTCACGTTGCCACCGATCCACGGTCCAGTTTCAACGATCTCGTGCCATGCCCACTGCAACAATGATTGGCGATGTCGTTGGTTCAACAAGGGAACATAACACATAGAGGCCGTTTGTAGCGAATCCCGATGATCAACGAATTGTGATGAGTGGTGGGCTCTGAAACACTTACGCCTGCTCCAGCATTGTATACTCGTCAGACCTCCCACAGATTGTCGCCTAGCCTGCTTTACATAGCGGGCAACACAGTGACCACCATGTTCTGTGACTGGGCGTGGGCGTCCACTATCGCCTGCTCGTGGCGTGAGCCACTTTGTGTAGATGATCACGACATTAGTACAGAACAATCTACCAACGTCGCTGTTCCCGAGACGCTCTTTCGCAGGAGCGGGTCGTAACAAGCTTCCCGTTGTCAGAATCGTTTGTGTCTGTGGATTTTTCCAGTTGCGGCTCGTATTGTCGCTAGAGGGATTCCCCATTCGTCTGTACACCTGTTGTATACTTTTCACACGGCGTCACATGCTCTCTACGTCACCAGGTGGTACTCAGTCTCGCGGTGGACACTGTCGTAATAATTTGGTCGATCAGCTTGCTCTCGTTTAGTAAATACTTTGAGACACTGAAAACTGAAACTTAGTCTTAAAGGAGTGGCTTAGCGCATTTCATTACTAGGCAACGACTGGTCTGTTGGAAACACCGACTGTTGGATGATGTACATGCTATGCCCTGGCGAAAGGCAGTTAAGTATGCATGACAGCATCCACCTCAGCCCGGGCCAAGCGTCTACCAGCAGTCGCTCGAACTGATATTATGTACGCTTTGAATCTTCCACCAGGCGTCCAAGTGTCTTCAGACTTAACAATAAAGTGGCTGACAGTAGGTCTGTCTCTGCTTCATCTCCATCCCCAAGCATTTCGTAAATTCACCCTGGACGTATCCTAATATCTGGTTGTCCAACAAAGATTACTTTGCCTGACAAAGCAAGTGAAGCACCCAGAAGACATGATCGGATGTCAATATGACTTTGTGCACGTACTCACCACCATCTGTCATGTACACGAACAGGGGTTGCAATTGTCTGTGACATTTTGAACGGTCACCAGAGTGTATTAGTGTTGCTCATGTTTTATCTTGTTACGAGGCCCATTACGGTATATAAAGGGAGCGAACAACGTCA